>NC_134740.1:9926318-10547152 GCF_049634645.1 Pelodiscus sinensis | reverse complement strand
AGCAGGCTAGGTCAATGTATTTGGCCCTGTCACTGCCCAGAATTACAGTGCCCAGCTGCAATATACATACACAGCGTAACGCCAATGAGGCTGTGGATTGTGGGAAGGTCTCTCCATCTGTCCTCTGCCACAGCAGAGGCAAGGAAAAGTTTCCACCGTTTGATAGATGCAGCTTAGAAGACACATCACAAAAACTAAACGTACACTACAGGCTGTTAATTGGATCTGAGTTACAGCTGGAAAAATGTCATCAGTCTCGTGTGGATTTACAGAAAGGCAACTCACATTAGAATCCAATCTTTTATTTTTAAAAATGGGTATGTGAAATTAAAAAGAAAAAATCATCAGGAGACAAATAAGAGGGAAGGAAAATAAAGGTGTATAGAGAAGAAAAAAAAACCCTGAAGAAGACAAAAATTTAAAGATAGAATGAGAAGACCGAGAGAAAATGAGAGACTGCTTATTTCTCCAAATAATATTGTGAACTTAAAAAATACAGCCATGTGAAAGAGAGGTAGCAGATTTCTGCTGTTAAAACAAAGGTGTCAGAACCAGCCCTCTGAAACCTCTTGCTTATTTTACCCCTGCACACACCTCGATATAACCCATCCTTTGACCACTTCATCCACTGATGTATGAGACGTCCCTTTGACTCTGCCCACCCTGGGAGTGACAATGGCACATTGATACTGGTGCAATTTAATCCGGAGCAGAAAAAAATGGATATCTAGAACCACCTCCCCACTGCACCTCCTCTCCCCTCACCACACCCGCATACGAGAAATAATTTTTTTTACAAAAACGTTACAGGCAATAAAACTCATGTCTGAGAGGGAAAACAGTTTTGTGGTGAAAAATGAAACACACAAGGAGCAAATAAACTACATAAACCCATGCAGGGCAGGTCCATCAATGACTATCAGCCGGGATGGGCAGCGATGGTGTTGCTAGCCTCTGTTTACCAGATGCTGGGAATAGGCGAGAGGAAATTTATTTTAACTCTGCTGATTTACCTTTTCTGCTGATGTTCTTTTTACAGTGTCACGCTGATTCGAGCCCTTCCTTCAGATTTCCTGAGGCAAGACTGGAATCTTGGTGCTACATTTTCCAAGCTCTACTACTGTGGATTCTGTCCCGTTGTCTCAGGAAAATGAGTGTTGGATTCCTGCCTGCATGTCTGTAGGGCACAGTGTTTCTGGGTGTCTGTTGCTGTTATTCTCTTTTAAAAGTGGTACGCTCACATCTTGAATACTGCATACAGATGTGGTCTCCTCATCTCAAGAAAGATCTATTGGCATTGGAAAAAGTTCAGAGAAGGGCAACAAAAACGATGAGGGGTTTGGAACGGGTCCCATATGAGGGGAGATTAAAGAGACTGGGACTTTTCATCTTAGAAAAGAGGAGACTAAGGGGGGATATGATAGAGGTCTATAAAACCATGAGTGGTGAGGAGAAAGTAAATAAGGAAAATCTTGTTCCCATAATATAAGAAGTAGGAGCCGCCTAATGAAATTAATAGGCAGCAGGTTTAAAACAAATAAAAGGAAGTTCTTCTTCACACAGCACACTGTCAACCTGGGGAACTCCTTGCCTGAGGAGGTTGTGCAGGCTAGGACTTTAACAAGGTTTAAAAAAGAACTAGATACATTCATGGAGATTAAGTCCATGAATGGCGATTAGCCAGGATGGGTAAGGAATGGTGTGCCCAGCCTCTGTTTGTCAGAGGATGGAGATGGATGGCAGGAGAGAGATCGCTTGGCCATTACCTCCCTCTAGGGCACCTGGAATTGGCCACTGTCAGCAGACAGGATAATGGGCTGAATGGTCCTATGGCCGTTCTTATGTTCTTATGTAAAACAATGAGCGTCTCTCCTGATTGGTCATTTCACCTCCATAGGGGATGAGGTCACCTCTCTGGATATTTCTGCTGTTGGGAATATGAAATTATTGCATAGTGGAAATTTCATATTTATTTTTAGAAAGGCACAATGGAACAAGGAAACTCTTCTTATTAACCTCAGAGGGTGAGTCACGGAAAACAACTGATTCCAAAGGGAAGATAACAGAGGCAGGAGAGCCGTTCACCCGAAAGCCAGATCATAGAAACAAGGGAATGTCTTATTTATGAAAGCAATTATCGAAGGCAGTACTTGTGATTTCAACAGAGAGCTCTATTCTCCAGATGAATTAGATGCGTGGATCTGCTAGAATAACAGAGAAAGGGACAAATGTAAATTCTGTTCCTTAGAAAGATGAAAATGAAATGCTCCCTAGTTACAAAATTCTTTGCCAAAGCTCCCAGATCAGTTTGCTCTCTGCACTTGGAGCTCAAAATACAGCCCACAAAGACCCCTAAGCCGCCACATGAACAATATTTTATACCCCTGTTGGCATTGGCTGTGATTTTAAAAGGAACCCAAGGGAGTGTCAAAAGGAGTTGGGCACCTACATTTTCTATTCTCTGTCGATACCTTATGGTCTAGTTTGCTCCCATTGTTCTGGTGTCTGCTCAAAAAAGGAAGGGTTCCTTCTCCCAGAGTGTGAGGGTATCTGCTGGGGATGTGGCAGGGGAAAGCAGGAGGTGGATGGCTGTCTTCTAAAATGTGAATGCAGACAGTGACTGAATTTGGGGAGTGGGCATGGGTACACAGATCCTATCCCCAAGCATAGAATCCTTGAATCCCAGGGTTGGCAGGACCAACCCCAACTCAATCATCCCAGCCAGGCCTTTGCCTCTTCTGCAGACAAATCAAGCCCAAATTATAAAGGACTTTTCTAAAGGTCTTTTAATCTGCCTTGTTTCTCCAAGGTACATCTGAGCCATCGTGCGCTAAAGAATGGTTTGACCGTTATTTTGTCCCTACTTATGGAAGGACAAGCTATACCGTAGGGGGGCTGGCTGGTGATGGGATGTTTATTCTTGGGGAGGAATTGATCTGATGAGGTGACCGAACCCGTGTCCCCATTACCATTCTCTCTTTAATTCCACTGCCACCAAGGAAGCGTTAGTCGGCGTGGATGAATTGTAATGAAGCAAAACACTTCATTACAATGGCTCGTTACCAAACAGGGTCAAGAGACCCAACTGTACAGTTCCTGTCAGTGGGAGGCCACGTAGACTTACTATAAGCTGCCCAAGTTCAGGACCTCAAGCCTGGCTGCAGGCCGAATAGGAGTTATAGAGAGGTCGGGCCCTTGTTCAGGGCAGGGCAGCACACGAACAGGTAAGTAGAACAGGTTTTCGGTCTCAGGCCTGGCGTGAGGTCGGGCCAGCAGTCTATACACAAACAGTCCACAGAGTTCAAAGTCCAGGACTGTCTGTAGGCTGGGCTATGGGTCAGGTCTCCTTGCTGGCGGAAAGCCGACAAGCACAGGGGTTTCTCTCCATACATGGGGAACCTGCCACCAAGGGAAGGGATGGCAGGGGGGGACGCAGAAATCTGGAGCAGGTACCTCATGCCGCCGCATCTCTCTCCAGGGCCGTGTCCAGACTCAGGGTTTTTTTCGGGAAAAGTAGCCTTTTCCTGAAAAAACTTCCCCTGCGTCCAGACTCAAGCCACGTTCTTTCAAAATTATTTCGAAAGAACGCGGCTTTTCTTTCGATGGCGGTAAACCTCGTTTCACGAGGAAGAACGCCTTCCTTCGAAAGTTCCTCTTTCGAAGGAAGGTGTTCTTCAATGTAAAGAGGCCGTCTTCGAAAGAGAGCATCCAGACTCGCTGGGTGCTCTCTTTCGAAAAAGCGGATTTCTCTTTCGAAAGATCCGCCTGCAGTCTAGACGCGATCTTTCGAAAGATGCTCTTTCGAAAGATGCTTTCGAAAGAGCCTCTTTCGAAAGAAGCCTGCAGTCTAGACATAGCCCAGATGTCACCAGTAGACAAAAGAAGACTCCTAGGGTTAAGTGGTCGAGCTTCCAGTATAGGAGAGCAGGAGCCCGGGACCCTGTTGAATTATACGAAATTCACCATCTATCTCCCTTAAACGTTCTTTATTGTTAAATAAATCATAGAATCATAGAACTGGAAGAGACCTTAGAAGGCCATCAAGTCCAGCCCCCTGCTCTAGGCAGGACCAATTCCTGCCCAAGGCCAGCTGCGGCAGCTGGCACCCCAGGTGGAAGGCGCGATCGGCACCCCCACCTCCACAGCCATCAATGGCCATAACGTAATCATTGGGCGCCCGGGCACCCCGTGACATCATCATCGGGTGCCCCGGGCCAGCAGTGCCCAAGGCGACTGCCGACTCTGCCTAGACTCACGGGCTGCCTCTGCCCACATGTCATAGTGATAAATTGTGCAGACCCAACAAAAATCAATAGATTGGAGCTGAAAGATATTTACCGTTGAAAGACGGGTGGTACCAAGAGCATGAGGGAGTCACTAGGCCGTGCACCCCCGTTGGCAGCCAGCCGTGACTCTCAGCTGGCCGGTAGAACAGAAGGGTTATTAGGCAACAGGGACACAGCATAGAACAGACTTGTCAGAAGCAGCCAGTACGATCCATCTCTGGGGTGGGGGGAGAGTTAACCCTCCCCTGCACCTCCCAAATCAGCCTGGACCAATTCCCAAGGTGTCAGCTGGCTGCACCCCCTTCCAGGCTCAGATTGCAAAGGGCCTCTGCCATTGTGGATGTCCTAGGCTGAGATAATTTCCCTTAGTGGGAGTCACACCTGAAATTCCCACCCCCGTCGAGGCGCAGTGCCCCTGGAAAGTGAGGCACTCACATGGCGTTACTACAGGGCAGTAGAACTCACATGCAACATGCCAAGTTGAATACAATCCCCACTCTATCACAGTGGGTGTGTCTCCCCTGCTGTCAGGAAATGAGTTTCCACGCTTAGGTGGACACACATGCTCTAGCTTTGATCAAGCTAGCAGGATAAAATTAGCTGTGAGAATATGAGAACACAGGCAGCGGCCTGGGATACACACCTGTGCACATACAAAGAGCCCAGATAGGCTTAGGGCTGGGACAGCTAGTCCGTGCTGCTGATCTTACACTACTATTTTGACCACCAGAGCTCAATCAAACCAGCGTTGCTTTAGTGGAGCAGAGAATTACACCCTTTGTACATAGTATAGATGCACCCCTACGGGTACATTTCATCCACTCTATGTGGACGAACATATGCACACGCGAGATCAGAGTCCAAATCCAAGGAAGAAATACAAGCAAAGCAAAAATTAAACTCAAAGAAAAATAAGACAGGTGTGTTTGTTTGTTTTTTGCAAAAATGAAGAATGTGCCTAAGGAGAAAATGGATAGCTTGAGAAAAAAGGAAGAAATATAGCAATAGAATGATATAAACAAATGCACAGAAAGAGAGAGAGGGACAGAGAACTCGTTAATTTCCCCAAATGTAATTAGTTATAAAGATAATTTAAGAGAACTAACAGAGTCTTGCTGTTAAGATATGTCAGAACCAGTAAATCTGAAATGTATCACTGACTTTTCTCATATATTTCTTGACCTATAATTATAGAATCATAGGAGATTAGGGTTATAAGAGACCTCAGAGCTTCTGACTGGATCCTGAGAAGCACAATCTGCAAAGCAAAGGCAAGTTGTGTCTTGAGATTGCCCCAGACTGCAGATGTGATCAGTTGGGGGTGAGAAAATGCTCATTAATAGTCAACATTACTAGTGCATTCAGCTCAGTTTGTGTTCATGTTTCTTTGCTGGTAATCTGTTTTTATCTGTTTTCTATCATGTATTGTCACTTACAATCTATCTTTTCTAATTAATTAACTTAGAATCACAGGGTGGGAAGAGACCTCAGGAGTGATCAAATCCAACTCCCTGTTCAAACAGGACCAACCCCCAACTCAGTCATCCCAGTTAGAACTTTGTGAAACCAGGACTTCAAAACCTCTAGGGATGGAAATTCCACCACCTCTGCAGGGAACCCATCCCAGCGCTTCCCCACCCTCCTAGGGAAATAGTTTTTCAACTATCCAACCTAGACCTCCCCCACTGTAACTTGAGACCATTGATCCTTGTTCTGCCATCTACCCCCACTGAGAACAGCTTCTCTCCATCCTCTTTGGAACCCCCCTTCAGGGAGTTGCAGGCTGCTCTCAAATCCCCCCTCACTCTTCTCTTCTGCAGACTAAACAAACCCAAATCCCTTGGCCTCTCCTCGTAGATCATGTGCTCGAGCCCCCCAATCACTTTGATTGCCCTCCACTGGACCCTCTCCAATGCATCCACTTCCAAAAAGGAGCCCAGAGCTGGATGCAATACTCCAAATGTGGCCTCTAGAAAACCAAGTGCAGTGCAAAGACTTTCATCTTATCGTAGAAAATCTATGGGAAGGGTCGAGGAGCAGTTGGCAATAAAGCAGAGTGAAAGGGAATATAGAGCTATACCCTGCTCCTTCCCTGAAATGGATTATTTACACACTTGTTTAGCAAAGAAAAATGCCTCTTCAGATATCCAGCATTTAAGGAAGAATACAATTGCTTGTTCATTCCCTGAAAGGAGTATGGCATGACCTAGCTCACCATGTTCTTCATAGTGTTATGGTTTTAGCATAATTGTAGGATAAAATTGTCCGAGGCAACCCATGGTATTTCACTAAGGCTCCACCACCCATTCTAAAGTCTGGAGTAGGCCTATAAACCCAACGAAATGTTGTTAGCATGAGTGGAGGGACCTTGGAACCGGCATGGCTGCTGTGGCAACTATATTCCATGGGGTGCACCAGCTCAGATAATACGCAGACTGGTACCAAGCAACTTCTCTAATTTTGCTTTAATGCTAGATAAAAGGGCTACGAACCCACGGATCATGCCAGTGCGAAGCACCACCATCTCCTCCGTAGACGCATCATAACTCAATTGGACACAAGTTGCCATAAGATTGTCCGCTTTATTTATGTTGGCTTATTTAGCTTGTTAAGGAAAACCATCTGTACTAGAGATAAGGTGTTGTATTGACAATGGACAGAGATGCTATGTAACATTTCCTAGCTTATTGGCTTATGTGCTCATTTCGTCTTGCTGCTAGAACCTATCCAGTTGTTTCCCCTCTGCCCATCAGCTCCCTATTTAATCTATTGCAATATTTCGCTTGGCAGTGTTCACCAGTCTAACCAGCTAAGTGACATTTCAACAGTGCTGTGTGTAATAAATCCTCTTGCTTGTTTGCTCCACAGCCAGAGTGTCCAGACTTTATTTCCAACAATAATTATGATGCATTTCTTGCAAGATGGGTTTTGTAAGGGGGCATTGGAAAAGTTACAATTGGGTGAATAGAATTATCCTCTTTGAATGCATGTGAAATCACCACAGTGCAGATTTGAACCAGGGGACTCTGAAGCAGAATATAAGAGCCTCTGCCCTCTGAGCTAGAAGTCAGCTGGCTCCCAGCTGCTGCTGTAGACATATTTTGGTCTTAGCTGTTCCTATGGTCAAGGTGCCACTTGGGTTGGTCAGTGAACCACACTAGCAGTATGTCTAGACTACATACCTCTGCCGACAGAGGCATGCAAATTAGACATTCCGACATAGTCAGTGAAGTGGGGATTTAAATATACCTGGCTTCATTAAAATAAAAATGGCCTCTGTGTTGTGCCGGCTCAGCTGATCATCGGCACAATGCGGCAGTCAAGACGCGGATCGGTCAACAATGAAAGACTTTGTTGACCGATCCTGTAAACCTCGTTTCACGAGGCAGAAGGGATCGGTCAACAAAGGCTTCTCTTGTTGATCAATCCGTGTCTTGTCTGCCGTGTTGTGCCATCAATCAGCTGAGCCGGCACAATGTGGCGGCCATTTTTATTTTAATGAAGCTGGGGATATTTAAATCCCCACTTCTTTGACTATGTTCGTATGTCTAATTTACATGCCTCTGTCGGCAGAGGCATGTAGTCTAGACATACCCTGGGTGTGTGGGTTACACATGCATCAGTTTTGTATCTGCTGTTATGCATATGGAGCCAGTAGCTATATTTCAAATGTGGTTACACCCAGGTACCTTCCATTAGGAAAGGTCTGTTCAGTCTTGATAGCTGGTTAGGAAGGGGCTATTCCGGATAATGAACCTGTAGGGAACACAATGGGCCTTGTGAGATGTTTATTTCCCACCTGGTGAGACTCCTTGAGAACTCTCCAGAGATTCTGTAACTAATAATTGCTCTGACTTTACAAGAGCAGGTGAAGACACCTCATGTTGGTGGACTCTATCTTGGGATTTCTGAATGTTTCCACAAACAGGGCTGGGAACCACGGTTTGAAACAAAACATCCCCACCCCATGCGAAAGCTATATAACTCAGGGAGGGATCTCCTCCGTTCTTCTTCACTCCCCACACAAGAAGACGCTTGGAAATAGCTGAGGAGAAAAGACGTAACTGGAGTAAGTGCTGGACAGTGGCTGATGGGATTTCTAGCCTTTGTCTGGAAACCTGAGAACCCTAAGCTGCAAAGCAAATGCAACTCGCCATAGCCAGACATGAATCCCCATTTTAACATCCATCTTTGTCTGCTTGAAAGCATGCAGTAAAAACAGCATGATCTTTGAAAACTTGGAGCAGGAGGTTTAGATATACTGGCTCAGTGACCATGGACAACTGTAAGCAGAGATAAGAGGGTGGTCAAACTAATCGCTGACCAAGAGGCTGCAGAGGCGTGCCCTTGACTTAACCCATATTGATACGAACACACAGCCGTCCGCGGGGGGAGGAATTTCCGGCCCAGCAAAGAATATCCAGCACTCCTAATTTAGCTGTCTTCCTCTCTTACAAATGTAAATTATTTGAAACTCCCTTGTAAGAACTGGCACCACAAAACGGACCAGTACAATTTGGCATTTTAAGATAAGAAAGAGAATACGGGCCCCCAGGGGTATAAAGATGGGTCCAGCAGCACACTTACTCTGAGCATCAATCTACCACCTATCTGCTGGTCGGGTTTGGTGTTTGGCCTCCCGAGGTTCCATAGGGGACGCCCACCTCGTATTCGTCTTTCCGAGGAATTGAGGGACCGACCCTGGCCTGACCCGCTGGAGTCGAGAGGCACAGAAGGGGGTAAAAATTGTACCTGGATGTGGTCCTTTGTTTAAGTATATATATACATAGTGTTAGAGTGCTTTAAAGATTAAGCTGTCACTTGGTACCATTATTTCTATTTTCTATCTTTACTTTCTTTGTAACCATTTTTAAGATCTATATTTGCTAGCAGTTAAGAAATAGAGCAATAGCCATTGTAACCATATGATTTATAAGCTTCTTTAATAAACCTGTAACTGTTTAAGCTTTAACCTGACTCCTTCAGTTGCTGTAACAGAACCAAGCACAATTTAAAAGAACTTCAGCCGGTCGTAAGGGACAGGTATAGAAAGAGCATGGGTGTTTGGATTGTGCCACTCCCAGGTGACAGATCCGTTGGGGCATCTCTCAGTCTTTCCTAGACTGCCCGCTGCGAAGGGATTCTGTATCCTAGCAGCTAAAATCTGAGGTGTAATAAGCTCTTCCTATAAATAAAGGGGCGTCTGTCGGCCTGCTGGCTGCCCTCTGCGACGGGACCCCAGTCCTAGCAGTAAAGACACGGACGTTAAACTTTCGGGGTACCCTTCAGCCTCCTAGGTTGCCCGCTGCGACGAGACCTCGTGTCTTAGCAGTTAACGACTTGGGTGTCACACACACACACACACTGCCCTGACCGTCGGCTGACACTCGCACCTTGAGAATCTGCCATACCTCAGGTCTCCTCAATCAGGGTGAGAAACCTCTAATTCACCATCAGTCTAATTAGTGCATTGAGCTTTGTTTGCATTTTTTGTTTATTAACTAGTTAATCAGCACCAATCTGTTTGTTGTCCCTTATAATCACTTAAAACCAATGTGTGATACTTAATAAGCTGCTTAGAGGAAACGCAACTCATGCCATGGAAAAGAAGCACCTCTCCCTTTCACCAAAGCCCAGAAGGATGGGTACCATGATTTCCCCTTGCAGATTAGCAATAAGGCTGTCCTTGGACTACTGTTGCTCTTTCTAAAATGAAATCCTAACTATTCGCTAGGCAATAATTTCAAATCCCGCCCCCCAACTGACATGAAAGGAGAAATGACCAAGCAGGAGAGACATTAATTTCCATGGCTTTAGGGAGTAGCCGAGTTAGTCTGTACAGAAGTAACTTAAAAAACAAGAAATAGTCTGGTAGCACTTTAAAGACTAACAAAATATGCATAAACAAGAGGAAGTCCTGTGGCTCATTACAGATTCATTTTTTGAGGTTTACACGATCCTTCAAAAAAGGCTTCTATTTTTGAAAGAACTGCATCAAGACTGCAATTTTACTTTCAAAATAGCACTTTTTTGAAAAAGCGCCATGATGCGATTATGCAAATGAAGCCCAGCTTCATTTGACATTTCTAAGTGTCTAATTTACATCCCTCTGTCGAAAGAGGGGTGTAGTCTAGATGTACTCTTAGTCTATAAGGTGCCACAGGACTTCTCTTTATTTATGCAGATTCAGACTAACAAGACTACCCCTCTGATACTTAACAAAACATGTTAACTAATCTCCATGTTTTGTTAGTCTGTAAAGCGCTACCAAACTATTTGTTGTTTTCCGATCTCTGTTGGGTTTGTGTGAAACCACATGAGGTGGGTGTGAGTTATCTTGGAGTATGTGAGATGAGACAAGAGCCTGTGGTCTGCATTTGCAGGATGTTTATGTCAATGTCTGTTTCTCAACTGCATCTGTCAGATGCTGTTACTATGATAAAGGGTAGCTGGATACACATTCACAGAATTATAGGTTCCTAGGGCTGGAAGAGACCTCAAGAGTCATTGAGTCCAGCACCCTGCCCAAAGCAGGACCAACCCCAACTCAATCATCCCAGCCAGGGCTTTGTCAAGCCGGGACTTCAAACCCTTTAGGGATGGAGACTCCACCGCCACCCTAGGGAACCCATCCCAGTGCTTCACCACCCTCCTAGGGAAATAATTTTTCCTAATATCCAACCTAGACCTCCCCCACTGCAATGTGAGAGCATTGCTCCTCATTCTGCCATCTGCCCCCACTGAGAACAGCCTCTCCCCAGCCTCTTTGGAACCCCCCTTCAGGAAGTTGAAGGCTGCTTTCAAATCCCCCCTCCCTCTTCTCTTCTTCAGACTAAACAAGCCCAAATCCCTCAGCCTCTCCTCGATGGTCATATCTCCAGCATCCTCATAATTTTGTTCGCCCTCTGCTGTACCCTCTACAATTCATCCACATCCTTTCTATAATGCAGGGCCCAGAACTGGCCACAATACTCCAGGTGTGGCCTCACTAGTGCTGAAGAAAGGGGAATAAACACTTCTCTAGATCTGCTGGCAATGCTCCTCCTAATGCCCTCGTGGCTACAATGGTGCCCTATTGACTTATATCCAGCTTCTCATCCACTGTAACTCCCAGTAATTCAGTGGGGTTAAGTGTATCAGTAATTAAATGTATCAGTGTATGTTTTATTGGGACATGTGTGTGCTGCATCTGGGCTGTGAAATCCCTGTTCTGCTAAAGCAACACTCATTCACTTTGAGTGAGCCATAGGGCTAAGAGATAGAAGTGTAATTGCCCAGCGCCAAACCCATCTGAGTGCACAGATTCCCACACCACTGTCTGTGTTGTCATATTCTTACTGCTAATTTTATTCTCCTCTCTCCATCAGATCTCGTGCATGTACATCTGCCCAAGCTGTGAAAGACAGCAGGATTAGGATCAAACTCAAAATATCTTTCATTTTCCATGGAGTTATTCTAGATTTGCAGCTATCACACAGATACGACAAAGCTATTTGGGTATGTCTACACTACCCCGCTAGTTCGAACTAGCGGGGTAATGTATGCATACCGCACTTGCTAATGAAGCCCGGGATTTGAATTTCCCGGGCTTCATTAGCATAAGCGGGGAGCCGCCATTTTTCAATCCCCGCTGCTTCGAACCCCGTGTAGCGCGGCTACACGGGGCTCGAACTAGGTAGTTCGGACTAGGGTGCCTATTCCGAACTACCGGTACACGTCGTTTCACGAGGAGTAACGGTAGTTCGGAATAGGCACCCTAGTCCGAACTACCTAGTTCGAGCCCCGTGTAGCCGCGCTACACAGGGTTCGAAGCAGCGGGGATTTAAAAATGGCGGCTCCCCGCTTATGCTAATGAAGCCCGGGAAATTCAAATCCCGGGCTTCATTAGCATGTGCGGTATGCATACATTACCCTCCTAGTTCGAACTAGGAGGGTAGTGTAGACATACCCTTTCTGAGTCCCTCCTAACTGGAGGGAAACACAGCCGTGTGTAAAGGCTGAATAGCTCTCATTTCCAAACAGTTACCTTTGGTTATGTTTCTACATTAGTTGATGTGATGCAGATATGATAAAGGGACGCCAAAATCCCAGCGTAACAATGGATGAGAAGCTGAATATGAGTGAAAAGTGCGGCCTAGTAGCCAAGAAGACTAATGGCATATTAGGTTGCATTCGGAGGAGCACTGCCAGCAGATCCACAGAAGTGATTATTCCCCTTTATTCGGCTCTGGTGAGGCCACATCTGGAATATTGTGTCCAGTTCTGGGCCACTCATTACAGAAAGGGTGTGGATGCATTGGAGAGGGTCCAGTGGAGGGCAACCAAAATGATTCGGGTGCTGGAGCACATGACCTATGAGGAGAGGCTGAGGGATTTGGGTTTGTTTTGTCTGCAGAAGAGAAGAGTGAGGGGGGATTTGATAGCAGCCTTTAACTCCCTTAAAGGGAGGTTCCAAAGAGCATGGAGAGAGGCAGATGGCAGAACAAATCTCACGTTTCAGTGGGGAGGTCTAGATTGGATATCAGGAAAGACAATTTCCCTAGGAGGGTGGGGAAGCACTGGGATGGGTTCCCTAGGGAGGGGGTGGCATCTCCATCCCTAGAGGTGTTTAAGTCCCGGCTTGACCAAGCCCTGGCTGGGATGATTGAGTTGGGTCGGTCCTGCTTTGGGCAGGGGGCTGGACTCAATGACTCCTGAGGTCTCTGCCAGCCCTGTGATTCTAGGATTCTATTTCATGTTTAAGTATCGGAGGGGTAGCCGTGTTAGTCTGAATCTGCAAAAGCGGCGAGGAGTCCTGTGGCACCTTATAGACTAACTGAAGTGTTGGAGCATAAGCTTTCGTGGGCAAAGACCCACTTCGTCAGATGCATGTCATGCATGTTATGCATCTGACGAAGTGGGTCTTTGCCCACGAAAGCTTATGCTCCAACACTTCAGTTAGTCTATAAGATGCCACAGGACTCCTCGCCACTATTTCATGTTTAAGAAGCTAGAAGGGACATTTCTGTAATTCGGTTGGGTTCCATGCTCTTGGTTCAACCCTATTGGAAGCTCTACCTCTCAATGAGACGATTTTTCCTCCATTTCTGGACAACTTTATTTTTGCAGTGGAGAGCTGCTGTGGTTGGAGATTTGTGCCAGCACAACCTGACCATGTGCGCCCATCAATATTTAACGGTTTTCTTTTTCTAGACACATACCATGGAGAAAGCAGAAGGAAGGAACCAAACGCCAATCATGGAATTCATCATTTTAGGATTTGGGATTGGCTCAGAACTGCAGCCCCTCCTCTTCCTGGTGTTTCTAGTGATATACATTGTGATTGTGGCTGGGAACCTCCTCATCATTGCGCTAGTTGTGTCTGATCACAACCTTCACACCCCCATGTACTTCTTTCTGGGGTGCTTGTCTTTCCTGGAGATCTGTTACACTTCCGTCTTCCTGCCCAGGCTGCTGGACGGGCTCCTGACTGGGGAAAGGACCGTTTCCGTTCAGGGCTGCATCATGCAATTATATTTTTTTGGCGGCCTGTCAACTACAGAAACTTTTCTTCTCACGGCCATGTCGTATGATCGGTATCTAGCAATCTGCCACCCCCTCCGTTATGCTGCTCTGATGAATGGCCGGGTGTGTGGCCACATGGTGGCAGCGTCCTGGATAGGTGGCTTTCTGGTTGTTACCCTCGCAAATAGTTTCTTGTGGCAATTAACGTTCTGTGGTTCCAGAGAAATTGACCATTTCTTCTGTGACTTTTCACCCATGATCAAGCTGTCCTGTGATGACACTCGCACTGTGGAACTAGTGACAACTATTGTTGCTGCCATAGGGGCACTTGTGCCCTGTCTACTGACCCTAACGTCCTACGTGTGTATCATCACCTCCATCCTGAGGATCCCTTCCAGCACCGGGAGGCAAAAGGCCTTTTCCACCTGCTCCTCCCACCTCATGGTGCTGACGGTTTTCTACGTGGGTGTGATCACTGTCTATGTGGTTCCCACAGCCAGCACGTCCAAAGCCCTGCACAAAATATTATCTGTCTTCTACATCGTATTGACTCCCTTGATGAACCCCGTCATCTACAGCCTGAGAAACAAGGAGCTCAGGGAGTCCTTGAGAAAAGCTGTTCAGAAACTGGTTGCTTATGGAAACGGACATAGAGAGTTCCGGGACACATTTTAGCACGAGTAAAATAGAGATCAAGTAATATAATTTCTTAGATACGGACCCATTTCATTCCTTGAAAAGTTTCCTTTCTCTCTCTCTCTGTGTCTTCTCCCCCATCTTTTGGAGAATTATCTTTCATACATTTCTCTGTAAAACACTTTATATCATAAAAGATATTCTTTATGAAAACAGGGCTTGTTTTACGATATACATCTCAGTAAAGTACTCTGCTTGAGTTGTACATGAACGAACTTTACAGCCAAATTTATGCAGGGTGCACAACAACTTTTCCATAGTTTTGAGTCTTTTCCACCCCATTTGAAGTCCAGGGTGTTCATTCTTCACTTCTTAGGCCCTTTTGTTATCAATTGGGTGTCTCAAAAATAGATGAGTAATGTTGCAGCCAAAGTGAATGGAGAACTTGGACTGATTATTATTCTGTGCAGATCTGTAGCTGGGGAAAAAACCCAAAAAATAGAGTTTGTGGTGAATTGGGGGGGGGTCTCAGTCACCTTCCATGTGAAATTTCCTGCCCATTCATACATCTATTTAAGGCCCAGGGAACACTAAAATAGCGAAATCTCTTTCAATACTGAAATCAGTTTCATTATATAGAATGTCAACAGATGTCTGGCCAAAACGTTCAAAGCTGATAAAACCTGATTTACCTCCCTGACTCAAACTGAATGCAGTGAATGAATTTAAACAAAGAGATAATAAGCACCCAAAATCACTAGGGATGCCTCTACACAGCACCCTAAACTCGAAATAAGAAATGCAATTTGCCGTACACAAATTGCATGTCTTATTTCACAACTATTTTGAAAAAGGTTATTTTGAAATTTGGCACGTCTACGCAACGCCAAATTTTGAAATAACTCACTATTTCGAGTCATCCCTTATCCCAAAATAGCCATGCAGTATAGAGATACTGTAGGTGACGTTGCAAATCACACCCTTGACAGTGTCACATGAGCCTCCTTCACTCAACACCCAAATGCACTATACCTATTCAAATATTTTACCACCAAAGTGTGAACAAAATACTAAATAAGGAATAAAAACTCATCGAATCTCCAATTTCTTCACATCTTCTTTGCAAAGTGGTGCCCGGAACAAGACACAATACTCCAAATGAGGCCTAATCAATGCAGAGTAGAGCAGAAGAATGACTTCTCGTGTCTCACTCACAACACTCCTGCTAATGCATCCCAGAATCATGTTTGCTTTTTTTTTGTAATAGCATCACACTGCTGACTCATATTTAGCTTGCGGTCTGCAGGACTCCTTCCTACATAGTCACTTCCCATTCTGCATGTGTGAGACTGATTGTTCCTTCCTAAGTGGAGCACTTTGCATTTGTCCTTATTAAACTTCATGATCCACTGCTTAGCATAGTCGATTTTCAATTATGCCTCTGACAATTAAGTGAAACATTGATTCCACAGTGAGGGAAGGACGTTCATTGAGCTGTGTGCTCTGTAGCTCTGCAGTTGCAGAGACCTAAACTGAGAATCTGCAGAGTGTCGGGAATTTCTGTGTCCTGCCGTATGACATTTGATGCCATGTCATACAGCTTTGCTGGATCAAGGCAACAATAAATATCTATATCTGTGTCAATGCGCATACCAATGTTAATGTCTCGACAGCTAGAGGAAATGTAAACCTAAGAGTTTTCAAAGTTCGTGAGACCGGAATTCCTCTCTCAATCACATAAATAAGAAAAGTTTGAGTGAAAATGAACAGGAAATGAGCAAATACTCCAGGCGACTTTGCAAATCTGCCTAGACGATATCACGTGGGCCTCTTTTCCCCCTGACAGAAATGCACTAGGTTCAAGATGATATTTGCCACTGATGTTGGACAGAAAAAAAAGAAAGAAAATAAAATCTCAATGAGACTCAGTGGTGTTTGTGGACTTCTAGCAAATTTTTGGTCAGTGTGTGTTTGAGACTATATTGTGATTCCCCTGCTCTCTGTTTGACCGGTTAGGTGCCCACTGCTTCCCTGAAATCAGTTTGACAACTCCCTTTTACTTTTCTTGGATGCAGGCACATGTGGGGTGCAGAGAGAGAGAGGGGGATGCATTGCTGGGGGCTTCAGGTATCCACCTGAATAAATCTTTTGGACCAAAATAATGCATGAGGTTCACACAAACAAGCAGAATATTTTCAGAAAAGGCCATCAAAAATGTCACATTTTGTGGACCCTGATTTTCAGCAGGTTTCACTTTAGTAATACTGATAGGAAAAAGTAAATGATGCAGCCATAGGTGGTGGCAGGAGAAAGGACCAGGGTTATGTCACATAAAAGCCATATGTAGGACTGAAGGGGTTAAATTTGTATTCCTCTAGGCAAGCCATGAACCCTTCTGGCGAAAATACCAGGGGTTCTTTATCAGATGGTCTTCTTCAGCCTCAACTCCCTATCCTTGCTAGCTGAGAACTAAGTATGGGATAAATAACATGACCTCTGCTCTCAGAACCCATGGGAACATAAGGCATGTCTATACTAGCCCCCTAATTTGAACTAGGAAGGTTAATGAGGGCAACCGAAATTGCAAATGAAGCACAGGATTTAAATATCCCATGCTTCATTAGCATGTTCCTGTCCGATCGCCTCATGGAATGGAATGAGGTTTAACTGTTAATTCGAACTAAGGGGTTTATCTCGGAATCCTGCTTCCCTGCTGAATGTAGACACGGGCAGTTATTCCGGGCTAGTCAGTTTCCAAAATGGCAACCGGCCAGGAACATGCTACTGAAGCGCGGGATATTTAAATCCTGGGCTTCATTTGCAATTTCCGTCACCCTCATTAGCCTCCTAGTTTGAACTAGGGGGCTAGTCTAGACGTACCCATAGACACTGGCATTGGGACAGTATGCACACATCTGGTAAACAACTGGGGTGCATATAGACTGGCAAAATTTTGCAGAAAAGCGACCGCTTTTGAGCAAAAACTTGCCGCCTGTCTACACTGGCCGCGAGTATTTGCACAAAAACACTGACTTTGTACTGTACAAAATCAGTGGTTCTTGAGCAAATCCTCCTATGCTCCAGCTCAGGAATAAGCCTCTTGCGTAAGTATTCTTGCACAAGAGTGCCAGTGTAGACAGCCAAGTTAATTTCTTGCAAAAGAAAGCTAAAATGGCCATTGGAGCTTTCTTGTGCAAAAGAGCATCTACACTGGCACGGATGCTTTTGTGCAAAAGCAAATCTTTTGGGCAAAGGCACATGCCAGTATAGATGCTCTCTTGCGCAAATACTTTTAACAAAAAAACTTTTCCGTTAAAAGTATTGGCACAAAATCATGCCAGTCTAGATGCAGCCCTATAGTATAACAGGGAGTCCCTTGTCTGGTGAGTCTCACCAGGGACCTGGACCTTGGAGGGTGCCCTGGATCCCCCCTGGAGCCACTGTGGCCTGGTGTGAGGTGACAGGAACGGGACTCGCTGCAGACTAAAGGGGTGCAAGCATTTCTAAGTGCCTGTTACTCTTCTTTTATGCATTGCTCTGCCTGTGCTTATTGATCTGTCACTTTGCAGTAGCTGTGTAACCATCCGGCAGTATTAACCCTGTAATAATAGCGACATAGAGAGATTAACAAACACAATTATCCCTAATCAATTCTGTCTTGACGCGAATCCATAACCCTGTTTGGCCATGGCCCTGTGAGGTGTCAGGCTCTAAAGCCAGCTGCCCAGCTCACTGTGTGTATTTTTATAGGCTCTATTGAAATGGGACTTCTCGATCTAGGGCCTCCTGGCCTGGTTAAAATGGAAGCCCAACATACAATGTTCCTTTATGGTCAGATTTGGTGTCCTACAGTCTATCGAGATGCTGGAGAATATCAGACATGTCCAATGCCTCAGAATCTCACTTCCATTGCACCGGTTCAAATATGGAGTAATTTCCCCTTAATCCATTTGGGTTTATTTTATTGGCCCCAGGCTCACTGTGTCAGAGATGAACACACACTGGTTCAGGTGCACCATTGGTGGAAAAGCAAGGGAAAGAGAAGGGATGAATTTGGACCAGGCTGTTGGAAATTCACAGCAACTTATTAGTGATTTTTCAGATAGGGACATGACTAGTGCTGTTGTGAATTAAACCCAAAGGTCCTAATTGCAAACCCTCCATCCCTACAGGGATATATTAAAGAAGACGCAGTGTAGAGTCCATCAAGGAATTCTTGCATCGTGTTTATACATTAGCTCTTGAAACTCCCAATTCCCCAGTTGTTGCTAACAGGCAGGCTCATGGGGCAGGGGACAGTCAGCTGGACTTTTCACTGATCTGAATCCAGGTGCTTTTGCTGAGGTCCAAATGACAGTTAAAGGTGATGGCCATTTGGTAGCTTTTGCCCATTTCATTCTGGACACTTGTTAAAAAAATATGGCTATAACCCCAGCCCTAGAACATGCATGAGGTCAACAGATGGAATGAAGCTGACTCCTATTGGAATTTGACCTATTCCTCTGTGAATCATAGAATCATAGCACACTAGAACTGGAAGGGCCCTCGAGAGGTCATCGACTCCAGTCCCCTGCCTTCACAGCAGGACCCAGTACTGCCTAGACAATCCCTGCTACATGTCATTAGTTTGTTAATCACTCTATAACTTCGATGGGGTAACAGACATTTCTGCTCCACATTAGAATTCTGAAAGTCAGAGCAAATTTGTTCAGGATACAATAAAATGTAGACAAACTATGGAGCCTTTGCAACCAATAGGATTTACGTTACTTGAGAAATCCTAGGAGGTGCCTAAATACCTTTAATTTTACCCTATAACTCATTAAAGTAATAGAGCTTATCCCCCATCTTTGAAATTAATAAAAAAATTCTATGCATTGGTCTAAAATTGATCCACAGAATGTCTCAGGTCCAGTGGAGGGCAACACAAATAATTAGGGGACAGGATCACATGACTCACAAGGAGAGGCTGAGGGATTTGGGCTTATTTAGTCTATAATGCACTCTGCTCTCTTGGGTGTGCAGACTTTTCATCCACCAAAGCACCTCCGACTGGCTCTCCTGCTGTCAAAGTCCTCTTTTTGCTTTTATTACCCCTCCTGCCATGTTCTACGTAACTGATTGGAAAGTTATGGGGAAAAATCAACGTTACATAAAATTAACTCCCACCTGCAAGGAGAAAGAAAACCTCTTTTTCATGCACCTTTGGGAACTGCCTTCGTGTGCTACTCACCATGCAATAACATAAGACAGCCCGACTTCAGGGGAGCAAAGTGACATTACTTTATTATGTAGAGTTCACACCTGTGAGCAACAATAACCCAAAACCTGAGAGGCAAAGCAGGCTGCTCCCCAAAATAGAGGGGCATAACTCTAGGCTGGCTGGCTGCAGAATGAGGCATGTCTACCACGGCATTTATTGCCATCCAGAGCTCCCCAGTCTGCAGCCGTGAGCAGAGAAACACCTTTTCATGACGGTGAGAGCCTGTCCATTCCACACCGCTCCCATTGTTGGGGACAATGTTTTCTGCATCCCGGCAGTAGTTGGGTCAGGTAGGAAAAGAAAGGAAGAGTCCCCGTTCTCACAAGAGTGTCTTAAACCACAAGACAGCTAGTCACTAAAAGAAAACACATTGAGTATGTATTTCTGCCCAACCAGCTGTTCTGTGGCAGATGACCCTTGAAGCTCAGTCAACCAGGGTATGTCTACACTACCCCGCTAGTTCGAACTAGCGGGGTAATGTATGCATACCGCACTTGCTAATGAAGCCCGGGATTTGAATTTCCCGGGCTTCATTAGCATAAACGGGGAGCCGCCATTTTTAAATCCCCGCTGCTTCGAACCCCGTGTAGCGCGGCTACACGGGGCTCGAACTAGGTAGTTCGGACTAGGGTCCTATTCCGAACTACCGTTACTCCTCGTGAAACGAGGTGTACCGGTAGTTCGGAATAGGCACCCTAGTCCGAACTACCTAGTTCGAGCCCCGTGTAGCCGCGCTACACGGGGTTCGAAGCAGCGGGGATTTAAAAATGGCGGCTCCCCGCTTATGCTAATGAAGCCCGGGAAATTCAAATCCCGGGCTTCATTAGCAAGTGCGGTATGCATACATTGCCCTCCTAGTTCGAACTAGGAGGGTAGTGTAGACATACCCCCACTGATTATCCATTTTTCTGGCAGTTCTGGAGAATAAAATCCTGAGCAACAAAGCCATGAAAGCATTCTCACTGCCTCTCAGCTGATGAGAATGGATAGACTTTGGGCCAGGAAGCAACTCCAAGGATGACTGTGTAGCTTGGAAACTAAGATGCACAATTTGTCTGTAAGGGATTGAAATTCAACTCCCTGTTTCAATAACTGATTAATAATTTAAGCCAAATGCCATCACTTTAAGGAGAGAGAGAGAGAGAGACAGAGAGAGAGAGAGAGAGAACACAAGCTAGGGCAGAGAGTTTTTCAATTCAGAAGCTGTGAATTGATCTTTGCATCCCGGTCTGGATCCCATAGTGCCTCTTGGTGGGCTTAGTTGTGATTCCCTGTCACAGAAATTAATGTCTCTTCTGCTTGTTAATTTCTCCTTCATACCAGATGACGCAATCACCCTTCATATTTCTGCAGATGAGAATTGAAAATCATTGCACAGAGGAAAGTGAATATTTGTTTTAATAGGAGAAATAAAGTACACGACGAGGCTTCTTACTAACCTCAAAGGGGAAGTCATTGAAAACAACATATTCAAAAGGGGGAACAAGAGAAGGGGAACTAAAAACAGCCAACACAAAGCTCTAGAGAAAAGGGAAGGTCACATTTCAAAGGAAATTAATAAACAGAGAACTTCTCTTCTCAGTGGGAATCACTGTTAATCTTATGTATTAGATCAGTAGATCTTCTAAAACAAAAGGAATCACCGTTCATCCTACTTTGTTGTAAGAAGAAAGTTAAATGATCTCAATGTTGAAAAGTTCTTGTCTAACGCTCCCAGGTCAGTCGGATCTCTGGATATGGAACTCCAAACACACACCAAGAATAATGGTAAACTGCCGCATGAAAAGTGTTGCAATCTCCTTGTTGAGGTTGGCTGTGATTTTTTAAATCAACCAAAGGGAATTAAACATCCAACAGCCTTTGAATGTCAAAGCAAGTGAAGCACCTAACCTTCTATGCGCCTTTGAAATTCCCCACCGTGGTGCCTGTTGACCTAACACCCATCCTTCTGGTGTCTCTGGAGAGCGAGGGGTTCCTTCTCCCACATTCTGTGGGAACGTGCTGGGTATATGGGATGGGAGAGGTGGAGATGAAATTTTTTTCTGACCTTAAACATATTGCAGGGCCGATAACACTTCCACGAAAACCACACCTTTGTGGGATAGATGCAGCCTATGCATCCTATGGGACCTTTGTAGTGTAGACATCCCCACATCTCTGGAGTTTCTGGCTTGAAGGAGCTGGCAGGGCTGTGATGTGGAGTTGTGGGGTTGTGGAAGGGTGCGCCCCAATAGACATGTTCCTGGGGATTGTGAGCATCATTGCAGGGCCCTTTCCTCAGTAACCTACACTGAACACCTTTGAGGCCTGTTAATGATTCCTTCACATCGTGACTTAGCCTGCCAGCCAGGACACTTAGTTCCGTCCTTTCAGGTGTAAAACAAAGACCCCAGCAAAACACAAAGAAGAAATTCTTCTGCCCTTGCTGAGTGCAATTCTTTTCAAAGCCTTCAAGGCCTCTCCCAGGGGCTCCCAAATTATGTCCTTACCCACTGCAGAGTGTGTCCCCCCAGGCCTTTCATTCTGAAGGCGCCTCTCCCCCAAGTCCCTGACCCTCAGGGCTGCTCCCTAGAATCCTGCTCCCCTGCTGCCCTTTCCCCTTCTGGGCCAATCTCTAAACCCCCACTCGGCTAGTCCCAGATCTGTCGGCATCTACCCTCAACTGGTAGCCGGCTATTTGTAGTCACGTTCTGAGGGAGCTAAGGACTCTGTCTCCCAGCTAAGGACTCTGTCTGGACCAGGCCTCTGGACACACACAGGGCAGCAGGCAGTCCAGAAGTGGCAAGCACAGGAACTGAATAAAACACTGAGGCCGGCTGCAAGGAAGCTCCCAGAAGGAGAAGTGCCAGATAGCTCTACTCTGCTTGGAGCACGGGGAATGAAACAACAACAACAACAACAAAAGTGGCCCTAGCAAAAGAACTTGCTGAGTTATAAATAAGGGCTCCTGGAGGGAGGAGACAGACATGCCCTTTCTCAAGCTGGGGAGTGGGAGGATCTGGCTACCAGGGAAGCTGGGGTCTTCCTGAGACAGAGCAGGGCTGAGGGGAACATACTGTGGGCTGCTCTCCTGCCCTGGCTGAGAACACTAGGGGTGGAGGCAGAACAAGGCTGGGGAAAGGCAGGAAGAGCTGGGGGGCTCTGGCCAGGCAAGATCCCAGGCTGTAGGGCCTGAGGTAAGGCCTGAGGCTAGTAGGGCTACAGGGAGGCAGCCTGGATAGGCAAAGGCAGCAGGTCCCCGCCCCTGCCAATGAGGAGTGGCCATGTCAGGCTGCCATTTGCCATTGAAGAAGAGGCAAGATGACAACCAGCCTTGGACCACCTACAGGTGTAGGGGGATTGGGGATTCTCTGGAGGGAGGACACTAGAGTGCAGGGGCACAGACCAAGGTACCAGTTGGGGTGACATCAGCTGAAAGGGGGCGCTCCAGGGCTGAAGAGCTAGTTCCCAAAGTGACCAGCAGGAGGCACTCTTAGGGGGGTGAGCTTGCCCCACAATGCCTGCTCTTACATATCTCCAGGGATGGAGATTCCACAACCCCCCTAGACAATTTATTCCACTGCTTCATCACCTGCACAGGTAGGAAGTTTTTCCTAATGTGTCCAACCTAGAGCTCCCTTGCTGCAGTTTCAGGCCACTGGGCCCAAAAGATGTCAGTAGGAAAGGCTTTGGTAATGGATACAAATTGCTGAATGATTTGGGAATGAAAATGATAGGCACAATGGTAAAATAAAGACTCTTGTATGGCCCACACATGATGGCGGGAATCATGGCGTTTGAGGTCACGTGGCCCAACATTTCCAGGCGTTTCTCCATGGGTGTGTCACTCACGTAAAATCCTTTTATGATCCGAGCCTGAAGTACAGTGGTTTCAAGAAAATGTAGGGTTTGTCTTCTTCAAAACTTTCAGCCCTTTGTTGTATTTTATCCAGATAATCCCATACCAGGCACAAGATGGGGGAAATGGAAGTTGTACCCACTTTCTTTTTCGATTGATCTAAATTATGATCTCTGCCAAGAACAACCTTACCTTGGTGCTCATGGTAGCTCATCAGCACCTCCCTACCCTCATATACTTCTTCCTGGGAAAGTTTTCCTCCTTGGGGACCTGCTGCAGCTCTACCATCCAGGCCTGGCTGCATGCAGGTCTCACTGCCGTGTAGCGGCTGTTTCACAAAATATTATTTATGCGCTTATTTAGCAGTGCAGAGAGGTCTTAGCAGAAATATTTACTAATGTGTAAGCCAATGCGTTATGCTGAGTTTATGAGCAAAAGCTAGCACCTCGATCCTGGATAACTGGATTGCTGGGTAGTGACATAGAAAGATTTTTGGGACATTGATAATGTTTAGTTTCCCCAGTGATAACACTGCACTGCTGTGACACCTAGTGGTCAGAATTTATAGTTTTCACGTCCTGCTCTTTTTCATTCTACCCCCTTCCCTCTTAACACTAAGGCTGTGTCTAGACTACATGCCTCTGTCAGCAGAGGCATGTAGATTAGACAGATCAGCAAAGGCAAATGAAGCCGCGATTTAAATGATCGCGGCTTCATTTACATTTACATGGCTGCCGTGCTGAGCCGACAAACAGCTGATCAGCTGTTTGTCGGCTCGCGCGCTAGTCTGGATGTTCCCCCTGTCGACATCAAAGCCCTTTGTCGGCAGCCCCGTTATTCCTCGTGGAATGAGGTTTACCGGGGCTGCCGACAAAGGGCTTTGATGTCGACAGGGGGAACGTCCAGACTAGCGCGCGAGCCGACAAACAGCTGATCAGCTGTTTGTCGGCTCAGCGCGGCAGCCATGTAAATGTAAATGAAGCCGCGATCATTTAAATCGCGGCTTCATTTGCCTTTGCTGAACAAACAAATCTACATGTCTCTGCCGACAGAGGCATGTAGTTTAGACGTACCCTAACATGCTACATCGGCATCATCTTTACTATCCCTTGAATCCCCGCCACCAACAGGAGGCAAAAGTCGTTTTTCCACTTGCTTCTCCCCCCTCATCTTCTGTATGCCATTCAATGGGATTTTATTATTCTCCACTGGCTCGCAAAGTCCAGCCCACTGAAGCTAGGTCTACATTGTAGCTTTTTCCGATTGCTTTTCCGAAAGAGGCTTTTCTGCTTTTCTGAAGAACAAGGTATACAGGGCTTCCCAAAAGAGCACGTCTGCTCTTCCATGAAAAAAAGTGGAAGAGCAAACTCATTCCCTGGATGCTGCGGCGGTTTTCCAGGATACCAGAGGTATCTCAGAAACCCCGCTCATTGTAGACATAGGCATTGAGACCTGAACAAAGGGTTCTGTCCCTTCTAAAAAGTTCTGACTTCCCTGTCCGATCCCCTCATCTGTGAAATACAAAGTTTAAGGCATCCCTGAGATCTTCTGTGGATCAATTTTAGACCTACACACCAGTTCATAGAATCCAAGTGAACTACTTTTTATTAATTTAAAAGATAAGAGAATAAGCTCTGTTGTTTTAATGAGATATAAAGTAAAATGTTTGTTGCAACCGTAGATCCGTGGCACTTTAGGTTGTTTTTCAACTGGTACCAGCTCTCTCTGATGTCCTGAAAGACAAAAAAACATTTCCTACACCTTCTAGTTTGAGTTAAAGATTAGCATTTCTTAAACAAAAAATTAAGCCAATCATTATAAACCCAGCCAGGCCAGTGCGCCTGAAGATGTGACAATGTTGTGGCTGGGGGCAATGCCGGTTAACAAATTTTTCTGGTGAACAGAGTGCCGGATAACAAAGGTTTCATTGTATTTGTTCTATAGCCAGGCCAGGTTTGTACATACCCTTACAGTGTAAAAAAACCTTTTAGTTCACCTCTAAAATATTGAAGTAAAAATTCTATCATGAAAGCTGAATTTAAATTCTTCTATAAAATCTATATATTTGCGGCCTATTCAAAAGAGTCCTTTTTTAGCTCAGCCCCAGCTGTGGGTGGCATAGGGCCGGAGGGCGGTAGACTCTGCTGTGAGCAGTGCAGAGTTCGGGGGGACTCAGCCCCCAACTGCAGGTGGCATAGGGCTCAGGGGTGTGGGTCAGCCCCCAAGCTCAGGGAAGGGGCCTTCCCTAGGCTGGCGGCGGTAGACCCCACCATGGGCAATGCAGAGTTCAGTAGTGGGGAACTCAGCCCCAGAATCAGATGTGATTCTCCCAGCCCCAGGAGGCAAAGAGAGGGTGGCGTGGGTGGGCACTACTGAGATTGGGGGGGGCAGTTTAGGCAGGGCCCCCCTCCCCTGGCTGTTTTATGTTTAAAAATATGGTCACCTGGGGGGGGAGAGGGACGAGGGTCCTTACATTTCTTTACTTCTCCCTTGGAACCGGAATCACAGCTTCAGGTTTTCTCCCCTCCTTTCTGGCTGCTTGTTTTTGCTGTGCACCCTCTGGTCGTGGTTTGCATTCCTGCGCCTTACCAGAGGGGTTTGCTGACCTCTGTGATTAACACGAGTTAATGTTTTTAACGTGTTAATTCTGCCCTGTGTTAATCGCAGGCATTACTGCCCACGAAAAGGCAGCCCGAAGAAATTGCATTTCCTCTCATGCATTCGAGCTGTTAAGTTCCAATAGAACCCCTTATTTTCTTTTAGGAAATTTTAGGAGATTTAAAGTGTCCATAGTCAAATATTTAAAACACATTGGCTCTTTGCCTGGATTATTTACAGACATTCCTCAGGAAAAGGGCCCATTTTTCCTTTAGAAAGGCTGCAAAGAAACCAAGAATTCTTTTTCTATAACACTTTTCCTTTTTAGCATTTTTTACCAGTTAGTATTTTGGGCTCAGCCCTGCTACGACTGAGGGTATAGACCCCTTTAAAATATCCAATTATTCTCCAATTTGCCGGGTTGGAAAGTGGAATACTAAATGTCTCTCCTTAATCAACCATCCTATGACCGATGGTGTATATACCTTTAAGACAATTCCTCTTTTCCTGGAGCGAGAAATCTAATTCTCCTCTCTTCTTTCTAGTGCTGGCAATTCTACAACCAGGGGAGTGAGAAATCTAATTATCCTCACCTCTTTACCCGGACTTCTACCACTGCAGGTATACATACCCTAATGATTGATTACGACAATATCCCAAAAACATTTCTGCAGTACTTTCTTCTTTTACATTGGTTCTCAAGAACAACAGTGTATGCTACCTCCTTTCACAAGTCTCCACTAATAATGTTATGCTTATAAGAAGCACATGGGATCTTTTTCAGGAGAAAAGGCAATATGCCACATTTATTGAGAAAGCAGCTGAAAAACAGTTAATATATGTTTCATAAAGACAACCCCTCCCCCCCGCCACACACAAAGTCTTGTTGTTGCTTAAAATTTCCTGTCTGTTGCTCACATTAACTTACTGGCCAGGCAAGTTAAATGCAAGAGCGAGGCGTGAGGGCTTCTCTTGGTCTGGAACAATGCTCCAATGTTGACAAGACAAGACCTGGAGATTTGTATGAGATGCCCCATCTTTTATAGGACTTTTCTCTCATTCAGGCCTATGCAGTTTGCTTCATCAGCTCTTAATCCATCACCCTCCGTTCTGCTTAATATTTGTTTATCTGGGAGTTATACTGATATCAGAATGTCGGTGTCATCTTCCCAGTGTTGTTTCAAGGCTGTCTTGTTTGTAACAGAGAGCTTGCTTCTTAATACTCCAAGGCTGTCCATGTGTCTTCTGTTAGTCTGCTTTTTATTGGTCCCAATTTATGGTAACTTGATGCCTCTGAGTCTTCCAGCTGCCTCCTCTTTTCCACTGTCTGGACTCTGAACTGTTGGGTCTATAAGCCATTTTCCCTCCAAACATGCACATTCCATTCACACCCCCTCTCCAGGAACTACACAATCAGCTCACACATGGGAGAAGGGACACAACTCTCCATACAAAAGGTATCAACCTAGCTCCTAACACAAATCTTCTCTTAGTACAAACTTTTAATTCGTTCCTTATATTTTCTTTATAACACAATCTATATTCTAACTACTCCGAAGAGCGACAGTGTGAGCATGCTGACTCACAAGGGTCCTGCTTATCTCTTTCTGTCTTGACATCAGATACATACACAAGCAGTTGGCCTGATGGATCTTTATTAAGGACCTAGAAGACTGTTCTTCACTGCTCACCAGAGCAGAGTGGTCAGCAGAGTTACAGTTGTATAACATTCATTCTCATACTACCCGTTAAGCACATCACATAAAACATTATAAAACTCTGTCGGCAATACTCCCCTTGATTTTTCCAGGGACTGAGGTAAGACCGACTGGTCTGTCATTCCCTGGATTGTCCTTCTTCCCTTCTTTAAAGATGAGCACTACATTTACCTTTTTCCAATCATCCAGGACCTCTCCCGACTTCCACGAGTTTTCAAAGATAATGGCCAATGGCTGGGGAATCACATCAACCAACTCCCTGAGCACCCCTGTGAAAATTTGCATGACCTGTTTCAGTCAACCTCACCCTGGTCTAGAGACGAGCTGAACAACTGAATATAGAGAAGTGATTATTCCCCTTTATTCTGCACTGTTGAGGCCCCATCTGGAGCATTGCATCCAGTTCTGGGGCCTCCAATATAGAAAGGATGTGGACACACTGGAGACGGTCCAGCAGAGGTCAATCAAAATGATAAGGGGGCTGGAGCACATGACCTAAGAGGAGAGGCTGAGGGATTTGGGTCTGTTTAGTCTGGAGAAGAGAAGAGCGAGGGGGGATTTGAGAGCAGCCTTCAACTTCCTGGAGGGAGGTTCCAAAGAGGCTGGAGAGAGGCTGTTCTCAGTGGGGGCAGGTGGCAGAACAAGGAGCAATGGGCT
Source organism: Pelodiscus sinensis (assembly GCF_049634645.1). Taxonomy (NCBI): domain Eukaryota; kingdom Metazoa; phylum Chordata; order Testudines; family Trionychidae; genus Pelodiscus; species Pelodiscus sinensis. The sequence continues at coordinate 10,518,652 of NC_134740.1, read as the reverse complement.
CAAGTTGCAGTGGGGGAGGTCTAAGTTGGATATTAGGAAAAACTATTTCCCTAGGAGGGTGGGGAAGCACTGGGATGGGTTCCCTAGGGAGGGAATGGAATCTCCATCCCTAGAGGTGTTCTAGTCCCGGCTTGACAAAGCCCTGTCTGGGATGATTGAGTTGGGATTGGTCCTGCCTTGGGCAGGGGGCTGGACTTGATGGCCTCCTGAGGTCTCTTTCAGCTCTATGATTCTTTGATTCTATAATTGTTCCATTAATGTAGTGACTGACTCTCAAAGGGACCAGACCCTCTGACAAGGGGGAACAGCCTGTATGAATTGGGGGAAGTCAGCGTCCTCACCCTCCCTAAAGTGTGCCTGGGGTGGGGAAGGATTGGGGCTGGGACAGTCCCAGAATGGGGGGAGCACCCCCAGCCAACCCCTTTCACCTGCTTGGTGATTCTGTCTCTTTTCTATAGAATTTTCTGAGAGGCAATCCCATTTTCTGGGCCTAACCACACCCTCACTTTGCTGTAAGGTATGGTAAGAGGAAGCTGTGTGCCAAATTCAGTAGTCCTAGCTCTTACAGTTTAGGGGGAGTTCTTAGAATCCTAGAATCCCAGGGCTGGCAGAGATCTCAGGAGTCTTCAAGTCCAGCCCCCTGCACAAAGGAGGATCAATCCCAACTAAATCAACCCGGCCAGGGCTGTGTCAGGATGAGACTTAAAAACCTCTAGGGATGGAGATTCCATGACCAGCTTAGGTAACCCCTCCCCGTGCTTCCCCACCCTCCTAGGGAAATAGTTCTCCTAATCTCCAACCTAAACCTCCCCCTTGAACAGGCAGACAGACAAATATTTCCATATATAGAGTAGACTGATTACTTCTGTCCAATCTCAGGAGAAGGTAATCAGCAGAAAAAGTCACTCTCCTCAGTGCGTAGTTTCAAAAGTGGTTTTTGTGTAACTAGAAAGAGGGAATTTGTGTTAACCACATCACTGGCCCAAATTTCTCACACTGCTGTGAAATGTTGTACACAAGAAGTAAATTTAAGTCAAAATTAACCTTTTTTGGTAAGTCATTTCATGGTGAACAATGTTTTTTAGACTAAAAATATTTCTCTTCGTGTTTTCATGATTTACAGGCAGTCCCCGGGTTACGTACAAGATAGGGACTGTAGGTTTGTTCTTAAGTTGAATTTGTACGTAAGTCGGAACTGGCACATATAGTAGGGGAAACTCTAGCCAAACATTTCTCCAGAGCTCAGTTTTATTCTCCCACACCTCACTTCCCTCAGTCCTTTATTCTCAAGCTGAGGTGTCTGCTCCGCGTCTCCCTGGTCTGCTGGGGGGGGGGGCGCTAGCTTCGCGTCTTCCTGGTCTGCTGGGGGGAAGCAGCTAGTGAGGGGTTGCCTCACCCCGTTTGTAAGTAGGGATCCAATGTAAGTCGGATCCATGTAACCCGGGGACTGCCTGTATTCTTTTCCAACAACCAAAACCAACAAAATCAAAAGAGAAATTATTCTTGTTAATGTTCAATTTTCATTTCCTACAGAATATTGGTTTTAAAATAATCTATTTGTTAAGCAAAATATTTTCACTGAAAATCAATTTGTTTCCCTGAAAAAAAAAAGTTTCATTTTCAAAAGGGGAATGTATTTGTGTATTATTAAAAAAAGCAGCAAAAGGATCAGTGACATCAAGGGGGAAAAAGTTTGTTTTACATTAATTATTACTGGAATTTTCTTATCCGCTCCATTTGTAAAACTAGGCAAGAAAAAGCACCTGGCGCTGATACTCCCCTCCTCCCCCACACACCCCCCCCCCCCAAGCTGATCTAATTGCTTTAATATTGTGGAAATGTTCTTGAAATTATACACAATTTTTAAAGCTCATAATTGATAACGGTAAAATGTCAGAAGTAGGTTTTTCAACCCGTTTTCACTCTTACTTCCACCCCCTACCTAAAGATGACCCATTACAAACCAAACCGATTGCATCTCTGAGGGTGTGTCTAAACTACATGGCTCCATTGATGGAGCCATGTAGATTAGGCCGATCGGCAGAGGGAAATGAAGCCGCGATTTAAATAATTGCGGCTTCATTTAAATTTAAATGGCTGCCGCGCTGAGCCAATAAACAGCTGATCAGCTGTATGTCGGCTCAGCACGCTAGTCTGGATGCTCCCGTGCCGACCTGAAAACCTTTTATCGACCTCCCCGTTATGCCTCATAGGATGAGGTTTACCAGGGAGATCGATAAAGGGCTTTCATGTTGACAGGGGAGCGTCCAGACTGCCCTGATCTGCCGACAAACAGTTGATCGGCAGAGCGGGGCAGCCATTTCAATTTAAATTAAGGCCCAATTATTTAAATCGCGGCTTCATTTCCCTTTGCCGAACAAACAAATCTACATGGCTCCATCGATGGAGCCATGTAGTCTAGACGTACCCTGACTGAGTAAATCATCCCACATTACCTGAATTTCATTTGAATCTCACAACATTCAGCCGAAAGTGCTACATTCTTGGGCAAGGCAAGCATCTTTGGACAGCTTTTCTCAGGGCCTCCTTCACATCTTTGTTTCTCAGGCTGTAGATGAGCGGGTTGACCAGGGGCGTCAGGACCGTGTACAAGAGAGAGAATACTTTGTTCAGCGCTCGCAGGGTGCCGGTTTTGGGGAGCATGTACACAATCATTATGGCCCCGTAGAAAAGTGTCACCACCATGAGGTGGGAGGAGCAGGTGGAAAAGGCCTTTTGCCTCCCATTGGTGGAAGGGATTCCCAGGATGGTGGAGATAATGCACACGTACGATGCCAGGGTTAGCAGAAACGGGGGCAAGGTGGTGATAAATGTCAGCATGAATGTGATGAGTTCCATCAGGTGGGTGTCGCTGCAGGACAGTTTTATCATGGGGGTGAAATCGCAAAAGAAATGGTCGATGACACTCGGCCCACAGAATGTTAATTGTGACATGAAAAATATGATGATGGCACTAACTAAGATGCCGGTTATCCAAGATCCAGCAGCTAGTTGTCTGCAAATGACATTATTCATGATGGATGCATAATTGAGTGGTTTACATATGGCCAAGTAACGATCATAAGACATCGCAGATAGGAGATAACACTCCACAGTCAGTAGGAAACCAAAGAAATAAAATTGGGCAATACAGCCACTGACAGAGATGGTCCTGTTCCCTGTCAGGAGACTGGCTAGCATTCTGGGCAGGATGGTGGAGCTGTAGCAGCTCTCCAAGCAGGACAAGTTCTCCAGGAAGAAGTACATGGGGGTGTGAAGGTGCCGATCGGCTACAACTAGTAATACAATGAGAAGGTTCCCAGCCATGGTCGCCATGTAGATCACTAGAAATAGCAGGAAGAGAAGGGGCTGCAGTTCAGTGAGGTCCCCAAATCCCAAGAGGATGAACTGTTTGATAGAAGTGACATTCTCCTGTTTTGGGTCTGCCATCAATTTTGTCTAGGCCTACGAAAAAGAATACATATTATCATCAAATCTAAGAGAAACTCTAACCCATCAATTAATACCATGAATGTTCTAAACCACGCCCAATATTTTGTTCTTACATTGGCTTAGATGAGGAGACAAGATAAGTTATCTATCTATCTGTCTGTCTGTCTGTCTGTCTGTCTGTTTCCACACACCTCATCTATAGAATCATAGAATCACAGAACACTAGAACTGGAAGGGACCTCAAGAGGTCATCGAGTCCAGTTCCCTGTCCTCATGGCAGGACCAAGCACCATCTAATTCATTGTACTTCTGTACCATTTATCAATCTAGCCATCCCCAACCCCCCATCCCCATCTTTCTTTCAAAATCAAAACCATTATGACAACTGGAGATTTTTTTCTGGATCAACAGAGGGAAATTCACGTAGGGGAAAAAAAACAATGCAAAACTATACGACGAGGACTATATGGCTAGTTGCTGGTGGTGTCTTGAAATGGATCTGGGGGTTCTAGTGGATTGTAAACTGAATATTCAATGAGAATGCGAAGGCACTAAAAAGGTAAATGTCATTTTTGGTTTGTGTGAAGGAGAGTGTTGAATTAAAACACACAAGAGGTCATTGTCCTCAACTGCATCCAATTCTGAGCAGCCCACTTTAGAAAGGATGTCAAAAAATTGCAGAGAATCCAGAGGACAGCAACAACAATGACAAAATGTTTAGAAAACTTGACTTGCCAGACAAGGTTAAAACACATGCATGTTTAGTCCTGAGAAAAGCAGGCTGGGGGGAGGGAGCTGATAGTATTGTACAACTATGTTAAGAACGATTATAAATATTGTGTGGCATAATGAAGTACAATGATCGATTTTTCTCCTCCCCACAGAAAGGTATGATGAAAAGTAATGCACTTAATCTAGAGCAAGGGAAGTTTAGTTTAGACATCAGGGGAAACAATTCTAACTCTAAGGGTAGCTTAGTTCTGGAAACACCATCTACATCATTCCTGATAGATGTCGATCTTTTGAGGAGAAACGTGATGTTCGTGTAACTAAGGCTACCTCTAGTCTGCAGCTGTTTTCTGAGATACTGGAGGTATCCCAGAAAAGTTGTACTGTGTCCAAGGAATGATTCCACTTTTCCAAAAAAAAAATTAAGAAAAGCAGACGTGCTCTTTTACCATCCCTGTGAACCTCATTTTATGAGGCAGAAGGGATGTGTCGAAAGAGGAGGTTTTTCCAAAATTTGGCATTGTATAGATGCACCAAATTTCAGAAAAGTCTTTTTCGAAAGAAAAGCAGAGAAAGATACACAATTTGTGTATCTTTTTCCAACTTTTCTTTGTAGTGTAGACATAATCTAACAGAAATAACAGAGAACCAGTGAGGATGAGGTCTAGCCTTTGGTTTTTCCTTAAATGCAGCTTGCTGTATCCTCTCTAACATTCCTCTTTCATCCACCCATTGTCCCCCATTGTCAACAGAGCAATCACATTCTTTGTAGCAGAGCAGAGCAGAGCAGGTATTTTGCTTCCTGCTCTAAAGCAAAGTGTATCATTTCAACTGGAAAGAGAATAAAGCTGCTTTACCTATAACATTGTGGCCAGCTGTAAATTTTCAGATGCCTTCTTCACTCAGAATCTCATGCCGAGGCTCTGTCTTCTCTTCTCCTTTCCTTTCAAATCGGCAAACTAAAATGCACTCAACAAAGAGAACAATAGAGAAAACTGCCTGCCCTCCCACCTCTGTTTTCTATCTTGGCTGATTTTGCTTTTATGCTTTCCCTAAAAGTAACATGCCACTCACTTCCGCCTTCTTGTGAGGAGATTCACATGTCCCTTGACATTTCTGCTGATGAGAATTCGAAATTGCCTGAACGAGAAAAGAACTTATACATTTATGCTTGAGACATGAAAAATTAGTGAGTCAAACATCCAACTTCAATGGCCTTGCAATGGAACGAGGAGAACTTTTCACCTCAAATATTTAACCTTACATTTCTAACTGAAGATAGGAGAAGAAAAGTCCTAGATTCCATGGAAATCATCCATTTTACTGAGTGTTACCGAAAAGGAAGATTATTGGTCCAAAGGATTGGGTCCAAAGTCCTTTGATGTCAATGAGGTTCTGCCAATTAATTTCCTTTGGATGGATAAATGGGGATTTAAATAAATAAATATTTGAATGGAAAAGTCTCTGCTGTCCAGTAAGGAAGTGGTTTAGAAACACAAGTAGGGAAGGACAGGCCCACCTGCATTGGAAATGGGGGATACACAGGGTCCCAGCTGAGATAGATGGTCTCGGTAGAGTAGAAACGGGAGGGTCACAAAAAGACCCTGGCATGGGGGGAGCATGAAGGGCCCTAGAATGGATGAGGCGAGATCGAAGGGGCACACAATGCCACTGGCACTGGAAGATAAATATATGGGTGGGGAGGGTTTGCGAGAGGTACACAGTGCCGTGTGGTAGGAATCCTATTGCCTGAGAATTTTAAATAAATAAATAACTAAACTGGGTGATGGAGGAATATCTATGAACTGGGGATGGAGATCCCGCCTCCACAGTGGTCAACCCCAGTTATAATCACAGTCACAGGGCAAAGCCCTTATGTGAAATAACTTAATTATTTACTCGTGCCCACCCCAGTGATGAGTCCTCTTCCTTGCCAAGGAGGAAAGAAAATATAAACACATAGGGCTCGTCTACACTGGCCCCTTTTCCGGAAGGGGCATGTAAATTTCACCAGTCGTCGTAGGGAAATCCGCGGGGGATTTAAATATCCCCCGCGGCATTTAAATAAAAATGTCCGCCGCTTCAAGTAGGAATAAGAGCCTCCGGAAAAGGGCGCTTTTTCCGGAGGATCGGGGCCAGTGTAGACGCTCTTTTCCGGCTTTTCAGGCTTTTTTAAAAGCCGGAAAAAAGCGGCGGACATTTTTATTTAAATGCCGCGGGGGATATTTAAATCCCCCACGGATTTCCCTACGACGACTGGTGAAATTTACATGCCCCTTCCGGAAAAGGGGCCAGTGTAGACGTAGCCATAGTTGAGAGAAGTAACTGAGCATATGAAGTGATGCATCTGGCATGGGGGAGAGGTAGATAGTTGGCGGTCAGGGAAAGAGTCCAGAGTAACCTAGACAAATGGGAGGTTTGGGCCAAAAGAAATCTGATGAAGTTCAACAAGGACAAGTGCAGGGTCCTGCCCTTGGGATGGAAGAATCCCAAGCAGTGTTACAGGCTGGGGACCGACTGGCTAAGCAGCAGTTTTGCAGAAAAGGACCTGGGGATACAGTAGATGAGCAGCTGCAGATGAGTCAACAGGGCGCCCTTGTAGCCAAGAAGGCTAATGGCATATTGGGGTGCGTTAGGAGGAGCATTGCCAGCAGATGTAGAGAAGTGATTATTCCCCTTTATTCAGCTCTGGTGAGGCCACATCTGGAGTATTGCATCCAGTTCTGGGGGCCCCACTACAGAAAGGATGTGGACACACTAGAGAGGATCCAGCAGAGGGAAACCAAAAGGATGAGGGGGCTGGAGCACATGACCTACAAGGAGAGGCAGAGGGATTTGGGTTTATTTAGACTCCAGAAGAGAAGAGAGAGGGGGGATTTGAGAGCAGCCTTTTGCTCCCTGAAGGGGGGTTCCAAAGAGTCTGGAGAGAGGCTGTTCTCAGTGGGGACAGATGTCAGAACAAGGAGCAATGGTCTCAAATTGCAGGAAGGGAGGCCCAGTTTGGATATTTGGACAAACTATTTCCCTACGCGGCTGGGGAAGCACTGGGATGGGTTCCCTAGGGAAGAGGTGGAATCTCCATCCCTAGAGGTGTTTAAGTCCCAGCTCAACAACAACATGTGTCTGGGATGATTGAGTTAGGGTTGGTCCTGCTTTGGTCAGGGGGCTCGACTCGATGACTCCTGAGGTCTCTTCTGACCCTGGGATTCTAGGATTCTATGGTCAGCCAAGCTCCCTGGCTCGCCTGCAGAAGACATTCCTTCTCTGACATTTTCCCATGAAAATTCATGAGAGAGATCTGTTTCCTTGATATAAGCTGAAGGAAATGCATGTGAGTAAAAGGCTGCCTGGGCCTTATAGTCTACTGAATAGCTTTCTATACGGTTCCCCGCAGGACTCTTGCCAGCAAGCTGAAGGAGTATGGATTGGATAAATGGACTGTAATGTGGATAGAAAGCTGGCTAGATAGTTGGGCCCAATGGGTAGTGATCAATGGCTCTATGTGTGGTTGGCGGTCCGTTTCAAGTGGAGTGCCCCAAAGGATCAGTTTGAGGGCCAGTTTTGTTAAACATCTTTATTAATGTCCTGGTTGAGGGGATGAATGAGGTTTTAAGTCCTGGCATGACAAAGCCCTGGCTGGGATGATTGAGTTGGGGTTGGTCTTGCTTTGGGCAGGGATCTGGACTTGATGACTCCTGGGGTCTCTGCCAACTCTGAGATTCTAGAATTAGAAGAAATGGAGATGAATCTGTTCACATGATCATGGTGTGAATAAGGAGTGACTGCACTACAGTGAAACAAACTCATTTTCCTCTCACTCAACCTGGTGGAAATCATTATCTCTTTTTCCTGCACCGGAAGCATCTATGTCTGGCCATTATTGCGGAAAAATGGTGCAGTGTACACACACCCAATGTGAGCCTGGAGTACGTGAACAAGGGACTGCTAAGTGGAATAGAGAGCTCATTTTACCTCCATATTTGGGCCTGTCATGATCGCTTCTGGAATATTGTGTCCAGTTTTGATGTCCCTAATTCAAGGGGAATTTTGATAAACTGGAGAGGGGTTCAGGAGTAGATCCACAAGAATGGTTAAAGAATTTTAAGAAATGCCTTATAAGAAGAGTTCTTTAATTCAAAATAACTCCTAAAGCAGATCTTTCAGAAAAATTGTCAGTGATGGAGAAACAAATTCACAATGAACCTTGGTGAATTATGACAATGGTTAATTACACTAATCCTTAAACACTTAGACCTTGTTTCCAAATTGAATGGGTCTAACTTCCACTTGCAGCCACTGGGGGTATGTCTAGACTACAGGGTTTTGTCGACAGAAGTTTTGTCGACAGATACTGTCGACAAAGCTTCTGTCAACAAAGAGCATCTAGACTACATCCAGTTCTGTCGACAAAGCAAGCCGCTTTGTTGACATAACAGTGTGGACGTAAAGAACAATGTAGATGCAATAATGCCCTCTATCGACAGAACTCTGTCGATAAAAGGTGTTATTCCTCGTAGAATGAGGTTTACATTCGTCGACAAAACTGCTGAGTTTTGTCGACGTTATGTTGACATAACTCAAAGGCAGTGTGGACGCAGGTATAGTTTTGTCGACAAAAGTCCAGTTTTGTCGACAAAACCCTGTAGTCTAGATACACCCTGGGTGATGTTGGACCTCAGTCTGCTAGACCGAAGAGTCCATTTTTTAGTAATTGCTCTTCTTTGATACTTACAAAGTGTCCTCAGGTCCTCCTTCCACCTTCTCTTTGACAAAGTAAATAGATATAACTCCATGACTGGGTCACAATGAGGAAGTGGTCCTCGAACTCTGACAATGCTTGTGGGAGAAGTGTAGGGCCTGGTCCGGTACACCCGGGCCTCAACATATCATCCTCTGTCCATCAGGTGACATACAATGGGGACATGAATGCAAATGTTGAAGCCTTTTATAAACCAGCACTCACAGGCCTGAGATAAGTACTTTCCCTACCTGCTGTTCACCTGCAGAGAGGTGCCCCAGGAATCCACAGGGTTCTCCCCATTTGCGCTACTGTACAAGAGGAGAGTGAGGGGACCCCTGGACTTGCTAAGAGACGAGAGGGAGAAGAAGGCCTCCCCTGATGGGGAACTGGTGATGGAGTAGGTACTGGCTTCCCAAGAAATGTTTGCTGAGCTGTTAGGCCAGGCGAGAGAGAACCTGGGCAGGGCCCAAGAGAAGCAGAAGGTCTGGTATGACAGCAAGGCATGGGCCCGCGCCCATTTCTCTGGGGACCAAGAACAAGCTGCAAGCAGCCTGGGATGGACCCTTTAGGGTCATCAAGCACCCGATTGAAGTGAACTGTGTGGTGGAGCTGTCCTCACAGACACGGGGTGTATCATACCAATACGATGAAACCTTACAAGGGCAGGAAGCATTTGGTGCTGGCCATGCACGGAGCTGTCCTGGGGACCAGAGTTGCCCCCTTGCTGTAATTTACTCCCCTGTCTGACCAGCTAACACCTGCCCAGAACACAGAGATCAGAGAGGTACTGCATTCCCGCTCACCTAGCAGTCAACCAGAAAGAGATGGGCGCCCACCACACCTCGACCCCACCCCCAGCCCTGGCCCTGGCTCTGAACCCACCCCCAGACCTCATGCCAGGACCAAGAAGAAGGCCCGGCCTTGGCCACAGCTGGACCTCATGCTGGGATCGGGGAAAGTATCCATCACCCTCCCCCGCCAAAGATAGGTGGTGAAACCAGGAGCTATGGCCTGACAGACCCCCACCCCACACAGGACAGGCAGGGGGTCCAGGAACTATGCCTTGGTCTGGCCACCCTCCCAGGACAAGTGGGGGGGGCTGGGAGCCATGGTCTGCCCCCTCATAGGACAGATGGGCGACTGAGCACCACAGCCCTTCCCGCTCCTCCTGTCAGAAAGGCGGGGGGTCCAGGAGCCACATCCCCCCCGGCTCCACTTGGAACATTGGCGGGACCATGAATCATGGCCCCCCACCCCAAAGCACATGCCAGGTCCGGGATCCATCTGCCATCCACCCTCCCCCCGTCCCAGGGCTGAAAGACACAGCCTGGCTCAGCCCCCTCCCCCTCAAAGAAGACCCCTCAGGACCAGGAATTGCAGATCCACCCCTCCTGGAGAAGATGTCGGAGAGAAGAACGGTGCCACAGCCTACCCCCCTCCCACCCACGGAGGAAACATCAGGACCCAGCGAAGGCCATGATAACCTACGTGTGTATCATCACCACCATCCTGAGAATCCCTTCCAGCACCGGGAGGCAAAAGGCCTTTTCCACCTGCTCCTCCCACCTCATCATGCTGACCGTTTTCTATGGGACTGTGTTCACTGTCTATGTGGGTCCAATCACCAACATCTCCAAGGTCCTACACAAAATAGTTTCTCTCTGCTACCCCATCCTGACTCCCTTGATTAACCCGGTTATTGACAGCCTGAGAAAGAAGGATGTCAATGAGGCCCCGAGGAAAACTCTTCTCAAACAAGAGGCTTTCAGACACAGGTGTAAAATGTGAAAGGACAAATTTTAGCATAGAGCACAACACAGGTGAACTCGTACCGTTTCTTAGACACAGCTCCTACGAGCCCTTGCAAACACAGCTACGCTTTATTAACCTTTACATTTTCTTTCTTTCTTTCTTTCTTTCTTTCTTTCTTTCTTTCTTTCTTTCTTTCTTTCTTTCTTTCTTTCTTTCTTTCCCCTGTTACTCTGCTACTCCTCCTTCCTACATTTGAGAGACATTTCTTTCTGCACCCCATGATACTAATAGAAACATTACTTCCAAAAGGGGGCTGTTTTCCTTACTCACTTTTCGTTAAAACACTCTACTTCATTCATTTGCCATGGAAACGAGTGTTCAGATCCTTCAAGGAGCTTAACATGTTTTGCATATTTCTGGTTCCTTTCCAACCCCACTGAAGCCAATTATTGAAGAAAATGAATCTTCAGTTACACCTCTAAAAAGTTGGTGAAATGCGTCAAGGCAACAATAAATATTTATATCTCTGTCAATATTCATATCAATGTTGGTGTCTCTGCAGCTGTACGAAATGCAACCATAAGACGTAGGACCACAGATTTTATCGTTCCTGAGACCGGAATTCCTTTCCCAGCCAATCAAAAAGACAAGCCCAAGTGAAAATGAATAGGAAATGAGCAAGCACACCAGGCAACTTTGCAAATCTTAGCCTAGACGGTGCCACCTGGGCCTCCCTTGCCCCACACAGAAAGACACTAGGTGCAGGATGATATTTGCCACTGATGTTTGGCAGAAAAAAAAAGACTAAAATCTCACCGTCTCTCACTGGTGTTTTTGGTCTTTTAGCAAATTTTTGGTCTTTCTTTGCGTGCTTGTTTGTTTGTTTTGCCAGTTTTTATCACAATTTCCCTGCTCTCTGTGACTGGTTAGGTGCCCCTTTCTTCCACATCCTCTCACCCCTTCTACTTTTCACAGATGCAGGGAGATGTGGGCTGCAGAGACAGAGGGGACTCGGGTGTCCTGGGGGTCTTGGGTGTCTGGCTTTGTTTGGATGAATCTGAATTATTTTAGATCAGAATGAGTCACTGAAATGAGCTGACTACTTTTAGCAAAAGCCCTCAAAACATTTCACACACCTCACTTCCCAGGCCCTGGCTTGAAGTGTGTTTCCTATTAGCAATGCTATTAGGTCACAAAACGACACGGACTTAGGGGGCGGCAGGAAAACAGACCATCTGCCCAGCTCTCTGTGGGTGTTTTTACAGCATGTGTTGAAAGTGATGATTGAGTTGAGACTGGTCCCGCTTTGGGCAGGGGGCTGGACTCAATGACTTCTCTTCCAGCCCAGGATTCTAGGGTTCTGTAAATGGGGCCTCTCATTCTTGGGCCTCCTGGACTGGCTAAGATGGAAACCCAACACACAACGGTCCTTGATTGTCAGATTTGGTCTCCCACATCATGTCGAGATGCTAGAGAATATCGAAGTGCCCGGTGGCCCAGATTCTCATCTCCGTTGCACCAGTTCAAATATGGAGTATTTAAACTTTACTCCAGTGGCGTATCCTTTATCTGCCCCAGGCTCACTACCTCAGATGCATCTTTGGTGGAAAAGCAAGGGAAAGTGAGGAGTTACACCCAGGATCAATTTGGACCATGCTACTGGAAACTCACGGCAACTTACTAGCAATATTTCAGAGGATACAAACATAATCCATGCTGTTGTTAATTAATACCCAAAGGTCCTAATTACAAAGCCCCAATGGGATATATTAGAGAAGACAGTTTCAAGTCAATTGAGGACTTCTTGTGCTGTGTTATATATCAGTACATTAAATCCCAAATTCCCCGGCTGTTGCAAACAGGCGAGCTTACTGGGCTTAGAAGAGTCAACTGGTCTTTTCACTGATCTGAATCCAGGTGCTTTTGCTACTGTCTAAATGCTGGTTAAAGGTGATGGCTTGGAAGCTTTTGTCCATTTCATTGTGGACACATGTTAAAAAAACATGGTGATAACTCCAGGCCCAGAACACATATGAGACCAAAAGGTGAAATGTTGCTCACTCCTATTGGAGTTTGACTTATTCTTCATAGAATCATAGAATCACAGAACACAAAAACTGGAAGGGACCTTGAGAGGGCATCGAATCCAGTCCCCTGCCCTCACAGCAGGACCCAGTACCATGTAGACCATCCCCGATACATGTCATTAATTTGTTTATCACTCTGTAACTTTGATGCGTTTACGGACATTTCTGCTCTGAGGGTATGTCTACACTACAAAGTTAATTCGAAATAACAGCCGTTGTTTCGAATTAACTTTAATAGTGTCTACACAGGCAAACTGCTATTTCGAAATAAATTCAAAATACTGGAGCCCTTATTTCGAATTTGGTAAACCTCATTCTACGAGGAGTAACACCAAATTCAAAATAGCTATTTCGAATTAAGTGCTGTTTAGACACTTAATTCGAAATAGGGGGCCTCCAGCCCTTCCCAGGGAGCCCTGGTGGCCACTCTGGGCACAACCAGGAAAACTTACTCTCCTCTCCCCCAGCCCCAGAACAATTAAAGGGGTAGACACTGGCCACAGTGCCTGTGCCAGCTCCAAGCCTACCAGCCCAGAGCCAGCAGTGGCCTCCAGGGCCCCTGACCCAGAGGCCCCAAAACAGAAGCCAGCAAGCCACTGGCAGCCAGCCCTCCACTGCTCCCCAGGAGCAGTCTGCCAGCTCCCAGGAGCCTGACAGGGGCTGGAGAAGGTGGGCGCCTTCCTGGTCCAGGATGGAGATCATGGACCTTATTCAGGTTTGGGGGGGATGCCCCCAATGTCCATGATCTCTGCACTAGACTGAAGAATGCGGCCGTCTATGGCAGGATAGCTGCCAGCCTGGCCACCAAAGGCCACATGAGAACCCAGGAGCTTCCCCTCCCCCTTTTTCCCCTTGCTTCCCCCTTCCATCTCCCTTCTCCCAGGTTTCTCCCTCCCTTCTTCCACTCTCTCACTTCCCCTCTCCCACCTCCTTTTCCCAGTCTCCCCAGGGGTTCCTCCCCCCCTCCCAGTTTTGTTCAATATACCCAGTTTCTATTTTTGAACATTCGTGTCTTTTTTTTACATCAGGAAGGGGGGCTAGGGAGGGGTAAATGGAAGGACGTGAGGGAAGAATGGGGAGGATCAGGGAGGCTCTGAGGGCTCCTCGGGGTGGACGCTCTCCCTCAGGGCTTCTTGGATCCTGACAGCTCCCCACTGGACACCCTGGATGGCAGCCTGCAGCAAGTGCAGCTGAGCTGATGGCAACAACCCCACGAGACGCACTGGCGTGCCTATGTGGCCGAGTGCTGTGGTGTCCCGAGTGCGGGAACTCAGGACACTCCAAGACAGGACTGCTTTGCTGTCCCTCATCGAGGTAGACAAGGAATTGGGGATCCCTGAGAAATGTCTGTCCGGGGTGGGGGTAGGGTCCCTTTAAGCACGGAGCTCAGTTAGCCTCAGGCAGCAGCCCCACACACTAAGGCCTAACCTGATGCCCTGCCGCCTCTGGTTCCAGCCTTAACTTCGGTTCAGGGTCCACTCAGTGTGTACACACTATTTCAAAATAGCAAAACGCTATTTCGAAATAGTTTTTGTGTCTAGATGCATTATTTCGAATTAGCTTAATTTGAATTAACTATTTCGAATTAAGTTAATTCGAAATAGTGCTGTAGGGTAGACATACCCTGAATTAGAATTCTGAAAGTCAGAGTGAATTTGTTTAGGGTACAATGTAACTAAGAGAAACGATGGTGCCTTTTCAACCAATAGGATTTAGGAACATAGTTAATTTGGAAATCCCACAAGGTGCCTAAGTACTATTAATTTATGCTAAGACTCATTAAAACAATAGAGCTTACCCCCCTAGCTTCACTCCCATTCTAGGGAAATAGCTTTTCCTAATACCCAACCCAGACCTTACTCTGTGTGGGTAAAAATGAGGCCGATGTGGGTTTTTTTGCTTCATGAAGCTCTTTCAATACAGAATACATTCTGCACAGCTGCTATGGTGCACGTTAGCTGAGTAAATCCATGTGAGCCAATGAAAACCAGCAAGATGAATACAGAAACTGAAGCTTCCTGCTGAATGTTACTCCTAAAAGGAGGCTGCAAGTGGAGTTGAATGGAAGACCTGTACACACCACCTTTGACTGAGCTCTTGTGCTGAAAAGACCTACACAGACCAACTGTTCCCGCCCCCCTCTGTCTCCTCCCCCCCTGCCGTGCTAGGGAAATAGTTTCGTTTAGTGGCAGAAGCAAAACCCCAGGAAAGTACCCGTTCATTGGCAAGCAACATCGGAGATTCACCAGGCAGTTTGCTGGGTCACAGCACTTCAGACATGTGTGCGTTGATCTTTCCTTGTGCTCAACAGGGGACTGTGTGGTTTCTCCCTTCTGCCATGCACAGTAATGTAATGACATGGCCCATTTGCCTTAGGTAGAATTTTCGAAAGGGGGATTTGCATAGCTTCTTCTGATCTCACTTTCAAAAAAGGATCTTTCAAAAGTGAAAGTAGTCTGGATGTGGTTTTGTCAGAAAAAAAACGCTTTTAAAAAAATAGGTTTACCCGTTTTTCCGAAAAAGGCACCCAGCTCCAAGAATGTCTCCTTCCTCATGCAGAAGTTGTGGAGCCACTGCTGGTCGTCCCACTGCTGCATCACCAGCCAGTTCCACCTGTCGGAACTGGCATCCAGCCTCCAGACCATCTCTCCACAGTGGGGTGCGGTTGCAAGGGCCTCGCTCCCCCACACAGGCAGAGGGGCATGTTATTGAGCTTGGGGTCAAGCTTATGCAAGGCCATGAAGGCAGCCTGCACAAAGTGCTGCAGAAATTGCAGCATGGCCGTGTGGGGCCATCACGTGCCCATAGGCAGCTCCGGCTCCATGGCAAGGAATGTGCTATGATGTCCAAAGGCAGGACAACCAGAGCATACACTGCAAATCCTTTACTGTCCCTCCAAGAGATAGGCAGCAAAAGCAGAGAAAACGACTGTCCAGGGGGGATCCTTTAAGCACGTATCTCAGCTAGCCTCAGGCAGCAGCACCCAGAAGCAGCTGCTGATCTAACACCCAGCCTGAACTGGTTCCAGGTGGCCTTAAATGTGATACAGTGTCCAGTCAATGTGGGTGCTATCTTTCAAAATAGAACATCACTATTTTGTTGCTCTTTTGCTGTGTGGATGTGCTCTTTCAAAATAAGCTTTTCCAGATGTTATCTTCCAGAAAAGCTTATTCCAAAAGAAACTTGCAGCTTTCTTTCTTTCTTTCTTTCTTTCTTTCTTTCTTTCTTTCTTTCTTTCTTTCTTTCTTTCTTTCTTTCTTTCTTTCTTTCTTTCTTTCTTTCTAGCTTAGTGTCATCTGTAAACTTGCTGAGGGTACAATCCATTTCCTCATCTGGGTCATTAATAAAGGTGTTGAACAAAACTGGTCCTAGAACTGTTCCTTGGGGCACTCCAGTAGAAACTGACCGCCAGCCTGACATTGAGCCATTGTTCACTAAGGGTGTGTCTAGACTACATGCCTCCTTCGACGGAGGCATGTAGATTAGCCAGATCGGAAGAGGGAAATGAAGCCGCGATTAAAATAATTGCGGCTTCATTTAAATTTAAATGGCTGCCACGATCTGCCGATCAGCTGTTTGTCGGCAGATCGGGGCAGTCTGGACGCGACGCGCCGACAAAGAAGCCTTTCTTCATCGGCACAGGTAAGCCTCGTGAAACCAGGTTTACCTGTGCCAATGAAGAAAGGCTTCTTTGTCGGCGCGTCGCGTCCAGACTGCCCCGATCTGCCGACAAACAGCTGATCGGCAGATCGGGGCAGCCATTTAAATTTAAATGAAGCCGCGATTATTTTAATCGCGGCTTCATTTCCCTCTTCCGATCTGGCTAATCTACATGCCTCCGTCGAAGGAGGCATGTAGTCTAGACACACCCTAACTGTTGAGCCTGAACTTCTAGCCAGCTTTCTATCCATCTTAACGTCCATTTATCCAAACCCTAGTCCCGTAACTTGCTGGCAAGAATATTGTGGGAGACAGTATCAAAAGCTTTGCTAAAGTCAAACTATATCACATCCACTGACTTTCCCATATCCACAGAGCCAGTTACCTCATCATAGAAGTGAATCAGATTGGTCAGGCACAACTGGTCCTTGATGAATCCATGCTGACTATTCTTGATCACTTTCCCCTCTTCCAAGTGCTTCAAAATGGGTTCCTTGAGGGATAGAATCCTTTGTTCAAGTCTCGAAGGCTATGTCTATACTGCGGTGGTTTTCTGGGATACCTCTAGTATCCCAGAAAAACCCCACCTTGTGCAGGGAACGCATTTGCTCTTCCACTTTTTTTTCATGGAAGAGCAGACGTCCTCTTTCAGGGATCCCTTTGTACCTTGTTCTTCAGAAAAGCAGGAAAAGGCAGAAAAGCCTCTTCCAGAAAAGCAATAGGAAAAAGCTATAGTATAGACCTAGCCTCAGTGGGCTGGACTTTGCAAGCCATTACAGAATAATAAAACCCCATAGAATGGCACACAGAAGATGAAGGGGAAGAAGCAAGTGGAAAAATGACTTTTGCCTCCTGTTGATGGAAGGGATTCACAGGATGGTGAAGATGATGCTGATGTAGGACGTTAATGTTAAGTGGAAAGGAGGCAGAATGAAAATAAGCAGGAAATGTGTCATGGCAGAGCAATTTTATCATTGGGGATAGGTCACAAAGAAAAGGATCAATTTCATTGGGGAAACTAAACATTATCAATGTCACAAAAAACGTTCTATGTCACTACCCAGCAATCCAGTTATCCAAGATCGTGGTGGTAGCTGTTGCTCATAAACTCGGGATAACACAGTGGCTTACACATCAGTAAATACCTGTGCTAAGACCTCCCTGCACTGCCAAATAAGCACATGAATAATATTGTGGGAAATAGCCACTACATGGCAGTGAGACCTGCATGCATCCAGGCCTGTATGGGGGGGCTGTAGCAGGTCCCTGAGAAGGAAAACTTTCCCAGGAATATGTACATAGGGTGGGAAAGTGCTGATGAGTTACAATGAGCACCAAAGTGAGGACGTTCTTGGTTGAGATCACAATTTAGATCAATCGAAAGAGGATGGGACTTCCATTTCCCCCATCTTGTGCCTGACATGGGATTATCTGGATAACATGCAACAAATGGCCGTGTAATGGGCTTACCCTGTGGTGAGCACCCTACTGCTACCAAGTGGTGCCATGCAGGGTCCTTGCCTAGTTGTCCAGTCGCCCTCGTAGTCCTGGAACCAAGGCCTGACGAGCCCTGTCCATGGTGCTAGTGAGTCTCTGCTTGTGGCTGGTCTTTGGCCACTGGCTCTAGGTCTTACCCAGATCTAGGTTCAGCTCACACTGGGAACTGGCCGTAGTGTCTTCCAAACTGCGTCTTGGCCTGCAGCCAGGCCTGAACCATAAAACCAGTACTACTTAACTGGTTGTTTGCTGCCCTACCCTGACCCAGGGCCTGGACTCATAAACTGCCGCTTGGCTTACCAAACACTGCGTAACTGTTGGCTGCCCTGCCCTGAACAAGGGCCTGGCTTCTCTACAACTGCTATTTGACCTGCAGTCAGATTTGAGGACCCGAACTTCGGCGACTTATAGTGAGTCCATGTGGCCTCCTGCTGACAGGAACTATACAGATGGGTCATTTGGTCTCTTGACTCTATTTGGTTATGAGCCATTGTAATGAAGGGTTTTGCTTTATTACAGTTCATCCACGCCAAGTAACGTTTTGTTGGTGGCAGCGGAATTAAAGAGAGAATGGTATGGGGGATATGGGTTTGGGCACCTCTTCAGATCAATTCCTCCCTGAGAATAAACATCCCATCACCAGCCAGCCTCCCTACAGTAGAAGTTGTCATTCTATTAATAGATACAAAGTAATGGCCAAACCATTCTTTAGCACGCTATGGCTCATATGTATCTTAGAGAAATAAGCCATTATTTCTGGCTTTATAAAAGTCCTTTATAATTTGGTCTTGTTTAGTCTGCCGAAGAGACAAAGCCCTGGCTGGGATGATTGAGTTGGGGTTGGTCTTGCTTTGGGCAAGGGGCTGGACTCAATGACTCCTGCGGTCTCTGCCAGCCCTGGGATTCTAGGATTCTCAAGGAAAAACGATCAGTCCTTGACTACAGGATTTTGAAGTCCCGCAACAGTTATTTTCTCCATGTTTGATTGGGGATGGGATCTGTGTACCTCTGCCCGCTCCCAAAATTCAGTCACTGTCTGCATTTACATTTTACAAGACAACCATCCACTGCCCATTTGCTTTTGCCACATCCATAGCAGATACCCTCACACTGTGGGAGAAGGACCCTTCCTTCTCTGAGCAGACACCAGAACAATGGGAGCAAATTAGACCTTAAGGTATTGATGGAGAATAGAAAGTTTAGGTGCCCATGTCTCCTTGACAATCAAAGGGTATGTCTACACTACCCTCCTAGTTCGAACTAGTGGGGTAATGTAGGCATACCGCACTTTCAAATGAAGCCCGGGATTTGAATTTCCCGGGCTTCATTTGCATAAGCGGGGAGCCGCCATTTTTAAAACCCCGCTGGTTCGAACCCCGTGCAGCGTGGCTAAATGGAGCTCGAACTAGGTAGTTCGAACTAGGCTTCCGAACAAGGTGTACCGGTAGTTCGGAATAGGAAGCCTAGTTCGAACTACCTAGTTCGAGCCCTGTGTAGCCGCGCTGCACGGGGTTCGAACCAGCGGGGTTTTAAAAATGGCGGCTCCCCGCTTATGAAAATGAAGCCCGGGAAATTCAAATCCCGGGCTTCATTTGCAAGTGCGGTATGCCTACATTACCACCACCCTAGTTCGAACTAGGAGGGTAGTGTAGACATACCCAAAGATAGTTGTGTGCGTAACTCCCTTTGGTTCCTTTTCAAATCACAGCAAACACCAACAGGGATATAAAATATTGTTCATGTGGTGGCTTAGGGGTCTTTGTGGGCTGTATTTGGAGTTCCAAGTGCAGAGAGCAAACAAATCTGGAGGCTTTAGCAACCAATCTTTTAACTTAGGAGCATTTAATTTTTATCTTTCTAAGCAACAGAATTGACATTTGTTCCTTTTTCTGTTATTCTAGCAGATCCATTCATCTAATTCATCTGGAGAACAGAGATTTCTGTTGAAATCACAAGTACTGCCTTCGATAATTGCCTTCATAAATGAGACATTCCCTTGTTTCTATGTTCTGGCTTTCAGGTGAACGGCTCTCCTGCCTCTGTTATTTTCCCTTTGGAATCAGTTGTTTTCCATGACTTACCCTCTGAGGTTAATAAGAAGAGTTTCCTTGTTCCATTGTGCCTGTCTAAAAATAAATATGAAGTTTCCTCTATGCAATAATTTTACATTCCCAATAGCAGAAATTTCCAGGGATGTGACATCATCCCCTATGGAGGAGAAATGACCAATCAGGAGACACCTTCATTTTTTACATAAGAACAGAAAAACGGCCATACTGGGTCAGACCAAAGGTTCGTCCAGCCCAGTGTCCTGTCTGCCGACAGTGGCCAATGCCAGGCGCCCCACAGGGAGGGGACACAACAGGTAATGATCAAGCGATCTCTCTCCTGCCATCCATCTCCATCCTCTGACAAACAGAGGCTGGGCACACCATTCCTTACCCATCCTGGCTAATCGCCATTCATGGACTTAACCTCCATGAATTTACCTAGTTCTTTTTTAAACCCTGTTAAAATCCTAACCTTCACAACCTCCTCAGGCAAGGAGTTCCACAGGTTGACTGTGTGCTGTGTGAAGAAGAACGTCCTTTTATTTGTTTTAAACCTGCTGCCTATTATTTCATTTAGTGGCACCTAAATTTTATGTTATGGGAACAAGCAAATAACTTTTTCTTATTCACTTTCTCCACACCACTCGTGGTTTTATAGACCTCTATCATATCCCCCCTTAGTCTGCTCTTTTCCAAGCTGAAAAGTCCTAGTCTCTTTAATCTCTCCTCTTAAGGGACCCATTCCAAATCCCTCATCATTTTTGTTGCCCTCTTCTGAACCTTTTCTAATGCCAGTATATCATTTTTGAGATGAGGAGACCACATCTGTATGTAGTATTCAAGATGTGAGCGTACCACTTTTAAAAGAGAATAACAGCAACAGACACCCAGAAACACTGTGCCCTACAGACATGCAGGCAGGAATCCAACACTCAGTCTCCTGAGACAACCGGACAGAATCCACGGTAGTAGCACTTGGAAAATGTAGTGCCAAGATTCCAGTCTTGCCTCAGGAAATCTGAAGGAAGGGCTCGAATCAGCGTGAAACTGGCAAGAGAACATCAGCGTGAAAGGTAAATCAGCAGAGGTACAATAAATGTAGAAAACAGCACATGCTCAGGCATGTACCTTGTCAGAAAGAATAGGGTTGCTGGTTCAACCCATTCATTATCTGTGGGAAATAGGTCAATGGAGGGATGATAGAAGTTACTATAGAGAACTTTCTGGGTGTCTGACTGGTGAGTCTTGCCCACATGCTCAGGGTTTAGCTGATCGCTATATTTGGGGTTGGGAAGGAATTTTCCTCCAGGGTAGATTGGTAGAGACCCTGGAGGTTTTTCGCCTTCCTCTGTAGCATGGGGCGCAGATGACAGCTGGAGGATTCTCTGCATCTTGGGGCCTTCAAAGTATTTGAAGGCTTCAATATCTGAGATATAGGTGAGAGGATTATTTTAAAAGGGGTGGGTGAGATTCTGTGGCCTGCACTGTGCAGGGGGTCAGACTAGATGATCATAATGGTCCCTTCTGACCTTAAAGTCTATGGCTGTGTCTACACTGGCCCCCCTTTTCTGGAAAGGGGATGCAGATGAGACAAGTCGGAATTGCAAATGCAGCGGGGATGTAAATTTTCCTCGCTTCATTTGTATAAACATGGCTGCTGCTTTTTTCCAGCTCAGGGCTTTGCCAGAAAAAAGCGCCAGTCTAGACGGGGATCTTTCGGAAAATAAAGCTTTTTCTGAAAGGTCCCTTATTCCTCTTAAAATCAGGAATAAGGGATCTTTTGGAAAAGGGTTTATTTTCCGAAAGATCCCCGTCTAGACTGGCGCTTTTTTCCGGCAAAGCCCCGAGCCGGAAAAAAGCAGCAGCCATGTTCATGCAAATGGAGCAGGGAAAATTTAAATCCCCGCTGCATTTGCAATTCCGACTTGTCTCATCTGCATCCCTTTTCCGGAAAAGGGGGCCAGTGTAGACACAGCCTATGAGTCTGTGAGTCTATGAGTCTAAGACAGATGGAAGTTAGATGGGTTATAGAAAAACATGCCTAATGGGTCTCAGATTTAGAATTTAGGCACTGGCAACGTGGCTCAGACCAAAGGTCCATCCAGTCCAGTGTCCTGTCTGCCGACAGTAGCCAATGCCAGGTGCCCCAGAGGGGGGGGGAACACAACAGGGAATCATCATGTGATCCCTCCCCTGTCACCCATTTCCAGAAAAACAGAGGCTAGGGACACCATTCCTACCCATCCTGGCTAATAGCCACTGTAGTAAGTTGAGGGTCAGTAACATGGAGTCAGCAGGCCTGAATAGAGGCCTGTAACATGAAAACAGCAACAGGCCTGCAATCTAGTGAGCAAGACTTTGGTTCAGTAACAGGAGCCAAGAAAGAGGCCCTACTGATAACTGTGTGATTGTGTAAGTTAGGTCGAGCAGGGAAGGACACAGGAAAGCACCAAGTACAGACTGTGAGCCAACGGGGAGTAACGGAACATCTTAAGGAATGTCCCGGTACAAAGACTCCCTAAAAACTAACGCACATACGGACCTAGGTTCAGGACCGGGTCGAGAATGACTGCATAAAGGACAGTAAGTAAGCCCCCCTTCCGTAAGGTGAGGGGTGGTAACTAGGCAACAGAGGGTGGTAACCTGGTGCATAAAGAAGTGATGTAAGTTGTTTGTACCTGTCTATAAAAGGACACCGCAGAGGGTGCTCTCCGGCCGACCTATGGGGGGGGCGCACTAGGCGCCTGAACGGCAGGTGTTATTGCCTAAACGTACAGAGTGCACAGTAGCTTAACTTTGACTAACTGCTGTTAATATCTGTTCTATGGCAATAGGCCTGCCCGGTGTTGGTACCTTGTCAACGCGGGCCATAGTGCCCAGTGGTGTAACATTGTACTGATCTCTGTTACCAACTGGTAGAGCATCGCATTTGACAATAAACCTGCTCGATTGATTTAAAACCTTGCCTGCACCTGTTGTTTCTGGGGCCTTTCAGAGATCTCCTGTGTTGACCCACGTGCACAGGTCTAACACTCTAGATAAAGGGAGCACCGATTGTTACACACGCAGCAGAAAATTTCTCATCACCGACAGAGTAGAGGTCCTGCCAGGAGCACACCAGGATGACCCTGACCAGACGACACTGACGCTGACAGTTTAGACCACCGAAGGTACCGAGGTACAAGACACCGAGGTACGACAGCCACTGATGGACCTAACTTCCATGGATTTGTGTAGTTCATTTTCTCCTTGTGCGTGTTTCATTTTACACAAGACTGTTTTTGTCCTCAGATATGAGTTTTATTGCTTGTAATTTTTTTTTTAAATCAGCTCTCATCTGTTTGTGTGTTTATCTGGGTATATATTTTTCTGCTCCAGTTTAAATTGCACCCGTATCAATGTGCCATGGTCGCTCCCATGGTACACATAGTCAAAAGGACACCTCATACATCAGTGGCTGAAGTGATCTAAGATGGGCTATCTCGAGATGTGTGTAGAGTGTAAGTAAGCAAGAGATTTCAGACAACCGATTCTTTAACAGCAAGAATCTGCTACCTCTCTTTCACATGGATATTTTTTGGGTTAAAATGTTATTTGGAGAAATAAGCAATCTCTCATTTTCTCTCTGTCTTCTCATCCTATCTGTAGTTCTCTGTCTTCTTTCTCCAGTTTTTTCAAATTTTTCTCCACACACCCTTTTCCCCCCCCTTCTCTCTCATTTCTCTCTTGTTGAGTTTTTTCCCCACATATCCATTTTTTAAAACAAAAGCTTGGATTCTGATCTTAGATGCATTACTTTAAACCCACGCAAAGCTGATAAAAGTTACCCGGCTGTGGCTGAGATCCAATTAACAGTCTGTGGTGTGCATTTAGGTTTTTTGATGTGCCTTCGTCTTGTTCTAGGAGGCACCTCTCATGTGGTGGAAATTTTTCCTTGAATCTGCTATGGCAGAGAACAGAGGGAAAGATCTTCCCACAGAGCAGAGCCTCGTTGGTGTTACACTGTGTATCTATACTGGTTCTGGGCACCGACAGAGCCATTATCTCTCCTTGACCTATTCTGCTAAAAGTAGAATTGTAGCCACGGCAGCACAGATTAGCTGCCTGTGAATGATCCTCATTGCAGAAGGAAGGTACATACACGTGGGTCTCTAATCTGCTGTCCATGCTGCTGGGTTTCCCTGATAATTTTATCCTGTAAGCTTGATCAGTCCTAGAGCATGAAGGTCTACCCAAGTTTGGTATTATGCCTCCCAACTGCAGAGTAGATGAACCAGTGGTTGATCTACAAATCTCTCTCTTTTCCCAATTACTGGTTATCTGTTATGTCCTCTGTCATGACACTGGTATGATAATCCCGCCCTCGAAATCTTCACTTCTGTAATCCAATGGGGTTCCACACTCTTGGTTCAAGGTTATTGGAAGCTCCATCACTTAATGAGATACGTCTTCATCAGCTTATTAGCACCATCATTTTCCCATCGGTGAACTGCAATGCCGTAAGGGTTCCTACGCCAGGTCTCCACTAGAGTAAGTGACACAAGGTCCTGGCTGGGGGCACCCCATCAATATTTAACGGTTCTCTTTTCTTAGATCCATATTATGGAGATGGCGGAAAGAAGAAACCAAACACCCATCACCGAATTCATTCTCTTAGGATTTGGGAATGGCCCTGAACTGCAGCCTCTCCTCTTCCTGGTGTTTCTGATGATCTACTTTGCCACCGTGGCTGGGAATATTCTTATTGTTCTACTAGTGGTGGCTGATCGGCACCTTCACACCCCCATGTACTACTTCCTGGGCAACTTGTCCTGCTTGGAGACTTGCTATGCATCAACTATCCTGCCCAGAATGCTGGCCAGTCTCCTGACTGGGGACAGGACCATCTCTGTTAAGGGCTGCCTGGTGCAACTCTGTATCTTTGGTATCATGGCAGCGATAGAAAATCTGCTGCTCACGGCCATGTCGTACGACCGGTATCTAGCCATATGCCACCCCCTCCGCTACGCTGCCCTCATGAACGGCCGGGTGTGTGGCCAGCTCGTGGCAGGGGCCTGGATCAGCAGTTTTCTGTTCTGCACCATGGTCAATATTTTCTTGTTCCAATTAACATTCTGTGATTCCAACGAAATTGACCATTTCTTCTGTGATTTTACACCTGTCGTAAAGGTGTCCTGTAGTGACACCCGGTCAGTGCAACTGGTGACATTTATTATCTCTGCCATAGTGACCCTGGTACCCTGTCTCCTGACCCTGACGTCCTACGTTTGCATCATCACCACCATCCTGAGAATCCCTTCCACTAGAGGGAGGCAAAAGGCCTTTTCCACCTGCTCCTCCCACCTCATCGTGGTAATAATTTTCTATGGGACTCTCATTGCTGTCTATGTGGCTCCAACAACCAACACTCCCAAGGTCCTACATAAACTATTCTCTGTCTTCTACACAGTCCTAACTCCCCTGATCAATCCCATCATCTACAGCCTGAGAAACAAGGAGGTCAAAGAGTCCCTGAGAAAAGCTCTTCTGAAACTGGCTGCTGTCAGAAACAGGCACAGAAGGTGAAGGGACACGATTTAGTACACAGTAAAATAGATATAATGGAGAGGAGGAGTGCTGATCAGCATCCGGTGATTGAGGGATTATGCTTAGGTAGCAAGCAAGGGTGTTGGCCATGAGAGCAGGAGAACCAATCGAGATAGAGAGTTAAAATTTGAATTGGATAGAGGATCCTTGCCTCCTTTTTTTTTTCGTGTGGGAGAGAAAAACCAGGAGTTGAGAGACACGGAATAGTTTAAACCCAGGCAGGCTTACCATGACCCAAGGGAGTGAACTGAACAAAGAGAACAAAACTGGAAGTAAGGAAAAGTAAATCCAATAGTGTTCAAGATAATTTTTATTTATCTTGTGGTTTGGTTTGAACTGCCTTTACCCAAGGAAGCAGGAGAAAAGAAGAAGAAAAAAAAAACACATCCAAAACTTCCAGACAGCAAAACAGAAGAAAAATGTCTAGTGGGAACTAAACGTCTTTTGAGTGATTGTGCATTTCTTTAACATCCACACTATGTAGTAACTTTTATTAGCCATTGCTTAGAACACTGTTATTAATGATATCCTTTATTATCAGGTGAGATATGTTGCTTTCACAGTGAATGGAGAAGTTGGGATATTACTCTACACAGCATTATCAATGTCCCAAAAACCTTTCTATGTCACTACTCAGCACTCCACTTACCCAGGATCAAGGTGCTAGCTTTTGCTCATGAATTCAGCATAACGCATTGGCTTACACATTAGTAAATATTTCTTCTAAGACCTCTCTGCACTGCCAAATAAGCGCATAAATAATATTTTGTGAAACAGCCGCCACACGGCCGTGAGACCTGCATGCAGCCAGGCCTGGATGGTGGAGCTGCAGCAGGTCCACAAGGAGGAAAACTTTTCCAGGAAGAAGTACACGGGGGTAGGGAGGTGCTGATGAGCTACCATGAACACCAAAGTAAGGTCGTTCTTGGTGGAAGTCATAATTTAGATCAATCGAAAAAGAAAGAGGGAAGGACTTCCATTTCCCCCATCTTGTGCCTGGCATGGGATTATCTTGATAAAATGCAAAAACTATGGAAAGCTTTGAAGAAGACAAACCCTACATTTTCTTGCAACCATTGTACTTCAGGCTCGGATCATAAAAGGATTTTACGTGACACACCCATGGAGAAACGCCTGGAAATGTTGGGCCACATGACCTCAAACGCCATGATTCCTGCAATCTTGCGTGTGGGCTTCACAAGAGTCTTTATTTTACCATTGTGCCTATCATTTTCATTCCCAACGCATTCAGCTATTTGCATCCATTACCAAAGCCTTTCCTACTGCCAATTTTTGGGCCCAGTGGCCTGAAACTGCAGCAAGGGAGCTCTAGGTTGGACACATTAGGAAACACTTCCTACCTGTGCAGGTGATGAAGCAGTGGAATAAATTGTCTAGGGGGGTTGTGGAATCTCCATCCCTGGAGATATGTAAGAGCAGGCATCATGGGGCAAGCTCACCCCCCTAAGAGTGCCTCCTGCTGGTCACTTTGAGAACTAGCTCTTCAGCTCTGTAGTGCCCCCTTTCAGCTGATGTCACCCAGACTGGTACCTTGGTCTGTGCCCCTGCACTCTAGTGTCCTCCCCCCTGAGAATCCCCAATCCCCCTACACCCACCTTGCTTCGGTGGTGCAAGGCTGGTTGTCATCTTGCCCCTGCTTCAGTGGCAAATGGCAGCCTGACATGGCCACTCTGCATTGGCAGGGGCAGTGACCTGCTGTCTTTGCCTATCCAGGCTGCTTCCCTGTAGCCCTACTAGCCTCAGGCCTTACCTCAGGCCCTACAGCCTGGGAACTTGCCTGGCCAGAGTCCCCCAGCCCTTCCTGCCGCTCCCCAGCCTTGTTCTGTATCCACCCCTAGTGTTCCCAGCCAGGGCAGGAGAGCAGCCCACAGTCCATTCCACCCATCCCTCAGCCCTGCTCTGTCTCAGTAGGCCTCCAGCTTCCCAGGTAGCCAGGTCCCTCCCATTCCCCAGCTTGAGGAAGGGCATGTCTGTCTCCTCCCTTCAGGAGCCCTTATTTATAACTCAGCAAGTCCTTTTCCTTGGGCCACTTTTTTGTTGTTGTTTCATTCCCTGTGCTCCAAGCAGAGTAGAGCTCCTCCTTGGCACTTCTCCTTCTGGGAGCTTCCTTAGAGCCGGCTTCAGGCTGCGTCTACACTGGCATGATTTTGCGCAAATACTTTTAACAGAAAAGTTTTCCGTTAAAAGTTTTTGTGCAAAAGATTGTCTATACTGGCACAGATGCTTTTGCGCAAATACGAGGTGTTATCGGCCATGCAATGTATTTCAGGTCAGAAAAAAAATTGCATCTCCACCTTTCCCATCCCATATACCCAGCACGTTCCCACAGAATGCGGAAGAAGGAACCCCTCGCTCTCCAGAAACACCATAAGGATGGGTGTTAGGTCAACAGACACCACGGTGGGGAATTTCAAAGGCGCATAGAAGGTTAGGTGCTTCACTTGTTTTGACATTCAATGGCTGTTGGATGCTTAATTCCCTTTGGTTGATTTAAAAAATCACAGCCAACCTCAACAAGGAGATTGCAACACTTTTCATGTGGCAGTTTACCATTATTCTTGGTGTGTGTTTGGAGTTCCATATCCAGAGATCTGACTGACCTGGGAGCATTAGACAAGAACTTTTCTACATTGAGATCATTTAATTTTTTTCTTACAACATAGAATGAACGGTGATTCCTTTTTTTTCTTTTGTTTTAGAGGATCTACTGATCTAATACATAAGATTAACAGTGATTCCCACTGAGAAGAGAAGTTCTCTGTTTATTAATTGACTTTTAAATGTGACCTTCCCTTTTCTCTAGAGCTTTGTGTTGGCAGCTTTTAGTTCCCCTTCTCTTGTTCCCCCTTTTGAATATGTTGTTTTCAATGACTTCCCCTTTGAGGTTAGTAAGAAGCCTTGTCGTGTACTTTATTTCTCCTATTAAAACAAATATTCACTTTCCTCTGTGCAATGATTTTCAGTTCTCATCTGCAGAAATATGAAGGGTGATTGCATCATCTGGTATGAAAGAGAAATTAACAAGCAGAAGAGACATTAATTTCTGTGACAGGGAATCACAACTAAGCCCACCAAGAGGCACTATGGGATCCAGACCGGGATGCAAAGATCAATTTACCGAGATAATTAAAGACAATGAAAGACAATCGATAGTAGAAGAGAATGGAAAATGTAGCGCAAAGACAGAGGGGTAAGGACAGGGTGTAGCTGGCAATAACATGTGATAAGTAAAGGAGTCTTAAAAGGAAACAATCTGATTTAGAAAAAGCCCTGCACCCCATATTGCTCATAGCGAGAGTAGTATATGATTATAATTTAATGACACAATTTCTGCAAGACGGGTCACTTAAGGTGTCATTTGAAAAGTTATGATTTGCTGACTATCAATATCCTATCTGTCTGCAGGTATCATTTTTGTATCTGAAGTTCAGAATATTGACAATGTACACATATTTTAAATATAGCTACAGGCAGCCTCCTCCCACAAGACATTTTCCCAGTCTAGATAGCTAGTTGGGAAGGGCCTCAGCAGTGTAATGAGCCATTAGGGAAAACACTAGACCTCAGGAGAAGCCAAGTCTCCAGGCAGCTTGTAAACCATTGCGTTGACTCCATGAGGGCAGGTGAGCAGGCGACATGACTCCATCTTGGGCTGTCGGGATTTTTTTGCACAAACTGCCTTGGGAACCAAGTTTTGAAAACAAAGGTTTCTGACCCTGAGGTAAATCTATATAAGGCAGGGAGTGACCTCATGGTCTGTTCTTCACTCCTCACACAGGAGGATTCCTGGAACAAAGTCTGACTGGGGAGGGAGAGGGAGAGATCCAGACTAAAGCTGAGAAACCGAAGCAGCAAAGAAAATGCAGCCTCTGCCTTGAGAAAATGCCAGACTGCTGTGATCATCGGTCAAGGTGAGACATTGCTCATTCCTAGTGCAGCAAGGGCAATAAGCTTTATTTGTGCCTTTGCTTACATGCTTGTATTCAGGTTTGATTTCTTTGCTACCCTTTATAAACACTCACAATCTATACTTGGGAAGTAGCAGGCTTGTTTGTAGCTTAACCTACGCCAAGGGGACTTTAAGTGAATTATATGTGGAAAAAAATCTCACCTGGTTACCGCAGGCATGCATGGTCCTTTCCACATTGAGGGAAAGGCGAACAGAGTAACACTTTTGTCCACGGCAGGGTTGGTAAACAGCCTGGCTCCTACTCTATGGAGCTGGTGGTTGTTTTGAATGTACCTTCACTACTATTGGTCCATGCAATGGCTGATCAGAGATGCTGATGGAAGAAACCTCGGGAGCCATCAAGTCCAACCCCGTGCCCACAGCAAGACCAACCCCAACTCAACCATACCAGCCAGGGCTTTGTCAAGCCAGGACTTCAAAATCTCTAAGAATGGAAATTTCACCTCCTCCCCATGGAACTCATCCCAGTGCTTCCCACCCTCCTAGGGAAATAGGTTTTCCTAATCTCCAACCTAGATCTACCCCACTGCAACGTGAGACCATTGCTCCTCGTTCTGCCATTTGCCACCACTGAGAAGAGCCTCTCTCCAGTCTCTTTGGAACCCCCCTTCAGGAAGCTGAAGGCTGCTCTCAAATTCCCCCTCACTCTTCTCTTCTGCAGACTGAACAAATCCAAATCCCTCTTATTATAGGTCATGTGCTCTAGGCCCCTCCTCATTTTTGTTCCCTTCTGCTGGACCGTCTCCTAAGTGTCCACATCCTTTCTGTACACCCCATCCTTGACATATTCACAGTCATTGCAGACGTACAATCCTCTCGCTCATTCAGCAAACTCAAAAAGACTGGAAGTACGTTAAGCCATCAGGAATCCAGGTGGGGTTTTTAAAAGAACATAGAAGAGGTAAGCATCTAGCTCACTTTGACAAAGGTGATTGGGTGCCTAAATCCTTTTGGTCCCTTAAAAAAGTACAGTGGATAGAATCAAGGAATTTTAAATTTGTTCATGCATAGGGAAGTTCTTGGCCTGTGTTTAAAGCTCCCAATTCAGTGAGCAGACTGACCTGAGTACTTTAGACAGGAACGTGGGAATATTGCATTTTTTTCTCATTATTAAATAGAATTTACATTGGTTCCTTTTTAATTATTATGCTAATAGATCTAATCATTTAGAACAGCAGCAAAACAGAAATTTCACTTGGTATCAGACATTCTTTTCTCCATTAATTTCCTTTCCAATGAGACTTTTTGGTCAACTGTTCTCTCATCTCTGTGATTTTCCATTCAGAATCAATTATTTCCTTGGAGATTAGTCATTACCCTGTTGATTTTCCTTTCTTTTATTCATCTTTCCTCATCTCTGGGTAATAATCTGACATTCCCAGATGCAGAAATATCCAGGGAGATTCTATCAACTCTTATGAAGAAGACAATCATCTCCATGAAAGAGAACATCAAGCAGAAGTAGCGGGTGGCTCCTTTGGATCAAGACATTGAGGTAGGATGCAAAGTTCTGTTCCCTGAGATAACTGAACCCCGTTAATCATAGAAGGGAATGGAAAACGAGAGGCAAAAATTCAAATTTATCTCCAGAAATCTCAAGCAAAAGTTAGTGTCAGGGTCCAGCAGTAAATAGCTCATTACAGGGCAAGGTAAAGAAGCAGAGTTAGAATGAAATAATCTGGTATAGAACAGAAACAAGCCCTGCTTTGGCCCACCATGATACGAAGGATAAAACTGCTTGACCAATCCGGGGGAGAAAGTTCTTAAAAGTAGATGGGTTAGAGCAAAACATGCCTAAGAAAGAGTAATGAACGGATCTCAGATTTAGAATGTAAGTATTTAATGGACGGTATTGTCTTGCAATTGTGGCCAAAGTCAAGTGCCCCAGAGGGAGTGAACAGAACAGGGAATCATCCAGTGATACCTCTTCTGTTTCCCATTCACAGCTTCTGACAGAGGCTACGGACACCTTCCCTACCCGTCCTGGGTAATAGCCATTGATGGACCTAACCTCCATGAATCTATTTGTTCCTCGTGTGCGTATTTTATTTTTCACCAAGTGAGTTTTATTCTTCGCAAAAAATGTGAATCGCATACATGGTCCTTCTTCTGTGTGTGTGGGTGTTTGTGTATGTGCACGTGTGCGTTTACACATTATCAATTTACCACTGATACTCCCCGTGTAGATAAAGTTTACATGGGCACATCGTAAGTCAGCAGATGAAGACATCAGAAGGTAGGACATACCCAGAAATATGGAGGGAAAAAATAATGGAAGAAATTTCAGACTCTGATAGCTTTGCTTTCAATAAGAGCTAAGATCTGCTATTCTGTCTAAACATATCTATCTATATTTTTTTGCTCATAATATTATGCGTATGTCTAGACTGCAGAGTCATCCTGGAAAAGCTCTGCCATGTCTAAGGAATGTATCCACTTTTCAAAAAAAAAAATGTCAGGAAAGCGGGCACATTTTGTCAGTATCCTTGTAAACTTCATTTTACAAGGGAGAAGGGATGTTCCGAAAGAGGATTTTTTCTAAAATTTGGCCCTGTGTAGATGGGCCAAATTTTGAAAAGGCCTCTTTCAGAAGTAAATTGGAAAACAATGCACAAACAATAAGCAGTGAGGTGGCAATGTATGAGTACGATATTAAACTGTTCAAGATAGTCAAGACCAAAGCAGACTGAAGAGCTTCAAAAAGATCTCACCAAACGGAGTGATTGGGCAACAAAATGGAAATTAACAACAAAATGGCAAATTAAATTTAATGTAGATCAGTATAAGGTAATGCATATTGGAAAAAATAAACCAAACTATACATCCAATATGATGGGAGCTAATTTATCTACAACTAATCAGGAAAGAGATCTTGGAGTTATCGTGGACAGTTCTCTGAAAACATCCATGCAGTGTGCAGCAGCAGTCAAAAAAGCAAATAGAATGCTAGGAATTATTAAAAAAGGGATAGAAAATAAGATGAAGAATATCTTACTGCCAGTACATAAAACTAGAGTACACCCACCTCTTGAATATTGAGTACAGATATGGTCTCCTCACCTCAAAGAAAATATTTTGCCATTGGAAAAGGTTCAGAAAAGAGCAACTAAAACGATTAGAGGTTTGGAATGGGTCCCATATGAGGAGAGGCTAGAGAGACTGGGACTTTTCAGTTTAGAAAAGAGGAAACTGTGGGTGGATATGATAGAGGTATAAAAATCATGAATGGTGTGGAGAAGATGAATAAAGAAAAGTTATTTACTTGTTCCCATAATATAAGAACTAGAGGACACCAAATTAAATGAATGGGTAGCAAGTTTAAAACTAATAAAAGAAAGTTCTTCTTCACACAGCACGTAGTCAACCTATGGAACTCCTTGACAGAGGAGGCTGTGAAGGCTGGGAATATCAGGGTATGTCTACACTAGCCCCCTAGTTTGAACTACAGAGGCTAATGTAGGCATTCAAAGTTGCAAATGAAGCCCAGGATTAAAATATTCCATGAGGTGTAACAGTTAATTCGAACTAAGGACTTAGTACGAATTAACGTTTAACTGCCGTGTGTAGCCACGGGCAGTTAGTTCGGACTGAGGGGATTTTAAAATGGAGCCCGGACGAGAAGATGCAGATAAAGCCTGGGGGTATGTTATATTTAATCCCGGGCTTTCATTTGCAACTTCGAATGCCTACATTACCCCGCTAGTTCGAACTAGGGGGCTAGTGTAGACATACCCTAACAGAGTTTAAAAAAGAACTAGATAAATTAATGGAGGTTAGGTCAATTAAAGGCTATTAGCCGGGGGGAAGGAAACATGCCCCTGGCCTCTGTTTGTCAAAGGCTGGAGAAGGATGGCAGGAGACAAATTGCTTGATCATTGTCTTCAGTCCATCCCCTCTGGGGCACCTGGCACTGGCCACTGTAAACATACTGAGCTAGACGTCTGACCCCGTATGGTCTGACCCCATATGGCTGTTCTTATGTTCTTAATTTACATACTGCAAATTTCATTTCTTTTTGTGATTTGTCTTTGTAGTCTAGACATAACCTGACTCTGCATGGCCATTCTTATGTTCTTAACAGTAATGTCAAATCTACATTGTTAACTTCCTCTTGGACTTTCATTTAAGATTTTTATGCTGAGAATCTGAAATACCTTCATCATATCAGTGTTATCTGAGGCGTAAGGATCTTGTGCAAAAAGGGGTTTTTGTGCAGAAAGGAAATGTCCACACTACTTGTTTTTGAGCAAAACATTCTTGCCCAAAAATGGATAGGGAGAGATGATGCAAATGAAGTATGAAAAAATGCTAATCCACTCCTCATTTGCATTGCCTCTTCCGGAAAAAACAGTAGTGTAGACGTAGTGTCAGACCATAGGTCCATCTGCAGACAGCTGTTTGTCCGCTCAGCATGGCAGCCATTTAAATTTAAATCACCACTTCATTTCCCTATGCCCAGTAAACAAATCTACACGGCTGCATTGACGGAGCCATGTAGTCTAAACATGATCTTAGTGACCCCTAGTTCTTATGTTATGGGAACAAGTACATAATTTTCCTTATTCACTTTCTCCACACCAGTCATGATTTTGTAGACCTCTATTATATCCCCCCTTAGTTACCTATTTTCTAAATCAAAAAGCCCCAGTCTTTTTTATCTCCTTTCATATGGCACCCGTTACAACCCCTTAATCGTTTTTATTGCCCTTTTCTGTACCTTTTCCAATGCCAAGTGATCTTTCTGAGATGAGGCAACCACATACAGTATTCAAAACGTGTCTCACGTTATACAGAGGCAATAAGACTGCTGCTGCACATGGAGTGGATGTTGTCAGGAAACTATCCACAGTGACTCCATGATCTCCCAAGTAGTTTTAGCTAAGTTAGCCCCATCATTTTGTATGTACAGTTGGGATTGATTTTTTCCAATGTGCATAAAATTCATTTGCCATTGTGTTGCCCAATTTCGTGAGATCCTTTTGAAGTTCTTCACAGTCTGCTTTGGGCTTAATTACCTTCAGCAGTTTGGTATCATCTGCAAATTTTCACCTCACTGTTTACTCCTTTCTCCAGATCATTTATAAATAGGTTGAGTAGGTCTGTTCCAAGAATGGACCCTTGGGGAACACTGCTAGTTACTTCTCTCCATTCTGAAAACTGACCATTTCTTTCTACCCTTAGTTTCCTGTCTTTTGACCAGTTCTCAGTCCAGGAGAGGACCTTCCCTCTGACTCCATAATAACTTACTTTGATTAAGACATGTTGGTGGGGGATTTTGTCAAAAGCTTTCTAGAAATATAAGTGTATTATATCCACTGGATCCCCCTTGTTCACATGCTTGTTGATCCCCTTAGAAACCTCTAGGAGATTAGCAAGGCAGGATTTCCCTTTACAGAAACCATTTTGACATTTCCCAACAGATTATGTTCATGTATGTGTCTGACAATTCTACCCTTTATATTTTATTCGGTTATTCGGTAGGGCCCTACTCTTGGGTCACGTACAATGGCAGCTCAAACTATCAGTCATATCAATCTTCCCATGATTATTGACAATGTTGTTTTTTTTCCAGAGGAGGATACACTGGTGTGAGGTTACTTTCTCCAGGCTTCCACATGCCTAACTGATCGCACAACACGTGCACTGCATCAATATACTTCAAGATACGTGTTATGGAGAAAGCAGAAGGAAGAAATCAAACGATCATCGTGGAATTCATCCTCTTAGGGTTTGGGGGCAGCCCTGAACTGCAGCCCCTCCTCTTCCTGGTGTTTCTAGTGATCTACCTTATGACGGTAGCCTGGAACCTTCTCATCGTTGCCCTAGTTGTGACTGATCATCACCTTCACACGCCCATGTACTATTTCCTGGGCAACTTGGCCTGCTTGGAGATCTGCTACACCTCGGCCATCCTGCCCCGGCTGCTGGCCAGTCTGCTGACTGGGGACAGAGCCATCTCTGTGAAGGGCTGCATTGTGCAGTTATATTTCTTTTCGGTCATGGCTGCAACCGAAGGCCAGCTGCTCCTGGCCATGTCTTACGATCGGTATTTAGCCATCTGCCATCCCCTCCGTTACACTGCCCTGATGAACGGCCGGGTGTGTTGCCTGATAGTGGTCGGGTGCTGGATAAATAGCTTCCTGACTTGTTTCATAGCAAATGTTTTCCTGTTCCAATTCACGTTCTGTGATTCCAGTGATATTGACCATTTCTTCTGTGATTTCTCACCAATGTTAAAGCTCTCCTGTAGCGACACCCAAGCTCTGCAACAGTTGACATTTATTTTCTCTGCCCTCGGGACGCTTATGCCCTGTCTACTGACCCTGGCATCCTACATTCGTATCATCTCCACCATCCTGAAAATCCCTTCCAGCACCGGGAGGCAAAAGGCCTTTTCCACCTGCTCCTCCCACCTCATTGTAATTACATTTTCCTATGGTGCTGCGATCGCTGTCTATGTAGTTCCTACAGCCAACACTCCAAAGGTCCTACACAAACTATTCTCTCTCTCTCACACTGTCCTGGCTCCCTTGATCAACCCTGTTATCTACAGCCTGAGAAACAAGGAAGTCAATGAGGCCCTGAAGAAAACTCTTAATAAAATGGCTGCCTCCAGAAAGAACCATAGTAGGTGAAAGGACAAATATTAGTATATAGGAAAATGGAGATCAATGGATACTCTCTCTTACGCTTGCCTCATTTGAATCATTGAGAAAAGTGTCACCACTTACTGATGTTCTTTCTTTCTACTCTTAAGCTACAGAAAAAGACAAAGATACTGAAAGGACAGGTAAAGGCATGGCCTATTTGTGTCCTTGAGAACTTGGATGCCACTTCCTTCCTTCGTTCAAACTGCTCTTTCATACATTTCTTTATAAAAAACTTGGTGCCATAAGAGACATTCTTTATGAAAAGGAGATTTTTTTTTCAAGATATACATTTCAGGAAAGCCCTGTGCTTCACATGTACGTGCATGAACTTTTAGGCCCAAATTTCTGCAAGCTGCTTAACATCTTTTCTATTGTTCTGGGTCTTTCCCACCCCATCTGAAGCACATGACATCCATTCTCCAGTGATTAGGACTTTCTCTTCTGAGGTAGGTCTCTCCAAAATAGGTGAGAAATTTTGCAGCCAAAATGAATGGAGAACTTGGACTATTTATTATTCCCTGTAAAGCTGTAGCTAGGGAACAGAGAGAGAGTGAGAGAGAGAGAGAGGGAGGAAGAGAGAGAGGACGAATGGGATGTCTCAATCCTGGTCTACACTAGGGAGTTATTCTGAAATAACAAGTGGAGCATCCACACCACCAAGCCCATTATTACAAAATGAGGGGCTCGTTATTTTGAAATAATAACTCCTGCTTTCCACAAGGCATAGTGCTCGTTTCGAAACAGTTATTTCAAAGTAGCAGTAGTAGCTATTCCCTGGTGTCTTTCAGGGTGTGGCTATACTGCATGCTTATTTTGGAACAAGCTATTCTGGAAATAGCTTATTTTGAAATATTACTTCTACACTACAGAGAAACCTCAAAATTATTCTGAGGCAAGCTCCACTAATGTGGCTGTGCTACCTCGATTTAGATCCCCAGGAATCACTGAGGAGTAATTACTTTGAGTGGCCCGGGGGAGGCGCTATTTCAAAATAGCAGTATTGGAGGATCCACACTCCCGCTATTTCAGAATAGCTATTTCAGGAGAGGTGATATTCCTCACAGAATGAGGTTTACAGAAGTCAGAATAATCTCCTCGTTAGTCAGCATTTATTTTAAAATAACAGAATTGCTGTGGAGATGCTCACATTGTTATTTCGGAATAACAGCCGTTAGTCCAAAATGACGCTTCTGTGTCGATGAATCCTCAGAGTAATTACAATCCAGTGCATCATGGGGCTTTAAGCACATCCAAGTTAAGGGTGCCTACCTCAGACTAATTTCGATGGGTCACTGAAGTGTAGATGTGTTGTTTTGAAACAGTTGTTTTGGGTGTTATTTTGAATTAAGGTTTTTTAAAATAATTTCTTCATGTAGTCATGCCCTCAGACTCCTGCCATGTAAAATTACCTGCCCATTCACACATCTTTTTAGGGCACAGAGAATGTTAAAATATCTATATCTTTTTCAATATCGATATTATGATAGCTATATAGAAGCTCAAGAGAAGATGTATGGTCAACATACTCTAAGCTGATGAAACCTGATTTCCCTCACAGACCCAAACAAAAAGCAAAGAATGAATTCCAATGAATAGGAGCTAAACACCCCAGATTACTATGTGACCATGCCAATCACAGCCTAGACAGTGTCTCATGGACAAAATATTTTACCACTCAAGTGTAAAAAAAATGCAAAGTAAGGAATAAAAACTCACTGAATCTTTCTGTTATTATTGTTCTTCCTTCACACTTTTAACTTCAGTTTTTACCAAAATTATTGTCATTCCCCTGCTCCCCTCTTACAGCTTAGGGGCAGATTGCTCCCCTGACCACTGCTGAAGGCCTGATGCAAGGCCAGATGGGCTGTGTAGATGGAGGAATGTCTAGTTTGTCATCTCGTGGATCAGGGGGTGTTTGGACGAAAAGTGAATTTCACCAGCCTAACATGATCCATGAATTTAACTCAAATCAGCAAAATATTCTCCGTAAAAATCTACCATCATGTTTCTATTGTTTCTCTTGGTGGGTCAAGCACACAGGCATGGAGGAAGGGTTGGTTGCAAGACCCATGTTCAATATCCACCCTGAATGATAGAATTTTGGAATAATAGATTCCTTGGGCGGGCAGAGACCTCAGAAGTCTTCAAATCCAACCCCCTGCCCAAAGCAGGACCAACCACCCACCACTGACAGGGCCCATGGCTGGCACCCGGTGGAGAGGGAGGGCGCAGGTCCCCCATCCTCAACCTCCCTTGCTCCCCAGAGGGGGAAGCCAATCTAGTACACTATAGACTTGGCCACTGGGCCATATTTAACCCCACAACTGTAGTGTGCTATAGACTCAGCTACTGGGCCATAGTTAGCCCCCAGACAGGGGCACTATATACTTAGCTGCTGAACCATATTTACCCCACAGATGGCATTAGACTCAGCCACTGTGCCACACTACCCCGCTGATAGGGATGTGGTGGACGAGATCCCGAGCCGTACACCCAGCCTCCAGGGGCTTTTGCTGGGGCTAGACTACGGGGTGAGCCATTGTGCCCGGTTCCCCAGAGTGGGGATGGGTTACCCACCCTGTGACACGTGTCCACACTCCAGGGAAGCCTCAAAATTAATCAGAGTCAATCTTCCCTAAAGTGGACGCACTATCTCGATTTAGAGCCCCAGGTATCACTGGGGAGTAATTACTTTGAATGGCCCTGGGGGAGGAGCTATTTCGAAATAGCAGCAATGGAGCATCCACACGCCCACTTTTTTGAAATAGGTGTTATCCATCATGAAATGAGGTTTTATTATTCCCGAACAAGAAGCCTGTTATTTGAAAATAATTTTGAAATAGCAGGCTTGCTGTGTGGACGCTCACCTTGTTATTTCACAATAACGTGAGTTATTTCGAAATAAGGCTGGAGTGTAGACATGCCCTGAGAGTGTAGTTATCAATGGTCCACAGTCATGTTGGAAGGACAGAACATGTGGGCTAAGTCTACACTGGCCCCTTTTCCGGAAGGGGCATGTAAATTTCATGAGTCGTCGTAGGGAAATCCGCGGGGGATTTAAATATCCCCCGCGGCATTTAAATAAAAATGTCCGCCGCTTTTTTCCGGCTTTTAAAAAAGCCGGAAAAGAGCGTCTACACTGGCCCCGATCCTCCGGAAAAAGCGCCCTTTTCTGGAGGCTCTTATTCCTACTTATTCCTACTTTGAACATGGGTCTTGCAACTTTGAAGTAGGAATAAGAGCCTCCGGAAAAGGGCACTTTTTCCGGAGGATCGGGGCCAGTGTAGACGCTCTTTTCCGGCTTTTTTAAAAGCCGGAAAAAAGCGGCGGACATTTTTATTTAAATGCCGCGGGGGATATTTAAATCCCCCACGGATTTCCCTACGACGACTCATGAAATTTACATGCCCCTTCCGGAAAAGGGGCCAGTGTAGACGTAGCCATGGGGTTCTGCAGGGATCTGTTCTGGAACCGATTTTGTTCAGTAGCTTCATAAATGATTTCGATATTGGCACAGAGAGAAGACTCCTAAAGTTTGTAGATGATGCCACGCCAGAAGGGGCTGCAAGTGCTTTGGAGAATAGAATCATAATTCAAAGTGATCTGGAAACACTGGGACGGTCGACACCTACTGCCAGCATTGTTCCTGCTGGTCCCCTGAGCTGCCTCAATTGGGGGAAGAGGTGAGAAAGAGAAAACGCCGCAGCCGCTGCTTTTCTGAGCGGTGCGGGAGGGGCCCAAGGAAAGCAAGGACCCTGCCTGATGTTCCTTGCTGCGTACGTGGGCTGGATCCAGTGGCTTAACTGACAGGCCGTATTTTGCCCAGCCCTGTTCTAAGATATCAGCTCAGCTAATACATCAAATGAAGAGAGATTTCAACTGAGATCAAACACACTGCCTGACTTAATTATCTTTTTTATGGGATAGTCCCTTTTTTCTCTTTCTTTGATGCTTCCGTCAGCTGCTTTCTTCTCTCCATAATTTTCCCTTGGAATCAAACATTTCCATAACTTCCCCCTTTGATCTTATTAAAAAGATGGTGCTCCTATCATTATTGTCTCTTTCTACAAGTAATTATTAACTTTTCTCTGTGCAATGATTTCAAATTCCCACCAGCCAAAATATCAATGGAGATTACATCATCTGTTAGGAAGTGGAAACTACCACCAATAGAAGACATAGATTTCTGTGACTTGAATTGATAACAAAATATACCATGAAGCATTGTTGGATCCAGAGATCCAGGTGAGAATACACAGCTCAGTTTACCAAAATAACTGAAGACTGTCAAAGGTAGAAGAAATGGGATAACATAGTGGAAAGACTAAGATCAGAGCTCAAAACTCTGAGGCTACGTCTACACTGGCCCCTTCTTCAGAAGGGGCATGCTAATTTTGAACTTGGGAATAGGGAAATCCGCGGGGGATTTAAATATCCCACGCGGGATTTAAATACACATGGCCACCGCTTTTTTTTCCGGCTTGGGGAAAAGCCGGAAAAAAGCGTCTAGACTGGTGCGATCCTCCGGAATAAAGCCCTTTTCCGGAGGATCTCTTATTCCTACTTCAAAGAGATCCTCCGGAAAAGGGCTTTATTCCAGAGGATCGCGCGGAAAAAAAGCGGCGGCCAAGTTTATTTAAATCCCGCGGGGGATATTTAAATCCCCCGCGGATTTCCCTATTCCCAAGTTCAAAATAAGCATGCCCCTTCCGAAGAAGGGGCCAGTGTAGACGTAGCCTGAATGTTTAGATCGAGGACGCAGGTGGCAATAGAACATCAGTGTGAAAGGTTTTACAACAACACGACAAAATACCTGAGCAATCTTCCATCGTGTCACAAAGAATATGATTCCTTGCTCCGTCCAGGAGGAATGGAAATGAATGTGGATGCTGTGACTCCACATATTGTCTACTACATAGTAATATTCTTAGGATACGATTACAGAAGACTTAGGTATTTTCCGCATGATGGGTCATTCCAGGTGCCATTTGAACGCTATGATTTGCGGGATATGATTATCGTATGTAATGCATGTGTCACTATCACATCTAAAGGTGTGCATATTTCCAATGCAGGAACACCTGAATAATTCCCACTAGGCAAGATACTTGCCATCACGATAGTTGTTTGTGAAGGGCCTATTCAGGCTAATGAGGCATTTGGGGAAACACTCATCCTTAGGAGAAGCTTTTCTGCCACCTGATGAGCTTGGTCAGTAGGACTCTACAGGGGCAGGTGACCAGGCCTCCTGTCTCTAAACTCCATCTGGGGAATCTGTGTTTTTCCACACACTGGTCTGGGTTCCAATGTTTCAGACAAAGGGTTCCCGCCCTGTGGTACAGCTATATAAGGCAGGAAGTGATCTCATCAGTTCTTCTTCACTCCCCAGGCAAGAGAACTCCTGCGGAGACCTGAGGAACAAAAACTGACCTGGGGGGAGAAGTGCTGGACCCAGGCAAAAGGAATTTCCACCCTGTGTACAGAAATCGGAGAGACCCAAGCAGCAAAGCCAATGTAGCTTGTGTCTTGAGAATCTGCCAGTTTGCTGGTATCAAGGTGAGAAACTGCTCCTGCATTGCCAGACTAAACAAAGCGTTACGTTTCCTTTGTGATTTTGTATATTTCCTGGTTATCTTCTCGGATCTGTTTGCTACCACTTACACTCACTTAAAATCTATCCTTTGCAGTTAATACACTTGTTTGTAGTTTAACCTAAACCAGTGTCTCTTGCTGTGAGGTGCCTGGGGAAAAAGTGTGCACTTTCTTCTCCACATTGAGGGTGGGGCAAATCAGGGAACAAAATCCTACGGCTCGGTGTTTTCAAAAGGTCTAGGTTGTGCAATACTGCTGACCCTGGCTGGGGAATTGGTGGCTATCATTACGGCAGCTTCTCTACTGTTGCTTCATGCAGAGGGTGGTCTGAGATTCTGCATGTTCCTGCGTCTGAGTGTGTCCCTCCTGTGTGAATGCTGGAGGAAGTGTAGGACTAGCAGCAGATCTGCAGCTTGCCACAGCAGCACAGTGTGAAAGGGGCCCGGATGGGTGATCAGAGGTTTCAGTGATACTTGAGTTCCATGTTGCACCCAAAGAAATCCGTCGCTCGTGGGCTATAGAAAACCAGGCTTCAGAGAAAGCAGGGAATGTTTCTCAAAATTGGAACATAAGATCAGTCCAAATGGCTCTGACCAAAGGTCCATCTAGCCCAATTCCTGTCTTCCAGCAAAAGCCAATGCCAGGTGCCCCGGAGGAAATGATCAAAACAGGTAACCATCAAACCATCCATTCCCTGTAACCTATTCCTGTCTGTCCTCTGGCTCAGAATTAGTCGTTTGTATCAATGAACTTGACTGACATTGTTATTTTGTCTCAGGAAGACATTTTATAATGTTTCCAGGTGGGTGACATGATTTACTAGACAATTCATCTACATTCAGCCTCATGGTATTGGCTGCAATATAATGAAAAAGGGAACAGTGCCTGCTGGACTGGTTTGTGCACATCATATAATCGATATGTCTCGAGGGGTCAACTTCCCATCACCAAGCAGCCCCCTACTGGATAAAGTGTCATCATATAAGTATAGAGAAAATAGGGCAAACACATTTTTAGCTCACTGTGGTCGTGTACTGTGTCATCTTGGATCTGATAATCAGAAGCCAGATCCAAAGTCCTTTGCAGTGAAGGGAAAGACTCCTTGAAGGGGCAGTCATTGGATTTTTGCATCATTCCCCAGATGGGGCAAAGGCACCAGTTATTTTCTCTAAAGATGATATGGGTCTGCATCTTCCCTGGCCACTCTCATAATAAACAGTGCCATATTCATAATCCACAATACAGAGATCCACCTCCACCTTTCCCATCCAGCATTCACCGCTTGCTCCCTCCAACCATTTCCCCCTTTACGTTTTTTCATCCATGTGCAGAATAAATTTTGTTCTACGCACATTTATCAGGGTAACATGGAGAGCTATGTCCCCAGTCAAAACAAACAACTCCCCCTCAGATATAATATATATTTGAAAAATTTATGAGCAAAATAAACACTCCATCGAGGACAGATGAGGCATTTTGAAACTCACTACTCAATATACGCCCGATTGAGAAAGAAAAGTATGAAGAGCATCGACCAGTCAAGAAACGACAATCACAGAACTCAGAAAGAACAAAATTATAGAGAATCAATGTTCCAACCAAGGAAGTGTACAATGTGAGGTGAGTGCGAGAGAGATGGTGTGTGTGTCTGGGTCAGCCAGAGATTGTGTGTGTGTGCGTCACAGACACAGAGAGTGTGTTTTGGTATGGATGAGGGAAACAGAGACATTGGGTGTGCGCTGGCTGGTGGAGAAGTCTATGAGACACTATGTGATGTCTTTTCAAGGCACTCACACCAGAAGGCTCAGACCACGCCCACTGGGCTCTCTAGCTCCTCCCACTCTCTTCAGAGGTGGTGTTCATGGGCAAGAGGGAAGTGGGGGAAGAGGACACCTGACTTCATTACAACCCTGATCTCCCCATAGCAAACAAGAGGTTCCCACGAGCAGCTGGCAAGAGTTCCCAGGGTCGATGGCAGGAGTAGCTTGGCAGCTAGACACACTATCCTGCTTCAAAAGCCTTTTAAATCTGCACTTGAAAGGGAATCCTCTGAACTGTCATTCATGCTAAATTCGACACTTTATGCCGGGGTCTTAACAAAGATTCTAGTTATCTTACCCATTACAAAGATAGCTTCCCCAATTATCACCTCTAATACCATTAGCTCACAGACATTTACCTCCCCCCCCCCGCATCCCTCTTCTGTTCTGAAAGTTGTTTTGTCCTTTTCATATGTGTTCATTTTTTTAATTGTATCCTTTGGTATATATGGTTGTGACTATTTTCTTCCATTATTTGATCTGAGGAAGTGGGTCTGGCCCATGAAAGCTCATCATCTAATAAACCATCTTGCTAGTCTTTAAAGTGCTGCATAGTCCTGTATTTTATCCTGCATGGTCACTCTTTCCTGTCCAATAGCACTGCTTAGAGGGCTCACAGACACACAATGTGGGTGAAGGAACCCCTCACTGTTTCAGCCAAGAAATAGAATGACAAGAGCAGGTCAGGCCATCAGGCTTCAAAGTAGGAATTTCCAAATAGCCTGCTAGGGTCCCAAATGTATTTGATATTCAAGGACAGTCAGGTGCGTAGTTCCCTTCGGTTCCTTAAAAAAAAAAATCACAGATGTACTTGTGCAAATCCACATGATACCGA
Organism: Pelodiscus sinensis; assembly: GCF_049634645.1. Taxonomy (NCBI): domain Eukaryota; kingdom Metazoa; phylum Chordata; order Testudines; family Trionychidae; genus Pelodiscus; species Pelodiscus sinensis. The sequence continues at coordinate 10,474,208 of NC_134740.1, read as the reverse complement.
TGCAAAACACAGTTGGGTAACAAAGATAAGGAAACAGACTGGGTGGTGGTGTTCTATTTAGAGTGTTTTGTGTCTGCCTGTTTCTTAGTGTCATCTATCCAAAGATGCCCATTTTTCTTTGAATCTGCTGTGATCCAGGAGAGCTGTGTCAGCAGCCAGGAAAACCACAGCCTCTTGGGTGTGTTAGTTCGTACCTTATGGAGTACGTCTGACCTGCACCAAGACAGTGCGATTCCCGGCTCTGGAATCCTAACCCTAACCCAAGCCCAACCCTATCTGAGAACCTAGGTACAGAAAGAGGAGGCTATTCCAAGAGACTGCCTTAGATGCCGTGTTCCCACAGCTCATTTTATCCTCTTAGCTTGAGCAAACCTAGGCCATGTACATCTACCTAAGTGGAGAATTTCACCCGTGGGTGAACTCCATATATCTTAAAAAAAAATGGTCTCGTAGCACTTTATAGACTAACAAAACATGTAGATGGTATCATGAGCTTTTGTGGGCAAAACACATTTCTTCAGATAACCGGAGTTATGAATAGGGGATATGAAAACTCAAAATAAATAGAAGAAGAGAAAAGGGGTGTGGGGGAAGAGAATGATGCTCTGTCTCCCACCACCCTTCCTGTTTTTTCTTTAAGTATCTAGAGAATGGGTGCTAAACCTAAGCAGATAAAGATAGAAGTCAATAGATAGATTGCTAAGACAGGAAGGCTACCACTCAGAAAGTTGTTAGCACTTTCAGTGACATATATCTTGTGTTTCCATTCTACTGAGTTTTATTATGTCTTCTACATTTCTTGATAGGATCCTAATCTGAAGAAGATATTTCAAAACCCCCAGCCTAAAAGTCTTTATTTAACATTTAAGAGGCGTTAAGGGACTTAGGCTTTGTCAAGGAACGCGTCCGCTTTTCCGATAAAATGTCAGAAAAGCAGATGCATTTTCTCGTCATCATTGTAAACATCATTTTACGAGGAAGAAGGGATGTTCTGTACACAGGCCAAATTTCAGAAAAGCCTCTTTTGGAAGTAAATCAGAAAAAGATGTGCAATTTGTGTACCACCAATTGTGTTTCTTTTTCTGATTGATCTTTGTAGTGTAGACCTGGCCTTAGATGGGACATTCCTATCATTCAATTGAGTTCCGTGCTCCTGGTTCACCTACACTGGAATCCCGACACATTCATTACAGGAGCCTTTTGCTGTTCAAAGACAACTTGATGTTTCTAGTAGAGAGATTCAGAGGTGGCTCCCACTCCGGCTCTCTGACAGCGTAACTGACGGCATAATCTGCTGCAGTTATTCCCTCAATATTTCATGGATTTCTTTTTCTAGTTACAGATGATGGAGAAAGTGGAGGGAAGAAATCAAACGCCCATTGCTGAATTCATCCTATTAGGATTTGGAGAGGTCCCTGAACTGCAGCCCCTCTACTTCCTGCTGTTCCTAGTGATCTACCTTGTGATTTTGGCCGGGAACCTCCTCATCATTGTACTAGTTGTAGCTGATCAGCACCTTCACACTCCCATGTACTTCTTCCTGGGCAACTTGGCCTGCTTGGAGACCTGCTACACATCCACCATCCTGCCCAGGTTGCTGGCCAGTCTCCTGACTGGGAACAGAACCATCTCTGTGAAGGGCTGCTTCGTTCAAGAATATTTCTTTGGTATCATGTCAGCTACAGAAAATTTTCTGCTCGCGGCCATGTCGTATGATCGGTACCTAGCGATATGCAACCCCCTGCGTTACGCTGCTCTGATGAACGGCCGGGTGTGTGGCCAGCTGGTGGCCGGGTCCTGGATAAGTAGCCTTCTGGGCTGCACCACAGTAAATATCTTCTTGTACCAATTAACGTTCTGTGATTCCAATGAAATCGACCATTTCTTCTGCGATTTTTCACCCATTTTAAAGCTGTCCTGTGACAGCACCCAAAATCTGCAACTGCTGGCATTTACTGTCGCTACCCTGTGTATTGTTGTGCCCTGTCTACTGACTCTGGCGTCCTACATTTGCATCATCACCGCCATCCTGAGAATCCCGTCCACCACCGGGAGGCAAAAGGCCTTTTCCACCTGCTCCTCCCACCTCATTGTGGTGACACTTTACTACGGGACCCTGATCACTGTGTATGTGGTTCCAACTGTTAACATGCCCAAAGTCCTTCACAAAATATTGTCTGTCTTCTACACAGTCCTGAGTCCCATGATCAACCCCGTCATCTACTGCCTGAGAAACAAGGAGGTCATGGAGTGCCTGAGAAAAACCATTCTTAAATCGGTCTCTTTCAGAAATAAGCAGAGGACAAATTTCAACATATCGTAACATCGAGATAAACTGATATAGTTCTTCTTACATGCGGCCCACTTGAGTCTGACTTTCTTTCTTTCTTTCTTTCTTTCTTTCTTTCTTTCTTTCTTTCTTTCTTTCTTTCTTTCTTTCTTTCTTTCTTTCTTTCTTTCTTTCTTTCTTTCTTTCTTTCTACAAACTTTGTTACTGTTAGAAGCATTCTTTATCAAAACTGTAGTTCTTTACTGAGTGTTTCAGTAAAATACTCTTGCTTCATTCCTCTGCACATGCACACTACTGGTCACATTCTTGTGAGTGGTTCTGGGTTTCGTCCCCTTCCACAGAATTCAGTGACACTCATTCTCTTCAGACCTGAACGTTCCCTTCTAAATAATGAGGGGAGATCTTTGGGTAGTAGTGTCTGCAGATATTTTGGGCTATATAAGACTTACCTACAGTCCTGGATAATTGTTATCAATGTATGTGTATGGCATAAGGCAGGCAATATTCTTTTTGATAGGCAAGCATTTTTCTTTTGTTTGATGGATGAAGTTTGTTTCCCCTCCCTTCCTGCTTGTTAAGGTAGATAAGACTGAGCAGCTGTACAAGTAATGTAACTTTCTAATGAATTCTCTGTGTGTAAAAGCAGTGTTATCCTCCCTTCCCTCTTCTCAGCTATATAAAGTGCGTTCAGGGCAGTGGCTCCTTCTCTCCCCGTTGCTAGTTACTAATTAAGGGTATATCTACACTAGCTCATTAATTCGAGCTAGGTAGGCAAATCAGGGAACCGGGATTGCAAATGAAGCCCAGGATTTAAATATCGCATGCTTTATTTTCATGTTCCCATCCGGCCACCATTTTTAAGTCCCCCTTAGTCCGAACGAACTGCCCACGGCTACACGCGGCAGTTTAACGTTAATCCGAACTTAGGACTTAGTTCAGATTAACTGTTACTCCTCATTCCACTTTGATACATGACATGTGATGTCATTAATGTACTGCTCACTTGAATGGTTGGTTTCGAGGCGGAAGGATTAAATGTAATAAAGAAGCCCATCTACCCCATCCAACTCTGGGTCTCCCTCCACTTTCCTTTCTAACCATCATAGAGTCCTAGAACACTAGAACTGGACTCTATGTCATCAAGTCCAGTCTCTGGCCTACCAGCAGGACCAGGCACTGTCTAGACCATCCCTGATAGCTGTCTGTCCAACCTGCTCTTAAATAGCTCCAGGGATAAATATCCCCAGGGACAACCTCCCCCAGCAATTTATTCCAGTGTTTCACCACCCTGACAGGTAGGAAGTTTTCCCTAATGTCTAAGCTAAACCTCCTTTGCCACAATTGAAGCCCATTGCTTCTTGCCCTATCCTCAGAGGTCAAGGAGAATAATTTTTTCTCCCTCTTCCTTGTAGCACCCCTTTAGATACTTGAAAATTGCTAGCATGTCCCCTCTCAGCCGTGTCTTTTCTAAGCTAAGCAAATCCAATTCTTTCAGTGTTCCTTTATAGGTCATGTTTTCTAGGTGAGTTTTTTCTGCTTTTCTCTGGACCCTCTCCAGTTCCTCCACGTCTTTCATGAAGTGTGCCCCTAAATGGGATGCATAGACAGGGGAAAATGTAAAGTAGAGCCGAGAAATTAGTTGACATCTGTATTTGACACTCGTGTCAGAATATTGTGTTCCGTTTTAGTGCCCACAATTCACGAGGAATATTGATAAATAGGACAGGATTCAGAAAAGACATGAAGATGAATAATGGATTTGAATCCAGGCCTTGTAGTGACAGGTTGAAGGAACACAACCTATGTACCTTAACAAAATTATGGTGAAGATTGACTTGATTGCTGTTGATAAGTATCTATCTGGGGAACTAATATTTAACCATGGTCTCATCAATCATTTAGACAGTGATCTAATAACATCCAATGCCCAAATGTTGAAGACAAGTTCAGATTGGAAATATGCTGTACATTTTAATGGTGAGTATAATTAAGTTGAGGTAGATACGACCTCTCTGAGAATTTTTAAATGAAGAATGGAAGTTGTTCTCAAAGGTCTACTGTAGAAATGATTTTGGGGAAGTCTTGTTCCTCACGTTATATGGGCGGATTCCTTTAGGCTTTGGAATCTATGCAGCTATTAAAGAACTGTCAATGGTAGTAGGGGTCCCATTTTCCACTCAGTGGTAGGAGATAGAACACCAGGTAAGGTGGAAAATAATTTCATGGCAGCAGGATAAAAACTATATATGTCAGTTCTCATGTGAGGAGAGTGACCAGGATAAAGATGAATGTATATACTGTGGAAATCAGACACTTGGAGAGATGAGGACCAAATAAAAGGCTGGAATTATGCTGGCTGTACAGTTGAAATGCCAGGCAAATCATTTTCCTGCTCCGTATTGTAGACCCAACCATCAGGCAACTAAATAGCAGGGAGAAGGGAATCTCAGTACCTCTGGAGTTGAATGGAAGATCTTAGTTATAAATTTAGTGTGTCTTCTTCTCTTATATATTTGAAAGAGCTTGTTTATCTGTGATTGAGTGAGTCTGTCTGTCCATCTGACTGTTTGCTGAAAAACTGCTCCAAAACCGTAAGAGCTAGGACCACCAAATTTGATAGGCAGCTTCTTATCATAACTCAAAGAAAGAACAGGGTGTGGTAGTGCCAGGGCAATGGGATGTGCCTGGAATGTGACTATTCTCCATAACATGGAAAGGGAGGAGGCTGCCAGAGGGACATTTATACTGCGTCATGCCACAAGGGGGCAGCAAGCGGCCAGAGATGGGAACTGGAGATATAAGGGGCCCAGGGGCAGGTAAGGTTCCTGCTTGCAGCCTGGGGAAAGAAGGTCCCCTCTGCCACTGGCCCCGGGAAGCCACCTTCTGGACACGGCAAGCCCCCAGGAGCCACCCTCAGCCAATCACTGGAGCAACCAGACCTGGGGAGTGGCCTCACCCTGCCCTGGAGAGCTGCCACTGTCCATTTAGCACAGCCCTCACTGAACCAAACCATGGGGAGCGTCTGCCACCAGACCCCCACTTCTGCAGTCCCTTGCCCTGAGCCCCTCTTCATCCAGGAACCCTCACTGCAGTGCTCCCACACACTAACCCCTTCCATGAGTCCCTCCCTGCCCTCAACCCTCACTCCTGCAGCCCCACATCTCCAAACCCCCACCCTCAGCCTCGCAACCCCCAACACTACACCCCCCACAGCCTCATGCCACCTTTCCTGAGCCGCTTCTCATCCCCAAACCCTGACTTCTGCATCCCCAACACTCCCCAGCCTTTGCCCCTCCCCAACCCCCAGCCCTGACTCCTGAACCCCTCACGTCCCCAGCCCCCTTCCCTGAGCCCCTGTCAGCTGGTGCAATAAATGTAGTTCGCTTGAAACCAAACAGCTGCATCTCCCCTTGACAAGCCTAATTACACGGAATGCAGGGAGACTGTATCAACTGACAGCAGCTTAGGACGCTGCGCTGAGTTTCCCGCCGGCCACTTCCTTCTGACCAAAGTCAACCACCCGGGGCAGCCTGAGCTCTGGGGTCCTCTGGGGGCTGCATCCCAAGAGTTGCTGGTGCAGCAAAGAAGACAAAAAACCTCTGCTGTTCCAGAGCGGATCGTGTGGGGTTAACGAAGGAGCAGGCTGTCCCAGGCCAGCTGGGGCTCTGGTGCGCGGCAGCTCTGGGCTGTTCCCTGTCACATGCCTGTGCTAGCCATAAATAGCTTCTTCTGCAATCTCCTTCCCACAGCTCCTCAGCCCTGTCTTGTATGTAGCCAGATGCCTTCCAGGGATGCTGTCATGGTGTGAGATCTGGGGCAGGTCCTGTTCCCCTTCTGTGGGTCCAGATCAGCTAGGGCAGGGTGACAGGGTGGTTTGCTCCACAGGTGAGATCAGAGCTGGGCTCCTAGCCCTAGAGACCGGGTTTAGGTACTTAGCCCCAGAGCAAGCCCCAGAGCAAGGCCCCGAAGCTGTGACCATGTTTGCGGCCTGAACAAGCCAGGATCACTTTCTCAACTGCAGGGCAAGAGGACTTTCTACTCCCCTCCTGTTTAGTCCTTCGCCTCTCGTCCAAGCCTGCCCGAAACGGGGAAATACAAGGGAGGATGCAGGAACCAGCTGCTGGATAAATCAGCCAAGGGGCATTATTCACAGACAGGCAATAACGGCAGAATCCCGGCAGTGAAGTTTCTGGCGCAGCACAGGCTGGGAAGTATCCCGCAAAGCCCAGGATGGTGAGTTTGTTATTTCAGTCCAACAGGGTTAGGTGTGAATGTCCTGGTCACATTTCATAATGGAACTGGGAGTGACAAGGGGAACCATTCACGACTTGTTATCTGTATTTAATGAAATGTTTGCAGGGGTTTGGAAGGTTTGTTTTTTTTTCCTGTTGACTTGTTCTCCCCATTGTGAAAACCAAACTTTTGTTTTTGTTCAATAAGAACCAGAATATTTCAGCCAAACCACCAGAAATGGAAAAATTTTCAGGTAAAGGAAGGAAAATCAATTTTCTGAGTTTTCCACAGCACAGGTTTTCCTTCAAGAGTAACAGAACTCCCCAGAAGTTGTTGTGAGTTGAATCGCCGGTGTTTCTTTGATATAATTTAAACAGAAAATGTCTGAGTTTCCCACACTGGTGTCTTAGATTGAAACTGGATGGGAATGCTGGTCTAGTCTAGAAATAGTAAAATCTGCACCCACTCACTATGTTGCTATGATGTGTTTCTGTTTACTTGTTGAATGGTAAGAAGGAGCAAGCAGCAAAGTGGGAAGCCCATAGCACAGGTATTAAACATATTAATGCCTTCAATGGGAACAGTGAATTGACCCCCTCCACCACTAGCCAAAGCCTGTATCAGTTAACTGTGCCCAACCATATAGGGGAGGTCAATGAGATTAGCACCTAGACAGTCAGCTCTACCATCATATGACCTCTCTACTGCTGTCAGCTAACTACAAGTGCTGCAAAGAGAGGCACCGAAAGCACACATAACGCACAGTGCAACCCCCTGACAGCCAGCAGTCCCAGCAGACAAAGCATAGAAAGGGAGGAAAGGGAAACAGAGGCACAGCAAAGGTAAGTGACCAGCCTGATATCACATGGCAGGTCAGTAGTAGAATCAAGAATAGAATCCAAGTGTCCCAATAGCTCCTCAGAATCAAAGAGAGGTCCCAGATGATTGGGAAAAGGCAAATGTAGTATCCGTCTTAAAGAAAGAGCAGAAAGATAATCTAGGGAACTACAGACCAGTCAGCCTCATCTCGGTCCCCGGAAACATCATGGAGGGGATCTTCAAGGAAACAATTTTGAAGGACTTGGAAAAGCAGAAAGTGATCAGGAATAGTCAGCATGGATTCACCAAGGGCAAGTCGTGCCTGACCAATCTGATTAGCTTCTAGGATGAGGTAACTGGCTCTGTGGACATGGGAAAGTCAGTGGATGTGATCTACCTTGACTTCAGCAAAGCTTTTGATACTGTGACCCCCAATATTCTTGCCAGCAGTTGAGTAAGCATGGATTGGATAAATGGACTGTGATGTGGATAGAAAGTTGGCTAGACTGTCGGGCCAAACGGGTAGTGATCAATGGCTCAATGTCGGGTCGGTGGTTGGTTTGAATCAGAGTGCCCCATGGATCGTTCCAGGGCCAATTTGGTTTAACATCCTTATTAGTGATCTGGATGAGGGGATGGATTGCACCCTCAGCAAATTTGCAGATGACACTAAACTAGGGGAAGAGATAGATACATTTGAGGGCAGGGAAAGGGTCCAGAGTGACCTGAACAGAGTAGAGGACTTGGCCAAAAGATATCTTATGAGGTTTAACAAGGACAAGTGTAGAATCCTGCACTTGGGAAAGAAGAATCCCAAGCATTGTTACAGGCTGGGGACCGACTGGCTAAACAGTAGTTCAGCAGAAAAGAACCTGGAGATTACAGTGGCTGAGAAGCTGGAGACGAGTCAACAGGGCGCCCTTGTAGCCAAGAAGGCTAATTGCATATTAGGGTGCATTGGAAGGAGCATTGCCAGCAGATCTAGAGAAGTCATTATTCCCCTTTATTCAGCTCTGGGGAGGCAACATCTGGGGTAGTGCATTCAATTCTGGGCCCCCCATTACAGAAAGGGTGTGAATGCACTGGAGAGAGTCCATCGGAGGGCAAGCAAATTGATTAGTAGCTGAGGCACATAAGTTAGAAGGAGAACATGAGGGATTTGGGCTTGTTTAGTCTGCAGAAGAGAAGAGTGAGGGGGGATTTGAGAGCAGCCTTCAGCTCCCTGACTTAGAGTCCCAAAGAGGCTGGAGAGAGGCTGTTCTCAGTGGTGACAGATGGTGGAACGAAGAGTAATGCTCTCAAGTTGCAGCGGGTCAAGTCTAGGTTGGATATTTGGAAAAACTAGGATGGTGGGGAAGCACTGGGATGGGTGTCTTAGGGAGGGGGTGGAATTTCCGTCCCTCGACATGTTTAAGTCCTGTCTTGACAAAGCCCTGCCTGGGTTGATTGTATTGGGATTGGTCCTGCTTTGAGCAGGGGGCTGGACTCGATGACTCCTGAGGTCTCTTCCAGCCATGGGATTCCATGATTCTATGAGAGGCAATGACACAGCAGGGAGGTTGCTGGGAGCTGTTGCTAGCCCACCTGTTCAGAGAGGTGGAGCTGGGATCTAATGTCATGAATCAATACGGAGGCAGTGGGACGTCCATGGAATGTTGCAATGGAATTTGACAGATGAGCTGCCATGCAGGATACTGAGTCACTATGTGTCTCACATTTCCCCAGAAAGTGGTTTTCAGGCACTGATGGAATTTTTCTTTCATGCCCGTGCCCAGGGCTTGCTGCTTGTAGCAACAGGGGATCCCTCTTGGCTGGAGCTGTTGCAGGTGGGATTGTGCTTTGTTCCATCCTTCACAGAGCTTTTAATCCAGCCCGATCCTAAGCCATCCTACACCATTCCCAAGTCTTTGGATGGTGCAAAGAGATGCAGCTCCATGGCCTGACTGGGAGCCGGGCCATTTGATACCCATGTATAACTCACTGCCGCTAGGGAGTAGCTGGGACTGACACTGGGCATGGTGGACATCCACAACATGAGAGGGTACTGTAGGCCATTCCATGTAACACTCTAATCCCCACCCTGTCTGTGTCCTTCCCTCCTCAGTCAACACACAGTGAACTGAAGAAGAAAATGTTCAACCAAAGCACCGTGACCGAGTTGCTGCTCCTGGGCTTCTCTGACATCCGGGAGCTGCAGGTTTTGCACTTTGCACTTTTCCTTGTGCTTTACCTAGCAGCCCTGATGGGGAACCTTCTCATCCTCATAGCCATCGCCCTCGACCACCGTCTGCACACCCCCATGTACTTCTTCCTGGGCAACCTGTCCATTATAGACCTTGGCTGCATCTCTGTCACCATCCCCAAATCCATGGTCAACTCCCTCCTAGACACCAGGTTGATTTCCTATCCTGCCTGTGTCACCCAAGTTTTCTTCTTTGTAGTCTTCACTGCAGCAGATCTTGCCTTACTCACCCTTATGGCCTATGACCGATACGTTGCCATCTGCCGACCACTGCACTATGAGAGAGTGATGAATAGGGGAGCCTGTGTCCACATGGCCACTAGTGCCTGGATCACTGCTATTGTCTACTCTGCCCTGCACACCGGGAACACCTTCACGTTACCCTTCTGCCAGTCCAACGTCGTCGACCAGTTCTTCTGTGAAATCCCCCAGCTCCTCAAACTGGCCTGCTCCGACTCCTTCCTCAGTGAAGTTGGGCTTATTGCCTTCGGTGTGTTTTTAAATTTGAATTGCTTTGTTTTTATCATTGTGTCGTATGTTCAGATCTTCAGAGTGGTGCTGAGAATCCCCTCGGAGCAGGGCCGGCACAAAGCCTTCTCCACCTGCCTCCCCCACCTCACAGTAGTCTCTTTGTTCCTTTGCACTGGCTTCTTTGAATATCTGAAACCCACCTCCAGCTCAGCATCGTATCTGGATCTCACGGTGACTGTTGTTTATTCCCTGGTACCCCCCATGATGAATCCGGTCATCTACAGCCTGAGGAACAAGGAGCTCCAAGTTGCATTAAAGAAACTTATTGTGTGAAGGTTACACGCCAAGAATTAAAGTGCCTCTCATTGTGTCTTGACTGCAATTTCATTCTGAGCTTCTTCATAGACCAAAGAAACTGATCATGTGGAGGTTATTCACCAAGAATTAAGGTCTGGATTGTAATTTCACTGCCTGGACTGTAATTTCACTGAGCTCCTTTGTAGATCCAATAAACTGATGACAAAATTCCCTCCTTGATAAGATAGGATGCACCTTATTAGGAAGTCATAAAATCCAGACTAATGTCAATGGCATTGAATGAGTTAATTTTCAATCGTAACAGTGTAAGGAAGATCTGACTGTAAGTATCTGTCCATAAACATGCCTACAGACCTAGCTATGTCCCTTAGGATGATTATGAATTTAAAACTCAACTCCATGGAGAACGGTAAACTAAGACCCTGATCTGGAAATACACGTAAGCCAATGCTTAACTTTAAAAATGACAAAAGTCCCATGGAAAGCTGAAAGTAAATTACATGATTATGTGGTTTTTTATCTTTTGGATTCGGGAGTTATGGATGTAATTTTCAACTGGGCATTTAGGAATGAGACAACCAACTGTGAACTGAGGAAGAAAATGTCCAACCAAACCACCATGACTGAGTTCCTGCTTGGGGGGTTCTCTTGACATTCGAGGGCTGCAGGTTTTGCATTTTGTGGTATTTCTAGTGCTTTACCTGGCAGCCTTGGTGGGGAATCTGCTCATCATCTCAGTCATAGCCCTCGACCACTGTCTTCACACTCCCCTGAACTTCTTCTTAGAGAATCCGATACCTTGGCTCCATCTCTGTCACCGTCCCAAAATCCATGGCCAACTCCATCCTGGACACCAGGTTGATTTCCTACCCTGGCTGTGTCGCCCAAATCTTTCTCTTTGTCGTCTTCACTTCAACTGATCTTGCCTTACTCTCCATCATGGCCTACGACTGATACATCACCATCTGCCAGCCCCTGCACTATGAGAAAGCGATGAAAAAGAGAGCTTGAAGCCCACCTCCAGCTCAGCATCTAATCTGGATCTGGCGGTGGGTGTTCTGTACACTGTGGTGCCTCCCATGCTGAATTCGGTCATCTACAGCCTGAGGAACAAGGAGATCAGAGCGGCCCTCAAGAAATGGATGGGGTGGAGGTTTATCTCCATGAAGTGAAATGTCCTTCAGGGTTTGTGATTGCAGCCTCAGCTTCTTTATGATAGATGCACTAGTGCCACTGAAATTAAATGGATTAATTTGGCATTAGACCAGTGTAAATAATAGCAGAATGTGCTCCTCATACCCCTCCATCTAGATACACACCTGTCCCTCTCTCACAGGGATTTAATATCACAATTGCACAACATTTTGCACAGAAGATCAATAGCCACAGCTAAGTCACTAGTGGTCTTTGTGAAGTCTCTTCCTCTTCTCCTGTTCGGGGATAAAATTGTGGTGGGGGTATGAGAACTTTGGCTTAGGTATTTGCTTTTTCCATTTATTGCATTTTAGCGATTCCTTGGCTGCCTTGTTTCTTTGTTCCAGCTGACATTTGTGAGGTAGGAATTTGCTGGATGAAATATGTAGAATTAAGTGGGGGCATCAGTTGATTTTGTCATCTATTCAAGGTGTCAATGTCAGAATCTCTTTGAATGGTTTTTTTGAGGCTATGTCTAGACTGCAGGCTTCTTTCGGAAGAGGTTTTTCTGGAAGAGATCTTCCAAAAAGACTTCTTTTGAAAGAGAGCATCCACATGGATGGGACGCTATCTCACCTTTAAATTCTAATTGCTGCGGACAGAGTGGACACCAGGGCACCTGTGCATTTTCCTGGAGGCCTCGTTTCTTGAAGATGAAAAAAAACCTTTTCCCTATCCACACATGCCTTTTTCTGAAAGGGCTCTTTCGGAAAAAAGGCTTCTTCCTTGTAGAATGAGGTTTACCCCTGTCGGAAAGCCCTCTCTGCTCTTTCGACTTATTGTAGCAAGAATACAATTGCAGTGTGGACGTAAGTGTAGTTTTTCTGGAAAAACGGACATTTTTCTGGAAAAACTCTGCAGTGTAGACATACACTGAGAGACTGGAAGATTTCCTTTCCCGAGCGATGAAGAATTCATGATTTCCATTTAAATGATTTATTTCATGTGGATGGGATGTTAATGTGCTATTTATTATACACTAGTAGAGGTGCCTGGCGTTACTCAGGTCCTTAACTATAGTAAAGTTGGGACTTGTTAATTAAAGGGCAATGTATGTGCTTGATTTGAATGATGGGGCTCAGAGCGGAAGGTGGAGTGTGCAGGAGTCAGGGCAGGAGGTGGGGGTTCAGAGAATGGAGTGGGGTATAGGACTCATGGTAGGGAGAAGGGGTACAGGTGTGAGTGCAGGGGTGTGAGGTGTTGGTGGGGCTCAGGGCAGGATGTAGAAGAGAAGGGGTAAAGGAGTCAGGGTTTGGAGATGAGGAGGGACTCAGGGCTGGGGGTTGGTGTGAATGGAGGGGGCTGGGGTAAGGCACTGAGGTTAAAGAGTAGCTCAGGGGGAATAGAGTGTTGAGGTGCAAGACCCAAGCCAGGGGGTGGATGGTGCATCACTCAGGGTAGGGGGGACGCTGGACTATGAGCCTGGAACATTGGGGGAGCTCACAGGGCTTGACCATGATGGCAAGGGGAAAGCTGGAGGCTTTTCCCGGGTCATGGGGCTGCGCTCCCCAGTTTGAGGCTCCTTCTGAGGTTGGGGGTCAGGCATCCAAGAACCATCCCCAGTCTTCAGCTGGTTCTCCTCCACCCTCCATCTGGTCCGGGGGGTTGGGCTCCACAGGCCGTCCCCGGCTTCCAGCCTGCCTGGCAGGGGGACCATGCCCGGCATCTTCCTGCTCTCTCCTCCCACCCCCACCCCAGCCACAGGGGTTGTCTTGGCCTGCAGCTGGTCCACTCATCCAGTGGCCAGCAACATGGGAAGCTCTGTCCCCAGCTGGCCACTCTCTGGCTGGTGTTGCCCCGCTCCTGTGGTCATCAGGCGGTATTGCTGTCCCCCGCACTCGCTGCCTCCAGTGGTCATCCTGTAGTATCGATGTCTCTCCAATCAGCCCCCTCTCTTTTCATGTTATGGAAACCAGTCCCATTCCAGGCACTTCTCATCGTCCTGGCACAATCAGACTCTGACCTTGCATTACGTTAGGGAAAGAGAAAATAGCCCTTAGGTGGAGATCTTGGACACATGGACTTGCAAGCAGACAGACAGAAGGACTCTCAGACAGACATATACACAAACTCTTTAAAATACAGTGTAGTGGGGCGGAGTGGCAACCCAGGGCCCTAGAGTGGGAGAAGCCCCTCCCAGAGCCTTGGTGGGCAGCGCCTGGCCCCAGCTCATCACCTGACCAGAAGTCAGGAGGTGGGGCCAGAACTATAGAAGACCAGCCTGAGAGGTCCATCAGCCCCCAGACGCCAGAGGAACCAGGATCCTCCCCTGTGCTTCCAAGCAGGGAGCTGGACCAGACTGCCGGAGCCCAGTTGGGCCATGGCCTGGAATTCCTGTTCACCGTGCCAGCGGTTCCAGTCCTGCAAAGCACAGAGGAAATGCCCTGGAGCCAGGCACATGCGGAGGGGTAGAAATGGAAGCAACCCAGGGATCGCCAACAGCAGTTTGGCTGAACCAGAGGTGGGGTCACTGTGTTGCATTGTGGATCCAGGAGCAGGCCGGGATGCAGTGGGGTGGGTGGGACTACATCCCCCCAGCCACCCAGTCCTGGGAAGTAGCCTCCCCCCTCGGCATTTGCTGGACCCCTACCCGAGCAAGGAGATCCAAGTTTGATGACCAGCTGCTTGTTTGCTGTCGCGTCCTGAACTAGGGCTTGGGCCAGTAGCTCCTATTAGCTATTGGGGGCCTTGAGCCCAGGCCAGGACCCACTGACTACTGGCCCATTGACCCAGAGGGGGAGAAGCCCCTTCCATATCCGACTGGGATAGATAGATCAATAGATTAGAGCAAATGGGTCCTTCTATCATTTTGTATATTTTGGTATAAATACATGGACAGACGAATGAGCGGGTGAATACAATATTCTTCTAATGGTCTACTGTTGTAATGTTTCCTAAGGGCAAAATGAGCCTGGCTAGCAAAATCAAATGATTATTCAACAAAATTACTGGAGGGATTTAATTGCTCATGTTTTCTCTGTGTTCCTACCCTGGTCAGTAAATTGTCCCTTTTTTTTGGAGGAGGCCGTCAAACCGGCTACTCACTCCAGCTACTGCAGGTCACAGCTCCTGTGGAAAGAACCGCAGGTACGAAACATGGCAGGAGACATCATCATTGGCAGGCAAATTGCTGTCACCCAGGACCCCTTGAGAGGGAGAATTGTGTGATTCCACCCCACGTATTCACCTCAGGGATGTGTTGGTCTTTGCCTGGACCCTACCCTTGACTGGGAGGATGGATGACAACCCCACCTGTGCCCACAGCTCCTTCACTCTCCCGTCCAGAGCCCGGCAGTCACTCCTGATCTGCTCAGGGTCATTCCTCGCAGTGTCACTGGGGTCCATGTGGATGGGCAGCGAGGGGGAGTGGTCAGAGGGCCACGTGATCCTCTACGATCCCTCCGTGATGCCTCTGCCTGGCTGCCAACCTCCTGGGAAGCTGGGCCAAGCAGGCGGATGGGTGTCTCCATCCAGCTGAGAAGGGAGCCACAAACCAACTTTGTATCAATTTCCACCAGTTTAGGATGCAGCATTTGTCTCTGGGTGCTTCTTCCTAACCCACATCAAACACTCGGGGTGGCCAAAGCCATGGGAGCCTTTGAGGGCTGCATCCCAAGAGATGTGGTGCAACCCCCAGAGGAAGGATTGAAGTCCTGGCTTGGCAAAGCCCTGGCTGGGATGATTGAGTTGGGTTGGTCCTGCCTTGGGCAGGGGGCTGGACTCAATGACTCCTGAGGTCTCGACCAGCCTTGGAATTCCAGAAACGCAGGAGACCAAACGTCTCTGCTCTGCCAGAGCGGAGTCTGTGGTGTTCATGAGGGACCAGGCTGCTCCAAGCCAGCCGAGGCTGTAGGGCCACCGGGCTTTGAGCTATCGTAGATCACATCTGAGCCACCAATGGAGAGTTGATTCTGCAATCTCCTTTACTGCCCTTTTGACTTCAGCTGAGCTCTGTCTGTAGCCAGGGGTCCTTCCAGGGCCACTGTCATCACGTGGCACGTGGGGTTTTTCCCCTCAGGGATTGAGAGGTGCCATGGAGACCGGAGTTGTCTATTTAGCCCCAGTACAAGCTGGGCCCCTGTTTGCTGCGTGCGCTGGCTGGGAGCAGTTTCAGAGCAGGGAGGGGATTTCTGCCTCCGTCCTCTGTGCTCCTTCGCCGCTCAGCCCAGCCTGCCCGAGGGGAAGCCGGGAGCAGCCATCTGAGGAGCGGGTCCCTGTGTGCTATGAACTGTATGGAAGGGCATGGAGAACGCAGCAGGATAAGACAGCGATGGGGCATTTCTGGCAGGTCCATGGCTAAGCGATGACTGAAAATCCTGGTGGTGAAATGCATCCCAAGCGGGGAACCATCCGGCAAAGTCCAGCACGGTGAGTTCGTTACTTCAATTAAACGTACTTAGGGGTTGATGTATTGGGGAAAATTAACACTAGAGCTGCAAGTTAGTTACCGTGGGAACTCAGCCAGACTTTTCACATCATTGAATCAACCTTAGAGCTGCTCAGAGGTTTTTATTTTCCTTCCCCCAGGAGAGAACAAGGGGCCTTTTTACAGAAATTGAATGAAACCCAAATTTTTTATTTGGGAACATCTTCCAGGGGGTACAGGAACCCACAAGAGGAGAGGCAATTCTCCATTTAGTCCTGAGTGGAGCGCAGAATCTGGTCCACAAGGTAACTATTACAGGACAGCTTGGGAATAGTGACCATAATATAATAACTTTTAACATTCTTGTGGTGGGAAGAACACCTCAGCTGTCCAAGACTCTGTCATAAGAAAAGTCAAAAAAAGATTTTGAGGAACAGCTAGCCAAAAACTCAAAAAGAAATAGCAAAATGTTTTTTAAGTACATTAGAAACAGGAAGCCAGTTAAACAACCAGTGGGGCCCCTGGATGATCGGAATACAAAAGGAACAATCAAGGACGATAAAGCCATTGTGGAGAGACTAAATGATTTCTTTGCTTTGGTCTTAACGGCTGAGGATGTTAAGGGGATTCCCAAACCTGCACCGTCCTTTGTCGGTGATGAATCTGAAGAACTGTCATTGAAGTGTCATTAGAGAAGGTTTTGGAACAAATTAAAAACTTAACAGTAACAAATTATCGGGACCTGATGGCATTCGCCCAAGGGTGCTGAAAGAACTCAAATGTGAAATTGCGGGACTATTAACTGTGGTTTGTAACCTCTCCTTTAAATCAGCTTCTGTACCCAAGGACTGGAAGACAGCTAACATAACGCCAATATTTAAAAAGAGCTCTGAGATGACAGACCAGTAAGTCTAACATCAGTACCGAGCAAATTAGTTGAAACCACAGTAAAGAATAAAATTGTCAGACATGTAGAAGAACATAATTTGTTGGGCAAACATCAACATGGTTTCTGTAAAGTGAAATCCTGTCTTACTAATCTATTAGAGTTCTTTGAAGGGGTTAACAAACATGCGGACAGGGGGATCCACTAGATATAGTGTACTTAGATTTCCAGGAAGCCTTTGACAAGGTCCCTCTCCAAAGGCTCTTGTGTAAATTAGTTTGTCGTGGTATAAGAGAGAAGATCCTTTCATGGACTGAGAACTGGTTAAAAGACAGGAAATAAAGGGTAGGAATAAATGGTAAATTTTCTGAATGGAGAGGGGTAACTGGTGGTGCTCCCCAAGGGTCAGCCCTAGGACCAATCCTACTCAACTTATTCATAAATGATCTAGAGAAAGGGGGAAGTAGTGAGGTGGCAAAGTTTGCAGACAAAACTAAACTGTCAAGATAGTCAAGATGAAAGCAGACTCCACAGGGTCATGCTCCGTTCCCTGGGCTCCCTGCCCTGCTGAGCCGCCTCCCTGGCTGGTCCGGGCATGAAGGGCCAAGGGGCCTCCAGCCACAGGGGTGGGGTGGCAGGGGGAGGAGGAGAAGAGATGAGCTCTGCCTGATCATCCTTTCTCCTCCTCTCCTTTCCACTCCCCTCCTGTGGCTGGAAGCAGGTCCCATCCCTTCCCCCCACACAGGGCCCAAAACACTGCTGCCAGCTGCATTCTGGGGACACCCATGACAGGAATCTGGTGAGGGGGTATGTGACGTACCCCACCCCACACCAGACACCCCCCCCACATGTTGCCCCAAGATGACGCTGTGGCAGGTACCAGGAAAAGTGGGTCCGTCCAGGCAGCCCAGCCAGGCATGGAGGGCAGAGAGGGGCAGGTAGGAAGGGTTGGCTCAGCCAGTTATACCCCCTGGGAGAGAGGGGTGCAGTGTGTTTGGGGGCATCACCCCTCCTTGTTTTATCCCTTAAACCTCAAAGATCAGAAAGTCAATACAAAGCCTCCAGCTACACGGCTTTTCGCTTCAACCGGTCAGTCCACTCGATGTTCATTTGAACGTTTGTACGATCGGTTGCCGTTGAACTCACTTTAGGATGAGTCATTTGACCAGGTGTCCTGTAATCAGCCTAGGGAAATATGATCACACTATTACGAGCCCAAGGGTGCACTGAGATGGAGATGGGATCCTGTCTCACTTGATGCGTAAGCCGGCAGCCGGACGTCCCTGCGCCATTAGAGCAGAACCATTCCATTGGAGCGGGCGTGCAAGCTCCTGAGTGAGTCAGATTGCTGCAGAAAGTGTCGGCATTTTAGTTTCATGCCCCAGTTCCGGGCCTGCTGTTTGTAGCAATCAGGGAGCCGTCTCGGCCAGAGCTGCTGCCCTGGGATTGTGCTTTGTTCCAGCCTTCACACAGCATTAGACCCAGCCCTGTCCTGCGCCTGATCTTCAGATGCAGATCCCTGGACGGTACAGGAGTCAGGCCAATGGGCCCGGGATAACTCACTGCTCATGGTGAATGCAGCTGACGAGAGACGAGGGCCTCTGGGTCAGTCAGTACCAAGGGGAAGCACTTGGCCTCTCTGAACCTCACCACTGTCTTTGTCCTTCCCTCCACAGATATCACAGAGAAGGAAATGCCCAACCGAACCACCGTGACCGAGTTCCTGCTCCGGGGGTTCTCAGACATCCGGGAGCTGCAGGTTTTGCACTTTGTGGTGTTTCTGGTGCTTTACCTGGCTGCCCTGGTGGGGAATCTTCTCATCATCATAGCCATAGTCTGTGACCACCGACTGCACACCCCCTTGTACTTCTTCCTGGGGAACCTGTCTCTCCTAGACCTCGGCTCCATCTCCGTCACTGTCCCCAAATCCATGGCCAACTCCCTCCTGAACTCTAGGTCGATTTCCTACCCTGCCTGTGTCGCCCAAGTCTTTCTCTTTTTTTTCTTCGCTTCAACTGATTTTGCCTTACTCACCGTCATGGCCTACGACCGATACGTTGCCATCTGCCTCCCGCTGCACTACGAGAGAGTGATGAACAAGGGAGCTTGTGTCCAAATGGCAGCTAGTGCCTGGTTTGCAGGTATTGTCTACTCTGCCCTGCACACCGGGAACACCTTCACTTTACCCTTCTGCCAGTCCAATGTCATCGACCAGTTCTTCTGTGAAATCCCCCAACTCCTCAAACTGGTCTGCTCCGACTCCTACCTGAGTGAGGTTGGACTTCTTGCCTGTGGTGTGATTCTAGGTTTAAACTGTTTTGTTTTCATCATTGTGTCGTATGTTCAGATCTTCAGAGCGGTGCTGAGAATCCCCTCGGAGCAGGGCCGGCACAAAGCCTTCTCCACCTGCCTCCCCCACCTCGCTGTGATCTCCTTGTTAATTTGCACTGCTTTATTTGCGTACTTGAAACCCACCTCCAGCTCAGCATCAAGTCTGGATCTGGTGGTGGGTGTTCTTTATGCCGTGGTGCCTCCCATAATGAATCCGGTCATCTACAGCTTGAGGAACAAGGAGATTAAAGCTGCAATGAAAAACTTGACTGGGTGGAGGTTATTTTCCAAGAATTGAAATGTCCTTCAGTGCTTGTGATTGCATCCTCGGCTTCTTTATTGAATCATAGAGTCATACAATGCTAGGACTGGAAGGGCCCTCGAGAGGTCACCGAGTCCGGTCTCCTGCCCTCATGGCAGGACCAAGCACCTTCTAGATCATTCCTGATAGAGGTCTGTCTAATCTGCTCTTAAATATCTTTCAAGATGGAGATTCCACAACCTCTCTAGGCAATTTTCCAGTGTTTAACCACCCAGACAGGGAGGAAGTTTTTCCTGATGTCCAACCGAATCCTCCATAGATGCAGTTTAAGCCCATTGCTTCTTGTTCTATCCTCAGAGGCCAGGAAGAATAATGTTTCTCCCTCCTCCTTGTTACGCCCTTTGAGGGTATGTCTACCCTACACTGCTATTTTGAATTAACTTAATTCAAAATAGCGCATCTACACACAAAAACTATTTCGAAATAGCATTTTGCTATTTTGAAATAGCACGTCCACACTGAGTGGACCCTGAACCAAAGTTAAGGCTGGATGAAACCAGTGCTGGCAGGGCATCAGTTTAGTTCTCAGTGTGCGTGGCTGCTGCCTGAGGTGGGTAGTTGAGGTTTCACCTTTAGAAATAAAAAAGTAAATTGAAAGAGCCAGACAAATACCTAGAAAATTAGCGTTTTGCTAATTTGAACCAGCATGTCCACATTGAGTGGACCCTCAACCGAGGTTAAGGCTGGCTGGAATCAGTGACAGCAGGGCATCAGATGAGGACTTGGAGCGTGGAGCTGCTGTCTCAGGCTAACCGAGGGCTGTGCATAAAAAGGGACCCGACCCCCACCCCGGACAGACAGTTCTTAGGAGTTCCCCGCTCGCTTGTCTAACTCGATGAGAGAAAGCAAAGCAGTCCTGACTTGGAGTACCCTGAATTCCCACACTCGGCACATCACAGCACTCGGCCATCAGCCCGGTGCCACTTGCCGCAGGCTGCCATCTGGGGGGGTTGTGTCAATCAGGGGGCTGCAGGAGATCTTCCACCCTGAGGAGCCCGCAGAGCCATCCCAGTCCTCCCCATCGGGGGCTCGTACCCCATTCCTCCCTAACCTCCTTCCACTTGCCCCTCCCTAGCCCCCCTTCCTGATGTACAAAATAAAGGACTCTCTTTATTGACCAAAACTCGGGGAGACTGGTAAAAGGAGGTGGGAGAGGGGAAGAGAGAGGGTTGGAGAGGGGAGGGCAACTAAAATGATCAGGGGTTTGGAACACGTCCCATATGAAGAGAGGTTAAAGGGACTGGGACTTCTCAGCTTAGGAAAGAGGAGACTGAGGGGGGATATGATAGAGGTCTATAAAAGCATGAGTGGGGTGGAGAGGGTGCATCAAGAAAAGTTCTTCATTAGTTCCCATAATATAAGGACTAAAGGACACCAAATGAAATGAATGGGTAGCAGGCTTCAAACTAACAACAGAAAGTTCTTCTTCACTATTGGCTTTGCGACTAGCAACGGATGTGAAGGATAACAAGAAAGGTTTCTACAGGCACATTAGCAAGAAGTGATAGAAATGTAGCCGTGTTAATCTGGACGCATGGCCAAGAAACACTGGAGACATTCCACAGAGATTTTAACAACCTACACCCCACCATCAATCTTAGCCTGGACCATTCTACACGAGAGATCCATTTCCTGGACACCACCGTACAAATCTGCAATGGAAAATTAGACACCACTCTCTACAGAAAACCCACTGACTCATACAGTTACCTACATGCTTCCAGCTCCCATCCAGAAAACTCCATATGATCCATCTTCTATAGCCAAGCCCTTCGATACAACCGCATCTGCTCTAATCCCACTGACAGAGACCAGAAACTTCAGCATCTCCACCAAGCATTTATAAACCTCAACTACCCACCCAGTGAAATAAAAAAGCAAATTGAAAGAGCCTGACGAATACCTAGAAACCATCTACTTCAAGACAGACCCAAGAAAACCAACAATAGAACACCACTTGTCATCAGCTATAGCCCCCAACTTAAACCTGTCCAACACATTATCAATAAACTACAGCCTATACTGGAACAGGATTCCAAACTCCGAGAGGCTCTGGAAGACAGATCCATAGTCTCCTATAGATGACCTCCTAACCTCAAGTTGATTCTTACCAACAACAACAGGACATACCACACTAATACCAACCCTGGTACCTTCCCTTGCAACAAACCCTGTTGCCAGCTTTGTCCAGACCTTATTCACTCTGCTGAAACCATTATTGGACCTAACCAAGTGAGTTATAAGATCAAATACACATATTCCTGCGCACCCAGAAATATAATCTATGCTATCATGTGCCAAAAGTGTCCGTCTGCTTTGTACATTGGACAAACGTCTCAGACACTTCGCCAACGGATCAATGCCCACAAAACAGATATTAGACAGGATCACAAAGAAAAAACAGTTTCTTGCCATTTCAACCAGAAAGGACATTGTCTCAACGACTTAACTACCTGAATCCTGCTACCAAGGCCTTTTCAGACTACTCTTGAAAGAGAATCCTCTGAACTGTCATTCATGCTTACATTCAACACTTTACACCTAAGTTTGAATAAAGACTCTAGTTATCTTTCCCATTACAAGGATAGCTTCCCCAATTATCACCTCTAATATCATTAGCTCACAGACATTTACCTCCCCCCCCATCTCCCTTCTGTTCTGAAATGTGATTTGTCCGTTTCATATGTGTTCGTTTTTTAAATTGTATCCTTTGCTATATATGGTTGTGACAATTTTCTTCCACTATTTGATCTGAGGAAGTGGGTCTGGCCCACGAAAGCTCATCCCCTAATAAACCATCTTGTTAGTCTTTAAAGTGCTACATTGTCCTGTTTTTTGGTTGGTATGAGATGAGCCTTAGGGCAAGGATGGGGGATCTGGGCAGGAGGCTCAGGGCAGGAGGCAGGGAGCCATGGGGGGGGGACCCACCATGGCTTCCTGGGGTGGCCAAGATGTCACTGGTCCAGGGAGAGGGCCAGGCTGAAGTGCTCAGCCTTGAAGTCTTCTCTGGGCCGGTTGTCTCCTCCATGTGTGGGAGGGGGTTAGGCTGTGGCACCGTTCCTATTCCTGACATCTTCCCCAGGAAGGGTGGATCTGCAATTCCTAGTCCTGCGGGGGTCTTCTTTGGGGGGAGGGGCACTGAGCCAGACCCTGGCATGTGCTTTGGGGGTGGGGAGCCATGATTCGTGGTCCCGCCAATGTTCCATGTGGAGCCGGTCCAACAGGGGGAGCAGGAAGGGCTGTGACACTCAGTCCACCTTCTGTCCTAAGAGGGGGCAGGCCATGGCTCCCGGTGCCCCCCCCCCACTTGTCCTGGGAGGGTGGCCAGACCAAACTGTAGTTTCTGGACCCTCTGCCTGTCCTGTGTGGGGTGGGGGTCTGTCAGGCCACAGCTCCTGTTTTACCACCTATCTTTGGTGGGGGAGGGTGATGGATACTTTCCCCGATCCCAGCATGAGGTCCAGCTGTGGCCAAGGCCGGGCCTTCTTCCGGGCCCTGGCACGAGGTCTGGGGGTGGGTTCAGGGCGAGGGCTCAGGGTGGAGCCAGAGCGGGATGGGCTCCCATCTCTCTGCTTGAGTGCTAGGTGAGTGGGAATGCAGTACCTCTCTGAACTCCCTGTCCTGGGCTGGTGTTAGCTGGTGAGGGGAATACATTCCAACAAGGGGCAACGCTGGTCCCCAAGGCCTAGGAGCTCAGCAAATTTTTCTTAGGAAGCCAGGACATAGTCCACCACCAATTCCCCACGGGGGAGGCCTTCTCCTCCCTCTCAGCTCTTAGCAAGTCCGGGGTCCCCTCACTCTTCTCTCGTACAGAACCTCAAATCCACAGGAACCCTGTGGATTCCTGGGGAACCTTTCTGTGGTGAAGAGCAAGTGGCACAGTCATGGAGGGTACGTCTACACTACAGCACTAATTCGAACTAACTTAGGGTACGTCTACACTACAGCGCTAATTCGAACTAACTTAGGGTACGTCTACACTACAGCGCTAACTCGAACTAACTTAGGGTACGTCTACACTACAGCACTAATTCGAACTAACTTAGTTCGCATTAGTTAATTCGAACTAACCTAATTCGAACTAGAGCATCTAGACCTAAAAACTAGTTCGAATTAGCATTTTGCTAATTCAAACTAGCATGTCCACATTGAGTGGACCCTGAAACGAGGTTAAGGATGGCCGGAAGCAGTGCCGGCAGGGCATCAGATTAGGACTTAGAGTGTGGAGCTGCTGCCTCAGGCTAGCTGAGGGCTGTGCTTAAAGGGACCCAACCCCCACCCAGACAGACAGTTCTCAAAGGTTCCCCACTTGCAAAGCAGTCCTGGCTTGGAGTGCCCTGAGTGCCCACACTGGGCACATCACAGCACTCGGCCATCAGCCCGGCTGCACTTGCCACAGGCTGCCATCCGGGGGGGGGAGGTCAATCAAGGGGCTTCAGGAGAGCTTCCACCCCGAGGAGCCCGCAGAGCCAGCCCAGTCCTCCCCATCGGGGGCTCGTACCCCATTCCTCCCTCATCTCCTTCCACTTACCCCTCCCTAGCCCCCCTTCCTGATGTACAAAATAAAGGACACGTGTGTTCAAAAATAGAAACTGTCTTTATTGAAAAGGAGAAGGGAGAGGGGAAGAGAGAGGCTGGGAGAGGGGAGGGCAACTAAAATGATCAGGGGTTTGGAACAGGTCCCAAATGAAGAGAGGCTAAGGAGACTGGGACTTCTCAGCTTAGAAAAGAGGAGATGGAGGGGGGACAGGATAGAGGTCTATAAAAGCATGAGTGATGTGGAGAGGGTGCATAAAGAAAAGTTCTTCATTAGTTCCCATAATAGAAGGACTAAAGGACACCAAATGAAATGAATGGGTAGCAGGCTTCAAACTAACAACAGAAAGTTCTTCTTGACAAAGCAAATAGTCAACCTGTGGAACTCCTTGCTGCAGGAGGCTGTGAAGGCTAGAACTAGAACAGAGTTTAAAGAGAAGTTTGATAAAGTCATGGAGGTTGGGTCCATGGAGTGGTATTAGCCAGGGGGTAGAAATGGTGTCCCTGGCCTCTGTTTGTGGAAGGCTGGAGATGGATGCACGAGACAAATGGCTTGGTCATTGTCTTCAGTCCATCCCCTCCAGGGTACCTAGTGGCTGGCTATAGTATGTATAGGGATGCCTCACAGTGAAAATGCAATAATTTGATTTAGAAATGAAATCAGATTGCTCACCCCCATATCTGAGACAATAGGGTTGCTTATTCAATCCAGGAGAGGGAACGACATTCTCCATAGTAATGTTATTAGCGTGAATAGCAAAAAGGATTTTGGGCATGATGGATTACTAGGCATATTTGTGGATAGCTTGTAATTGGTGGAATATGCCATTCTGATTTGGTTTTGTTTCTGAAGTTATGAATATCGACTCTGTGTCTGTTTTTGAAACATAGTTACACTTGTGTAATGCCCATCAGGAAACATGCTGCCAGTCTAGGTAGGAGGTTGGGATGGGCCTGTTGGGGTAATCAGGCATTAGGAAACCGATAAACATTAGGGGAACCTCATCTCTCAACTGCTGAGCCATTCTGCAACCTCTCCAGAGACCCCGTCAGTCACGCTTGCTAGGACTCTATAAAGGGAGGGGAGAGTGTCCAAGCCACATGACTCTAGACTCCCTCAAAGAAAGTTTTTATTTGTCTGCTAACTAATCTGGGAATTAACTTTTGAAACAAAGGGTTCCTGCCCCAACTGAATCTCCATATAGCAGAGAGCGAGCTCTTCGGTTCTCTTCATTCACCACAGAAGAGGGCTCCTAGAAAGACCCGGGGATCAAAGACAGACCTGAGGGAAGTGCTGGATCGGGGCTAATGGGATTTCCAGCCTTTGTAATTGAGCCTGGGAAATGCAAGCTCCAAAGTAAATGCAGCGTGTGCCTTGAGAATCTACCGGAGGGCTGGTGTCATCAGTGCAGGTGAGATGTGACTCATTCACAGCCAGTCTGACCAGCGTGTTTGCTTGCTTGTGGCTTCATGTGTGTGTTTGCTTGCTTGCTAGATGAGCGGCTTTGGCCGGTTTGCTATCTCTTGTCTCTTACCAGCTACCTCTGTAGTTAATAAAAGTGCAGTTTGACTTTAACCAGGGTGACACTAAGTGAACTCTATGCAGGAAAATCTCTCAGCCGGGGAACCAGAGATGAGCATATTTTCCTCCACATTCAGACTGGGAGAGTCAGATTGGGAAACAAACTCCTAGTGGTTGTTGTTTGGACCAGGGCGGGATGCTACTCCTGTGGGTTCTTACATGGCTGCCGTTTCAGTAGAGCGGGGGAGGCAGCATCCGTCTGTATCGGGACATGTCTTGTTTGTCCTTCCACTCCCCTGACTATCAGGGAGAAAGGGGAAAGTATTCTATGAATTTCTCCTCCACCCCATCCCTTCACCAGCCAGGAGTGGGAGGCAGGCAGGAAATCCAAGTATTTCCACTCGCTCACTTATCGTTAATGGAACAGGAAGAAAAGCAAGCCACGTCCCAGTATGCATGGCTGCTGTCCCCTCTGCTCCACTGGCATTCTAGGCTGGAGAGCCGGTGGGGATCTGGACTGTCTCTTCTCTAGTGCTGCTCAGTCAAAGAGCTCCCATGTCACCAGAACTAGGTGTGTCCCTGCCCATGTGAATGGGACCGGCCCCAGCAGCCCGGTGTGAGAGGGAGCCCAGTCTGGGGGGCTGGAGGACTCAGTGAAGCCCCAGTTGCAGGGAGAACCCTGGGGGGACCCATCACAGATGGGTTATAGCAAAACATGCCTATGGGAGAGCAGTGAGTAGCTCTCAGATTTAGCCCATAGAAACAGCCATCGTGAGTCAGACCCAAAGTGCTTCTAGGGCAGTCTCCTCTCCTCCAGCTTTGGCAGGTACAAGGCGCTTCAGAGGGAGTGACGTGAATAAAGTGAAGTGAACACGTAATTATTGAGTGACCCACTCGCTTTTTCTTGTCCTATAGTATGCCTGGGTCCTACTCAATAATCTTGACTCTCATTTGGTCGTGTGGTCTCTTGAATGTATCATAGAAGGAATCAAAATGGGCTTAAACTGCAGCAAGGGAGGTTTCGGTTGGACGTTAGGAAAAAGTTCCTAACTGTCAGGGTGGTCAAACACTGGAATAAATTGCCCAGGGAGGTTGTGGAATCCCCATCTCTGGAGATATTTAAGAGCAGGTTAGATAAATGTCTATCAGGGATGGTCTAGACAGTATTTGGTCCTGCAATGGGGGCAGGGGACTGGACTCGATGACCTCTCGAGGTCCCTTCCAGTCCTAGTATTCTATGAGTCTATGAGTCTAAAACAAGGGCGCTAACATGAAAGGGAAAGGAGTCCAGGAGAGCTGGCTATAGTTTGAAGAAGCCTTGTTGAAAGCACAGGAACAAATCATCCTGGTGTGCAGTAAGAAAAGCAAATATGGCAGGTGTCCAGCTTGGCTTGACAGTGAAATCCTTGGTGAGCTTAAACTCAAAAAGGAAGCTTAGAAGTAGAGCAGTTTTTTAACGAAGGGCTGGGGGGAAAGCTGGGTGCGGAGGAGCACATGGATCGGACAGAGACATCTCTTAGAGGAGGGTCTATTCACAGAGATGCTCTATGTTCTAGTCAGGAGGAGAGGATGGAAGTATGGGTCAGATCAGATGAGACACAATCAAATGCAAAAGAGTCTAACACATCAGGAAACAGCAGACAGATAAATAGTGACAAATTATTAAAGTGCTTATACACAAATGCTAGAAATCTAAATAATAAAATGGGTGAACTTGAGCACCTCATTTTAAAGGAGGATATAGATATAATAGGCATCACAGAAACTTGGTGGAATGAGGACAATCAATGGGACACAGTCATAGTACCAGGGTACAAAATCTATCGGAAGGACAGAACAGGTCGTGCTGGTGGGGGACAGGCACTGTACGTGAAAGAAAATGTAGACTCAAATGAAGTAAAAAACTTAAATGAGCCAAAATGTTCCATAGAATCCCTATGGTCATATAATAGGTATATAGCAGTAGGGATATATTATGAGGACAGATATACTGATCAGGACAGTGATAGTGACTAAGGAATGCTAAGGGGGATTAGAGAGGCTATCAAAATAAAAAACTCGATATTAGTGGGGGATTTCAACTATCCCCATATTGACTGGGTACATGTCACCTCAGGACCAGATGCAGAAATAACATTTCTTGGTACCTTAAATGACTGCTTCTTGGAGCAGCTGATTCTGGAACCCACGACAGGAGAGGATATTCCTGATTTAGTCCTAAATGAAGCACAGGATCTGATTCAAGAGGTAAATATAACTTAGAGATAGTGACCATAATGCAATAAAGTTTAACATCCCTGTGGTAGGAAAAACACCTCAGCAGCCCAACACTGTAGCATTTAATTTCGGAAAGGGAAACTACACAAAATTCAGGAATTTAGTTAAACAGAAATTAAAAAGTACAGTGAGAAAAGTAAAAGCTCTGCAAGCTGCATGGAAACTTTTGAACGACACCATAATAGAGGCCCAACTTAAATGTATACCCCAAATTAAAAAACACAGTAAGAGAACCATAAAAGTGCCCCCATGGCTTAGCAATGAAGTAAAAGAAGAAGTGAGAGATAAAAAGGCATCTTTTAAAAAGTCAATGTCAAATCTTAGTGCAGAATAGAGGAAAGACCATAAACTTTGTCAAAATAAGTGTAAAAATGTAATAAGGAAAGCCAAAAGAAGACTTTGAAGAGTAGCTAGCCACAAACTTGAAAAGGAATAGCAAAATGTTTTTTTAAGTTCCTCAGAAGCAGGAAGCCAGCTAAACAACCAGTGAGGCCCATGGATGATCGAGATGCTAAAGGAGCACTCAAAGATGATAAAGTCATTGCAGAGAAAGTAAATTAATTATTTGATTCCGTCTTCATCGCTGAGGATATTGGGGATATTCCCAAACCTCAACCATTCTTTTTAGGTGACAAATCTGAGGAATTGTCCCAGACTGAGGTGTCATTACAGGAGGTTTTGGAACAAATTGATAAACTTAATAGTAACAAGTCACCTGGACCAGATGATATTCACCCAAGAGTTCTGAAAGAACTCAAATGGGAAATTGTGGACCTATTAACCGTGCTTTGTAACCTACCTTTAAATTGGCTTCTGTACCTAATGACTGGAAGATAGCTAATGTGACACTAATATTTAAAAAGAGCTCTAGAGGTATTCCTGGCTATTACAGACCGGTAAGTCTAATGTCAGTTCCAGACAAATTAGTTGAAACTATAGTAAAGAATAAAATTGTCAGACACATAGATTAACATAATTTGTTGGGGGAAAGTCATCATGGTTTCTGTCAAGGGTAATCATGCCTTACTAATCTGCTAGAGTTCTTTGAGGAGGTCAACAAACACGTGCACAAGGGGATCCAGTGGATATAGTGTACTTAGATTTCCAGAAAGCCTTTGACAAGGTCCCTCACCAAAGGCTCTTAAGTAAAGTAAGTTGTCATGGGATAAGAGGCAAAGTCCTTTCATGGGTTGATAACTAGTTAAAAGACAGTTTACCAAATGTAGAAAAGCCAGACACACATGGGGCAGGATTTAATGCCTCTGAGGATTCTGAGGGAGTTGGCAGATGTCACTGCAGAGCCATTAGCTATCATCTTTGACAACTCCTACCAATCAGGGGAGGTCCCAGACGATTGGAAAAAGGCAAATGTAGTGCCCAACTTTAAAAAAGGAAAGAAGAATCCAGGGCACTAGAGATCAGCCAGCCTCACCTCAGTATCTGGAAAAATCATGGAGAGGTTCCACAAGGAATCCATTTTGAATCACATGGAAGAGAGGAAAGTCATCAGGAATAGTCAGCAGGGATTCTGCCAGGGCAAGTCAAAGCTCTGTTTATTGTGTGGCTACGTCTAGACTGCAGGGCTACGTCTAGACTGGCATGATTTTCCGGAAATGCTTTTAACGGAAAAGTTTTCAGTTAAAAGCATTTTCGGAAGAGCGTCTAGATTGTCAGGGCGCTTTCCCAAAAAAGCAATTTTTGCGGAAATGTGTCCGTGGCCAATCTAGACGCGCTTTCCCACAAAAAAGCCCCGATCACCATTTTCGCGATCGGGGCTTTTTTGCGGAAAAGAAATCTCTACTTTTGCCTGAACGGGAGCAGCGTAGTATTTCCGCAAGAAGCACTGATTTCTTACAGTAGGAAGTCAGTGCTTTTGCGGAAATTCAAGCGGCCAGTGTAGACAGATGGCAAGTTTTTCTGGAAAAGTGGCTGATTTTCCGGAAAAACTGGCCAGTCTAGACACAGACCAGCTGTTTTCTGGGATACATCCAGTATCCATGGGAAAAAAAGATGGAGAGCGTGCAAGTTCTCTTCCCGTCCCTGTAAACTTTGTTTTAGGGGGAAGAAGAGATGGCTCGAAAGAAAAGCTGAAAAAGATATGCAAATTGCAGTTCGCAATTTGCATATCTTTTTCCGACTTCTTTTTTGGAGTGTAGACGTAGCCTGAGACTTGAAGGCTATTGTCAGCTGGGGTGCAGCATCCTTTGCATTCTGCCAGAGCTCTCTCTTCGCCCTTCCTTCTTTTAGCAAACGTAATTAAATCGGTGGTATCCCTTCTTTGGTAGCACCCCTTCCACACCATGCTCTTGTTCCTTTCTCGGGGGGGACGTTGGGGTAGGGAGACATCCCTTTGTACGTGGTGGGAGGGGTAACAGTTGACAAGGGAAGTCTTTCTCAACTACTCCCTTATGCCTCATGAAACGAGGTTGACAGGAGCGGTCCACAAAGGCTTCCCTTGTCGACTGATCCGCACTTTGACTCATGCGCTGTGCCAACCATCAGCTGATCCGGCACAGCACGGTGGCCATTTTTATTTTAATGAAGCCGGGGATATTTAAATTCCCACTTTATTGACTATGTCAGGTAGCCTATTTTACATGCCTCTGTTGGCATGTAGACACAGCTTCTGTGGGCACATCATAAGTCAGAGGCTGAGGAGACCAGAAAGTTGGATATATGGAGAAGATTGCAGGGGGAGATCAAGCAGGAGATTTCAGATTTATGAGCTCTGACACTTTTGTTTTAAATGCTTCTACTTCTTTAAAAGGACCTGTATTATCTGCTTCAAAACATTCGGGCTGCGTCTAGAATGATTAAAGGGACAAGAATAATTAAAGGTCTAGAGAACATGACCTATGAAGCCAGGCTTCATGAACTGGGCTTGTTTAGTTTGGATAAAAGAAGATTAAGGGGGGACATGATAGCGGTTTTCAAATATCTAAAAGGGTGTCACAAGGAGGAAGGAGAAAATTTGTTCCTCTTGGTTTCTGAGGACAGGATAAGGAGTAATGGGCTTAAAGTGCAGCAAGGAAGGTTTAGATTGGACATTAGGAAAACATTCCTAACTGTCAGGGTGGTCAAATATTGGAATAAATTGCCAAGGGAGGTGGTGGAATCTCCCTCTCTGGAGATATTTAAGAACAGGTTAGATAGACATCTGTCAGGGATGGTGTAGACGGAGCTTGGTCCTGCCTTGAGGGCGGGGGGCTGGACTCGATGACCTCTCAAGGTCCCTTCCAGTCCTATGATTCTATGATTCTAGACTAGCATGATTTTGTGCAAAGGTGGCCACTTTTACGCAAAATCTTGCCGCCTGTCTACACTGGCCACGAGTATTTGCGCAAGAACACTGACTTTATACTGTACAAAATCAGTGGTTCTTGTGCAAATACTCTGACGCTCCTGCTCATGGATAAGCCCTCTTGCGCAAGTATTCTTGCGCAAGAGGGCAAGTGTAGACAGCCAAGTTAATTTCTTGAACAAGAGAGCATCTACACTGGCACAGATGCTTTTGCACAAAAGATGTCTTCTGCGCTAAAGCATTCATGCCAGTGTAGACGCTCTCTTGTGCAAATACTTTTAACGGAAAAAACTTTTCCGGTAAAAATATTTGCGCAAAATCTTGCCAGTCTAGAGAAATAAACAATCTCTTTCTGACAATAATCCTATGTGAAATCATGGATACGTACACAGGTAGCTATCACAACCCACTGTCTGTATCACATGTTCTCATGGCTAATTTTTTCCTGCTAGCTAGTTCAAAGTGAGTGAACGTACATATACCCAAGTTGTGAATGACTTAACATATATCTCATTTCCAACAGATATTTTGTTATTTCTTCAAGGTGTACGGTGATGATGTAGATGTGATAAAGATGAGTCAGATTTCTACCTAATAAGTCTTTGTTTCAAGTTCAAAAGAGCTTGCAGGAGTTAATAGGACATTTCTTGTAATTCAATACGGCTTCATGCTTCTGACACACAGGCTACATCTACACTGGCCCCTTTTTCGGAAGGGGCATGCTAAATTTGAAAGTGGGAATAGGGAAATCCGTGGGGGATTTAAATATCCCCCGCGGATTTAAATAAATATGTCTACCGCTTTTTTCCCGGCTTGGAGAAAAGCCGGAAAAAAAGCATTTAGACTGGCCCGATCCTCCGGAATAAAGCCCTTTTCCAGAGAATCTCTTATTCCTACGGAAGATTCTTCCACCTACTGATATGAGTCTTCCGCTGTTCATTGACAACTTCATTCTTCCAGTGGAGAGACACAGCAGTGGGAATTTACCTCCTCCAGGTTTCTTTCGGTGAAACTGACAGCACAAAACTGCACTTCACCAATATTGATTAATTTTCTATTTCTAGATACGTTGTATGGAGAAAGAAGGAGGAGGAAACCAAACGCACATCATGGAATTCATCCTCCTGGGATTTGGGGAGGTCTCTGAACTGCAGCCTCTCCTCTTCCTGCTGTTTCTGGCCATCTACATTGTGACAACGGGTGGGAACATCCTCATTGTGGTGTTAGTTGTGGCTGATCAGCACCTTCACACCCCCATGTACTTCTTCCTAGGGAACTTGTCTGTCCTGGACATCAGTTATACCTTCACCTTCCTGCCCCGGCTGCTGGCCAGTCTCCTGACTGGGGACAGAACCATCTCTGTTAAGGGCTGCCTGGGGCAATTTTATTGGTTCTCTATCATGGCAACTACAGAACTTTTGCTGCTCACGGCCATGTCATATGATCGATATCTAGCAATATGCCATCCCCTCCGTTATGCTGTTCTGATGAACGGCAGGGTGTGTGCCCAGCTCGTGGCAGGGTCCTGGATAAGCGGCATCCTGCTCAGCACCATAGGAAATAGCTTTGTGTTCTCATTATCGTTCTGTGATTCCAAAGAAATCGACCATTTCTTTTGTGATTTATCGCCCATCATAAAACTGTCCTGCAGTGACACCCGGACTCTGCAACTGGTGACATTTATTGTTGCTACCACAGGGGCTCTTGTGCCCTTGCTACTGACTCTGACGTCCTACATTTGTATCATCACCACCATCCTGAGGATCCCTTCCAGCACCGGGAGGCAAAAGACCTTTTCCACCTGCTCCTCCCACCTCATTGTGGTGTCAGTTTTCTATGGAACTCTAATTGCTGTCTATGTGGTTCCAACAACCAACACTCCCAAAATGCTACACAAAATATTCTCGGTCTTCTACACAGTCCTGAATCCCATGATCAACCCCGTCATCTACTGCCTGAGAAACAAGGAGGTCAAAGAGTCTTTGAGAAAAATTGTTCTGAATCTGGTTGCTTTCAGAAACAGGCACAGAGTCTGAAAGGACAAATTTTAGCAGTTAGTAAAATAGAAATGAACTGCTCCAGTTTCTAAGGGCTGGTCTACATTTGGAGTTTAGGTTGAATGTGGCTGTGTAAGGTTGATTTTCTGAACTTCGAGCCCACACTGCCAAGACTGTTCCTGTTAAAGGCCACTGAAGTCAATTTCAGTACTCCTGTTGTTCACCAAGGCTGTGTCCAGACTCAGGGGTTTTTTCGAAAAAACCTCACCTGCGTCTAGACTGCAGCCGCGTTCTTTTGAAATTAAATCGAAAGAACGCGGCTTTTCTTTCGACGGCGGTAAACCTCATTTCACGAGGAAGAACGCCTTCTTTCGAAAGTTCCTCTTTTGAAAGAAGGCGTTCTTCAATGTAAATAGGGCTTCTTCGAAAGAGAGCATCCAGACTCACTGGATGCTTTCTTTCGAAAAAGCAAGCCGCTTTTTCGAAAGTTCAACGTGCAGTCTAGATGCTCTCTTTCGAAAGAGGCTCTTTCGAAAGTATCTTTCGAAAGAGCCTCTTTCGAAAGAGGCTTGCAGTCTAGACATAGCCCAAGAGTATCGCAAAATGTTACCTTACATGTCAAATTCACGGCAATGTAGACTGAGCGTTGAGAAAGTCGATGCTTTTGGCCCTTGGGAAGCATCCCACAATCTATTGCCTTGCTCCACTGCTTTCCAACTGAACAGGAAAAAGCCTGGGAAAGTTTGAATTTCATTTCCCCGAGTGGCACATATGGTGTTGACTATTTGTTGTTTTTTAAGTTTATCTTGTACAGCAGTTAAGGTGACGGTCTGTAGTTCCTTGGGTTGTAATTATCTCCTTTCTCTATAGATGGGCACTAGATTTGTCCTTTTGAAATAATCTGAAATCTCTCTCATATTCCAGGACTTTTTAAAGATAGTCGCTGGGGGCTCAGATATCTCTTCAATTAGCTCCTTGAATCGTATGGAAGGCATTTCTTCTGGCCCTTCAAGAAACTTTGTCTAAGTAACTTTTCACTTGTTCATTCCCTATTTTAGTGTCTTAGCATACCCCATTTAAACTGGTATTCTCAATGTTAGGCATCCATTCACAGCCAGTCTTCTTGGTGAAAGCTAGGACAAAGAATTCATTAACTGCAGCTGTCATTTGTACATTATGTTATTGTTCTCTCTCTCTCTCTTTCTCTCTCTCTCTAGGAAGCCTAGTTCGAACTACCTAGTTCGTGCCACGTGTAGCCGCGCGGCACGGGGTTCGAACCAGCCGGGATTTAAAAATGGCGGCGCCCGGCTTATGCAAATGAAGCCCGGGAAATTCAAATCCCGGGCTTCATTTGCAAGTGCGGTATGCCTACATTACCCTCCTACTTCGAAATAGGAGGGTAGTGTAGACATACCCTCTGTGTATATATAAATACCTATATATAAATGTATGTGAATGCATGTGCATGTGTATATATGTACCTACATATATAATATGCATCTGTCTCTGTGTCTCTTGTGAGTCTGTTTATTCGGGAGCATCTCCAAAATGATAAGAGCTTGTGCCACCAAATTTGGTATACACTTACCTCTTACCCTAACCTAAAGCAAGGGCAGGTTGTGGTTCTGCCTGGAAAATGGGAGGTGCCAGCAATAGGACTATTTCCCTACAATTTGTAGAGGGAGGGGTGGAGAGAGGAGATGTGTTACTGAGTGTGGCCACCGCGGGAAGCAAGCGGGCAGGGGAGAGCTGGACTGCAGGGTAACCAGAGGGGGCAACTGCACCGACTGAGTCTGGCCAGCTGAGGATGGGGCTTTGCAATGGAGCAGGTAAGTGGCTCTTAAAGGGGGCTCCTGTGCCCTGGACCTCCCACCCCAGGCCTCCAGATTCCAGCCCTCTCAACCCTGTCTGAGATCCCCCCCCCGCCAGCCCTCTGCTCCATTTTGCCCATCCTAGGTCCTCCTGCTCCTAGCACTGTCTGAGCCCCCTACGCTCCCTGACCTCTCCGCCCCCAACTTTTTCTCCAACCTCAACCTCAGCCCCTTCCCCCAGGGGGCCCCACCAGTAGGGGTGGGGGCTGGAAACCATGGCACAGACCAACTCTTTCAGGTTTCTTCCCTTCATTTCTAATTGTTGTTTTTAGGTTTTGTAAAAGACTAACAAAACATGTAGCTGGTATCATGAATGTTCATGGGCACAGACCACTTCTTCAGAGGACCATCTGAAGAAGTAGACTGTGCCCGCAAACGCTCATGATACCATCTACATGGTTTGTTAGTCTTTAAAGTGCTACCAGACTATTTGTTGTTTTTTAAGTTTATCCTGTACAGACTAAGTAGGCTACCCACTGAAGCTTCTGTACAAGGAAAGATAATGGAGCAAATCACACAGGGATCAATTTGCAAACATTTAGAAGATAATGGGGTAAATAAAGAACACATCACATCAAACCAAGTTTATTGCTTCCTTTAACAGGATAAAAAGCCTTGTAGATAAGGGGAAAGTTGTAGATGTGGTATTTCTAGCCTTTAGTAAACTGTTTGATACAGACTTGCATGATTTTCTCATTAATAAACTAAGGAAATACACAAACTGTAAGGTTGGTACATAACTGGTTGGATAAGCATTCCAGATAGTAATTAATGGTTCACAGTTATACTACAAAACATAACAAGTGGGGTTCTGCAGGAATCTGTTCTGAGTCTGGCAGAATTTAATATCATCATCAATGATTTAGACAACGCAAAGTACGCTTATGAGTTTGCGGATGATACCAAACCGGAAGGAGTTGAAAGTACTTTAAAGGAGAGAATTGTAATTCAGAATGATCTGGACAAACTGGAGAAATGGTCTGAGGTAAGTAGGGTGAAATTCAATAAACACAAATGTAAATATCTCCACTTAGGAAAGGAACAATCTGTTAAGGTTCATCTGCACTTGCATCCTCAACTCGAAATAAGCAATTTGTCTACACGGTGCCAAATTTTAAAATAAAGTGCAATTCCGACAAGTTCCTTAACCCCCATAGAATAAGAGTTTCAGGGACATCACGGAATAGTGCACCCCTTGTTTTGAAATCTTTTTTGAAATAACTAGCACATTAAAAGACACAGAATAGCTATTTCCTGAAACTTCCGGTATCCCAAAATAGCTCTGCTGTCTAGACATAGCCTCTGTGACCACCTAGAAAAGATTTGTGCAGAACGAGGTCTAGGGGTCATAATGGATCACAAGGCAAATATGAGTCAACAGTGGAACACTGTTGCAAAACAAATATGCATCATCCTGGGATATTTTAGCAGAAGTGATATAAGTTTAGTCCCCTTACTAAAGGTGCCTCTGCTTATTTTCTGGGAAGACCCTATATGCTGCAATCTAGCCACACAGACTACAATTACCATGAGCCCTGGGGGAAAACAGGAAGGAAGTGACTTCTGTTTTGGAGATCTGGAGTCTCTCCACTTGTGTGGAGGAAGACTGAGCAGTCTGTGAACTCTTCCCTATGTTTTTGGAGCACAAAGGGAGCCAGGCTGCTGTGGAGGTGTTTGATCCAGTTCAGGAGCTGTTATGTTGCAGTTACAGACTGGGACAGCAAGCCTTTGGAACTGGGATATATCAGGCTGCTTCCAATTGCCCTAGAAGGGAGGCCCTTTGGCTGTACTTGTGACTAGAAGCTACTCTGCATCCAGCACACAGAAGGAGGGTTTGTCTACACTACAAAGTTAATTCGAACTAACGGACATTAGTTCGAATTAATTTTGATAGGTGCTACACTAGCGCTCCGCTAATTCAAACTTAATTCGAACTAGCGGAGCGCTTAGTTTGAACTAGGTAAACCTCATTTTACGAGGATTAAGCCTAGTTCGAATTTACTAGTTCGAATTAAGGGCTGTGCAGCCCCTTAATTCGAACTAGTGGGAGGCTAGCCCTCCACAGGTTTCCCTGGTGGCCACTCTGGCCAACACCAGGGAAACTCTATTGCCCCGCTCCCGGCCCCGGACCTCTTAAAGTGGCACGGGCTGGCTACGGTGCCCATGCCAGGTGCAAGCCTGCCAGCACCCAGCCAGCAGACCCTGCACCTGTCACGCCTCGAGCCAGCCACCCGATGGCCCCCAGCCCACCCCCTCTTCCCGGGACCAGGCTGGCGGCTCCCGGGAGCTTGCCCGGGAACGCAAGAGGCGGGCATGCACCTGGTCTAGTGTGGACATCGTGGACCTCGTCCATGACCTCCACACTAGGCACAGGAAAGTGGCCGTCTAGGGCAGGAGAGCTGCCAGCCTGGCCACCCAGGAGCAGGTGTGCATGAAAATCAAGGGGGTCCACTGAGACCCCCGACCCTGAGCTTACAATGGCCGTCCTGGGTCAGACCAAAGGTCCATCTAGCCCAGTAGCCTGTCTGCCGACAGCGGCCAACCCTAGGGACCCTGGAGGGGATGGACCGAAGACAGTGACCAAGCCATTTGTCTCGTGCCATCCCTCTCCAGCCTTCCACAAACTTTGGGCAGGGACACCACTCCTACCCCCTGGCTAATACCACTTCATGAACCCAACCTCCATGACTTGCTCTCACTTATCTTTAAACTCTGTTCTAGTTCTAGCCTTCACAGCCTCCTGCAGCAAGGAGTTCCACAGGTTGACTCTTTGCTTTGTGAAGAACAACTTTCTGTTACTAGTTTGAAGCCTGCTACCCATTCCTTTCCTTTGGTGTCCTCTAGTCCTTCTATTATGGGAACTAATGAAGAACTTTTCTTGATGCATCCTCTCCACCCCACTCATGCTTTTATAGACCTCTATCCTGTCCCCCCTCTGTCTCCTCTTTTCAAAACTGAAAAGTCCCAGTCTCTTTAGCCTCTCTTCATATGGGACCTGTTCCAAACCTCTGGTCATTGTAGTTGCCCTCTCCTCTCCCACTCTCTCTCTTCCCCTCTCCCACCTCCTTTTCCCAGTCTCCCTGAGTTTTGTTCAATAAAGAGAGATTCTATTTTTGAACACACGTTTTCTTTATTTTGTACATCAGGAAGGGGGGCTAGAGAGGGGTAAGTGGAAGGAGGTGAAGGAGGAATGGGGTACGAGCCCCTGATGGGGAGGACTGGGCTGGCTCTGTGGGCTTCTGGGAGTGGAAGCTCTTTTGCAGCCCCCCAATTGCCCCCTCTTCCCAGATGGCAGCCTGCGGCAAGTGCAGCCAGTCTGATGCCCGAGTGCTGTGATGTGCCCAGTGTGGGTACTCAGGGCACTCCAAGTCAGGACTGCTTTGCAAGCGGGGCACCCCTGAGAACTGTCTGTCCGGGGTGGGGGTCGGGTCCCTTTAAGCACAGCCCTCGGCTAGCCTGAGGCAGCAGCTCCACGCTCTAAGTCCTCATCTGATGCCCTGCCGGCACTGCTTCCGGCCATATTTAACCCCGGTTCAGGGTCCACTTAATGTGGACATGCTAGT
Organism: Pelodiscus sinensis; assembly: GCF_049634645.1. NCBI lineage: Eukaryota > Metazoa > Chordata > Testudines > Trionychidae > Pelodiscus > Pelodiscus sinensis. The sequence continues at coordinate 10,435,669 of NC_134740.1, read as the reverse complement.
TCGAATTAGCAAAATGGTAATTCGAACTAGTTTTTTAGTCTGGATCCATTAGTTCGAATTAGCTTAGTTCAAATTAACTAATTCGAACTAAGTTAGTTCGAATTAGCGCTGTAGTGTAGACATACCCGGAGACTGTGAGTAACTGGGCATCTTTGGGGAAATGCTGCCTGGGACAGACCTCAGAGACACAGACTAATTCTGGGTTCAAAGAGAGACAGAGAGGCCAACCCAGTGAACCAGAGGTGCTGCATAGCTTGCACCCACTGTGACGGGCCAGCCCCGTCACCTGCGCTGTGTCCAGGCACGCATGCACCAGCACACCTGGGGGGAGGAACACCCGCGAGTGGGAAACAGCGGCGGAGGATGCTGAGGGGGGGCGGAGGTCCCAGGAGGGGCCGGTGGATCGCGCCGGGGGCTGGCAAGCGGAGGACCTGGATAGCACCTCCCTATCCCCCCGAGCAAGAGGGGGCAACCTTAGGGCTGCGGTGGAGAGCTGAGCTGGGATTGACCAGACCCCAGGCCACGGAAGAGCAACCAGGCGACGTAGGACCACGGGAGGGACGCTCCGACCGAGGCGGTGTCAACGGACTGGTAAGAGCTGGACTGGAGAGAGCACCGGAGACTGGGACCTTTACTGGCCACAGGGGTTAAGTAGGAGGGTCCTGGTCATAGCGGGGCTCGACCCCGATATAAGAGAACCCTTCTACATCCTATAGGCCAAGAGAAAAAGGGTCAGGGGTAGCAGAGAGCCCCTCCGTGAACTGAACGCGGGCTCCCCTACCCCACAACCATACGGGGCTAAAGGGGAGGGGGTGGTTCGCCCCCTGACACCCACATACACCCTCCCTACAGAGAATCTCCATTACAGCTGCAGTTCTTCCAGCGCGCCCATTCAAGCAAAAGTCTGGGACTCTGAGTCTAGGGGTGTGCAAATTCTAGGGTGGAATAAATATTGGCAGTGCAAATGGGAGTTAGATAAGTTCCTTTTACTTCTGTGTACTTTGTCAATTGATGTTATTCACTGTTAATTTGTTATATCCTGTTTCTTTAAGTTAAGTAAAGGTTGTATATTCTAATGCAATCTATTAGAAGTATATTAGTTATGATTTGTAAATGTTGTTCTGAAGTTAGATCTAGTTTACTGTTGGAATAAGTTTATCCCTGGAGGTTCCCAAGTCACACCAGTAAGTGTGTTACAGGGCCAAACTGGTGGAGGCTTCACCATTATATGTTCTTTATGAGCAAGGGACAGCAGCAAGGGGGTGAATAGGGTTTCCCCAACTAAACGACATCACCACTGGGGTACTCAGGATCTCCTTTTATGCTAAAACCATCAGGCATCCAGGCACATCTGTGAGTGTGACCTGCTCCCAAGTAACCCAGGGAGGAAAGAGGAAGTTACATAAGCAAGACACAAGATGTAATTCTTCTGCTGTATTACATGTTGAATTGACCTCAGCTGAAGTATTGTGTCCAGTGTTTAGGAAATATGTGGACAAACTAGAAAAAGTAAAGAGAAGAGCGAAAAAAAGTTATAGAAAACATGACCCTCTAGAATTGGGTTTGTTTCTAGAATTGGGGTAATTAGCCATTAGAGAAAACATCAGCCTTAGGAGAACCTTTCTCTCATCTGATGAGCTTTTCTGAGACCTCTCCAGAGAGCCTGTAAGTAATGGTTACTATGACTATAAAAGTGGGGAGAGGGGAGAGAGTGTCCAAGCCACATGACTCTGGACTCCCTCGTGTAATGTCTTTATTTGTCCATAAATCATCTGGGAGCCAACATTTGAAACAAAGGGTTCCCACCCCGTTTGAATCTCTATATAGCAGGGAGCGAGCTCATAGATTCTCTTCGTTCACCGCAGAAGAGGGCTCCTGGAAAGACCCAAGGAACAAAGACAGACCTGCGGGCAGTGCTGGATCCGAGCTAACAGGATTTCTAGCCTTCGTAATGAACCCTAGAAAACACATATTCTAAAGTAAATGCCGCTTGTGCCTTGAGATTCTGGTATTATCAGTGAGGGTGAGATATTACTTATTCTCTCCTAATCTATCTAGTGTGTTAAGGCTAGTCTGTGCTTTTGTTTATTTGCTAGGCAAGCTGCTTTGACCGGTTTGCTATCTCTTGCCTCGGTAGTTCATAAATGTGTACTTTAACTTTAACCGGTGTGACACTAAGTGAACTCCCCGGGGAAATCTCTCAGCCAGGATACCAGAGACGAGCATGTTTTTTCTCCATGTTCAGGAAGAGTCAGATGGGGAAACAAATTCCTACTTGCTGGTGTTTGCACCAGGATAGGGCGATACATGGGTGGGGCCTTAGGCTGGGGAGCTGGTGGGGATCTGGACTGTCACTTCTCGATTGCTGGTCCATGCAGTGGCCAGTCAGAGAGCTACCATGTCACCACAGCTGAGCGTGTCCCTGCCCGTGTCAATGGGACTGGGAGCAGGGCTGCAGCTGGCCACAGCAGCCCAGCAGTCTAGATAAGGATCTGCTGACCCCAGAACCCTTTTTGTCAAACTTTGTAAGCCTCACTACCATGTGTTTTGTCTGGTTATTTAACCAATTGAAATTAATGCAAGGCTGGAAGCAGGATTATGTAAGTTAACCCCCCCGCCCCATTTACTTCACTTTCTCCTAGTAGCAACAGGAAACCCCCAAGTTGCACCTCCCCCCCCCCCCCCGGCACTTACAACTGGTTTTTTAAGTGCAGAAAGGGCTGAAACCCCCCAACTTATGTCCTCGGCACACATTTACGATGGTGCATGATGCCTATTGTAAATGAGGGCTTGAGTTATGACACCCCCGACTTGCGACAGTTCCCCAGAAACCAATTGTCATAAGTTGGTGGGAGCGCCTGTATTAAAAGTTGAAACGAATGGAAAACATAGTGCAAAGATTCTCCTCTTAGCTCCAAACATGTGAAGGAAGGGATCTGGTGAGGTTGTAACTGACAAGAGATCGTAACTGGGAAGGCTAAAACAGCACCGTGAAAATGATACTATCTGGTTGAAAAAGATAAGTGCTTGCTCAGGCATCCCCCATAATCAAAAGAATAGGAGGGCTTCTTCAATCCAAGAGAAAATTCAATGGAGAGAGGTGGGTTTGAGCAAAATATGCTTAGATAAGAAAATTGAATGACACACAGATTTTGAGGGGAAGAACATAAAAACGGCCTTTCAAGGTCCATCTAGTCCAATGTCCTGTCTTCCTACAGTGGCCAATGCCAGGTGCCCTAGAGGGAATGAACACAACAGGGAATTACCAACAGATCCACCCGTTACCTAGTCTCATCCCTGACACACAGAGGCTACGTCTACACTGGCACCCTTTTCCTGAAATGCTTAAAACGGAACAGTTTTCCGTTATAAGTATTTCCGGAAAAAGAGCGTCTACATTGGCAGGATGCTTTTCCAGAAAAGCTGATATAGACGCGCTTTTCCGGAAAAAAGCCCCGATCGTCATTTTCGCGATCGGGGCTTTTTTGCGGAAAATACTACTGTGCTGTCTATACTGGCCCTTTTCTGGAACAGTTTTCCTGAAAAAGGACTTTTGCCCGAGGGGGAGCAGCATAGTTTTTCCGGAAAAGCAGCTGATTTCTTACAGTAAATCGTCAGGGCTTTTCCGGAAATTCAAGGGGCCAGTGTAGACAGCTCACAGCTTATTCCATGGGCACATCATAAGTTAGAGGCTGAAGAGATCAGACGGAAGGATTTATCAAGATGACTGTAGGGGCAAAGCAACTAAGAGGTATCGGATTCATTGGCCAGGTATCTTTGCTTTAAGAGCAAGGATCTGCTATTATTTCTTTAAACACATCTGTATTATATGCATCATACAATTTGGGGAAATAATCTCTCACTGAGAACAACCCCATGTGAGACCCTAGATACAAACACGGGTGGCTGTGCCAAGTCACTGTGTGTGTCGTCATGTTCCCACTGCGAATTTTATCTTTCTTGGTCAAAGCAAATGCTTGTTCATCTACCCAAGCTAGGAATTTCACCTCCCGACTGCAGACTGGACGTACGCAAGGATGACATCTAAATAGCCCACATTTTTAATATTTTTTTCTTTGTTTTTTCTTCTAGTTATCTTATGATGGCCCTAATGTGATAAAGATGGCCCAGAGTTCTAGCTTAGAAGTCTTTGTTTTAAGTTCAAAAGAGCTTGTGGTAGTTAGATGGGACATTTCTAGTAATTCAATAGGAATCCATGCTATTGATTCACCATCTACTGAAAATTCTGCCACTTTGGGTACGTCTAGACTCCAGGGTTTTGTCGACAGAAGTTTTGTCAACAGATACTGTTGACAAAGCTTCTGTCGACAAAGAGCATCTAGACGACATCCAGTTCTGTCGACAAGCAAGCCGCTTTGTCGACAAAACAGTGTGGACACAAAGGACAGTGTAGATGCAATAATGCCTTCTATCGACAGAACTCTGTCAACAAAAGGCGTTATTCCTCATAGAATGAGGTTTACATACGTCAACAAAACTGCTGAGTTTTGTCAACATCATGTCGACATAACTCAAAGGCAGTGTGGACGCAGGTATAGTTTTGTTGAGAAAAGACCACTTTTGACGACAAAATCCTGTAGTCTAGACACACCCTTAGTGATATGAATCTTCCTCTGTGTATAGACAACTTGATTCTTCCAGTGGAGAGATGCACCAGTAAGAGGTGACCTCCTTCAGGTTTCTGCCAGAGTAACTTTCAGAACAATTTGCACTCCATCAATATTTAATAATGTTCTATTTCTGGACAGGTATTATGGAGAAAGCAGAAGGAAGAAACGAAACACCTATCATGGAATTTATCCTCTTAGGGTTTGGGAACGGCCCTGAACTGCAGCCCCTCCTCTTCCTGCTGTTTCTAGTGATTTACATTGTGACAATGGGTGGGAACATCCTCATCGTTGTGCTAGTTGTGGCTGATCAGCACCTTCACACCCCCATGTATTTCTTCCTGTGGAACTTGTCTTTCTTGGATCTCTGTTACAGCTCCTCCATTCTGCCCAGGTTGCTGTCCAGTCTCCTGACTGGGGACAGAACCATCTCTATTGAGAGCTGCCTTGTGCAATTATATTTGTTCGCTATTATGGCAGCTACAGAACTTTGGCTGCTTGCAGCCATGTCCTACGATCGGTATGTAGCCATATGCCATCCCCTCCGCTACGCTGCCCTGATGAACGGCCGGGTGTGTGTCCAGCTCGTGGCAGGGTCCTGGATAAGTGGTTTTCTGTTCAGCATCACAGCACATAGTTTTGTGTTCCAAATAACATTCTGTGATTCCAAAGAAATTGACCATTTCTATTGTGATTTTTCACCCATGATAAAACTGTCCTGTAGCGATACCCGGACTCTGGAACTGGTGGCCTTTACTTTTGCTACCATAGGGACATTTGTGCCTTGTCTACTGACCCTGACATCCTACGTTTGTATCATCACCACCATCCTGAGAATCCCATCCAGCACCGGGAGGCAAAAGGCCTTTTCCACCTGCTCCTCTCACCTCACTGTGGTGACAGTTTTGTATGGGACCCTGATTATTGTCTATGTGTTTCCAACAAACAACACTCCCAAGATCCTATACAAAATATCCTCTGTCTTCTACACAGTCCTGACTCCCATGATCAATCCTGTTGTCTACTGCCTGAGAAACAAAGAGGTCAAAAAGTCTCTGAGAAAAGCTATTCTCACGTTTGTTACTTTCAGAAATAGGCAAAGAATATGAAAGGCCAATTTTTAGCATATAGTAAATAGAAATGAACTCATCTGGTTTCTTAGGCTTGGTCTACAGAGGAGTTTAGATTGAATGTAGCTACATAACCTTGATTTTCTTAACCATGAGTCCACACAAGCAAGCTTGTTCCATCGACATTACAGGTCACTCAAGCCGACTTTGGTACTCGTGCTATTCATGGAGAAAATTTGAACTTGAATGGTCAAAGTCAGGGTTGTGTATACCCGACACTGAGAAAGTCCAGAACATGCAACTCTACTGGTTTCCAGGTGAACAGGAAAATCCCCAGGTCAGTTTGAATTTCAATTCCCATGTGGCCAGCATTGCAAGTAGACCTCAGTGCAGACAACACTCCTGAGCAGAACACATGGGCATGACCTTCATTAATTCAACTTCCTTGGGCGCCAGTTCCCAGAGATGCAAAATAGCACCATCATGGAGAGTCCAGCAGATCTTGGACCTCATTGGAGAAGCACATAGTGGGAGAGGGGAAGAGGAGAATGAGGAAAATGCCAGCTGGTGAGCAGCGAGAGCCAAGAACTTTTCGTGACTTTGGAGACAATCCCCTCTTCACATGACATCTCACAGCTGGGCGCTGAACCCTGGGAGGACACTTCTGGGGAACTCATAATTTTTTTCTTGCTACAAGAGGGTTAAGGCATTTGAGCGTGATGTGTTGTGTGTTCTCTGCCTGCACAGTATGGGAAGCCTGGAATGGCTTGTTAACTTGTCTGGAGATGGAACAGGAATCCTTCCTGCACATCCCGTCATGCTCTGAGATAGGAACTCTTGGTGATGCTGTATGACATTGTTTTATGGATACAAATATGTCTAACTTGAATATGCTTTGGACAAAATACTTCATGTCATTTTAATGCTGAAGTCTGCTGTGTCTGTATGTCGTAGTTTGGTGCCTGTATCACTCTTGTATGGAAAGTTAGAAATATAGGGTAGGGAACGGTTTAGGGTTTTAAATACACAATTGAACGCCATCAAAGGTGTTTCCAATGCTGGGGTACCTCCATTTCCTAGTGGTCACCTGTAAATAACCTCCTTTGTCCTCTAAGTGTAAGCAGGGGTTGGCCTTGGGACAACATGGGAACACCCCAACTGGTAGAGTCTGAGCAGGGAATTTTCCACGGGAGAGAGAACAAGAAGTTCCTACCCACAGTGAAATCAATGAAACAATAGGAAACGAGCTGTCCCTTTGTCTTTGGCTGGCTGGACAAAACCAAGGAAATAACCAGAGACCAAAAGGGAGAAAAGGATGTTCCCTGGCTTGGGGTTTTAGCCGAAACTGCAATAGCTGTAGGGAAACGTTGCAATGAGCTTTAATGTGTCCACTGGCTGTGCACTTTCAGTTTATTATAAATTTGTCTTTCACTTCGCTCTGTCGTCACTTGCAAACACTTGAATCCTCCTGTTTGTACTTAATAAAATTATTTATTTTTACTATTGCCTGTAAATAATTGTTACTTGGGGGAGCAACCCGCGTGTGCATCCATCTTGCATTGTGATGGGGCTGAAGGGGGCTTGTCTGAGTGGTTTATTTGCAGTTCAGATCCCAGTTCAGGTGTGGTTGCCTGGATACTGGGTCTGAAACTGCATTTTCCTCAGACCTGAAGGCTGTGTCTAGACTGGCAAGTTTTTCCGGATGATTTTCCGGAAAAACTTGCCAGCTGTCTATACTGGCCACTTGAATTTCCGAAAAAGCACTGACGATCTCATGTAAAATCATCAGTGCTTTTCCGGAAAAACTATGCTGCTCCCATTCAGGCAAAAGTCTTTTTCCGAAAGACTTTTGCCCAAAAGGGCCAGTGTAGACAGCATACTACTGTTTTCCACAAAAAAGCCCCGATCGCAAAAATGGCAATCGGGGTTTTTTTTGTAGAAAACCACGTCTAGATTGGCCACGGACCCTTTTCCACAAAAAGTGCTTTGGCGGAAAAGCATCCTGCCAATCTAGACATGCTTTTCCGAAAATGCTTTTAACGGAATTCAGAAATTCATGCCAGTCTAGATGTAGCCGAAGTGTTTCAGTGTCTCTGTTGCTTTGGGGTAAGTGTATGTGAGCTCAGCTCGGTGCCTTGCCTGGGGGAGACCAGGAGACCAGGCCCAGTAGGACCGGGTGGTGAGAAACCCCTGAAAGCGAGGAGGCGAGTGGCAGTGACTTTGTCAGCACATTGGGAAGCAGCCCTAACGGGTCTTCTGTGATCACCCCCATCACCATCTCTGAGTCTTTTTACAAGGTTCTTGGGAGGTTCTCCTGGTTTATCTGTCCTTCCCATGCCAAGTGCAGTCAGTGGTCTGCTGTCCTTACAACACAAAGCGGTGTAACAGATTTCTGGCCACATTCAGTGAGCATCAGCTCCTGATCACTGTGTGGTTTACACAGCACTCTGGATGAAGGAGGAGAGGAAGCCAGTAGTTACGGCCTCTTGCAATCCCTCTTTCCCTCCCACCCTCACACCCACAGGCTTCCACGAGATGGGTAAGTAGCATGCTGCTGGGAAACAGGATGTGGCAGACAAGGAGGACGGATTTCTGGCCCCAGCCTCTGTTGAAGGCCCCTGAGGGCAGGAAGTTCCCATGCAGGGGGAGTGGCAGAAGGGGCAGAGGGGCTGAGAGAGTGCTAGGAGCCTGGCACTGTGGGCATGGGATGGGGGAGGAAAAGGGGATGAGGGCTGGAATGATCAGAGGGGGGGGGGGGGGTTGGGAGGGCTAGGGAGCTCCACAGGAGGGTGTGGTGTGGGGGGTAAGGTGGGCTGGGACTTCGCCTAAGGGCCACTTACCTGCTCCATAATAGAGTCCTGGCCTCAGACGGACGTTCTCTTGCTGGTGCACATGCCCTCTCTGGTCACCCTGCAGTCCAGCTCTCCCCTGCCGGCTCGCTGCCCCCAGTGGCCACGCTCAGTATCACATCTCTTCTCTCTGCCCCTCCCTTTGCAAATTCTGGGGAACCAGTCTCATTGCGGGCACCTCTCATTTTGCAGGCGCAACCCCATCCTGACCGTGCTTTACGTTAGGAGAAGAGGAGGCTGCATTCCGAATTTGGTGGCCCTTAATCTACATCCCTCTGTTGGTTTCATCCTGGGGAGGCTAGGGGCAGGGGGCCAAGGAGAGAGCCTTTTGTATTTTCTGGGAGGGGTAAGGAGTGGGACTCATTTTGATCATGGTACTGGTCCCCCTACCTCCAGCCACCCAGGCCACCATCCCCACCTCAGACATTGACTCGAGCTAGGCTGCTGCCAGCCCCACCAGCCCTGGTCCTTCTTCCACTACCTCCTAGCAGGGCTCCCAGCCACCTGCCCCCTGCCATCTGGCTCCTACCCACCAGCTCCCGACCAGGGCTCTGTAGTATAGAGACATCCATTGTCCTGCCGAACCACCAAAGTTGCCGGACCAGAGAGGCCCGGTATAATGAAATTAAGAGCGTTAGGTTTTAGCAAAATATGCCCATGAAAGGGTATTGAATTACTCTCAGATTTTGAAGGTAAAATCATAAAAGCTGCCTTACAAGATCCGTCTAGCCCAGTGTACCATCTTCCAACTGTGGCCAATGCCAAGTGCCCCAGAAGGAATGAACCAAACACAGAATCTTCAATTCTCCATCCCCTTTAATCCATTCTCATCCCTGACAAATAGATGCTAGGGATGCCATTCTTGCCCATCCCAGATAATAGCCATTCATGGAAGTATTTTTCAATGAATTTATCTATTTCACATCTTGTGTGTGTATTTTATTCTCGGTCTCAGAGGAATACCATGTTAGCTTGTAACAAGAACGAGTGGCCCTATAGCACCATAAAGACTTCCAAATATGCATGTGTACCATGAGCTTTTGTGGGCAAAGCTCGTTTCTTCAAATGAGCTTGAGTGGAAATGGCATTGTGGGCACACAAGCTCATCTGAAGCAGATGCAGCCATAGAAGGTTATCGATTCCAGGTTTCCATCAGTGTAACTGACAGCATGAACCACTTTCCACCAGTTTTTAACAATGTTCTATCTCTAGATACGTGCTATGGAGAGAGCAGAAAGAAGAAACCAAACACCCATTGTGGAATTTATCCTTCTGGGATTTGGAGAGGTCCCGGAACTGCAGCCTCTCCTCTTCCTGCTGTTTCTGGTCATCTATCTTGTGACAATGGGTGGAAACAACCTCATTCTTGCATTAGTTGTGTCCAGTCGACACCTTCACACCCCCATGTACTTCTTCCTGGGGAACTTGTCCTTCCTGGATCTCTGTTACAGCTCCTCCATCCTGCCCAGGCTTCTGACCAGTCTCCTGACTGGGGACAGAAACATCTCTGTTAAGGGCTGCCTGGTGCAATTGTATTGGTTCTCTATCATGGCAGCTACGGAATTTTGGCTGCTGACGGCCATGTCTTATGATCGGTATTTAGCAATATGCCGTCCCCTCCATTACTCTGCTCTGATGAATGGCAGGATTTGTGGCCAGTTAGTGGTGGTGTCTTGGATAAGCGGCTTTCTACTTGGCATCATAGCCAACAGCTTTGTGTTCCAATTAACATTCTGTGATTCTAAAGAAATCGACCATTTCTTTTGTGATTTCTCACCCATGATAAAACTGTCCTGCAGCAACACCCGGACTCTGGAACTAGTGACATATAGTGACTCTACCATAGGGGCACTTGTACCCTTGCTACTGACCCTGGCATCCTACATTTGTATCATCACCACCATCCTGAGAATCCCTTCCAGCACCGGGAGGCAAAAGGCCTTTTCCACCTGCTCCTCCCACCTCATTGTGGTGACAGTTTTATACGGGACCCTGATCGCTGTCTATGTGGTTCCCACAAACAACACTCCCAAGGTCCTACACAAAATGTTCTCGCTCTGCTACACAGTTCTGACTCCCATGATTAACCCCGTCATCTATTGCCTAAGAAACAAGGAGGTGAAAAAGTCTCTGAGAAATGCTATTTTGAAACTGGTTGCTTTTGGAAACAGGCATCAAATCTGAAAGGACAAATTTTAGCACATAGTAAAATAGAAATGAACAGATTTTTAGGCCTGGTGTACACTAGGAGTATGTCTACACTACATGGCTCTGTCGACAGAGCCATGTAGATTACCTTTGTAGACATAGGAAAAGGAAGAGGCGATTTAAATAATCGCCACTTCATTTAAATTAAAATGGCTGCTGCACTGTGCCGATCAGCTGTTTGTCGGCACAGTGCAATAGTCTGGACGCTCCGCGGTCGACATCAAAGCCCTTTGTTGACCTCCCCGTTATGCCTCATGGGATGAGGTTTACCGGGGAGGTTGACAAAGGGCTTTGATGTTGACCGTGGAGCGTCCAGTCTATCGCGCTGAGCCGGCAAACCACTCATCGGCACAGCGCAACAGCCATTTTAATTTAAATAAAGCAGTGATTATTTAAATCGTGGCTTCATTTTTCTATGTCTACAAAGGTAATCTACATGGCTCCATGTAGTGTAAACATACCCTAGGGCTGTGTCTAGACTGGCAAGTTTTTCCGCAAAAACTTGCCAGCTGTCTACACTGGCCGCTTGAATTTCCACAAGAGCACTGACTTTGTAATGTACAAAATCAGTGCTTCTTGTGGAAATACTATGCTGCTCCCATTCGGGCAAAAGTTTTTGCACAAAAGGGCCAATGTAGACAGCTCAATTTTGTTTTGCGCAAAAGCGCATCTAGATTGGCACAGACGCTTTTCTGCAAAAAGTGCTTTTGTGGAAAAGCGTGCCTGACAATCAAGACGCTCTTTTCTGCAAATGCTTTTTAAAAAAAACTTTTCCATTAAAAGCATTTGCAGAAAATCATGCCAGTCTAGACCTAGCCTAGGAGTTTAGGTAGACTTTAGCTTCATAAGATCGATTTTCTAAACCACTGGTTCCCAACTTTTTTATACCATGGACTGACAAACTCATTCAAAAGCTATTGGCATACCGGCACTAAAAATGTGTATATTCAGTATGGTAACTTTGAGAGGTCACATGTCGTTTTACATCGCATCTGTACACACATAATACATGTCATTGCAATGGTAGCCCCTGGCAAATAAGGCATATCAAAGGAAGGGAGACAAGATGGTTAAGAAGAATTAGAAAACCTGCTGCACATGTATATTTGAAAAAAACAATAAAATAGGTGCTAATATTTGTTAAAGTATATTCTCTTGCTCTAAACTTTGGTCTCAACGGTACCAGAATTAAACAGGTGGTAGTTAGCAGGTCTGACTGGGCTGATACATTCTACACCAGACTCAACACACAGCCCGTGGGCTACACAGAGTCCATGGCTTGTTTGTTTGCAGCCTGCAGTACGATTTGGGTTTACATGGGGCTCAACACGCGGCCCAGAGCTGGGATCCTTTGAACATGGCCTCCACTGGGAACACGCGCCTCAACAGTGAGTCAATATAATGGTCTTTTGTTGATATGCTCTTTAGTAGTTGAAGTCCTGGACTGTCATGTCATTGCTCATTAAAAGTGCTGTCATGTGGGTAGAAATTGGGTAACTATTGCATTGTATTAATATCAGAACTGATTTACATGGGGCCTGTGCCTTATGTAATCTTGCCTTAATCTTTGTATTTATGCCCAGCCATATGAAATTATATATTTGCATCTATTTGCATGTAGATGCAACCACACTTAAGTTGCGGCCCTTGGCATGTGCTGTGAATATCACTCTGGTCCCTGGGGCTTCCAAAGTTGAGTAACCCTCCTCTCCACATTCATATTTGCGTATGCACTTAATAATGAATAATAATAATGTGTGTGCACAAGCTGGAGGCCAAGGGGAGGCTCCCACAGAGCAAGGAGACAGGAGAACGGGGTTGCAGTGACAGCTGCCCATCCCATGGTGCTCAGCTGTGCTGGCCAAGGCAGCCACTCAAAATGCCGGGCCAGGTAGCAGCCATTGGAGCTGGAACTAGGGCCCGGCTCCCATCACAGCACAACCAGCTACCAACTGCCCCAATCACACTGCTGCGGCGTAGGGAAGTAGGCGGGTAGAGAATTCCTTGGGAACCCCATTGGGTGGAGCTAAATAAAAGCTGGGGGTGTGGCCAGTCACAATCCACACATCGGTGGGTGGGAACTGCTGTTCTAAACCATGAGTTCCAGCCCACCAACATCCTTTATAAAATTGCCTTTATGGGCAGAGATATGCATCTAGCAAAGATGCTGTGGACAACATATCTCATGTAACCTACTGCCTGTAACGTCCCAGTCTGCTGCACCTGTATATGTTCCTCCTGGGCATGTATCACTCTTGTGTGGAAAGTTAGATACGCAGTACAGAATAGCTTTTGGTTTTAAATGTGCGATTGAAACCCATCAAGGGAGTTTCCAGTTCTTGGACACCTCCATATCTGGGGGATCACCTGTAAGCAGCCTGCTTTGTCCTTTGAGTCTCAGCGGGGGTTGGTCCAAAGAAGACATGTGACCAGGGAAATTCATGGAAGTCGGGAAAGAGAACAAGTTCCCAGCCGAAGGGGAATCTATAAAACAATGGGACTGAACCGTTGTTTCTAAACTAAACACCTTGGCTGGCCAGACACACCCAGGGAAATAGTGAGGGACCCTAGAGAGAAAAAGATCTTCCCTTGCTTGGGGGTCTGGCTGAAATAAAACCGTTTGTAATAAGTTTGCAATAAGTTTTAGTGTGATAGACCTGGCTGTGCATTTTCTGTTATTTTAAATTTGTTATTCACCGTGCTCTGTTTTCTCTTGAAACCTATGAAATCCTTCTCTTTGTACTTAATAAAATCACTTGTATTTCCTATCCAGCCCCGTGTAAATAAGTGTTACCTGGGGGAGCCATCAGTGTGTACGTTCTCGCTTTCATTGTTAAAGAGGGCTTGCTGGAGTGGTTCATTTGGGGTTCTGATCCGAGTTGGGGGTTGGTTTCCTGGAAGCTGGGCCCGAACTGCATTTCCCCTGGACCTGAAGAGATTGCTCTTCGTCAAGGGGTCAGAGGTCTCAGCTCGGTGCCTCGGCTGCAGGAGACAGGGAGATCAACACTCCAGGAAGCACCTGCAAGAAGTCATCTGTAACTGCCCCTCCATCACACCCTTTGATTCTTAGAGGGAGAATGAAACAGTAACAGGACACGTGCAGATGGAAGGGGCAATTAATGATTTCTTTGTCCTGGCTTTCACCAAGAAGGGAGGCCGAGCATCAGCAATGACAGTTTAAATGGGGTAGGTTCAAATGCTCAAATAAGGGAAGGACAAGACAAAAGTTACTTAGACAAGTCACCAGGGCCTAAGAAATGCATCCTGCATTATGATTGTAGGGGTCATACTGGACCACAAGTTAAACACGAGTCAACAGTGCAACACTGTTGCAAAAAAAAGCAAACCTGATTCAGGGAGGCATTAAAAGGACTGTGGTGAGTAAGACACAGGAAGTCATTCTTCCACTCCGCTCTGCACTGCTCTGATGAGGCCCCTACTGGAGTATTGTGTCCAGTTTGCGCACCACATTTCAAGAAAGATGTGGAGAAACTGAAGAAGGTCCAGAGAAGAGCAACAAAAATGATTAAAGGTCTAGAAGATATGAAGGAAGACTGAAATAACTGGGTTTATTTAGTTTAGAAAAGAGAAGACTGAGAGGGGACATGGTAGCAAAAAGGGTGCTACAAGGAGGAAGGAGAAATATTGTTCTTCTTGGCCTCTGATGACAGAACAAGAAGCAATTGGTTTATATTGCAGCAAGGGAGATTTAGGTTGGACGTTAGGAAAAACTACCTAGCTGTCAGGGTGATGAAACACTGGAATAATTTGCCTAGGGTAAGTAAGACGGTGCTTGGTCCTGCCGTGAGGGCAGGGGACTGGATTCGATGACCTTTCAAGGTCCCTTCCAGTTCTAGCATTCTGTGATTCTACTCCAGGAGCTGATTGAGGAAATATCTGAGACATTAGTGATTATCTTTGAAAACTCAGGGAATTTGAGAGTGATTCCAGTTGACTTCAAAAGGACAAATACAATGCCCATCCATAGAAAAGGGAAAGAATCACAATCCAAGGAATTCCAGACCAGTCACTTGAACTTCTCTACAAGGAAAGAAAATGGAGCAAATCCCTCAGAAATCTATTTGCAAACATCTACAAGCAAATAAGTTGATGAGTGCAGAACAAATCATGTCAAACCCATTTCATTGCTTTCTTTGAAGGGGTAACAAGCCTTGTGGGTAAGATGCAGATGTGGAATTTCTATCATTTCATTGAATCATAGAGTCATAGAGCTGGAAGAGACCTCAGGAGGTCATCAAGTCTAGCCCCCTGCCCAAAGATCTTAATGACTCCTGAGATCTCTTCGGGTACGTCTAGACTACCGGGATTTGTCGACAGAAGTTTTGTCGACAGTATCTGTCGACAAAACTTCTGTCAACAAAGAGCATCCAGACACATTGAGTTCTGTCGACAAAGCAAGCTGCTTTGTCGACAGAACCCTGTAGTCTAGACGCAACCCTACGGGCAATAACACCTTCTGTCGACAGAACTCTGTCGACAGAAGGTGTTATGCCTCGTAAAATGAGGTTTACCAGCGTCGACAAAACTGCTGACATAACGTCGACAGAACTCAGCGGTAGTGTAGACGCTGGTATAGTTTTGTCGACAAAAGTCCACTTTTGTCGACAAAACTCGGTAGTCTAGACACACCCTTCCAGACCTAGGATTCTATGATTCTGTGATCAGTTCTGACTACGCTAATTTTCTTTTGAATGAGACATTCCCTTTTTCTCTATTGGTTTGTCTTTAGGGTCAACAGTTCTCCTGTCTCCATTATTTTCCCTTTGAAATCAGTTGTCTTCCATGACTTGCCCTTTGAGGTTAGTACTAAGACTGTCCTAGTGCCATAGTTTTTCTTTTCTAAAAATAAATATTAACTTTCCCTGCACAATAATGTAAATTTTCACCAACATCTATGTTCAGGTATCTGGAGGAAAAATTACTAGCCAGGAGAGACATTACCAACAAGGAAATACACTAAGAATCACTGTAGGGTCTAGGTGGGTCGGCCAGATCCCAAAGCTCAGTTTCTGTGGAGGATTGGTCACTGCCAAGGATAGCAGAGAATGAGAAATGTAATGAAAAGATTATCATATTATTTCAGAAAATCTGAAGAATTAGGCTGAAGGTGCAGCTGGTTTGGACAGGTTGTGACTGGCTGAATATGCTCTCCTTATTTGTGTTTGATTCTGCAGTTACGAATATCGACTCTATGTTACACCGTTGTCATGCCCACTGGGAAAGATGTTGTCAGTAGGATGTTGGGATGGGCCTAGATAGAAGGCTGGGTTGGGCCTATTAGCGGTAATTAGCCATTAGAGAAAACAACAAGCCTTAAGAGAACCTCAGCTCTCATCTCCTGAGAACTCTCCAGCGGTTGCTATGACACTAAGAGAGGGGTTGGGGGAGTCACCAACCAACATGACTCTGGACTCCCTCACGTAATGTCTTTATTTCTCCATAAATCATCTGGGAACCAACTTTGGAAACAAAGGGTTCCCACCCCATCTGAATCTCTATATAGCAGGGAGTGAGCTCATTGGTTCTTTTCATTCCCTATAGAAGAGGACTCCTACAGAGACCCACAGAACAAAGACAGACCTGAGGGAAGTGCTGGATCCAGGCGAAAGGGATTTTTAGCCTTTGTAAAGGAACACAAGTTCCAAAGCAAATGCAGCGTGTGCCTTGAGAATCTACCGGAGGGCTGGTGTCATCAGTGCAGGTGAGATGTGACTCATTCACAGCCAGTCTGACCAGCGTGTTTGCTTGCTTGTGGCTTCATGTGTGTGTTTGCTTGCTTGCTAGATGAGCGGCTTTGGCCGGTTTTCTCTCTCTTGTCTCTTACCAGCTACCTCTGTAGTTAATAAAAGTGCAGTTTGACTTTAACCAGGGTGACACTAAGTGAACTCTATGCAGGAAAATCTCTCAGTCGGGGAACCAGAGATGAGCATATTTTCCTCCACATTCAGACTGGGAGAGTCAGATTGGGAAACAAACACCTAGTGGTTGTTGTTTGGACCAGGGCGGGATGCTACTCCTGTGGGTTCTTACATGGCTGCCGTTTCAGTAGAGCGGGGGAGGCAGCATCCGTCTGTATCGGGACATGTCTTCTTTGTCCTTCCACTCCCCTGACTATCAGGGAGAAAGGGGAAAGTATTCTATGAATTTCTCCTCCACCCCATCCCTTCACCAGCCAGGAGTGGGAGGCAGGCAGGAAATCCAAGTATTTCCACTCGCTCACTTATCGTTAATGGAACAGGAAGAAAATGATCTTCATCATTGATGTAGATATTGGGATAGAGAGTACTCTTATTAAGTTTGCAGATGATACCAAACTGGGTGGGGTTGCAACTTCTTTGGAGGATAGGGACATAATTCAAAATGACCTTAGCAAGTTAGAGAAATGGTCAGAGGTAAACAGGATGAGGTTTAATAAGGAGAAATGCAGAGTGCTCCACTTAGGAAGGAACAATCAGTTCCATACATACAAGATGGGAAGCGACTGTCTAGGAAGGAGCATGGCGGAAAGGGATCTAGGGGTCATAGTGGACCACAAGTTGAATATGAGTCAACAGTGTGATGCTGTTGCAAAAAAAGCAAATATGATTCTAGGTTGTATCAACAGGTGTGTTGTAAGCAAAACTCGTGAAGTCATTCTGCCGCTCTATTCTGCACTAGTTAGGCCTCAGCTGGAGTACTGTGTCCAGTTCTGGGCGCCACATTTCAAGAAAGATGTGGAGAAATTGGAAAGGGTACAGAGAAGAGCGACAAGAATGATTAAAGGTTTAGAGAACATGACCTATGAAGCCAGGCTTCATGAACTGGGCTTGTTTAGTTTGGAAAAAAGAAGATTAAGGGGGGACATGATAGCGGTTTTCAAACATCTAAAAGGGTGTCACAAGGAGGAAGGCGAAAATTTGTTCCTCTTGGTTTCTGAGGACAGGACAAGGAGTAATGGGCTTAAAGTGCAGCAGGGGAGGTTTAGATTGGACATTAGGAAAAAATTCCTAACTGTCAGGGTGGTCAAATATTGGAATAAATTGCCAAGGGAGGTGGTGGAATCTCCCTCTCTGGAGATATTTAAGAACAGGTTAGATAGACATCTGTCAGGGATGGTGTAGACGGAGCTTGATCCTGCCTTGAGGGCGGGGGGCTGGACTCGATGACCTCTCGAGGTCCCTTCCAGTCCTATTATTCTATGATTCTATGATTCTAAAAGCAAGCCACGTCCCAGTATGCATGGCTGCTGTCCCCTCTGCTCCACTGGCATTCTAGGCTGGAGAGCCGGTGGGGATCTGGACTGTCTCTTCTCTAGTGCTGGTCAGTCAAAGAGCTCCCATGTCACCAGAACTAGGTGTGTCCCTGCCCATGTGAATGGGACCGGGAGTTGGGCTGCAGCCGGCCTCAGCAGCCCGGTGTGAGAGGGAGCCCAGTCTGGGGGGCTGGAGGACTCAGTGAAGCCCCAGTTGCAGGGAGAACCCTGAGGGGACCCATCACAGTTGGGTTATAGCAAAACATGCCTATGGGAGAGCAGTGAGTAGCTCTCAGATTTAGCCCATAGAAACAGCCATCGTGAGTCAGACCCAAAGTGCTTCTAGGGCAGTCTCCTCTCCTCCAGCTTTGGCAGGTACAAGGCGCTTCAGAGGGAGTGACGTGAATAAAGTGAAGTGAACACGTAATTATTGAGTGACCCACTCGCTTTTTCTTGTCCTATAGTATGCCTGGGTCCTACTCAATAATCTTGACTCTCATTTGGTCGTGTGGTCTCTTGAATGTATCATAGAAGGAATCAAAATGGGCTTAAACTGCAGCAAGGGAGGTTTAGGTTGGACGTTAGGAAAAAGTTCCTAACTGTCAGGGTGGTCAAACACTGGAATAAAATCCCTGTGGTAGGAAAAACACCGCAGCAGCCCAACACTGTAGCATTCAATTTCAGAAAGGGAAACTACACAAAATTCAGGAAGTTAGTTAAACAGAAATTAAAAAGTACAGTGAGAAAAGTAAAAGCTCTGCAAGCTGCATGGAAACTTTTCAAAGACACCATAACAGAGGCCCAACTTAAATGTATACCCCAAATTAAAAA
This sequence comes from Pelodiscus sinensis, assembly GCF_049634645.1. Taxonomy (NCBI): domain Eukaryota; kingdom Metazoa; phylum Chordata; order Testudines; family Trionychidae; genus Pelodiscus; species Pelodiscus sinensis. The sequence continues at coordinate 10,416,831 of NC_134740.1, read as the reverse complement.
ACACAGTGGCTACATCTACACTGGCACCCTTTTCCGGAAATGCTTAAAACGGAAAACTACATTGACAGGATGCTTTTCCATAAAAGCACTTTTTGCGGAAAAGCGTCCGTGCCAATGTAGACGTGCTTTTCTGCAAAAAAGCCCCGATCACCATTTTCGTGATCAGGGCTTTTTTGCAGAAAAGAAATCTGGGCTTCCTGCCCTTTTCCGGAACAGTTTTCCAGAAAAGGACTTTTGCCCGAATGGGAGCAGCATAGTTTTTCTGGAAATACACTGACGATTTTACATTAGATCGTCAGTGCTTTTCCGGAAATTCAAGGGGCCAGTGTAGTCAGCTGGCAAGTTATTCCGGAAAAGCAGCTGATTTTCCAGAATAAGTGGCCAATGTAGACACAGCCAGTAAGAGAACCATAAAAGTGCCCCCATGGCTTAACAACGAAGTAAAAGAAGAAGTGAGAGATAAAAAGGCATCTTTCAAAAAGTCGATGTCAAATCTTAGTGCAGAATAAAGGAAAGACCATAAACTTTCTCAAAATAAGTGTAAAAATATAATAAGGAAAGCCAAAAGAAGAGTTTGAAGAGTAGCTAGCCACAAACTTGAAAAGGAATAGCAAAATGTTTTTTAAGTACATCAGAAGCAGGAAGCCAGCTAAACAACCAATGAGGCCCATGGATGACCGAGATGCTAAAGGAGCCCTCAAAGATGATAACGTCATTGCAGAGAAACTAAATTAATTATTTGATTCCGTCTTCATCGCTGAGGATATTGGGGATATTCCCAAACCTCAACCATTCTTTTTAGGTGACAAATCTGAGGAATTGTCCCAGACTGAGGTGTCATTACAGGAGGTTTTGGAACAAATTGATAAACTTAATAGTAACAAGTCACCTGGACCAGATGATATTCACCCAAGAGTTCTGAAAAAACTCAAATGGGAAATTGTGGAACTATTAACCGTGCTTTGTAACCTATCCTTTAAATTGGCTTCTGTACCTAATGACTGGAAGATAGCTAATGTAACACTAATATTTAAAAAGAGCTCTAGAGGTATTCCTGGCTATTACAGACCGGTAAGTCTAATGTCAGTTCCAGACAAATTAATTGAAACTATAGTAAAGAATAAATTTGTCAGACACATAGATTAACATAATTTGTTGGGGGAAAGTCATCATGGTTTCTGTAAAGGGTAATCATGCCTTACTAATCTGCTAGAGTTCTTTGAGGAGGTCAACAAACATGTGCACAAGGGGATCCAGTGGATATAGTGTACTTAGATTTCCAGAAAGCCTTTGACAAGGTCCCTCACCAAAGGCTCTTAAGTAAAGTAAGTTGTCACGGGATAAGAGAAAGTCCTTTCATGGGTTGATAACTAGTTAAAAGACAGTTTACCAAATGTACAAAAGCCAGACACACATGGGGCAGGATTTAATGCCTCTGAGGGTTCTGAGGGAGTTGGCAGATGTCACTGCAGAGCCATTAGCTACCATCTTTGACAACTCATACCAATCGGGGAGGTCCTGGACGATTGGAAAAAGGCAAATGTAGTGCCCATCTTTAAAAAAGGAAAGAAGAATCCAGGGCACTACAGATCAGCCAGCCTCACCTCAGTATCTGGAAAAATCATGGAGAGGTTCCACAAGGAATCCATTTTGAATCACATGGAAGAGAGGAAAGTCATCAGGAATAGTCAGAAGGGACTCTGCCAAGGCAAGTCAAAGCTCTGTTTAATGTCAGGCTACAGACTAGTCTAGACTGCAGGTGTTTTCTGGGACACGTCCAGTATCCATGGGAAAAAAGGATGGAAAGTGGACGAGTTCTCTTGCCATCCCTGTAAACTTTGTTTTAGGCGGAAGAAGGGATGGCTCGAAAGAGGACGTGTTTCCACCTCTTTCGAAAGAACAGCTGAAAAAGATATGTAAATTGCAGATCGCAATTTGCATATCTTTTTCCGACTTCTTTTTTGGAGTGTAGACGTAGCCTGAGACTTGAAGGCTATTGTCAGCTGGGGTGCAGCATCCTTTGCATTCTGCCAGAGCTCCCTCATCGCCCTTCCTTCTTTTAGCAAACTTAATTAAATTCCTCCTTTGGTAGCACCCCTTCCAAACCATGCTCTTGTTCCTTTCTCGGGGGGGGGGGGGCAGCCCTTTGTACATGGTGGGAGGGGTAAGCAGATCAGTAGACAAGGGAAGCCTTTGTCAATTACTCCCTTATGCCTCATGAAATGAGGTTGACAGGAGAGGTTGACAAAGGCTTCCCTTGTCGACTGATCCGCGCTTTGACTCACGCGCTGTGCCGACAATCAGCTGATCCGGCACAGCTTGGAGGCCATTTTTATTTTAATGAAGCCGGGGATATTTAAATTCCCACTTTATTGACTATGTTGGGTAGCCTATTTTACATGCCTCTGTCAGCAGAGGCATATAATCTAGATGTACCCCTGGTGTAGACACAGCTTCAGTGGGCACATCATAAATCAGAGGCTGAGGAGACCAGAAAGTAGGATATATGGAGAAGATTGCAGGGGGAGATCAAGCAGGAGATTTCAGATTTATGGGCTCTGACACTTTTGTTTTAAATGCTTCTACTTCTTTAAAAGGACCTGTATTATATACTTCAAAACATTTGGGCTGCATCTAGACTAGCATGATTTTGCGCAAAAGTGTCCACTTTTGCACAAAATCTTGCCGCCTGTCTACACTGGCCGTGAGTATTTGAGCAAGAACACTGACTTTGTACTGTACAAAATCAGTGGTTCTTGTGCAAATACTCCGACGCTCCCGCTCAGGGATAAGCCCTCTTGCGCAAGTATTCTTGCGCAAGAGGGCAAGTGTAGACAGCCAAGTTAATTTCTTGAACAAGAGAGCATCTACACTGGCACAGATGCTTTTGCACAAAAGATGTCTTCTGCGCTAAAGCATTCATGCCAGTGTAGACGCTCTCTTGCGCAAATACTTTTAAAGGAAAAAACTTTTCCGGTAAAAATATTTGCGCAAAATCTTGCCAGTCTAGACGCAGCCTTGGAGAAATGAACAATCTCTTTCTGACAATAATCCTATGTGAGACCTGGATACGTACACAGGTAGCTATCACAACCCACTGTCTGTATCACATATTCTCACGGCTAATTTTTTCCTGCTAGCTAGTTCAAAGTGAGTGAACGTACATATACCCAAATTGTGAATGACTTAACAGATATCTCATTTCCAACAGATATTTTGTTATTTCTTCAAGGTGTGCGGTGATGATGTAGATGCAATAAAGATGAGTCAGATTTCTACCTAATAAGTCTTTGTTTCAAGTTCAAAAGAGCTTGCAGGAGTTAATAGGACATTTCTTGTAATTCAATATGGCTTCATGCTTTTGACTCACAATGTATGGAAGATTCTTCCACCTACCTTCCGCTGTTCATTGACAACTTCATTCTTCCAGTGGAGAGACACAGCAGTGGGAATTTACCTCCTCCAGGTTTCTTTCGGTGAAACTGACAGCACAAAACTGCACTTCACCAATATTGATTAATTTTCTATTTCTAGATACGTTGTATGGAGAAAGAAGGAGGAGGAAACCAAACGCACATCATGGAATTCATCCTCCTGGGATTTGGGGAGGTCTCTGAACTGCAGCCTCTCCTCTTCCTGCTGTTTCTGGCCATCTACATTGTGACAATGGGTGGGAACATCCTCATTGTGGTGTTAGTTGTGGCTGATCAGCACCTTCACACCCCCATGTACTTCTTCCTAGGGAACTTGTCTTTCCTGGACATCAGTTATCCCTTCACCTTCCTGCCCCAGCTGCTGGCCAGTCTCCTGACTGGGGACAGAACCATCTCTGTTAAGGGCTGCCTGGGGCAATTTTATTGGTTCTCTATCATGGCACCTACAGAACTTTTGCTGCTCACGGCCATGTCATATGATCGATATCTAGCAATATGCCATCCCCTCCGTTATGCTGTTCTGATGAATGGCAGGGTGTGTGCCCAGCTCGTGGCAGGGTCCTGGATAAGCGGCTTCCTGCTTGGCACCATAGGAAATAGCTTTGTGTTCTCATTAACATTCTGTGATTCCAAAGAAATCGACCATTTCTTTTGTGATTTATCGCCCATCATAAAACTGTCCTGCAGTGACACCTGGACTCTGCAACTGGTGACATTTATTGTTGCTACCACAGGGGCTCTTGTGCCCTTGCTACTGACTCTGACGTCCTACATTTGTATCATCACCACCATCCTGAGGATCCCTTCCAGCACCGGGAGGCAAAAGACCTTTTCCACCTGCTCCTCCCACCTCATTGTGGTGTCAGTTTTCTATGGGACTCTAATTGCTGTCTATGTGGTTCCAACAACCAACACTCCCAAAATGCTACACAAAATATTCTCGGTCTTCTACACAGTCCTGAATCCCATGATCAACCCCGTCATCTACTGCCTGAGAAACAAGGAGGTCAAAGAGTCTTTGAGAAAAATTGTTCTGAATCTGGTTGCTTTCAGAAACAGGCACAGAGTCTGAAAGGACAAATTTTAGCCGTTAGTAAAATAGAAATGAACTCCTCCAGTTTCTAAGGGCTGGTCTACATTTGGAGTTTAGGTTGAATGTGGCTGTGTAAGGTTGATTTTCTGAACTTCGAGCCCACACTGCCAAGACTGTTCCTGTTAATGGCCACTGAAGTCAATTTCAGTCCTCCTGTTGTTCACCAAGAGTATCGCAAAATGTTACCTTACATGTCAAATTTACGGCAATGTAGACTGAGCGTTGAGAAAGTCGATGCTTTTGGCCCTTGGGAAGCATCCCACAATCTATTGCCTTGCTCCACTGATTTCCAACTGAACAGGAAAAAGCCCGGGAAAGTTTGAATTTCATTTCCCCGAGTGGCACATATGGTGTTGACTATTTGTTGTTTTTTAAGTTTATCTTGTACAGCAATTAAGGTGACGGTCTGTAGTTCCTTGGGTTGTAATTATCTCCTTTCTCTAATTTCAAAATAATTTCAAAATAACGGATGGCTTATTTAAAAAACTGTAAATCTCATTCCATGAAGAATAATGCTTATTTCGGAATAGCAGTGGTGTGACACTAGATATTGTGGGTTGTTGCATCATAGCACTACACAGTTATGATGCTATGCCATGTTCTTTGAGTGCTTGGCAATCCAAACACACCTCTGTTGTCAGGATCCAAAACAGTTCATACAGAAAAGAAGGAATCCTTATTTACTTAGTGGCATTTGAGAAAAGCACACAACTCTCCTGCAAATGCATTTGGGGCCTCGCAGTTTACTGAATCTTGGATAACAGAAAATGTTCTGCTGTGGTGGGAGTAAAATAAATGATGAGAGCAAACCAAAGAAACAGAAAAGGACAGGGAAAAGAAGTTCAGCAAAATAACCCCAAACCCAAACAGTTTGTCCTTTTATCAGGAGAGCAGGCATTCTCCTTTCAAGGGCGGCCATTTCCACGAGGCGTACAGATAGTTCGGATTAGAAGCCTAATCCGAACTATCTAGTCCGTGCCGCGTGTAGCCGCGCGGCACGGGGTTCGCACTAGCCGGCTTTTAAAAATGGCGGCACCGGCTTTATGCTAATGAAGCCCGGGAAATTCAAATCCCGGGCTTCATTAGCAAGTTCGGTATGCCTGTATTACCCCGCTAGGGGGGTAGTGTAGACATACCCTCGATGTAGCTCTGAGGCCCTGCACCTTCCAGGAGGCCCAAAACCAGCCTGTGACCACATATCAAGATTCCTGAAGTGACCCCCCCCTACGGTGAAAATTAATATCCACCCTGGGGTTAGGGGATTGGTCTTTTCTGGCCTTACAATCTGCAAAGCACACGTGGCACTGAGCAGCCTCTGATGATTCCATGTGCAGCTGCTTGATTCCTAGAACTAACATTGAGTGAGTAGGGGTAATGCAGGGGGAGAGGCTCAAATATGCAGAGGGGCTGGCCAGGGGCAGGACAGGGTGTGGCAGTGACATCACAAGGCCTTTTTCGGCATCTCCGCTGATTGGTTAAAGGGTGTTGAGAGGTGGTGAACTCATAGAGAGTCCATGACAACGGCCAGGCTGGACAGGATGCAGGGCTGGGGCAATTTCAGACTCCCGTAGCTTTGCAACCGGGAGTCATCTCGAGGTTTGCTCTTCCCTAGAGCACTCTCAGGCCTCGAACATGGACACAAGGAGGAATTTTATTGGACTTTCCTTCAAATCCAATGCTGAAAAAAGACACACATCTCTGCGGAGAAGGTAAGAGCCTGGGATAGATCTGGTGCTGGCCAAATGCAAGTTGTGGGAAACACTAAAATTGGAACTATTATTTTCCCACCGAGGCTTTTTGTTCCTCACCACTGGGGACAGTGGAATTTGTGTCTTTTGTTTCCCCTTTCCCATAGCTTCCTGCCCGGCCAGAGTCTCACTGTGGAGTGGATGAGAGAGTGATAGGGAGAAGACTCAGGACTTTGTTCTCTTTGGGACCCAGCAAAGGAGCCAGAATGTATCATCTGCTTGGGGAACTGTTCTGCTTCTCTGCATTGGTTGGGTCTGAGCAGTTCCTGATTCTGTCAGGAATGGATTGTTACACCCGACTATCTGCCCTGTGGCTAAGGAAGTTGAGGATCTGTGTGTGTGTGTGTGTGTGTGTGTGTGTGTGTGTCACTGCCAGGAGTGTATAATACGAGGTGCCCTATTATCTGGAGTCCTTACAGATGATGTGCTGCTGTAGATCCCCATTTTTCCAGCCTTCCATTGTGCAGCTTTCCATGTTGACCTAATGACCAGCGCATGCAGGACCAGCAGCAGGCATCCTCCCATGGCCACTAGATGGCGATGCGGCCTCACACTTCCCTACTCCCCTGACTATCTGAATTTTTGATCATCTGGTTGGGTGCTGGTCCCAATTTGTCATGACAAGCAGGGCTCTGCTGTGCAATAGCTAGGGCGTGCCACATGGTTTCAACAAAAATCCCCGACACACTTGACATGACACCACAATCTCCATGACATCTCCTGTAGAAAATACCAGACATGTGATATTTTCTCATCTATATCTTCTCAGTTTGTTTCCCAAACAGCTCAAATACTGGATTGTCTGGTTCAAAACCAGACCCCTAGCAACCCCAGTAATAGCTGGAGCAGGCAATTTTATTGGTATTTTATGACGTATAAATCTATTAAGAGGAGCAATTCCTTAGCCCAGGGGCAGGCAAAATCTGGCCCAGCAATCCTTTCAATCTGGCCCGGGGAATTCTTGAGGGAAAGCTAGCTTAATGAATAATATTTTGCTGTGAAAGTCGCGATGTGAGTTATCCCTTCTCCAAAATCTCATTTTGATTGGTGCATTGAGCCTTTTTGATGTCACAGCTACACAGCACGTGGCAGCTCCCTCTAACGTGTTTAATTGGTAGAGGCTAAGATTCAGGAACAAAAGGAAGCAGATCTTGAGAGAGTCTTTAAAAGAGGCTGCAAAAGCGACGAGGAGTCCTGTGGCACCTTATAGACTAACTGAAGTGTAGGAGCATAAGCTTTCGTGGGCAAAGACCCACTTCGTCAGAGGCATGCGTCTGACGAAGTGGGTCTTTGCCCACGAAAGCTTATGCTCCTACACTTCAGTTAGTCTATAAGGTGCCACAGGACTCCTCGTCGCTTTTGCAGATTCAGACTAACACGGCTACCCTTCTGATACTTTAAAAGAGGCTGCTGGTTACGGGTAGAAGGAGGTGTGAATGAGGTGCTGAAAAAGTAACACCATTTCCAGTTCCATTGACCTTGGAAGAAATGTCTGACTCTCTTCTTCGGTCTCTCTTACATGTAGCTGCTTTAAATGGAGTAGGTTCCAAATGTCTTGAACTAGTTCACGAAGTTTTATCAAAGAGGGTGAACTGAAGATAATTGCTAAGTTTTAGAAACAGCTCCTGCAAGAGTGAGGAGTGCTTCCAGGAGATGGCAAGAGAGAAAGGTGACTGAATAGTTGAGGAAACCATTTCTCTTTTAAAAAACTGAACAATAAAATCTGTGTCCTTTTCATGTCTGCTCTGGGGCGGTATTTCAAAATAACAAGGCAGCATCGACACTACCAAGCCTGTTATGAAATAAGCTTATTTCAAAATACCCCCATTATTTCAAAATAGTTACGAGTTATTCTTCCTCACAAACAGGAGAGATTTGGAAATAACTTATTTCTAAATAACCTGGCAGTGTCGACATAGCCACATGGACTAATCACAATCAAAAGATGCTGAGTGTAAATGACTGTTTTAAAATGTTAAGAACAGTTCCCCAATGCACCAAGGAGTGCAGTAGAAGAGCAGTAGTATGTCCCTAGGGTGTGAAAATACTGGTCGGTGCCAGAGTATTAGCAGCTAAACTACGAGTCCCTCTCCCATTTCAGAGCTGTAAATGCTCCAGCCTTGCTCAAACTGCCTCTAGTGTTTGTTTTTGTGAATGTTTCCGGGATTATCTACTGACATCTCCTGCTCTGTCAGACTTGTCTCTTCTTGGAATGCGATTTTAACCCATCCCCTCTTTTTCAGCGGTGTTCAAAGTCCAGCACGGGGGACATCGCAGCTCTCCCGGGTGGTGGCATCGCAACCCTCCCAGGTGGTAGCGTCGCAGCCCTTCCGGGGTATGTCACAGCCCTCTCCAGTGACGTCGCAAGAGCCCTCCCGGGTGACGACATCAAAACAGCGCTCCGAGAGGACATCGCAGCCCACCCGGGTGACAGTGCCGGAGGCCACCCGGGTGACAGTGCCGGAGGCCACCCGGGTGACAGTGCCGGAGGCCACCCGGGTGACAGTGCCGGAGGCCTGTCACGGGACATCGCAGGTCTCCTGGGTGGTGGTGTCCCAGCCCTCCCGGGGGATATCACCGCTCTCCCGTGTGAGTGCTTCTCTGGCCCCACCACCTGCTCCTCCTGCCCCCACGCCCACTCCTCCGGCTCAGCCCTGCGGCCGTCGCCCCTCCAACTCATGGCGCCGGGGCCACCGCCGGTCGCAGCAGCGCTGTTCTCCCGTATTGGAGGGAATCTCAAGCCCGTGGAAAGATGAGTTCCGCCGGCCCTGGGCGACGCTGGACGCTGAGCTGGCAGGGGAAGCAGAGGGGTCAGGCGGCACCACCACGCCCCTCCCACCCATCCAGCCTCCCGCCGCTGCCGCCGCCATCCCTGAGCAGCCTAAGGAGGAGGTGCCTATGAATTTAGCACCGCCGCCCAGAGAGAGGAAGGTGCGGTGGGCGCCCCAGGCAGGGACTGGCCCCTTGCCCGACTCCCGCCTCCTCTCCAGCGGTGTTCCAACTCCCGCACAGGGGACATCGCAGCAGCCCTCCCAGGTGGTGACGTCGCAGCCCTCCCAGCCACCTGCTCCCCCCCCGACACCCACTCCTCCGGCTCAACCTTGCTGCCGCCGCCGGTTACAGCAGTGCTTTTTTCTTCTGCCGGAGGGCTACTTAAGCCTGGAGAGAGAGCGGATCCGCCAGCCCCAGGCGAAGCTGGCTGCTGAGTCAGCAGGCGGAGCAGAGGGGTCACGGAGCAGCGCCATGCCCCTACCATCCATCCAGGCTTCCTCTGCTGCAGCCGCTGGCCCCACCACCACCCGGGCACAGCCTAAGCAGCAGGTAGGGCCTGAGGGTTCAGAACCGCCACCCAGAGAGAGGAACCCGCGGAGGGCGCCGCAGGCCGGGACTGGCCCTTTGCCCAACTCCCACCTCTGCACCTCTCAGCATCAACAGCTACAGCCGCAGCCGCCGCAGCAACCACAGAAGTCGTGCCCAACACGTAGCCGTGGTCGCGCCGTCAGGAACCCAGGCATGGTGGCGAGGCCGGAGCCGGAGGCTGCAGTCCCCACAACCAAGTACGAAATTAAGCTATCAGCTGACGCGACCTCGCTGCTGCTGCGCCGCCACCTGCAGAACAAGTGTGGGTGTACGAACCCCGTCGTCGGCACCAGGCTCCTGCCGGGCTCCCAGAGCAGAGCCGGCCTGGACCTCACGTCCTGTATAAAGATCTCACTCCTGAATGACCAGGACCGGTACGACGACGAGGACTATGACGAGGATCCGGCGCCGGGGGTCGTGGACCAGGAGCTGGTGCGCAGGTGCACAGAGTGGCTGCATGGCGTGAAGAAAGATAAAAGAGGGGACAGGCTGGGAAAACTGCGCCACCCGGAGAACTCCTGAGCCCGAGGGGCGAGAACCATCTCGCTGCCGCTCCTCGCGGCAATAGCCGGGCTGCCCGTGTGCTGTGCCTGGGAGCAGAGCTCCTCCAGCCTCACCAACACATGGTCTGACTGTCCCATTCTGCTCCACACCTTCTTGTCTGCAGACTCAGCCACGAGAGGAGTCTAAGTGCCGGGTTTAACCTGACCGGAAACGAACTTACTCTGCCCAGACAGAGGCGAGGGACAGCTGTCCCTGCAAAACGCATGGGGACCCACAGGGGTCTGTTTTACGGAAACGGGGGGAGGGTGGGTGGGAGAAAAAATAAATATTCATAGTTGCTATGGCCTGTGTATTTTCTTTCGCATGTTGTGGCATTTGGGAAGAGAAACAATTGGGGCAGAGTAATCCGTGTTGCACACATGCTTCTCCCGATCCAGCTGAGATGCTGGATGTTTTTCATCTGAAAGCGGGAGCCAAGGGTTTGATAGATGATGGACACGATCGGGAGGTTAACCCCTGTGCTTTGGGGTGTTTAAAAGTGACCAAACGTGAGCAGAGAGATGTTCGCAGCTAGTTCACTTACTGTAACACAACAGGTGCTTCATAGTCTGCCATATTCATGCCAGTGTTCTTTGTAGCAAAAGCTGACTCCTGACACTTGCAGGAATTGTTTGCCATTTCTGGGTCTGGTTAGGGAGGAGACGATGAAGAAACTTGCTAAAACTATAGAGCCTTTATCAGAAACTATCACGCAAGTGTCTTTGTGTTAAATAACAAAGGGCAGTCCAACAAACAGAAAACAAAATCCTCTATGCAATACAGAGACTCAAGGCCGTGTTCAGTTACTGAAGGAGGATAAATGTTTTGATTTCCTTTTTAAAAGAAACTACTTTGTAAATAGAGGAAGGGTACGTTGATTTTGTGTGTTTGAACAGAAAGAAACGTTTTTTATTGATTTGAATAAATAATTAAAGCCTGTTGTGTTGCAACAGCAGTACCTTGGGAACTGTGAACGGGACTGTTAATCTGTTGCAGGCGTCTGATTTTATTCAGTTCTGGGTTTGAAAGATAAACAGCGATTACAGAAAGCTAAGGATGGGCTGATTCAGAGCCGGAGAATGGGCAGGTTATGTTGGATAACTTCAATTTCCTTCCTCGACTAAAGTGTCTGGAAGTTAGAGAGCTCTTATCCGAACATACAGGTTGGGCAGGGGTGGCTGGGAGAGGAAGGCATTGTGCATCAGTATATGAATGGTCCAACACAAGGCTACTCAACATGCCACCCGTGGGCCGACCCGTTTATTTGTGGCCTGTGGTGCAGTTTGGGTTTATGTGAGGCTCAACATGCGACCCACAAGTGGGAGCCAAAACAAAAAAGTAGTCTTCTCTTGACATGCCCCAAAATATTCCTGGTTCATAGGGCAGTACAGCCTCTGAAAGGGTAAGTCTTTAAAGAAAGTTACAGGTGTGCAAACAAGATGGTTAAATCGCCTTCTCAACTACTTGTTGCCACAACAATACTATCATTCAATAATTTAAGAATTTACTTATGAGTTTTCTAAGATGCTATGGCCAACCTCTTTCACAAGAAATACATTTGATTAAACAGGTATGAACACGTTAAGGTGAATTTATCAAATATGCTGTAACAGTAAACGCGGGTGTGTGACATCCTGGCTTTACTGTGGTCGGAGGGAGTTGTATCATAGATTTTAATGGAACCAGGATTTCACCTAATATTATTCTTAAGTGGGAAACACCATGTAGTTTTTGTTGTCGTCTTTTAAGATCTTCAGAGGGGTAGCCAAGTTAGTGTGCACCTATTTAAAAAACAACCAATAGTCTAGTAGCACTTTAAAGCCTAACGAAACATACAGATGGTATCATGAGCTTTGGTGGGCAAAATCCACTTCTTTAGATCACCGGATTATTAAAAGTCCAGATCCAAGAATAAATAAGGAAAGGAGGGGGGGGGGGGAGAGGGAAGGCGAGAGGGAGGAGTAAAAAAACAGTGAATAGATTTACAAGAGTCAATGGACAGAAATCAGATATCCTAAAAGGCAACACCCAGAAACCTCTTGGAGAACACTTTACTCTGCCTGGATATTCATTCATGGATTTCCAAATCACCCTGTTGTTTCAGGCCTCTTGCCATTCCACACTGCTGCCTCTTTATCAGGCTGGAGCTGGGCTGGAAGGGTTTAAAAAACATCTCCCCTCTCTGACCAGCTGCCTAGCACCCTGTGCTGCTGCCTCAGATAAAGAGCCAGACCTGGTGTGAGCTGGAACTAAGCCAGACTGCTGGCCAGCATGCTAAAAAATGTACTGGCAGGACTGGGGAATACATGTTGTCTATAGCATTAACCTACACTTTTGCTTTTGCTTATTGGTTAATTGACTACACTATTACATCCCTAATGGATAATAAAATGAACAATAGTTAAGCTCCACTTAGCCACTTTTCTGGTATCAGTGATTGTCCTTAATTTTGCTTCGTATTTCTTATGTCGTGTCAGCATTTTTATTTGGGCCGCGAAGATAATTGATACCTTTTGGACTCCACAATTCATTGCAAATGGCAAAGGTTGTATCTCCATGTGTAACCCCATATGAAATCCTTAGCACCCCTATAAAATCCATGGACACAATTGTCATAAAGAGTGCATAGATCAGATTGCATTTTCCGTATGCATGTCTATGCGTCGTCAGGGCTGCACTGGAACAGTTGCAACGGTACAGTCAGTCCTTCCATCAGCATCCTGTTGTGCAAACTGCCTCCCCAACCCTTGGCAAACTTAAGAACTAGCCACTATGGAACACTGCAAAGTTTACATTCTCATCTAGAGGTAGCCTTTTATATCCCGTGTGTGTCTACGTACAAAACTAACTACAGAAGCTACAGCGACATCCAAAGACACTTGACTGTGCTTTGTTAAAAAAAGCACCGAAAAGAATGGTAAACATTTATGACACTTCCATGGGCTGAATTACACCCTAAAATCTGTTCCTGAGAAGTTAGGTAAGGCACATTCAGCTAGGTCCCATACAGCTTGGCAGCGCGCAGCTTTTCCTGGATTGAAAAACCATTTTCTGAATTGAAAACTGTCATTTGGAAGAAATTTGGACCGAAAACCTCAAATAATCCCGCTTAGCCAAAGCAGCCTCTGCCTACCAGCCTACCTCTGTCTCCTCTCCCCACGACAGGCACTGCCTGCTCTGGATGGGCTGGAGCAGCCCTGCTGGTGATAGGCCAGAGTACCCTGTGGAAACAGCCTGGCTGTGTCTACACTGGCTGCCTGTTGCTGTGCAAGTAAACTGACGTTCTAATGTATGAAATCAGGGCTTCTTGCGCCAGAACTCTGACGCTTCTGCTCAGCAATATCCCTTTTGCACAATTGTTCTTGCCCAAAAGGCCAGTGTAGACAGGAACATGAATTTCTTGTGCAAGGAAGCCCGATGGGTAAAATGGCTTGGATGCTGTTGCGCGTATCTCTTGCGGAAAAGCACATGCCGGTGTAGACGCTCTCGTCTGGAAGAGTTTGTGCATGAGGACACGCCAGTGGAGACATGGCCCCTCTTCGTGGGTTTCCCAGCCCAAGGAAACAGCCTCTGTCTGTAGTTCCCCCATGCCAAAGCAGCCTCTGCCTACCAACCTACTTCTTTCTCCCCTCCCCACTACAGGCACTGGATGGGCCGGAGGAGATCCTGCTGGTGGTGGGCCAGAGTACCCAGTGGGAGCAGCCCGGGTGTGTCTACACTGTTGCGATAGATAGAGCAGACTGACCATGCGGTGGCTGGTCTCACCCAGGGAGCGGGAGCCAACTCAGCCTGGCTGGGGAAGCCTCCCAGCAAACTCCACAAACTGGGAATCAACAGGGGAGACATAAAACCCAGCTGAGGGATCCTGCCATCAGGTTCCTAAAGGCCAGTTCTCAGGGGGAATCCTGCATGGAGGCCTGGGGCTTACTAGCTCCCACCCAGCCAGCCTTCCCCTTGCCCTGATGGCTCCAGACTCCCGTCAACAATGGCCTCTCCTTCTCCCTCCTGAACTCCCTGGCAGGGGCATCTCACTCCCTATGGGTTGCCGGGCAGACTCTGGCCCTGGTAGGAGTGGGAGCCAAGGCAAACTCAGAGCTTCTCCCTGAGCTGCCAGCAGACAAAGCCCCAGGAAGCTAAGTCATCTCCTTGGGGGTTACACATAATTTCTGTCTCTCTCCGCCCACCAGTACTGGTGGGTCGTCGTGATGGCTGGAGACTTGCTCTCCAGCCATCCTGCTACCCGACTGAATGGGGGTCCAGTGGCTGCTGATGGGGGTGGGGGTGCAATGCTGGTGGTCCGGCAGAGCTGTAACCTGAGGGTACATCTAGACTACATGGCTCCGTCAGGGGAGCCATGTAGATTTGTTTGTTCGGCAGAGGGAAATGAAGCCGCGATTTAAATAATCGCGGCTTCATTTAAATTTAAATGGCTGCCCTGCTCTGCCAATCAGCTGTTTGTCGGCAGATCGGGGCAGTCTGGACGCTCCCCTGCATAACGGGGAGGTCGACGCAAAGGGCTTCCAGGTCGGCGCAGAAACGTCCAGACTAGCGCGCTGAGCCGACAAACAGCTGATCAGCTGTTTGTCGGCTCAGCGCGGCAGCCATTGAAATGTAAATGAAGCTGCGATTATTTAAATCGTGGCTTCATTTCTCTTTGAATACAATACTCTTCTAATGGTCTACTGTTGTAATGTGTCCTAAGGGCAAAATGAGCCTGGCTAGCAAAATCAAATGATTATTCAACAAAATTACGGGGGGGATTTAATTGCTCATGTTTTCTCTGTGTTCCTACCCTGGTCAGTAAATTTTCCCTTTTTTTTGGAGGAGGCCGGCAAACCGGCTACTCATTCCAGCTACTGCAGGTCACAGCTGCTGTGGAAAGAACCACAGGTACGAAACATGGCCTTGTGCAGGGGGCTGGACTCAATGACTCCTGAGGTCTCTGCCAGCTCTGGAATTCCAGAAACGCAGGAGACCAAACGTCTCTGCTCTGCCAGAGCAGAGTCTGTGGGGTTCATGAGGGACCAGGCTGCTCCAAGCCAGCCGAGGCTGTAGGGCCACCGGGCTTTGGGCTATCGTAGGTCCCATCTGTGCCACCAATGGAGAGTTGATTCTGCAATCTCCTTTACCGCCCTTATGACTTCAGCTGAGCTCTGTCTGTAGCCAGGGGTCCTTCCAGGGCCACTGTCATCACATGGGACGTGGGGTGGTTCCCCTCAGGGATTGAGAGGTGCCATGGAGACCGGAGTTGTCTATTTAGCCCCAGTACAAGCTGGGCCCCTGTTTGCTGCGTGCGCTGGCTGGGAGCAGTTTCAGAGCAGGGAGGGGATTTCTGCCCCCGTCCTCTGTGCTCCTTCGCCGCTCAGCCCAGCCTGCCCGAGGAGAAGCCGGGAGCAGCCAACTGAGGAGCGGGTCCCTGTGTGCTATGAACTGCATGGAAGGGCATGGAGAAAGCAGCAGGATAAGGCAGCGATGGGGCATTTCTGGCAGGTCCATGGCTAAGCGATGACTGAAAATCCTGGTGGTGAAATGCATCCCAAGCGGGGACCCATCCGGCAAAGTTCAGCACGGTGAGTTGGTTACTTCAATTAAACGTACTTAGGGGTTGATGTATTGGGGAAAATTAACACTAGAGCTGCAAGTTAGTTACCGTGGGAACTCAGCCAGACTTTTCACATCATTGAATCAACCTTAGAGCTGCTCAGAGGTTTTTATTTTCCTTCCCCCAGGAGAGAACAAGGGGCCTTTTTACAGAAATTGAATGAAACCCAAATTTTTTATTTGGGAACATCTTCCAGGGGGTACAGGAACCCACAAGAGGAGAGGCAATTCTCCATTTAGTACTGAGTGGAGCGCAGAATCTGGTCCACAAGGTAACTATTACAGGACAGCTTGGGAATAGTGACCATAATATAATAACTTTTAACATTCTTGTGGTGGGAAGAACACCTCAGCTGTCCAAGACTCTGTCATAAGAAAAGTCAAAAAAAGATTTTGAGGAACAGCTAGCCAAAAACTCAAAAAGAAATAGCAAAATGTTTTTTAAGTACATTAGAAACAGGAAGCCAGTTAAACAACCAGTGGGGCCCCTGGATGATCGGAATACAAAAGGAACAATCAAGGATGATAAAGCCATTGTGGAGAGACTAAATGATTTCTTTGCTTTGGTCTTAACGGCTGAGGATGTTAAGGGGATTCCCAAACCTGCACCGTCCTTTGTCGGTGATGAATCTGAAGAACTGTCATTGAAGTGTCATTAGAGAAGGTTTTGGAACAAATTAAAAACTTAACAGTAACAAATTATCGGGACCTGATGGCATTCGCCCAAGGGTGCTGAAAGAACTCAAATGTGAAATTGCGGGACTATTAACTGTGGTTTGTAACCTCTCCTTTAAATCAGCTTCTGTACCCAAGGACTGGAAGACAGCTAACATAACGCCAATATTTAAAAAGAGCTCTGAGATGACAGACCAGTAAGTCTAACATCAGTACCGAGCAAATTAGTTGAAACCACAGTAAAGAATAAAATTGTCAGACATGTAGAAGAACATAATTTGTTGGGCAAAATTCTACATGGTTTCTGTAAAGTGAAATCCTGTCTTACTAATCTATTAGAGTTCTTTGAAGGGGTTAACAAACATGCGGACTGCGGGATCCACTAGATATA
Organism: Pelodiscus sinensis; assembly: GCF_049634645.1. NCBI lineage: Eukaryota > Metazoa > Chordata > Testudines > Trionychidae > Pelodiscus > Pelodiscus sinensis. The sequence continues at coordinate 10,399,986 of NC_134740.1, read as the reverse complement.
GTGTACTTAGATTTCCAGGAAGCCTTTGACAAGGTCCCTCTCCAAAGGCTCTTGTGTAAATTAGTTTGTCGTGGTATAAGAGGGAAGATCCTTTCATGGACTGAGAACTGGTTAAAAGACAGGAAATAAAGGGTAGGAATAAATGGTAAATTTTCTGAATGGAGAGGGGTAACTGGTGGTGCTCCCCAAGGGTCAGCCCTAGGACCAATCCTACTCAACTTATTCATAAATGATCTAGAGAAAGGGGGAGGTAGTGAGGTGGCAAAGTTTGCAGACAAAACTAAACTGTCAAGATAGTCAAGATGAAAGCAGACTCCACAGGGTCATGCTCCGTTCCCTGGGCTCCCTGCCCTGCTGAGCCGCCTCCCTGGCTGGTCCGGGCATGAAGGGCCAAGGGGCCTCCAGCCACAGGGGTGGGGTGGCAGGGGGAGGAGGAGAAGAGATGAGCTCTGCCTGATCATCCTTTCTCCTCCTCTCCTTTCCACTCCCCTCCTGTGGCTGGAAGCAGGTCCCATCCCTTCCCCCCACACAGGGCCCAAAACACTGCTGCCAGCTGCATTCTGGGGACACCCATGACAGGAATCTGGTGAGGGGGTATGTGACGTACCCCACCCCACACCAGACACCCCCCCCACATGTTGCCCCAAGATGACGCTGTGGCAGGTACCAGGAAAAGTGGGTCCGTCCAGGCAGCCCAGCCAGGCATGGAGGGCAGAGAGGGGCAGGTAGGAAGGGTTGGCTCAGCCAGTTATACCCCCTGGGAGAGAGGGGTGCAGTGTGTTGGGGGGCATCACCCCTCCTTGTTTTATCCCTTAAACCTCAAAGATCAGAAAGTCAATACAAAGCCTCCAGCTACACGGCTTTTCGCTTCAACCGGTCAGTCCACTCGATGTTCATTTGAACGTTTGTACGATCGGTTGCCGTTGAACTCACTTTAGGATGAGTCATTTGACCAGGTGTCCTGTATCCAGCCTAGGGAAATATGATCACACTATTACGAGCCCAAGGGTGCACTGAGATGGAGGTGGGATCCTGTCTCACTTGATGCGTAAGCCGGCAGCCGGACGTCCCTGCGCCATTAGAGCAGAACCATTCCATTGGAGCGGGCGTGCAAGCTCCTGAGTGAGTCAGATTGCTGCAGAAAGTGTCAGCATTTTAGTTTCATGCCCCAGTTCCGGGCCTGCTGTTTGTAGCAAGCAGGGAGCCGTCTCGGCCAGAGCTGCTGCCCTGGGATTGTGCTTTGTTCCAGCCTTCACACAGCAATAGACCCAGCCCCGTCCTGAGCCTGATCTTCAGATGCAGATCCCTGGATGGTACAGGAGTCAGGCCAATGGGCCCGGGATAACTCACCGCTCATGGTGAATGCAGCTGACGAGAGACGAGGGCCTCTGGGTCAGTCAGTACCAAGGGGAATCACTTGGCCTCTCTGAACCTCACCACTGTCTTTGTCCTTCCCTCCACAGATATCACAGAGAAGGAAATGTCCAACCGAACCACCGTGACCGAGTTCCTGCTCCGGGGGTTCTCAGACATCCGGGAGCTGCAGGTTTTGCACTTTGTGGTGTTTCTGGTGCTTTACCTGGCTGCCCTGGTGGGGAATCTTCTCATCATCATAGCCATAGTCTGTGACCACCGTCTGCACACCCCCTTGTACTTCTTCCTGGGGAACCTGTCTCTCCTAGACCTCGGCTCCATCTCCGTCACTGTCCCCAAATCCATGGCCAACTCCCTCCTGAACTCTAGGTTGATTTCCTACCCTGCCTGTGTCGCCCAAGTCTTTCTCTTTTTTTTCTTCGCTACAACTGATTTTGCCTTACTCACCGTCATGGCCTACGACCGACACGTCGCCATCTGCCTCCCGCTGCACTACGAGAGAGTGATAAACAGGAGAGCCTGTGTCCAAATGGCAGCTAGTGCCTGGTTTGCAGGTATTGTCTACTCTGCCCTGCACACCGGGAACACCTTCACTTTACCCTTCTGCCAGTCCAATGACATCAACCAGTTCTTCTGTGAAATCCCCCAACTCCTCAAACTGGTCTGCTCCCACTCCTACCTGAGTGAGGTTGGACTTCTTGCCTGTGGTGTGATTCTAGGTTTAAACTGTTTTGTTTTCATCATTGTGTCGTATGTTCAGATCTTCAGAGCGGTGCTGAGAATCCCCTCGGAGCAGGGCCGGCACAAAGCCTTCTCCACCTGCCTCCCCCACCTCGCTGTGATCTCCTTGTTAATTTGCACTGGTTTATTTGCGTACTTGAAACCCACCTCCAGCTCAGCATCAAGTCTGGATCTGGTGGTGGGTGTTCTTTATGCCGTGGTGCCTCCCATAATGAATCCGGTCATCTACAGCCTGAGGAACAAGGAGATTAAAGCTGCAATGAAAAACTTGACTGGGTGGAGGTTATTTTCCAAGAATTGAAATGTTCTTCAGTGCTTGTGATTGCATGCTCGGCTTCTTTATTGAATCATAGAGTCATATGATGCTAGGACTGGAAGGACCCTCGAGAGGTCACCGAGTCCGGTCTCCTGCCCTCATGGCAGGACCAAGCACCTTCTAGATCATTCCTGATAGAGGTCTGTCTAATCTGCCCTTAAATATCTTTCAAGATGGAGATTCCACAACCTCCCTAGGCAATTTTCCAGTGTTTAACCACCCAGACAGGGAGGAAGTTTTTCCTGATGTCCAACCGAATCCTCCATAGATGCAGTTTAAGCCCATTGCTTCTTGTTCTATCCTCAGAGGCCAGGAAGAATAATGTTTCTCCCTCCTCCTTGTCACACCCTTTGAGGGTATGTCTACACTACACTGCTATTTCGAATTAACTTAATTCGCATCTACACACAAAAACTATTTTGAAATAGCATTTTGCTAATTTGAACTAGCGCGTCCACACTGAGTGGACCCTGAACCGAGGTTAAGGATGGCCAGAAGCAGTGCCGTCAGGGCATCAGATTAGGACTTAGAGCGTGGAGCTGCTGTCTCAGGCTAGCCAAGGGCTGTGCTTAAAGGGACCCAACCCCCATCCCGGACAGACAGTTCTCAGGGGTTCCCCGCTCGCTTCTCTAACTCGATGAGGGACAGCAAAGCAGTCCTGACTTGGAGTGCCCTGAGTGCCCACACTCGACACATAACAGCATTCGGCCATCAGCCCGGCTGCACTTGCCGCAGGCTGCCATCTTGGGGGGGGAGTCAATCGGGGGGCTGCAGGAGAGCTTCCACCCCGAGGAGCCCGCAGAGCCAGCCCAGTCCTCCCCATCGGGGGCTCGTACCCCATTCCTCCCTCACCTCCTTCCACTTACCCCTCCCTAGCCCCCCTTCCTGATGTACAAAATAAAGGACATGTGTGTTCAAAAATAGAATCTCTCTTTATTGAACAAAACTGGGAGAGACTGGGAAAAGGAGGTGGGAGAGGGGAGGGCAACTAAAATGATCAGGGGTTTGGAACAGGTCCCAAATGAAGAGAGGCTAAAGTGACTGGGACTTTTCAGCTTAGAAAAGAGGAGACTGAGGGGGGATATGATAGAGGTCTATAAAAGCATGAGTGGTGTGGAGAGGGTGCATAAAGAAAAGTTCTTCATTAGTTCCCATAATAGAAGGACTAAAGGACACCAAATGAAATGAATGGGTAGCAGGCTTCAAACTAGTAAGAGAAAGTTGTTCTTCACAAAGCAAAGAGTCAACCTGTGGAAGTCCTTGCTGCAGGAGGCTGTGAAGGCTAGAACTAGAACAGAGTTTAAAGAGAAGTTTGATAAAGTCATGGAGGTTGGGTCCATGGAGTGGTATTAGCCAGGGGGTAGAAATGGTGTCCCTGGCCTCTGTTTGTGGAAGGCTGGAGATGGATGCACGAGACAAATGGCTTGGTCATTGTCTTCGGTCCATCCCCTCCAGGGTACCTAGTGGCTGGCTATAGTATGTATAGTGATGTCTCACAGTGAAAATGCAATAATTTGATTTAGAAATGAAATCAGATTGCTCACCCCCATATCTGAGACAATAGGGTTGCTTATTCAATCCAGGAGAGGGAACGACATTCTCCATAGTAATGTTATTAGCGTGAATAGCAAAAAGGATTTTGGGCATGATGGATTACTAGGCATATTTGTGGATAGCTTGTAATTGGTGGAATATGCCATTCTGATTTGGTTTTGTTTCTGAAGTTATGAATATCGACTCTGTGTCTGTTTTTGAAACATAGTTACACTTGTGTAATGCCCATCAGGAAACATGCTGCCAATCTAGGTAGGAGGTTGGGATGGGCCTGTCGGGGTAATTAGGCATTAGGAAACCGATAAACATTAGGGGAACCTCATCTCTCAACTGCTGAGCCATTCTGCAACCTCTCCAGAGACCCCGTCAGTCACGCTTGCTAGGACTCTATAAAGGGAGGGGAGAGTGTCCAAGCCACATGACTCTAGACTCCCTCAAAGAAAGTTTTTATTTGTCTGCTAACTAATCTGGGAATTAACTTTTGAAACAAAGGGTTCCTGCCCCAACTGACTCTCCATATAGCAGAGAGCAAGCTCATCGGTTCTCTTCATTCACCACAGAAGAGAGCTCCTAGAAAGACCCGGGGATCAAAGACAGACCTGAGGGAAGTGCTGGATCGGGGCTAACGGGATTTCCAGCCTTTGTAATTGAACCTGGGAAATGCAAGCTCCAAAGTAAATGCAGTGTGTGCCTTGAGAATCTACCGGAGGGCTGGTGTCATCAGTGCAGGTGAGATGTGACTCATTCACAGCCAGTCTGACCAGTGTGTTTGCTTGCTTGTGGCTTCATGTGTGTGTTTGCTTGCTTGCTAGATGAGCAGCTTTGGCCGGTTTGCTATCTCTTGTCTCTTACCAGCTACCTCTGTAGTTAATAAAAGTGCAGTTTGACTTTAACCAGGGTGACACTAAGTGAACTCTATGCAGGAAAATCTCTCAGCCGGGGAACCAGAGATGAGCATATTTTCCTCCACATTCAGACTGGGAGAGTCAGATTGGGAAACAAACACCTAGTGGTTGTTGTTTGGACCAGGGCGGGATGCTACTCCTGTGGGTTCTTACATGGCTGCCGTTTCAGTAGAGCGGGGGAGACAGCATCCGTCTGTATCGGGACATGTCTTGTTTGTCCTTCCACTCCCCTGACTATCAGGGAGAAAGAGGAAAGTATTCTATGAATTTCTCCTCCACCCCATCCCTTCACCAGCCAGGATTGGGAGGCAGGCAGGAAATCCAAGTATTTCCACTCACTCACTTATCGTTAATGGAACAGGAAGAAAAGCAAGCCACGTCCCAGTATGCATGGCTGCTGTCCCCTCTGCTCCACTGGCATTCTAGGCTGGAGAGCCGGTGGGGATCTGGACTGTCTCTTCTCTAGTGCTGCTCAGTCAAAGAGCTCCCATGTCACCAGAACTAGGTGTGTCCCTGCCCATGTGAATGGGACCGGCCCCAGCAGCCTGGTGTGAGAGGGAGCCCAGTCTGGGGGGCTGGAGGACTCAGTGAAGCCCCAGTTGCAGGGAGAACCCTGGGGGGACCCATCACAGATGGGTTATAGCAAAACATGCCTATGGGAGAGCAGTGAGTAGCTCTCAGATTTAGCCCATAGAAACAGCCATCGTGAGTCAGACCCAAAGTGCTTCTAGGGCAGTCTCCTCTCCTCCAGCTTTGGCAGGTACAAGGCGCTTCAGAGGGAGTGACGTGAATAAAGTGAAGTGAACACGTAATTATTGAGTGACCCACTCGCTTTTTCTTGTCCTATAGTATGCCTGGGTCCTACTCAATAATCTTGACTCTCATTTGGTCGTGTGGTCTCTTGAATGTATCATAGAAGGAATCAAAATGGGCTTAAACTGCAGCAAGGGAGGTTTCGGTTGGACGTTAGGAAAAAGTTCCTAACTGTCAGGGTGGTGAAACACTGGAATAAATTGCCCAGGGAGGTTGTGGAATCCCCATCTCTGGAGATATTTAAGAGCAGGTTAGATAAATGTCTATCAGGGATGGTCTAGACAGTATTTGGTCCTGCAATGGGGGCAGGGGACTGGACTCGATGACCTCTCGAGGTCCCTTCCAGTCCTAGTATTCTATGAGTCTATGAGTCTAAAACAAGGGCGCTAACATGAAAGGGAAAGGAGTCCAGGAGAGCTGGCTATAGTTTGAAGAAGCCTTGTTGAAAGCACAGGAACAAATCATCCTGGTGTGCAGTAAGAAAAGCAAATATGGCAGGTGTCCAGCTTGGCTTGACAGTGAAATCCTTGGTGAGCTTAAACTCAAAAAGGAAGCTTAGAAGTAGAGCAGTTTTTTAATGAAGGGCTGGGGGGAAAGCTGGGTGCGGAGGAGCACATGGATCGGACAGAGACATCTCTTAGAGGAGGGTCTATTCACAGAGATGCTCTATGTTCTAGTCAGGAGGAGAGGATGGAAGTATGGGTCAGATCAGATGAGACACAATCAAATGCAAAAGAGTCTAACACATCAGGAAACAGCAGACAGATAAATAGTGACAAATTATTAAAGTGCTTATACACAAATGCTAGAAATCTAAATAATAAAATGGGTGAACTTAAGCACCTCATTTTAAAGGAGGATATAGATATAATAGGCATCACAGAAACTTGGTGGAATGAGGACAATCAATGGGACACAGTCATAGTACCAGGGTACAAAATCTATCGGAAGGACAGAACAGGTCGTGCTGGTGGGGGACAGGCACTGTACGTGAAAGAAAATGTAGACTCAAATGAAGTAAAAAACTTAAATGAACCAAAATGTTCCATAGAATCCCTATGGTCATATAATAGGTATATAGCAGTAGGGATATATTATGAAGACAGATATACTGATCAGGACAGTGATAGTGACTAAGGAATGCTAAGGGGGATTAGAGAGGCTATCAAAATAAAAAACTCGATATTAGTGGGGGATTTCAACTATCCCCATATTGACTGGGTACATGTCACCTCAGGACCAGATGCAGAAATAACATTTCTTGGTACCTTAAATGACTGCTTCTTGGAGCAGCTGATTCTGGAACCCACGACAGGAGAGGATATTCCTGATTTAGTCCTAAATGAAGCACAGGATCTGATTCAAGAGGTAAATATAACTTAGAGATAGTGACCATAATGCAATAAAATTTAACATCCCTGTGGTAGGAAAAACACCTCAGCAGCCCAACACTGTAGCATTTAATTTCAGAAAGGGAAACTACACAAAATTCAGGAATTTAGTTAAACAGAAATTAAAAAGTACAGTGAGAAAAGTAAAAGCTCTGCAAGCTGCATGGAAACTTTTGAACGACACCATAATAGAGGCCCAACTTAAATGTATACCCCAAATTAAAAAACACAGTAAGAGAACCATAAAAGTGCCCCCATGGCTTAGCAATGAAGTAAAAGAAGAAGTGAGAGATAAAAAGGCATCTTTTAAAAAGTCGATGTCAAATCTTAGTGCAGAATAGAGGAAAGACCATAAACTTTGTCAAAATAAGTGTAAAAATGTAATAAGGAAAGCCAAAAGAAGAGTTTGAAGAGTAGCTAGCCACAAACTTGAAAAGGAATAGCAAAATGTTTTTTTAAGTTCCTCAGAAGCAGGAAGCCAGCTAAACAACCAGTGAGGCCCATGGATGATCGAGATGCTAAAGGAGCACTCAAAGATGATAAAGTCATTGCAGAGAAAGTAAATTAATTATTTGATTCCTTCTTCATCGCTGAGGATATTGGGGATATTCCCAAACCTCAACCATTCTTTTTAGGTGACAAATCTGAGGAATTGTCCCAGACTGAGGTGTCATTACAGGAGGTTTTGGAACAAATTGATAAACTTAATAGTAACAAGTCACCTGGACCAGATGATATTCACCCAAGAGTTCTGAAAGAACTCAAATGGGAAATTGTGGACCTATTAACCGTGCTTTGTAACCTACCTTTAAATTGGCTTCTGTACCTAATGACTGGAAGATAGCTAATGTGACACTAATATTTAAAAAGAGCTCTAGAGGTATTCCTGGCTATTACAGACCGGTAAGTCTAATGTCAGTTCCAGACAAATTAGTTGAAACTATAGTAAAGAATAAAATTGTCAGACACATAGATTAACATAATTTGTTGGGGGAAAGTCGTCATGGTTTCTGTCAAGGGTAATCATGCCTTACTAATCTGCTAGAGTTCTTTGAGGAGGTCAACAAACACGTGCACAAGGGGATCCAGTGGATATAGTGTACTTAGATTTCCAGAAAGCCTTTGACAAGGTCCCTCACCAAAGGCTCTTAAGTAAAGTAAGTTGTCATGGGATAAGAGGCAAAGTCCTTTCATGGGTTGATAACTAGTTAAAAGACAGTTTACCAAATGTAGAAAAGCCAGACACACATGGGGCAGGATTTAATGCCTCTGAGGATTCTGAGGGAGTTGGCAGATGTCACTGCAGAGCCATTAGCTATCATCTTTGACAACTCCTACCAATCAGGGGAGGTCCCAGACGATTGGAAAAAGGCAAATGTAGTGCCCAACTTTAAAAAAGGAAAGAAGAATCCAGGGCACTAGAGATCAGCCAGCCTCACCTCAGTATCTGGAAAAATCATGGAGAGGTTCCACAAGGAATCCATTTTGAATCACATGGAAGAGAGGAAAGTCATCAGGAATAGTCAGCAGGGATTCTGCCAGGGCAAGTCAAAGCTCTGTTTATTGTGTGGCTACGTCTAGACTGCAGGAAACATGCTGCCAGTCTAGGTAGGAGGTTGGGATGGGCCTGTTGGGGTAATTAGGCATTAGGAAAAGTTTTCAGTTAAAAGCATTTTCGGAAGAGCGTCTAGATTGGCAGGGCGCTTTCCCAAAAAAGCAATTTTTGCGGAAATGTGTCCGTGGCAAATCTAGACGCGCTTTTCCACAAAAAAGCCCCGATCGCCATTTTCGCGTCGGGGCTTTTTTGCGGAAAAGAAATCTCTACTTTTGCCTGAACGGGAGCAGCGTAGTATTTCCGCAAGAAGCACTGATTTCTTACAGTAGGAAGTCAGTGCTTTTGCGGAAATTCAAGCGGCCAGTGTAGACAGCTGGCAAGTTTTTCTGGAAAAGTGGCTGATTTTCCGGAAAAACTGGCCAGTCTAGACACAGACCAGCTGTTTTCTGGGATACATCCAGTATCCATGGGAAAAAAAGATGGAGAGCGTGCAATTTCTCTTCCCGTCCCTGTAAACTTTGTTTTAGGGGGAAGAAGAGATGGCTCGAAAGAAAAGCTGAAAAAGATATGCAAATTGCAGTTCGCAATTTGCATATCTTTTTCCGACTTCTTTTTTGGAGTGTAGACGTAGCCTGAGACTTGAAGGCTATTGTCAGCTGGGGTGCAGCATCCTTTGCATTCTGCCAGAGCTCTCTCTTCGCCCTTCCTTCTTTTAGCAAACGTAATTAAATCGGTGGTATCCCTTCTTTGGTAGCACCCCTTCCACACCATGCTCTTGTTCCTTTCTCGGGGGGCACGTTGGGATAGGGAGACAGCCCTTTGTACGTGGTGGGAGGGGTAACAGTTGACAAGGGAAGTCTTTGTCAACTACTCCCTTATGCCTCATGAAACGAGGTTGACAGGAGCGGTCGACAAAGACTTCCCTTGTCGACTGATCCGCACTTTGACTCATGCGCTGTGCCAACCATCAGCTGATCTGGCACAGCACGGTGGCCATTTTTATTTTAATGAAGCCGGGGATATTTAAATTCCCACTTTATTGACTATGTCAGGTAGCCTATTTTACATGCCTCTGTTGGCATGTAGACACAGCTTCTGTGGGCACATCATAAGTCAGAGGCTGAGGAAACCAGAAAGTTGGATATATGGAGAAGATTGCAGGGGGAGATCAAGCAGGAGATTTCAGATTTATGAGCTCTGACACTTTTGTTTTAAATGCTTCTACTTCTTTAAAAGGACCTGTATTATCTGCTTCAAAACATTCGGGCTGCGTCTAGAATGATTAAAGGGACAAGAATAATTAAAGGTCTAGAGAACATGACCTATGAAGCCAGGCTTCATGAACTGGGCTTGTTTAGTTTGGATAAAAGAAGATTAAGGGGGGACATGATAGCGGTTTTCAAATATCTAAAAGGGTGTCACAAGGAGGAAGGAGAAAATTTGTTCCTCTTGGTTTCTGAGGACAGGATAAGAAGTAATGGGCTTAAAGTGCAGCAAGGAAGGTTTAGATTGTACATTAGGAAAAAATTCCTAACTGTCAGGGTGGTCAAATATTGGAATAAATTGCCAAGGGAGGTGGTGGAATCTCCCTCTCTGGAGATATTTAAGAACAGGTTAGATAGACATCTGTCAGGGATGGTGTAGACGGAGCTTGGTCCTGCCTTGAGGGCGGGGGGCTGGACTCGATGACCTCTCAAGGTCCCTTCCAGTCCTATGATTTTATGATTCTAGACTAGCATGATTTTGTGCAAAAGTGGCCACTTTTACGCAAAATCTTGCCGCCTGTCTACACTGGCCACGAGTATTTGCGCAAGAACACTGACTTTATACTGTACAAAATCAGTGGTTCTTGTGCAAATACTCTGACGCTCCTGCTCATGGATAAGCCCTCTTGCGCAAGTATTCTTGTGCAAGAGGGCAAGTGTAGACAGCCAAGTTAATTTCTTGAACAAGAGAGCATCTACACTGGCACAGATGCTTTTGCACAAAAGATGTCTTCTGCGCTAAAGCATTCATGCCAGTGTAGACGCTCTCTTGTGCAAATACTTTTAACGGAAAAAACTTTTCTGGTAAAAATATTTGCGCAAAATCTTGCCAGTCTAGAGAAATAAACAATCTCTTTCTGACAATAATCCTATGTGAAATCCTGGATACGTACACAGGTAGCTATCACAACCCACTGTCTGTATCACATGTTCTCATGGCTAATTTTTTCCTGCTAGCTAGTTCAAAGTGAGTGAACGTACATATACCCAAGTTGTGAATGACTTAACATATATCTCATTTCCAACAGATATTTTGTTATTTCTTCAAGGTGTACGGTGATGATGTAGATGTGATAAAGATGAGTCAGATTTCTACCTAATAAGTCTTTGTTTCAAGTTCAAAAGAGCTTGCAGGAGTTAATAGGACATTTCTTGTAATTCAATACGGCTTCATGCTTCTGACTCACAGGCTACATCTACACTGGCCCCTTTTTCGGAAGGGGCATGCTAAATTTGAAAGTGGGAATAGGGAAATCCGTGGGGGATTTAAATATCCCCCGCGGATTTAAATAAATATGTCTGCCGCTTTTTTCCCGGCTTGGAGAAAAGCCGGAAAAAAAGCATTTAGACTGGCCCGATCCTCCGGAATAAAGCCCTTTTCCAGAGAATCTCTTATTCCTACGGAAGATTCTTCCACCTACTGATATGAGTCTTCCGCTGTTCATTGACAACTTCATTCTTCCAGTGGAGAGACACATCAGTGGGAGTTTACCTCCTCCAGGTTTCTTTCGGTGAAACTGACAGCACAAAACTGCACTTCACCAATATTGATTAATTTTCTATTTCTAGATACGTTGTATGGAGAAAGAAGGAGGAGGAAACCAAACGCACATCATGGAATTCATCCTCCTGGGATTTGGGGAGGTCTCTGAACTGCAGCCTCTCCTCTTCCTGCTGTTTCTGGCCATCTACATTGTGACAACGGGTGGGAACATCCTCATTGTGGTGTTAGTTGTGGCTGATCAGCACCTTCACACCCCCATGTACTTCTTCCTAGGGAACTTGTCTGTCCTGGACATCAGTTATACCTTCACCTTCCTGCCCCGGCTGCTGGCCAGTCTCCTGACTGGGGACAGAACCATCTCTGTTAAGGGCTGCCTGGGGCAATTTTATTGGTTCTCTATCATGGCAACTACAGAACTTTTGCTGCTCACGGCCATGTCATATGATCGATATCTAGCAATATGCCATCCCCTCCGTTATGCTGTTCTGATGAACGGCAGGGTGTGTGCCCAGCTCGTGGCAGGGTCCTGGATAAGCGGCATCCTGCTCAGCACCATAGGAAATAGCTTTGTGTTCTCATTATCGTTCTGTGATTCCAAAGAAATCGACCATTTCTTTTGTGATTTATCGCCCATGATAAAACTGTCCTGCAGTGACACCCGGACTCTGCAACTGGTGACATTTATTGTTGCTACCACAGGGGCTCTTGTGCCCTTGCTACTGACTCTGACGTCCTACATTTGTATCATCACCACCATCCTGAGGATCCCTTCCAGCACCGGGAGGCAAAAGACCTTTTCCACCTGCTCCTCCCACCTCATTGTGGTGTCAGTTTTCTATGGAACTCTAATTGCTGTCTATGTGGTTCCAACAACCAACACTCCCAAAATGCTACACAAAATATTCTCGGTCTTCTACACAGTCCTGAATCCCATGATCAACCCCGTCATCTACTGCCTGAGAAACAAGGAGGTCAAAGAGTCTTTGAGAAAAATTGTTCTGAATCTGGTTGCTTTCAGAAACAGGCACAGAGTCTGAAAGGACAAATTTTAGCAGTTAGTAAAATAGAAATGAACTGCTCCAGTTTCTAAGGGCTGGTCTACATTTGGAGTTTAGGTTGAATGTGGCTGTGTAAGGTTGATTTTCTGAACTTCGAGCCCACACTGCCAAGACTGTTCCTGTTAAAGGCCACTGAAGTCAATTTCAGTACTCCTGTTGTTCACCAAGGCTGTGTCCAGACTCAGGGGTTTTTTCGAAAAAACCTCACCTGCGTCTAGACTGCAGCCGCGTTCTTTTGAAATTAAATCGAAAGAACGCGGCTTTTCTTTCGACGGCGGTAAACCTCATTTCACGAGGAAGAACGCCTTCTTTCGAAAGTTCCTCTTTCGAAAGAAGGCGTTCTTCAATGTAAATAGGGCTTCTTCGAAAGAGAGCATCCAGACTCACTGGATGCTTTCTTTCGAAAAAGCAAGCCGCTTTTTCGAAAGTTCAACGTGCAGTCTAGATGCTCTCTTTCGAAAGAGGCTCTTTCGAAAGTATCTTTCGAAAGAGCCTCTTTCGAAAGAGGCTTGCAGTCTAGACATAGCCCAAGAGTATCGCAAAATGTTACCTTACATGTCAAATTCACGGCAATGTAGACTGAGCGTTGAGAAAGTCGATGCTTTTGGCTCTTGGGAAGCATCCCACAATCTATTGCCTTGCTCCACTGCTTTCCAACTGAACAGGAAAAAGCCTGGGAAAGTTTGAATTTCATTTCCCCGAGTGGCACATATGGTGTTGACTATTTGTTGTTTTTTAAGTTTATCTTGTACAGCAGTTAAGGTGACGGTCTGTAGTTCCTTGGGTTGTAATTATCTCCTTTCTCTATAGATGGGCACTAGATTTGTCCTTTTGAAATAATCTGAAATCTCTCTCATATTCCAGGACTTTTTAAAGATAATCGCTGGGGGCTCAGATATCTCTTCAATTAGCTCCTTGAATCGTATGGAAGGCATTTCTTCTGGCCCTTCAAGAAACTTTGTCTAAGTAACTTTTCACTTGTTCATTCCCTATTTTAGTGTCTTAGCATACCCCATTTAAACTGGTATTCTCAATGTTAGGCATCCATTCACAGCCAGTCTTCTTGGTGAAAGCTAGGACAAAGAATTCATTAACTGCAGCTGTCATTTGTACATTATGTTATTGTTCTCTCTCTCTCTCTTTCTCTCTCTCTCTCTTTCTCTCTCTCTCTAGGAAGCCTAGTTCGAACTACCTAGTTCGTGCCACGTGTAGCCGCGCGGCACGGGGTTCGAACCAGCCGGGATTTAAAAATGGCGGCGCCCGGCTTATGCAAATGAAGCCCGGGAAATTCAAATCCCGGGCTTCATTTGCAAGTGCGGTATGCCTACATTACCCTCCTACTTCGAAATAGGAGGGTAGTGTAGACATACCCTCTGTGTATATATAAATACCTATATATAAATGTATGTGAATGCATGTGCATGTGTATATATGTACCTACATATATAATATGCATCTGTCTCTGTGTCTCTTGTGAGTCTGTTTATTCGGGAGCATCTCCAAAATGATAAGAGCTTGTGCCACCAAATTTGGTATACACTTACCTCTTACCCTAACCTAAAGCAAGGGCAGGTTGTGGTTCTGTCTGGAAAATGGGAGGTGCCAGCAATAGGACTATTTCCCTACAATTTGTAGAGGGAGGGGTGGAGAGAGGAGATGTGTTACTGAGTGTGGCCACCGCGGGAAGCAAGCGGGCAGGGGAGAGCTGGACTGCAGGGTAACCAGAGGGGGCAACTGCACCGACTGAGTCTGGCCAGCTGAGGATGGGGCTTTGCAATGGAGCAGGTAAGTGGCTCTTAAAGGGGGCTCCTGTGCCCTGGACCTCCCACCCCAGGCCTCCAGATTCCAGCCCTCTCAACCCTGTCTGAGATCCCCCCCCCCCGCCAGCCCTCTGCTCCATTTTGCCCATCCTAGGTCCTCCTGCTCCTAGCACTGTCTGAGCCCCCTACGCTCCCTGACCTCTCCGCCCCCAACTTTTTCTCCAACCTCAACCTCAGCCCCTTCCCCCAGGAGGCCCCACCAGTAGGGGTGGGGGTGGAAACCATGGCACAGACCAACTCTTTCAGGTTTCTTCCCTTCATTTCTAATTGTTGTTTTTAGGTTTTGTAAAAGACTAACAAAACATGTAGCTGGTATCATGAATGTTCATGGGCACAGACCACTTCTTCAGAGGACCATCTGAAGAAGTAGACTGTGCCCGCAAACGCTCATGATACCATCTACATGGTTTGTTAGTCTTTAAAGTGCTACCAGACTATTTGTTGTTTTTTAAGTTTATCCTGTACAGACTAACTAGGCTACCCACTGAAGCTTCTGTACAAGGAAAGATAATGGAGCAAATCACACAGGGATCAATTTGCAAACATTTAGAAGATAATGGGGTAAATAAAGAACACATCACGTCAAACCAAGTTTATTGCTTCCTTTAACAGGATAAAAAGCCTTGTAGATAAGGGGAAAGTTGTAGATGTGGTATTTCTAGCCTTTAGTAAACTGTTTGATACAGACTTGCATGATTTTCTCATTAATAAACTAAGGAAATACACAAACTGTAAGGTTGGTACATAACTGGTTGGATAAGCATTCCAGATAGTAATTAATGGTTCACAGTTATACTACAAAACATAACAAGTGGGGTTCTGCAGGGATCTGTTCTGAGTCTGGCAGAATTTAATATCATCATCAATGATTTAGACAACGCAAAGTACGCTTATGAGTTTGCGGATGATACCAAACTGGAAGGAGTTGAAAGTACTTTAAAGGAGAGAATTGTAATTCAGAATGATCTGGACAAACTGGAGAAATGGTCTGAGGTAAGTAGGGTGAAATTCAATAAACACAAATGTAAATATCTCCACTTAGGAAAGGAACAATCTGTTAAGGTTCATCTGCACTTGCATCCTCAACTCGAAATAAGCAATTTGTCTACACGGTGCCAAATTTTAAAATAAAGTGCAATTCCGACAAGTTCCTTAACCCCCATAGAATAAGAGTTTCAGGGACATCGCAGAATAGTGCACCCCTTGTTTTGAAATCTTTTTTGAAATAACTAGCACATTAAAAGACACAGAATAGCTATTTCCTGAAACTTCCGGTATCCCAAAATAGCTCTGCTGTCTAGACATAGCCTCTGTGACCACCTAGAAAAGATTTGTGCAGAACGAGGTCTAGGGGTCATAATGGATCACAAGGCAAATATGAGTCAACAGTGGAACACTGTTGCAAAACAAATATGCATCATCCTGGGATATTTTAGCAGAAGTGATATAAGTTTAGTCCCCTTACTAAAGGTGCCTCTGCTTATTTTCTGGGAAGACCCTATATGCTGCAATCTAGCCACACAGACTACAATTACCATGAGCCCTGGGGGAAAACAGGAAGGAAGTGACTTCTGTTTTGGAGATCTGGAGTCTCTCCACTTGTGTGGAGGAAGACTGAGCAGTCTGTGAACTCTTCCCTATGTTTTTGGAGCACAAAGGGAGCCAGGCTGCTGTGGAGGTGTTTGATCCAGTTCAGGAGCTGTTATGTTGCAGTTACAGACTGGGACAGCAAGCCTTTGGAACTGGGATATATCAGGCTGCTTCCAATTGCCCTAGAAGGGAGGCCCTTTGGCTGTACTTGTGACTAGAAGCTACTCTGCATCCAGCACACAGAAGGAGGGTTTGTCTACACTACAAAGTTAATTCGAACTAACGGACATTAGTTCGAATTAATTTTGATAGGTGCTACACTAGCGCTCCGCTAATTCAAACTTAATTCGAACTAGCGGAGCGCTTAGTTTGAACTAGGTAAACCTCATTTTACGAGGATTAAGCCTAGTTCGAATTTACTAGTTCGAATTAAGGGCTGTGCAGCCCCTTAATTCGAACTAGTGGGAGGCTAGCCCTCCACAGGTTTCCCTGGTGGCCACTCTGGCCAACACCAGGGAAACTCTATTGCCCCGCTCCCGGCCCCGGACCTCTTAAAGTGGCACGGGCTGGCTACGGTGCCCATGCCAGGTGCAAGCCTGCCAGCACCCAGCCAGCAGACCCTGCACCTGTCACGCCTCGAGCCAGCCACCCGATGGCCCCCAGCCCACCCCCTCTTCCCGGGACCAGGCTGGCGGCTCCCGGGAGCTTGCCCGGGAACGCAAGAGGCGGGCATGCACCTGGTCTAGTGTGGACATCGTGGACCTCGTCCATGACCTCCACACTAGGCACAGGAAAGTGGCCGTCTAGGGCAGGAGAGCTGCCAGCCTGGCCACCCAGGAGCAGGTGTGCATGAAAATCAAGGGGGTCCACTGAGACCCCCGACCCTGAGCTTACAATGGCCGTCCTGGGTCAGACCAAAGGTCCATCTAGCCCAGTAGCCTGTCTGCCGACAGTGGCCAACCCTAGGGACCCTGGAGGGGATGGACCGAAGACAGTGACCAAGCCATTTGTCTCGTGCCATCCCTCTCCAGCCTTCCACAAACTTTGGGCAGGGACACCACTCCTACCCCCTGGCTAATACCACTCCATGAACCCAACCTCCATGACTTGCTCTCACTTATCTTTAAACTCTGTTCTAGTTCTAGCCTTCACAGCCTCCTGCAGCAAGGAGTTCCACAGGTTGACTCTTTGCTTTGTGAAGAACAACTTTCTGTTACTAGTTTGAAGCCTGCTACCCATTCCTTTCCTTTGGTGTCCTCTAGTCCTTCTATTATGGGAACTAATGAAGAACTTTTCTTGATGCATCCTCTCCACCCCACTCATGCTTTTATAGACCTCTATCCTGTCCCCCCTCTGTCTCCTCTTTTCAAAACTGAAAAGTCCCAGTCTCTTTAGCCTCTCTTCATATGGGACCTGTTCCAAACCTCTGGTCATTGTAGTTGCCCTCTCCTCTCCCAGCCTCTCTCTTCCCCTCTCCCACCTCCTTTTCCCAGTCTCCCTGAGTTTTGTTCAATAAAGAGAGATTCTATTTTTGAACACACGTTTTCTTTATTTTGTACATCAGGAAGGGGGGCTAGAGAGGGGTAAGTGGAAGGAGGTGAAGGAGGAATGGGGTACGAGCCCCTGATGGGGAGGACTGGGCTGGCTCTGTGGGCTTCTGGGAGTGGAAGCTCTTTTGCAGCCCCCCAATTGCCCCCTCTTCCCAGATGGCAGCCTGCGGCAAGTGCAGCCGGGCTGATGCCCGAGTGCTGTGATGTGCCCAGTGTGGGTACTCAGGGCACTCCAAGTCAGGACTGCTTTGCAAGCGGGGCACCCCTGAGAACTGTCTGTCCGGGGTGGGGGTCGGGTCCCTTTAAGCACAGCCCTCGGCTAGCCTGAGGCAGCAGCTCCACGCTCTAAGTCCTCCTCTGATGCCCTGCCGGCACTGCTTCCGGCCATCCTTAAGCCCTGTTCAGGGTCCACTTAATGTGGACATGCTAGTTCGAATTAGCAAAATGGTAATTCGAACTAGTTTTTTAGTCTGGATCCATTAGTTCGAATTAGCTTAGTTCAAATTAACTAATTCGAACTAAGTTAGTTCGAATTAGCGCTGTAGTGTAGACATACCCGGAGACTGTGAGTAACTGGGCATCTTTGGGGAAATGCTGCCTGGGACAGACCTCAGAGACACAGACTAATTCTGGGTTCAAAGAGAGACAGAGAGGCCAACCCAGTGAACCAGAGGTGCTGCATAGCTTGCACCCACTGTGACGGGCCAGCCCCGTCACCTGCGCTGTGTCCAGGCACGCGGGCAGCTCGCGTGGTGAGCGAAGAGCCGGGGGAGTGCTGGCTGCATTGCCGCGCATGCACCAGCACACCTGGGGGGAGGCACACCCGCGAGTGGGAAACAGCGGCGGAGGATGCTGAGGGGGGGCGGAGGTCCCAGGAGGGGCCGGTGGATCGCGCCGGGGGCTGGCAAGCGGAGGACCTGGATAGCACCTCCCTATCCCCCCGAGCAAGAGGGGGCAACCTTAGGGCTGCGGTGGAGAGCTGAGCTGGGATTGACCAGACCCCAGGCCACGGAAGAGCAACCAGGCGACGTAGGACCACGGGAGGGACGCTCCGACCGAGGCGGTGTCAACGGACTGGTAAGAGCTGGACTGGAGAGAGCACCGGAGACTGGGACCTTTACTGGCCACAGGGGTTAAGTAGGAGGGTCCTGGTCATAGCGGGGCTCGACCCCGATATAAGAGAACCCTTCTACATCCTATAGGCCAAGAGAAAAAGGGTCAGGGGTAGCAGAGAGCCCCTCCGTGAACTGAACGCGGGCTCCCCTACCCCACAACCATACGGGGCTAAAGGGGAGGGGGTGGTTCGCCCCCTGACACCCACATACACCCTCCCTACAGAGAATCTCCATTACAGCTGCAGTTCTTCCAGCGCGCCCATTCAAGCAAAAGTCTGGGACTCTGAGTCTAGGGGTGTGCAAATTCTAGGGTGGAATAAATATTGGCAGTGCAAATGGGAGTTAGATAAGTTCCTTTTACTTCTGTGTACTTTGTCAATTGATGTTATTCACTGTTAATTTGTTATATCCTGTTTCTTTAAGTTAAGTAAAGGTTGTATATTCTAATGCAATCTATTAGAAGTATATTAGTTATGATTTGTAAATGTTGTTCTGAAGTTAGATCTAGTTTACTGTTGGAATAAGTTTATCCCTGGAGGTTCCCAAGTCACACCAGTAAGTGTGTTACAGGGCCAAACTGGTGGAGGCTTCACCATTATATGTTCTTTATGAGCAAGGGACAGCAGCAAGGGGGTGAATAGGGTTTCCCCAACTAAACGACATCACCACTGGGGTACTCAGGATCTCCTTTTATGCTAAAACCATCAGGCATCCAGGCACATCTGTGAGTGTGACCTGCTCCCAAGTAACCCAGGGAGGAAAGAGGAAGTTACATAAGCAAGACACAAGATGTAATTCTTCTGCTGTATTACATGTTGAATTGACCTCAGCTGAAGTATTGTGTCCAGTGTTTAGGAAATATGTGGACAAACTAGAAAAAGTAAAGAGAAGAGCGAAAAAAAGTTATAGAAAACATGACCCTCTAGAATTGGGTTTGTTTCTAGAATTGGGGTAATTAGCCATTAGAGAAAACATCAGCCTTAGGAGAACCTTTCTCTCATCTGATGAGCTTTTCTGAGACCTCTCCAGAGAGCCTGTAAGTAATGGTTACTATGACTATAAAAGTGGGGAGAGGGGAGAGAGTGTCCAAGCCACATGACTCTGGACTCCCTCGTGTAATGTCTTTATTTGTCCATAAATCATCTGGGAGCCAACATTTGAAACAAAGGGTTCCCACCCCGTTTGAATCTCTATATAGCAGGGAGCGAGCTCATAGATTCTCTTCGTTCACCGCAGAAGAGGGCTCCTGGAAAGACCCAAGGAACAAAGACAGACCTGCGGGCAGTGCTGGATCCGAGCTAACAGGATTTCTAGCCTTCGTAATGAACCCTAGAAAACACATATTCTAAAGTAAATGCCGCTTGTGCCTTGAGATTCTGGTATTATCAGTGAGGGTGAGATATTACTTATTCTCTCCTAATCTATCTAGTGTGTTAAGGCTAGTCTGTGCTTTTGTTTATTTGCTAGGCAAGCTGCTTTGACCGGTTTGCTATCTCTTGCCTCGGTAGTTCATAAATGTGTACTTTAACTTTAACCGGTGTGACACTAAGTGAACTCCCCGGGGAAATCTCTCAGCCAGGATACCAGAGACGAGCATGTTTTTTCTCCATGTTCAGGAAGAGTCAGATGGGGAAACAAATTCCTACTTGCTGGTGTTTGCACCAGGATAGGGCGATACATGGGTGGGGCCTTAGGCTGGGGAGCTGGTGGGGATCTGGACTGTCACTTCTCGATTGCTGGTCCATGCAGTGGCCAGTCAGAGAGCTACCATGTCACCACAGCTGAGCGTGTCCCTGCCCGTGTCAATGGGACTGGGAGCAGGGCTGCAGCTGGCCACAGCAGCCCAGCAGTCTAGATAAGGATCTGCTGACCCCAGAACCCTTTTTGTCAAACTTTGTAAGCCTCACTACCATGTGTTTTGTCTGGTTATTTAACCAATTGAAATTAATGCAAGGCTGGAAGCAGGATTATGTAAGTTAACCCCCCCGCCCCATTTACTTCACTTTCTCCTAGTAGCAACAGGAAACCCCCAAGTTGCAACTGGCCAAGTTGCACCTCCCCCCCCCCCCCCCGGCACTTACAACTGGTTTTTTAAGTGCAGAAAGGGCTGAAACCCCCCAACTTATGTCCTCGGCACACATTTACGATGGTGCATGATGCCTATTGTAAATGAGGGCTTGAGTTATGACACCCCCGACTTGCGACAGTTCCCCAGAAACCAATTGTCATAAGTTGGTGGGAGCGCCTGTATTAAAAGTTGAAACGAATGGAAAACATAGTGCAAAGATTCTCCTCTTAGCTCCAAACATGTGAAGGAAGGGATCTGGTGAGGTTGTAACTGACAAGAGATCGTAACTGGGAAGGCTAAAACAGCACCGTGAAAATGATACTATCTGGTTGAAAAAGATAAGTGCTTGCTCAGGCATCCCCCATAATCAAAAGAATAGGAGGGCTTCTTCAATCCAAGAGAAAATTCAATGGAGAGAGGTGAGTTTGAGCAAAATATGCCTAGATAGGAATATTGAATGACACACAGATTTTGAGGGGAAGAACATAAAAACGGCCTTTCAAGGTCCATCTAGTCCAATGTCCTGTCTTCCTACAGTGGCCAATGCCAGGTGCCCTAGAGGGAATGAACAGAACAGGGAATCACAAACAGATCCACCCATTACCCAGTCTCATCCCTGACACACAGAGGGTAGGGACCCTGTCCTGCCCAATGAGGACAGCAATAGCCATTGATGGACGTCATTCCCATATACGTG
This sequence comes from Pelodiscus sinensis, assembly GCF_049634645.1. Classification (NCBI taxonomy): domain Eukaryota; kingdom Metazoa; phylum Chordata; order Testudines; family Trionychidae; genus Pelodiscus; species Pelodiscus sinensis. Next base: position 10,378,670 of record NC_134740.1, on the reverse strand, counting down.
TCTATTTCATTGACATTCTGTATATGCATGTTGTTTGTCAGAACATGAGATTTATTACTCATAAAAATATTAAAACAAACAATTAACTCTCTGTATGTGGGTGTGTTTTTCTGGGTTTCCATTTTTCTCGCATACTTTTAGGTTGCATCCATGTCAATGCACCATTTTCACTCCTGGTATGGAGATAACTTCCATGGGCACATCATAAGTTAGAGGCTGAAGAGATCAGATGGAAGGATTTATCAAGATGACTGTAGGGGAAAAGCAACTAAAAGGGATCAGATTCATTGGCCAGGTATCTTTGCTTTAAGAGCAAGGATCTGCTATTATTTCTTTAAACACATCTGTATTATATGCATCATACAATTTGGGGAAATAATCTCTCACTGAGAACAACCCCATGTGAGATCCTAGATACGAACACAGGTGGCTGTTCCAAGTCACTGTGTGTGTCATCATGTTCCCACTGCTAATTTTATCTTTCTCGGTCAAAGCAAATGCTTGTTCATCTACCCAAGCTAGGAATTTCACCTCCCGACTGCAGACTGGACGTACGCAAGGATGACATCTAAATAGCCCACATTTTTAATATTTTTTTCTTTGTTTTTTCTTCTAGTTTTCTTATGATGGCCCTAATGTGATAAAGATGGCCCAGAGTTCTAGCTTAGAAGTCTTTGTTTTAAGTTCAAAAGAGCTTGTGGTAGTTAGATGGGACATTTCTAGTAATTCAATAGGAATCCATGCTATTGATTCACCATCTACTGAAAATTCTGCCACTTTGGGTACGTCTAGTCTCCAGGGTTTTGTCGACAGAAGTTTTGTCAACAGATACTGTCGACAAAGCTTCTGTCGACAAAGAGTGTCTAGACTACATCCAGTTCTGTCAACAAAGCAAGCCGCTTTGTCAACAAAACAGTGTGGACACAAAGGACAGTGTAGATGCAATAATGCCTTCTATCGACAGAACTCTGTCAACAAAAGGCGTTATTCCTCGTAGAATGAGGTTTACATACGTCGACAAAACTGCTGAGTTTTGTCAACATCATGTCGACATAACTCAAAGGCAGTGTGGACGCAGGTATAGTTTTGTTGAGAAAAGACCACTTTTGACGACAAAATCCTGTAGTCTAGACACACCCTTAGTGATATGAATCTTCCTCTGTGTATGGACAACTTGATTCTTCCAGTGGAGAGATGCACCAGTAAGAGGATACCTCCTTCAGGTTTCTGCCAGAGTAACTTTCAGCACAATTTGCACTCCATCAATATTTAATAATGTTCTATTTCTAGACAGGTATTATGGAGAAAGCAGAAGGAAGAAACCAAACACCTATCATGGAATTTATCCTCTTAGGGTTTGGGAACGGCCCTGAACTGCAGCCCCTCCTCTTCCTGCTGTTTCTAGTGATTTACATTGTGACAATGGGTGGGAACATCCTCATCGTTGTGCTAGTTGTGGCTGATCAGCACCTTCACACCCCCATGTATTTCTTCCTGGGGAACTTGTCTTTCTTGGATCTCTGTTACAGCTCCTCCATTCTGCCCAGGTTGCTGTCCAGTCTCCTGACGGGGGACGGAACCGTCTCTATTGAGAGCTGCCTTGTGCAATTATATTTGTTCGCTATTATGGCAGCTACAGAACTTTGGCTGCTTGCAGCCATGTCGTGCGATCGGTATGTAGCCATATGCCATCCCCTCCGCTACGCTGCCCTGATGAACGGCCGGGTGTGTGGCCAGCTCGTGGCAGGGTCCTGGATAAGTGGTTTTCTGTTCAGCATCACAGCACATAGTTTTGTGTTCCAAATAACATTCTGTGATTCTAAAGAAATTGACCATTTCTATTGTGATTTTTCACCCATGATAAAACTGTCCTGTAGCGATACCCGGACTCTGGAACTGGTGGCCTTTACTTTTGCTACCATAGGGACATTTGTGCCTTGTCTACTGACCCTGACATCCTACGTTTGTATCATCACCACCATCCTGAGAATCCCTTCCAGCACCGGGAGGCAAAAGGCCTTTTCCACCTGCTCCTCTCACCTCACTGTGGTGACAGTTTTGTATGGGACCCTGATTATTGTCTATGTGTTTCCAACAAACAACACTCCCAAGATCCTATACAAAATATCCTCTGTCTTCTACACAGTCCTGACTCCCATGATCAATCCTGTTGTCTACTGCCTGAGAAACAAAGAGGTCAAAAAGTCTCTGAGAAAAGCTATTCTCACGTTTGTTACTTTCAGAAATAGGCAAAGAATATGAAAGGCCAATTTTTAGCATATAGTAAATAGAAAGGAACTCATCTGGTTTCTTAGGCTTGGTCTACAGAGGAGTTTAGGTTGAATGTAGCTACATAACCTTGATTTTCTTAACCATGAGTCCACACAAGCAAGCTTGTTCCATCGACATTACAGGTCACTCAAGCCGACTTTGGTACTCGTGCTATTCATGGAGAAAATTTGAACTTGAATGGTCAAAGTCAGGGTTGTGTATACCCGACACTGAGAAAGTCCAGAACATGCAACTCTACTGGTTTCCAGGTGAACAGGAAAATCCCCAGGTCAGTTTGAATTTCAATTCCCATGTGGCCAGCATTGCAAGTAGACCTCAGCGCAGACAACACTCCTGAGCAGAACACATGGGCATGACCTTCATTAATTCAACTTCCTTGGGCGCCAGTTCCCAGAGATGCAAAATAGCACCATCATGGAGAGTCCAGCAGATCTTGGACCTCATTGGAGAAGCACATAGTGGGAGAGGGGAAGAGGAGAATGAGGAAAATGCCAGCTGGTGAGCAGCGAGAGCCAAGAACTTTTCGTGACTTTGGAGACAATCCCCTCTTCACATGACATCTCACAGCTGGGCGCTGAACCCTGGGAGGACACTTCTGGGGAACTCATAATTTTTTTCTTGCTACAAGAGGGTTAAGGCATTTGAGCGTGATGTGTTGTGTGTTCTCTGCCTGCACAGTATGGGAAGCCTGGAATGGCTTGTTAACTTGTCTGGAGATGGAACAGGAATCCTTCCTGCACATCCCGTCATGCTCTGAGATAGGAACTCTTGGTGATGCTGTATGACATTGTTTTATGGATACAAATATGTCTAACTTGAATATGCTTTGGACAAAATACTTCATGTCATTTTAATGCTGAAGTCTGCTGTGTCTGTATGTCGTAGTTTGGTGCATGTATCACTCTTGTATGGAAAGTTAGAAATATAGGGTAGGGAACGGTTTAGGGTTTTAAATACACAATTGAACGCCATCAAAGGTGTTTCCAATGCTGGGGTACCTCCATTTCCTAGTGGTCACCTGTAAATAACCTCCTTTGTCCTCTAAGTGTAAGCAGGGGTTGGCCTTGGGACAACATGGGAACACCCCAACTGGTAGAGTCTGAGCAGGGAATTTTCCACGGGAGAGAGAACAAGAAGTTCCTACCCACAGTGAAATCAATGAAACAATAGGAAACGAGCTGTCCCTTTGTCTTTGGCTGGCTGGACAAAACCAAGGAAATAACCAGAGACCAAAAGGGAGAAAAGGATGTTCCCTGGCTTGGGGTTTTAGCCGAAACTGCAATAGCTGTAGGGAAACGTTGCAATGAGCTTTAATGTGTCCACTGGCTGTGCACTTTCAGTTTATTATAAATTTGTCTTTCACTTCGCTCTGTCGTCACTTGCAAACACTTGAATCCTCCTGTTTGTACTTAATAAAATTATTTATTTTTACTATTGCCTGTAAATAATTGTTACTTGGGGGAGCAACCCGCGTGTGCATCCATCTTGCATTGTGATGGGGCTGAAGGGGGCTTGTCTGAGTGGTTTATTTGCAGTTCAGATCCCAGTTCAGGTCTGGTTGCCTGGATACTGGGTCTGAAACTGCATTTTCCTCAGACCTGAAGGCTGTGTCTAGACTGGCAAGTTTTTCCGGATGATTTTCCGGAAAAACTTGCCAGCTGTCTATACTGGCCACTTGAATTTCCGAAAAAGCACTGACGATCTCATGTAAAATCATCAGTGCTTTTCCGGAAAAACTATGCTGCTCCCATTCAGGCAAAAGTCTTTTTCCGAAAGACTTTTGCCCAAAAGGGCCAGTGTAGACAGCATACTACTGTTTTCCACAAAAAAGCCCCGATCGCAAAAATGGCAATCGGGGTTTTTTTTGCAGAAAACCACGTCTAGATTGGCCACGGACCCTTTTCCACAAAAAGTGCTTTGGCGGAAAAGCATCCTGCCAATCTAGACATGCTTTTCTGAAAATGCTTTTAACGGAATTCAGAAATTCATGCCAGTCTAGATGTAGCCGAAGTGTTTCAGTGTCTCTGTTGCTTTGGGGTAAGTGTATGTGAGCTCAGCTCGGTGCCTTGCCTGGGGGAGACCAGGAGACCAGGCCCAGTAGGACCGGGTGGTGAGAAACCCCTGAAAGCGAGGAGGCGAGTGGCAGTGACTTTGTCAGCACATTGGGAAGCAGCCCTAACGGGTCTTCTGTGATCACCCCCATCACCATCTCTGAGTCTTTTTACAAGGTTCTTGGGAGGTTCTCCTGGTTTATCTGTCCTTCCCATGCCAAGTGCAGTCAGTGGTCTGCTGTCCTTACAACACAAAGCGGTGTAACAGATTTCTGGCCACATTCAGTGAGCATCAGCTCCTGATCACTGTGTGGTTTACACAGCACTCTGGATGAAGGAGGAGAGGAAGCCAGTAGTTACGGCCTCTTGCAATCCCTCTTTCCCTCCCACCCTCACACCCACAGGCTTCCACGAGATGGGTAAGTAGCATGCTGCTGGGAAACAGGATGTGGCAGACAAGGAGGACGGATTTCTGGCCCCAGCCTCTGTTGGAGGCCCCTGAGGGCAGGAAGTTCCCATGCAGGGGGAGTGGCAGAAGGGGCAGAGGGGCTGAGAGAGTGCTAGGAGCCTGGCACTGTGGGCATGGGATGGGGGAGGAAAAGGGGATGAGGGCTGGAATGATCAGAGGGGGGGGGGGTTGGGAGGGCTAGGGAGCTCCACAGGAGGGTGTGGTGTGGGGGGTAAGGTGGGCTGGGACTTCGCCTAAGGGCCACTTACCTGCTCCATAATAGAGTCCTGGCCTCAGACGGACGTTCTCTTGCTGGTGCACATGCCCTCTCTGGTCACCCTGCAGTCCAGCTCTCCCCTGCCGGCTCGCTGCCCCCAGTGGCCACGCTCAGTATCACATCTCTTCTCTCTGCCCCTCCCTTTGCAAATTCTGGGGAACCAGTCTCATTGCGGGCACCTCTCATTTTGCAGGCGCAACCCCATCCTGACCGTGCTTTACGTTAGGAGAAGAGGAGGCTGCATTCCGAATTTGGTGGCCCTTAATCTACATCCCTCTGTTGGTTTCATCCTGGGGAGGCTAGGGGCAGGGGGCCAAGGAGAGAGCCTTTTGTATTTTCTGGGAGGGGTAAGGAGTGGGACTCATTTTGATCATGGTACTGGTCCCCCTACCTCCAGCCACCCAGGCCACCATCCCCACCTCAGACATTGACTCGAGCTAGGCTGCTGCCAGCCCCACCAGCCCTGGTCCTTCTTCCACTACCTCCTAGCAGGGCTCCCAGCCACCTGCCACCTGCCCCCTGCCATCTGGCTCCTACCCACCAGCTCCCGACCAGGGCTCTGTAGTATAGAGACATCCATTGTCCTGCCGAACCACCAAAGTTGCCGGACCAGAGAGGCCCGGTATAATGAAATTAAGAGCGTTAGGTTTTAGCAAAATATGCCCATGAAAGGGTATTGAATTACTCTCAGATTTTGAAGGTAAAATCATAAAAGCTGCCTTACAAGACCCGTCTAGCCCAGTGTACCATCTTCCAACTGTGGCCAATGCCAAGTGCCCCAGAAGGAATGAACCAAACACAGAATCTTCAATTCTCCATCCCCTTTAATCCATTCTCATCCCTGACAAATAGATGCTAGGGATGCCATTCTTGCCCATCCCAGATAATAGCCATTCATGGAAGTATTTTTCAATGAATTTATCTATTTCACATCTTGTGTGTGTATTTTATTCTCGGTCTCAGAGGAATACCATGTTAGCTTGTAACAAGAACGAGTGGCCCTATAGCACCATAAAGACTTCCAAATATGCATGTGTACCATGAGCTTTTGTGGGCAAAGCTCGTTTCTTCAAATGAGCTTGAGTGGAAATGGCATTGTGGGCACACAAGCTCATCTGAAGCAGATGCAGCCATAGAAGGTTATCGATTCCAGGTTTCCATCAGTGTAACTGACAGCATGAACCACTTTCCACCAGTTTTTAACAATGTTCTATCTCTAGATACGTGCTATGGAGAGAGCAGAAAGAAGAAACCAAACACCCATTGTGGAATTTATCCTTCTGGGATTTGGAGAGGTCCCGGAACTGCAGCCTCTCCTCTTCCTGCTGTTTCTGGTCATCTATCTTGTGACAATGGGTGGAAACAACCTCATTCTTGCATTAGTTGTGTCCAGTCGACACCTTCACACCCCCATGTACTTCTTCCTGGGGAACTTGTCCTTCCTGGATCTCTGTTACAGCTCCTCCATCCTGCCCAGGCTTCTGACCAGTCTCCTGACTGGGGACAGAAACATCTCTGTTAAGGGCTGCCTGGTGCAATTGTATTGGTTCTCTATCATGGCAGCTACGGAATTTTGGCTGCTGACGGCCATGTCTTATGATCGGTATTTAGCAATATGCCGTCCCCTCCATTACGCTGCTCTGATGAATGGCAGGATTTGTGGCCAGTTAGTGGTGGTGTCTTGGATAAGCGGCTTTCTACTTGGCATCATAGCCAACAGCTTTGTGTTCCAATTAACATTCTGTGATTCTAAAGAAATCGACCATTTCTTTTGTGATTTCTCACCCATGATAAAACTGTCCTGCAGCAACACCCGGACTCTGGAACTAGTGACATATAGTGACTCTACCATAGGGGCACTTGTACCCTTGCTACTGACCCTGGCATCCTACATTTGTATCATCACCACCATCCTGAGAATCCCTTCCAGCACCAGGAGGCAAAAGGCCTTTTCCACCTGCTCCTCCCACCTCATTGTGGTGACAGTTTTATACGGGACCCTGATCGCTGTCTATGTGGTTCCCACAAACAACACTCCCAAGGTCCTACACAAAATGTTCTCGCTCTGCTACACAGTTCTGACTCCCATGATTAACCCCGTCATCTATTGCCTAAGAAACAAGGAGGTGAAAAAGTCTCTGAGAAATGCTATTTTGAAACTGGTTGCTTTTGGAAACAGGCATCAAATCTGAAAGGACAAATTTTAGCACATAGTAAAATAGAAATGAACAGATTTTTAGGCCTGGTGTACACTAGGAGTATGTCTACACTACATGGCTCTGTCGACAGAGCCATGTAGATTACCTTTGTAGACATAGGAAAATGAAGAGGCGATTTAAATAATCGCCACTTCATTTAAATTAAAATGGCTGCTGCACTGTGCCGATCAGCTGTTTGTCGGCACAGTGCAATAGTCTGGACGCTCCGCGGTCGACATCAAAGCCCTTTGTTGACCTCCCCGTTATGCCTCATGGGATGAGGTTTACCGGGGAGGTTGACAAAGGGCTTTGATGTTGACCGTGGAGCGTCCAGTCTATCGCGCTGAGCCGGCAAACCACTCATCGGCACAGCGCAACAGCCATTTTAATTTAAATAAAGCAGTGATTATTTAAATCGTGGCTTCATTTTCCTATGTCTACAAAGGTAATCTACATGGCTCCATGTAGTGTAAACATACCCTAGGGCTGTGTCTAGACTGGCAAGTTTTTCCGCAAAAACTTGCCAGCTGTCTACACTGGCCGCTTGAATTTCCACAAGAGCACTGACTTTGTAATGTACAAAATCAGTGCTTCTTGTGGAAATACTATGCTGCTCCCATTCGGGCAAAAGTTTTTGCACAAAAGGGCCAATGTAGACAGCTCAATTTTGTTTTGCGCAAAAGCGCATCTAGATTGGCACAGACGCTTTTCTGCAAAAAGTGCTTTTGTGGAAAAGCGTGCCTGACAATCAAGACGCTCTTTTCTGCAAATGCTTTTTAAAAAAAACTTTTCCATTAAAAGCATTTGCAGAAAATCATGCCAGTCTAGACCTAGCCTAGAGTTTAGGTAGACTTTAGCTTCATAAGATCGATTTTCTAAACCACTGGTTCCCAACTTTTTTATACCATGGACTGACAAACTCATTCAAAAGCTATTGGCATACCGGCACTAAAAATGTGTATATTCAGTATGGTAATTTTGAGAGGTCACATGTCGTTTTACATCGCATCTGTACACACATAATACATGTCATTGCAATGGTAGCCCCTGGCAAATAAGGCATATCAAAGGAAGGGAGACAAGATGGTTAAGAAGAATTAGAAAACCTGCTGCACATGTATATTTGAAAAAAACAATAAAATAGGTGCTAATATTTGTTAAAGTATATTCTCTTGCTCTAAACTTTGGTCTCAACGGTACCAGAATTAAACAGGTGGTAGTTAGCAGGTCTGACTGGGCTGATACATTCTACACCAGACTCAACACACAGCCCGTGGGCTACACAGAGTCCATGGCTTGTTTGTTTGCAGCCTGCAGTACGATTTGGGTTTACACGGGGCTCAACACGCGGCCCAGAGCTGGGATCCTTTGAACATGGCCTCCACTGGGAACACGCACCTCAACAGTGAGTCAATATAATGGTCTTTTGTTGATATGCTCTTTAGTAGTTGAAGTCCTGGACTGTCATGTCATTGCTCATTAAAAGTGCTGTCATGTGGGTAGAAATTGGGTAACTATTGCATTGTATTAATATCAGAACTGATTTACATGGGGCCTGTGCCTTATGTAATCTTGCCTTAATCTTTGTATTTATGCCCAGCCATATGAAATTATATATTTGCATCTATTTGCATGTAGATGCAACCACACTTAAGTTGCGGCCCTCGGCATGTGCTGTGAATATCACTCTGGTCCCTGGGGCTTCCAAAGTTGAGTAACCCTCCTCTCCACATTTATATTTGCGTATGCACTTAATAATGAATAATAATAATGTGTGTGCACAAGCTGGAGGCCAAGGGGAGGCTCCCACAGAGCAAGGAGACAGGAGAACGGGGTTGCAGTGACAGCTGCCCATCCCATGGTGCTCAGCTGTGCTGGCCAAGGCAGCCACTCAAAATGCCGGGCCAGGTAGCAGCCATTGGAGCTGGAACTAGGGCCCGGCTCCCATCACAGCACAACCAGCTACCAACTGCCCCAATCACACTGCTGCGGCGTAGGGAAGTAGGCGGGTAGAGAATTCCTTGGGAACCCCATTGGGTGGAGCTAAATAAAAGCTGGGGGTGTGGCCAGTCACAATCCACACATCGGTGGGTGGGAACTGCTGTTCTAAACCATGAGTTCCAGCCCACCAACATCCTTTATAAAATTGCCTTTATGGGCAGAGATATGCATCTAGCAAAGATGCTGTGGACAACATATCTCATGTAACCTACTGCCTGTAACGTCCCAGTCTGCTGCACCTGTATATGTTCCTCCTGGGCATGTATCACTCTTGTGTGGAAAGTTAGATACGCAGTACAGAATAGCTTTTGGTTTTAAATGTGCGATTGAAACCCATCAAGGGAGTTTCCAGTTCTTGGACACCTCCATATCTGGGGGATCACCTGTAAGCAGCCTGCTTTGTCCTTTGAGTCTCAGCGGGGGTTGGTCCAAAGAAGACATGTGACCAGGGAAATTCATGGAAGTCGGGAAAGAGAACAAGTTCCCAGCCGAAGGGGAATCTATAAAACAATGGGACTGAACCGTTGTTTCTAAACTAAACACCTTGGCTGGCCAGACACACCCAGGGAAATAGTGAGGGACCCTAGAGAGAAAAAGATCTTCCCTTGCTTGGGGGTCTGGCTGAAATAAAACCGTTTGTAATAAGTTTGCAATAAGTTTTAGTGTGATAGACCTGGCTGTGCATTTTCTGTTATTTTAAATTTGTTATTCACCGTGCTCTGTTTTCTCTTGAAACCTATGAAATCCTCCTCTTTGTACTTAATAAAATCACTTGTATTTCCTATCCAGCCCCGTGTAAATAAGTGTTACCTGGGGGAGCCATCAGTGTGTACGTTCTCGCTTTCATTGTTAAAGAGGGCTTGCTGGAGTGGTTCATTTGGGGTTCTGATCTGAGTTGGGGGTTGGTTTCCTGGAAGCTGGGCCCGAACTGCATTTCCCCTGGACCTGAAGAGATTGCTCTTCGTCAAGGGGTCAGAGGTCTCAGCTCGGTGCCTCGGCTGCAGGAGACAGGGAGATCAACACTCCAGGAAGCACCTGCAAGAAGTCATCTGTAACTGCCCCTCCATCACACCCTTTGATTCTTAGAGGGAGAATGAAACAGTAACAGGACACGTGCAGATGGAAGGGGCAATTAATGATTTCTTTGTCCTGGCTTTCACCAAGAAGGGAGGCCGAGCATCAGCAATGACAGTTTAAATGGGGTAGGTTCAAATGCTCAAATAAGGGAAGGACAAGACAAAAGTTACTTAGACAAGTCACCAGGGCCTAAGAAATGCATCCTGCATTATGATTGTAGGGGTCATACTGGACCACAAGTTAAACACGAGTCAACAGTGCAACACTGTTGCAAAAAAAAGCAAACATGATTCAGGGAGGCATTAGAAGGACTGTGGTGAGTAAGACACAGGAAGTCATTCTTCCACTCCGCTCTGCACTGCTCTGATGAGGCCCCTACTGGAGTATTGTGTCCAGTTTGCGCACCACATTTCAAGAAAGATGTGGAGAAACTGAAGAAGGTCCAGAGAAGAGCAACAAAAATGATTAAAGGTCTAGAAGACATGAAGGAAGACTGAAATAACTGGGTTTGTTTAGTTTAGAAAAGAGAAGACTGAGAGGGGACATGGTAGCAAAAAGGGTGCTACAAGGAGGAAGGAGAAATATTGTTCTTCTTGGCCTCTGATGACAGAACAAGAAGCAATTGGTTTATATTGCAGCAAGGGAGATTTAGGTTGGACGTTAGGAAAAACTACCTAGCTGTCAGGGTGATGAAACACTGTAATAATTTGCCTAGGGTAAGTAAGACGGGGCTTGGTCCTGCCGTGAGGGCAGGGGACTGGATTCGATGACCTTTCAAGGTCCCTTCCAGTTCTAGCATTCTGTGATTCTACTCCAGGAGCTGATTGAGGAAATATCTGAGACATTAGTGATTATCTTTGAAACCTCAGGGAATTTGAGAGTGATTCCAGTTGACTTCAAAAGGACAAATACAATGCCCATCCATAGAAAAGGGAAAGAATCACAATCCAAGGAATTCCAGACCAGTCACTTGAACTTCTCTACAAGGAAAGAAAATGGAGCAAATCCCTCAGAAATCTATTTGCAAACATCTACAAGCAAATAAGTTGATGAGTGCAGAACAAATCATGTCAAACCCATTTCATTGCTTTCTTTGAAGGGGTAACAAGCCTTGTGGGTAAGATGCAGATGTGGAATTTCTATCATTTCATTGAATCATAGAGTCATAGAGCTGGAAGAGACCTCAGGAGGTCATCAAGTCTAGCCCCCTGCCCAAAGATCTTAATGACTCCTGAGATCTCTTCGGGTACGTCTAGACTACCGGGTTTTGTCAACAGAAGTTTTGTCGACAGTATCTGTCGACAAAACTTCTGTCAACAAAGAGCATCCAGACACATTGAGTTCTGTCGACAAAGCAAGCAGAACTCTGTCGACAGAAGGTGTTATGCCTCGTAAAATGAGGTTTACCAGCGTCGACAAAACTGCTGACATAACGTCGACAGAACTCAGCGGTAGTGTAGACGCTGGTATAGTTTTGTCGACAAAAGTCCACTTTTGTCGACAAAACTCGGTAGTCTAGACACACCCTTCCAGACCTAGGATTCTATGATTCTGTGATCAGTTCTGACTACGCTAATTTTCTTTTGAATGAGACATTCCCTTTTTCTCTATTGGTTTGTCTTTAGGGTCAACAGTTCTCCTGTCTCCATTATTTTCCCTTTGAAATCAGTTGTCTTCCATGACTTGCCCTTTGAGGTTAGTACTAAGACTGTCCTAGTGCCATAGTTTTTCTTTTCTAAAAATAAATATTAACTTTCCCTGCACAATAATGTAAATTTTCACCAACATCTATGTTCAGGTATCTGGAGGAAAAATTACTAGCCAGGAGAGACATTACCAACAAGGAAATACACTAAGAATCACTGTAGGGTCTAGGTGGGTCGGCCAGATCCCAAAGCTCAGTTTCTGTGGAGGATTGGTCACTGCCAAGGATAGCAGAGAATGAGAAATGTAATGAAAAGATTATCATATTATTTCAGAAAATCTGAAGAATTAGGCTGAAGGTGCAGCTGGTTTGGACAGGTTGTGACTGGCTGAATATGCTCTCCTTATTTGTGTTTGATTCTGCAGTTACGAATATCGACTCTATGTTACACCATTGTCATGCCCACTGGGAAAGATGTTGTCAGTAGGATGTTGGGATGGGCCTAGATAGAAGGCTGGGTTGGGCCTATTAGCGGTAATTAGCCATTAGAGAAAACAACAAGCCTTAAGAGAACCTCAGCTCTCATCTCCTGAGAACTCTCCAGCGGTTGCTATGACACTAAGAGAGGGGTTGGGGGAGTCACCAACCAACATGACTCTGGACTCCCTCACGTAATGTCTTTATTTGTCCATAAATCATCTGGGAACCAACTTTGGAAACAAAGGGTTCCCACCCCATCTGAATCTCTATATAGCAGGGAGTGAGCTCATTGGTTCTTTTCATTCCCTATAGAAGAGGACTCCTACAGAGACCCACAGAACAAAGACAGACCTGAGGGAAGTGCTGGATCCAGGCGAAAGGGATTTTTAGCCTTTGTAAAGGAACACAAGTTCCAAAGCAAATGCAGCGTGTGCCTTGAGAATCTACCGGAGGGCTGGTGTCATCAGTGCAGGTGAGATGTGACTCATTCACAGCCAGTCTGACCAGCGTGTTTGCTTGCTTGTGGCTTCATGTGTGTGTTTGCTTGCTTGCTAGATGAGCGGCTTTGGCCGGTTTGCTATCTCTTGTCTCTTACCAGCTACCTCTGTAGTTAATAAAAGTGCAGTTTGACTTTAACCAGGGTGACACTAAGTGAATTCTATGCAGGAAAATCTCTCAGCCGGGGAACCAGAGATGAGCATATTTTCCTCCACATTCAGACTGGGAGAGTCAGATTGGGAAACAAACACCTAGTGGTTGTTGTTTGGACCAGGGCGGGATGCTACTCCTGTGGGTTCTTACATGGCTGCCGTTTCAGTAGAGCGGGGGAGGCAGCATCCGTCTGTATCGGGACATGTCTTGTTTGTCTTTCCACTCCCCTGACTATCAGGGAGAAAGGGGAAAGTATTCTCTGAATTTCTCCTCCACCCCATCCCTTCACCAGCCAGGAGTGGGAGGCAGGCAGGAAATCCAAGTACTTCCACTCGCTCACTTATCGTTAATGGAACAGGAAGAAAAGCAAGCCACGTCCCAGTATGCATGGCTGCTGTCCCCTCTGCTCCACTGGCATTCTAGGCTGGAGAGCCGGTGGGGATCTGGACTGTCTCTTCTCTAGTGCTGCTCAGTCAAAGAGCTCCCATGTCACCAGAACTAGGTGTGTCCCTGCCCATGTGAATGGGACCGGCCCCAGCAGCCTGGTGTGAGAGGGAGCCCAGTCTGGGGGGCTGGAGGACTCAGTGAAGCCCCAGGTGCAGGGAGAACCCTGGGGGGACCCATCACAGATGGGTTATAGCAAAACATGCCTATGGGAGAGCAGTGAGTAGCTCTCAGATTTAGCCCATAGAAACAGCCATCGTGAGTCAGACCCAAAGTGCTTCTAGGGCAGTCTCCTCTCCTCCAGCTTTGGCAGGTACAAGGCGCTTCAGAGGGAGTGACGTGAATAAAGTGAAGTGAACACGTAATTATTGAGTGACCCACTCGCTTTTTCTTGTCCTGTAGTATGCCTGGGTCCTACTCAATAATCTTGACTCTCATTTGGTCGTGTGGTCTCTTGAATGTATCATAGAAGGAATCAAAATGGGCTTAAACTGCAGCAAGGGAGGTTTCGGTTGGACATTAGGAAAAAGTTCCTAACTGTCAGGGTGGTGAAACACTGGAATAAATTGCCCAGGGAGGTTGTGGAATCCCCATCTCTGGAGATATTTAAGAGTAGGTTAGATAAATGTCTATCAGGGATGGTCTAGACAGTATTTGGTCCTGCAATGGGGGCAGGGGACTGGACTCGATGACCTCTCGAGGTCCCTTCCAGTCCTAGTATTCTATGAGTCTATGAGTCTAAAACAAGGGCGCTAACATGAAAGGGAAAGGAGTCCAGGAGAGCTGGCTATAGTTTGAAGAAGCCTTGTTGAAAGCACAGGAACAAATCATCCTGGTGTGCAGTAAGAAAAGCAAATATGGCAGGTGTCCAGCTTGGCTTGACAGTGAAATCCTTGGTGAGCTTAAACTCAAAAAGGAAGCTTAGAAGTAGAGCAGTTTTTTAACGAAGGGCTGGGGGGAAAGCTGGGTGCGGAGGAGCACATGGATCGGACAGAGACATCTCTTAGAGGAGGGTCTATTCACAGAGATGCTCTATGTTCTAGTCAGGAGGAGAGGATGGAAGTATGGGTCAGATCAGATGAGACACAATCAAATGCAAAAGAGTCTAACACATCAGGAAACAGCAGACAGATAAATAGTGACAAATTATTAAAGTGCTTATACACAAATGCTAGAAATCTAAATAATAAAATGGGTGAACTTGAGCACCTCATTTTAAAGGAGGATATAGATATAATAGGCATCACAGAAACTTGGTGGAATGAGGACAATCAATGGGACACAGTCATAGTACCAGGGTACAAAATCTATCGGAAGGACAGAACAGGTCGTGCTGGTGGGGGACAGGCACTGTACGTGAAAGAAAATGTAGACTCAAATGAAGTAAAAAACTTAAATGAGCCAAAATGTTCCATAGAATCCCTATGGTCATATAATAGGTATATAGCAGTAGGGATATATTATGAGGACAGATATACTGATCAGGACAGTGATAGTGACTAAGGAATGCTAAGGGGGATTAGAGAGGCTATCAAAATAAAAAACTCGATATTAGTGGGGGATTTCAACTATCCCCATATTGACTGGGTACATGTCACCTCAGGACCAGATGCAGAAATAACATTTCTTGGTACCTTAAATGACTGCTTCTTGGAGCAGCTGATTCTGGAACCCACGACAGGAGAGGATATTCCTGATTTAGTCCTAAATGAAGCACAGGATCTGATTCAAGAGGTAAATATAACTTAGAGATAGTGACCATAATGCAATAAAATTTAACATCCCTGTGGTAGGAAAAACACCTCAGCAGCCCAACACTGTAGCATTTAATTTCAGAAAGGGAAACTACACAAAATTCAGGAATTTAGTTAAACAGAAATTAAAAAGTACAGTGAGAAAAGTAAAAGCTCTGCAAGCTGCATGGAAACTTTTGAACGACACCATAATAGAGGCCCAACTTAAATGTATACCCCAAATTAAAAAACACAGTAAGAGAACCATAAAAGTGCCCCCATGGCTTAGCAATGAAGTAAAAGAAGAAGTGAGAGATAAAAAGGCATCTTTTAAAAAGTCGATGTCAAATCTTAGTGCAGAATAGAGGAAAGACCATAAACTTTGTCAAAATAAGTGTAAAAATGTAATAAGGAAAGCCAAAAGAAGAGTTTGAAGAGTAGCTAGCCACAAACTTGAAAAGGAATAGCAAAATGTTTTTTTAAGTTCCTCAGAAGCAGGAAGCCAGCTAAACAACCAGTGAGGCCCATGGATGATCGAGATGCTAAAGGAGCACTCAAAGATGATAAAGTCATTGCAGAGAAAGTAAATTAATTATTTGATTCCGTCTTCATCGCTGAGGATATTGGGGATATTCCCAAACCTCAACCATTCTTTTTAGGTGACAAATCTGAGGAATTGTCCCAGACTGAGGTGTCATTACAGGAGGTTTTGGAACAAATTGATAAACTTAATAGTAACAAGTCACCTGGACCAGATGATATTCACCCAAGAGTTCTGAAAGAACTCAAATGGGAAATTGTGGACCTATTAACCGTGCTTTGTAACCTACCTTTAAATTGGCTTCTGTACCTAATGACTGGAAGATAGCTAATGTGACACTAATATTTAAAAAGAGCTCTAGAGGTATTCCTGGCTATTACAGACCGGTAAGTCTAATGTCAGTTCCAGACAAATTAGTTGAAACTATAGTAAAGAATAAAGTTGTCAGACACATAGATTAACATAATTTGTTGGGGGAAAGTCGTCATGGTTTCTGTCAAGGGTAATCATGCCTTACTAATCTGCTAGAGTTCTTTGAGGAGGTCAACAAACACGTGCACAAGGGGATCCAGTGGATATAGTGTACTTAGATTTCCAGAAAGCCTTTGACAAGGTCCCTCACCAAAGGCTCTTAAGTAAAGTAAGTTGTCATGGGATAAGAGGCAAAGTCCTTTCATGGGTTGATAACTAGTTAAAAGACAGTTTACCAAATGTAGAAAAGCCAGACACACATGGGGCAGGATTTAATGCCTCTGAGGATTCTGAGGGAGTTGGCAGATGTCACTGCAGAGCCATTAGCTATCATCTTTGACAACTCCTACCAATCAGGGGAGGTCCCAGACGATTGGAAAAAGGCAAATGTAGTGCCCAAGGAATCCATTTTGAATCACATGGAAGAGAGGAAAGTCATCAGGAATAGTCAGCAGGGATTCTGCCAGGGCAAGTCAAAGCTCTGTTTATTGTGTGGCTACGTCTAGACTGCAGGAAACATGCTGCCAGTCTAGGTAGGAGGTTGGGATGGGCCTGTTGGGGTAATTAGGCATTAGGAAAAGTTTTCAGTTAAAAGCATTTTCGGAAGAGCGTCTAGATTGGCAGGGCGCTTTCCCAAAAAAGCAATTTTTGCGGAAATGTGTCCGTGGCCAATCTAGACGCGCTTTTCCACAAAAAAGCCCCGATCGCCATTTTCGCGTCGGGGCTTTTTTGCGGAAAAGAAATCTCTACTTTTGCCTGAACGGGAGCAGCGTAGTATTTCCGCAAGAAGCACTGATTTCTTACAGTAGGAAGTCAGTGCTTTTGCGGAAATTCAAGCGGCCAGTGTAGACAGCTGGCAAGTTTTTCTGGAAAAGTGGCTGATTTTCCGGAAAAACTGGCCAGTCTAGACACAGACCAGCTGTTTTCTGGGATACATCCAGTATCCATGGGAAAAAAAGATGGAGAGCGTGCAATTTCTCTTCCCGTCCCTGTAAACTTTGTTTTAGGGGGAAGAAGAGATGGCTCGAAAGAAAAGCTGAAAAAGATATGCAAATTGCAGTTCGCAATTTGCATATCTTTTTCCGACTTCTTTTTTGGAGTGTAGACGTAGCCTGAGACTTGAAGGCTATTGTCAGCTGGGGTGCAGCATCCTTTGCATTCTGCCTGAGCTCTCTCTTCGCCCTTCCTTCTTTTAGCAAACGTAATTAAATCGGTGGTATCCCTTCTTTGGTAGCACCCCTTCCACACCATGCTCTTGTTCCTTTCTCGGGGGGCACGTTGGGATAGGGAGACAGCCCTTTGTACGTGGTGGGAGGGGTAACAGTTGACAAGGGAAGTCTTTGTCAACTACTCCCTTATGCCTCATGAAACGAGGTTGACAGGAGCGGTCGACAAAGACTTCCCTTGTCGACTGATCCGCACTTTGACTCATGCGCTGTGCCAACCATCAGCTGATCTGGCACAGCACGGTGGCCATTTTTATTTTAATGAAGCCGGGGATATTTAAATTCCCACTTTATTGACTATGTCAGGTAGCCTATTTTACATGCCTCTGTTGGCATGTAGACACAGCTTCTGTGGGCACATCATAAGTCAGAGGCTGAGGAAACCAGAAAGTTGGATATATGGAGAAGATTGCAGGGGGAGATCAAGCAGGAGATTTCAGATTTATGAGCTCTGACACTTTTGTTTTAAATGCTTCTACTTCTTTAAAAGGACCTGTATTATCTGCTTCAAAACATTCGGGCTGCGTCTAGAATGATTAAAGGGACAAGAATAATTAAAGGTCTAGAGAACATGACCTATGAAGCCAGGCTTCATGAACTGGGCTTGTTTAGTTTGGATAAAAGAAGATTAAGGGGGGACATGATAGCGGTTTTCAAATATCTAAAAGGGTGTCACAAGGAGGAAGGAGAAAATTTGTTCCTCTTGGTTTCTGAGGACAGGATAAGGAGTAATGGGCTTAAAGTGCAGCAAGGAAGGTTTAGATTGGACATTAGGAAAAAGTTCCTAACTGTCAGGGTGGTCAAATATTGGAATAAATTGCCAAGGGAGGTGGTGGAATCTCCCTCTCTGGAGATATTTAAGAACAGGTTAGATAGACATCTGTCAGGGATGGTGTAGACGGAGCTTGGTCCTGCCTTGAGGGCGGGGGGCTGGACTCGATGACCTCTCAAGGTCCCTTCCAGTCCTATGATTTTATGATTCTAGACTAGCATGATTTTGTGCAAAAGTGGCCACTTTTACGCAAAATCTTGCCGCCTGTCTACACTGGCCACGAGTATTTGCGCAAGAACACTGACTTTATACTGTACAAAATCAGTGGTTCTTGTGCAAATACTCTGACGCTCCTGCTCATGGATAAGCCCTCTTGCGCAAGTATTCTTGTGCAAGAGGGCAAGTGTAGACAGCCAAGTTAATTTCTTGAACAAGAGAGCATCTACACTGGCACAGATGCTTTTGCACAAAAGATGTCTTCTGCGCTAAAGCATTCATGCCAGTGTAGACGCTCTCTTGTGCAAATACTTTTAACGGAAAAAACTTTTCTGGTAAAAATATTTGCGCAAAATCTTGCCAGTCTAGAGAAATAAACAATCTCTTTCTGACAATAATCCTATGTGAAATCCTGGATACGTACACAGGTAGCTATCACAACCCACTGTCTGTATCACATGTTCTCATGGCTAATTTTTTCCTGCTAGCTAGTTCAAAGTGAGTGAACGTACATATACCCAAGTTGTGAATGACTTAACATATATCTCATTTCCAACAGATATTTTGTTATTTCTTCAAGGTGTACGGTGATGATGTAGATGTGATAAAGATGAGTCAGATTTCTACCTAATAAGTCTTTGTTTCAAGTTCAAAAGAGCTTGCAGGAGTTAATAGGACATTTCTTGTAATTCAATACGGCTTCATGCTTCTGACTCACAGGCTACATCTACACTGGCCCCTTTTTCGGAAGGGGCATGCTAAATTTGAAAGTGGGAATAGGGAAATCCGTGGGGGATTTAAATATCCCCCGCGGATTTAAATAAATATGTCTGCCGCTTTTTTCCCGGCTTGGAGAAAAGCCGGAAAAAAAGCATTTAGACTGGCCCGATCCTCCGGAATAAAGCCCTTTTCCAGAGAATCTCTTATTCCTACGGAAGATTCTTCCACCTACTGATATGAGTCTTCCGCTGTTCATTGACAACTTCATTCTTCCAGTGGAGAGACACAGCAGTGGGAATTTACCTCCTCCAGGTTTCTTTCGGTGAAACTGACAGCACAAAACTGCACTTCACCAATATTGATTAATTTTCTATTTCTAGATACGTTGTATGGAGAAAGAAGGAGGAGGAAACCAAACGCACATCATGGAATTCATCCTCCTGGGATTTGGGGAGGTCTCTGAACTGCAGCCTCTCCTCTTCCTGCTGTTTCTGGCCATCTACATTGTGACAACGGGTGGGAACATCCTCATTGTGGTGTTAGTTGTGGCTGATCAGCACCTTCACACCCCCATGTACTTCTTCCTAGGGAACTTGTCTGTCCTGGACATCAGTTATACCTTCACCTTCCTGCCCCGGCTGCTGGCCAGTCTCCTGACTGGGGACAGAACCATCTCTGTTAAGGGCTGCCTGGGGCAATTTTATTGGTTCTCTATCATGGCAACTACAGAACTTTTGCTGCTCACGGCCATGTCATATGATCGATATCTAGCAATATGCCATCCCCTCCGTTATGCTGTTCTGATGAACGGCAGGGTGTGTGCCCAGCTCGTGGCAGGGTCCTGGATAAGCGGCATCCTGCTCAGCACCATAGGAAATAGCTTTGTGTTCTCATTATCGTTCTGTGATTCCAAAGAAATCGACCATTTCTTTTGTGATTTATCGCCCATGATAAAACTGTCCTGCAGTGACACCCGGACTCTGCAACTGGTGACATTTATTGTTGCTACCACAGGGGCTCTTGTGCCCTTGCTACTGACTCTGACGTCCTACATTTGTATCATCACCACCATCCTGAGGATCCCTTCCAGCACCGGGAGGCAAAAGACCTTTTCCACCTGCTCCTCCCACCTCACCGTGGTGTCAGTTTTCTATGGGACTCTAATTGCTGTCTATGTGGTTCCAACAACCAACACTCCCAAAATGCTACACAAAATATTCTCGGTCTTCTACACAGTCCTGAATCCCATGATCAACCCCGTCATCTACTGCCTGAGAAACAAGGAGGTCAAAGAGTCTTTGAGAAAAATTGTTCTGAATCTGGTTGCTTTCAGAAACAGGCGCAGAGTCTGAAAGGACAAATTTTAGCAGTTAGTAAAATAGAAATGAACTGCTCCAGTTTCTAAGGGCTGGTCTACATTTGGAGTTTAGGTTGAATGTGGCTGTGTAAGGTTGATTTTCTGAACTTCGAGCCCACACTGCCAAGACTGTTCCTGTTAATGGCCACTGAAGTCAATTTCAGTACTCCTGTTGTTCACCAAGGCTGTGTCCAGACTCAGGGTTTTTTTCGAAAAAACCTCACCTGCGTCTAGACTGCAGCCGCGTTCTTTTGAAATTAAATCGAAAGAAAGCGGCTTTTCTTTCGACGGCGGTAAACTTCATTTCACGAGGAAGAACGCCTTCTTTCAAAAGTTCCTCTTTCGAAAGAAGGCGTTCTTCAATGTAAATAGGGCTTCTTCGAAAGAGAGCATCCAGACTCACTGGATGCTTTCTTTCGAAAAAGCAAGCCGCTTTTTCGAAAGTTCAACGTGCAGTCTAGACGCTCTCTTTCGAAAGAGGCTCTTTCGAAAGTATCTTTCGAAAGAGCCTCTTTCGAAAGAGGCTTGCAGTCTAGACATAGCCCAAGAGTATCGCAAAATGTTACCTTACATGTCAAATTCACGGCAATGTAGACTGAGCGTTGAGAAAGTCGATGCTTTTGGCCCTTGGGAAGCATCCCACAATCTATTGCCTTGCTCCGCTGCTTTCCAACTGATCAGGAAAAAGCCCGGGAAAGTTTGAATTTCATTTCCCCGAGTGGCACATATGGTGTTGACTATTTGTTGTTTTTTAAGTTTATCTTGTACAGAAGTTAAGGTGACGGTCTGTAGTTCCTTGGGTTGTAATTATCTCCTTTCTCTATAGATGGGCACTAGATTTGTCCTTTTGAAATAATCTGAAATCTCTCTCATATTCCAGGACTTTTTAAAGATAATCGCTGGGGGCTCAGATATCTCTTCAATTAGCTCCTTGAATCGTATGGAAGGCATTTCTTCTGGCCCTTCAAGAAACTTTGTCTAAGTAACTTTTCACTTGTTCATTCCCTATTTTAGTGTCTTAGCATACCCCATTTAAACTGGTATTCTCAATGTTAGGCATCCATTCACAGCCAGTCTTCTTGGTGAAAGCTAGGACAAAGAATTCATTAACTGCAGCTGTCATTTGTACATTATATTATTGTTCTCTCTCTCTCTCTTTCTCTCTCTCTCTCTTTCTCTCTCTCTCTAGGAAGCCTAGTTCGAACTACCTAGTTCGTGCCACGTGTAGCCGCGCGGCACGGGGTTCGAACCAGCCGGGATTTAAAAATGGCGGCGCCCGGCTTATGCAAATGAAGCCCGGGAAATTCAAATCCCGGGCTTCATTTGCAAGTGCGGTATGCCTACATTACCCTCCTACTTCGAAATAGGAGGGTAGTGTAGACATACCCTCTGTGTATATATAAATACCTATATATAAATGTATGTGAATGCATGTGCATGTGTATATATGTACCTACATACATAATATGCATCTGTCTCTGTGTCTCTTGTGAGTCTGTTTATTCGGGAGCATCTCCAAAATGATAAGAGCTTGTGCCACCAAATTTGGTATACACTTACCTCTTACCCGAACCTAAAGCAAGGGCAGGTTGTGGTTCTGCCTGGAAAAGGGGAGGTGCCAGCAATAGGACTATTTCCCTGCTATTTGTAGAGGGAGGGGTGGAGAGAGGAGATGTGTTACTGAGTGTGGCCACCGCGGGAAGCAAGCGGGCAGGGGAGAGCTGGACTGCAGGGTAACCAGAGGGGGCAACTGCACCGACTGAGTCTGGCCAGCTGAGGATGGGGCTTTGCAATGGAGCAGGTAAGTGGCTCTTAAAGGGGGCTCCTGTGCCCTGGACCTCCCACCCCAGGCCTCCAGATTCCAGCCCTCTCAACCCTGTCTGAGATCCCCCCCCCCGCCAGCCCTCTGCTCCATTTTGCCCATCCTAGGTCCTCCTGCTCCTAGCACTGTCTGAGCCCCCTACGCTCCCTGACCTCTCCGCCCCCAACTTTTTCTCCAACCTCAACCTCAGCCCCTTCCCCCAGGGGGCCCCACCAGTAGGGGTGGGGGCTGGAAACCATGGCACAGACCAACTCTTTCAGGTTTCTTCCCTTCATTTCTAATTGTTGTTTTTAGGTTTTGTAAAAGACTAACAAAACATGTAGCTGGTATCATGAATGTTCATGGGCACAGACCACTTCTTCAGAGGACCATCTGAAGAAGTAGACTGTGCCCGCAAACGCTCATGATACCATCTACATGGTTTGTTAGTCTTTAAAGTGCTACCAGACTATTTGTTGTTTTTTAAGTTTATCCTGTACAGACTAACTAGGCTACCCACTGAAGCTTCTGTACAAGGAAAGATAATGGAGCAAATCACACAGGGATCAATTTGCAAACATTTAGAAGATAATGGGGTAAATAAAGAACACATCACATCAAACCAAGTTTATTGCTTCCTTTAACAGGATAAAAAGCCTTGTAGATAAGGGGAAAGTTGTAGATGTGGTATTTCTAGCCTTTAGTAAACTGTTTGATACAGACTTGCATGATTTTCTCATTAATAAACTAAGGAAATACACAAACTGTAAGGTTGGTACATAACTGGTTGGATAAGCATTCCAGATAGTAATT
The DNA here is from genome assembly GCF_049634645.1 of Pelodiscus sinensis. Taxonomy (NCBI): domain Eukaryota; kingdom Metazoa; phylum Chordata; order Testudines; family Trionychidae; genus Pelodiscus; species Pelodiscus sinensis. Next base: position 10,355,456 of record NC_134740.1, on the reverse strand, counting down.
AATGGTTCACAGTTATACTACAAAACATAACAAGTGGGGTTCTGCAGGGATCTGTTCTGAGTCTGGCAGAATTTAATATCATCATCAATGATTTAGACAACGCAAAGTACGCTTATGAGTTTGCGGATGATACCAAACCGGAAGGAGTTGAAAGTACTTTAAAGGAGAGAATTGTAATTCAGAATGATCTGGACAAACTGGAGAAATGGTCTGAGGTAAGTAGGGTGAAATTCAATAAACACAAATGTAAATATCTCCACTTAGGAAAGGAACAATCTGTTAAGGTTCATCTGCACTTGCATCCTCAACTCGAAATAAGCAATTTGTCTACACGGTGCCAAATTTTAAAATAAAGTGCAATTCCGACAAGTTCCTTAACCCCCATAGAATAAGAGTTTCAGGGACATCGCAGAATAGTGCACCCCTTGTTTTGAAATCTTTTTTGAAATAACTAGCACATTAAAAGACACAGAATAGCTATTTCCTGAAACTTCCGGTATCCCAAAATAGCTCTGCTGTCTAGACATAGCCTCTGTGACCACCTAGAAAAGATTTGTGCAGAACGAGGTCTAGGGGTCATAATGGATCACAAGGCAAATATGAGTCAACAGTGGAACACTGTTGCAAAACAAATATGCATCATCCTGGGATATTTTAGCAGAAGTGATATAAGTTTAGTCCCCTTACTAAAGGTGCCTCTGCTTATTTTCTGGGAAGACCCTATATGCTGCAATCTAGCCACACAGACTACAATTACCATGAGCCCTGGGGGAAAACAGGAAGGAAGTGACTTCTGTTTTGGAGATCTGGAGTCTCTCCACTTGTGTGGAGGAAGACTGAGCAGTCTGTGAACTCTTCCCTATGTTTTTGGAGCACAAAGGGAGCCAGGCTGCTGTGGAGGTGTTTGATCCAGTTCAGGAGCTGTTATGTTGCAGTTACAGACTGGGACAGCAAGCCTTTGGAACTGGGATATATCAGGCTGCTTCCAATTGCCCTAGAAGGGAGGCCCTTTGGCTGTACTTGTGACTAGAAGCTACTCTGCATCCAGCACACAGAAGGAGGGTTTGTCTACACTACAAAGTTAATTCGAACTAACGGACATTAGTTCGAATTAATTTTGATAGGTGCTACACTAGCGCTCCGCTAATTCAAACTTAATTCGAACTAGCGGAGCGCTTAGTTTGAACTAGGTAAACCTCATTTTACGAGGATTAAGCCTAGTTCGAATTTACTAGTTCGAATTAAGGGCTGTGCAGCCCCTTAATTCGAACTAGTGGGAGGCTAGCCCTCCACAGGTTTCCCTGGTGGCCACTCTGGCCAACACCAGGGAAACTCTATTGCCCCGCTCCCGGCCCCGGACCTCTTAAAGTGGCACGGGCTGGCTACGGTGCCCATGCCAGGTGCAAGCCTGCCAGCACCCAGCCAGCAGACCCTGCACCTGTCACGCCTCGAGCCAGCCACCCGATGGCCCCCAGCCCACCCCCTCTTCCCGGGACCAGGCTGGCGGCTCCCGGGAGCTTGCCCGGGAACGCAAGAGGCGGGCATGCACCTGGTCTAGTGTGGACATCGTGGACCTCGTCCATGACCTCCACACTAGGCACAGGAAAGTGGCCGTCTAGGGCAGGAGAGCTGCCAGCCTGGCCACCCAGGAGCAGGTGTGCATGAAAATCAAGGGGGTCCACTGAGACCCCCGACCCTGAGCTTACAATGGCCGTCCTGGGTCAGACCAAAGGTCCATCTAGCCCAGTAGCCTGTCTGCCGACAGTGGCCAACCCTAGGGACCCTGGAGGGGATGGACCGAAGACAGTGACCAAGTCATTTGTCTCGTGCCATCCCTCTCCAGCCTTCCACAAACTTTGGGCAGGGACACCACTCCTACCCCCTGGCTAATACCACTCCATGAACCCAACCTCCATGACTTGCTCTCACTTATCTTTAAACTCTGTTCTAGTTCTAGCCTTCACAGCCTCCTGCAGCAAGGAGTTCCACAGGTTGACTCTTTGCTTTGTGAAGAACAACTTTCTGTTACTAGTTTGAAGCCTGCTACCCATTCCTTTCCTTTGGTGTCCTCTAGTCCTTCTATTATGGGAACTAATGAAGAACTTTTCTTGATGCATCCTCTCCACCCCACTCATGCTTTTATAGACCTCTATCCTGTCCCCCCTCTGTCTCCTCTTTTCAAAACTGAAAAGTCCCAGTCTCTTTAGCCTCTCTTCATATGGGACCTGTTCCAAACCTCTGGTCATTGTAGTTGCCCTCTCCTCTCCCACTCTCTCTCTTCCCCTCTCCCACCTCCTTTTCCCAGTCTCCCTGAGTTTTGTTCAATAAAGAGAGATTCTATTTTTGAACACACGTTTTCTTTATTTTGTACATCAGGAAGGGGGGCTAGAGAGGGGTAAGTGGAAGGAGGTGAAGGAGGAATGGGGTACGAGCCCCTGATGGGGAGGACTGGGCTGGCTCTGTGGGCTTCTGGGAGTGGAAGCTCTTTTGCAGCCCCCCAATTGCCCCCTCTTCCCAGATGGCAGCCTGCGGCAAGTGCAGCCGGGCTGATGCCCGAGTGCTGTGATGTGCCCAGTGTGGGTACTCAGGGCACTCCAAGTCAGGACTGCTTTGCAAGCGGGGCACCCCTGAGAACTGTCTGTCCGGGGTGGGGGTCGGGTCCCTTTAAGCACAGCCCTCGGCTAGCCTGAGGCAGCAGCTCCACGCTCTAAGTCCTCCTCTGATGCCCTGCCGGCACTGCTTCCGGCCATCCTTAAGCCCTGTTCAGGGTCCACTTAATGTGGACATGCTAGTTCGAATTAGCAAAATGGTAATTCGAACTAGTTTTTTAGTCTGGATCCATTAGTTCGAATTAGCTTAGTTCAAATTAACTAATTCGAACTAAGTTAGTTCGAATTAGCGCTGTAGTGTAGACATACCCGGAGACTGTGAGTAACTGGGCATCTTTGGGGAAATGCTGCCTGGGACAGACCTCAGAGACACAGACTAATTCTGGGTTCAAAGAGAGACAGAGAGGCCAACCCAGTGAACCAGAGGTGCTGCATAGCTTGCACCCACTGTGACGGGCCAGCCCCGTCACCTGCGCTGTGTCCAGGCACGCGGGCAGCTCGCGTGGTGAGCGAAGAGCCGGGGGAGTGCTGGCTGCATTGCCGCGCATGCACCAGCACACCTGGGGGGAGGCACACCCGCGAGTGGGAAACAGCGGCGGAGGATGCTGAGGGGGGGCGGAGGTCCCAGGAGGGGCCGGTGGATCGCGCCGGGGGCTGGCAAGCGGAGGACCTGGATAGCACCTCCCTATCCCCCCGAGCAAGAGGGGGCAACCTTAGGGCTGCGGTGGAGAGCTGAGCTGGGATTGACCAGACCCCAGGCCACGGAAGAGCAACCAGGCGACGTAGGACCACGGGAGGGACGCTCCGACCGAGGCGGTGTCAACGGACTGGTAAGAGCTGGACTGGAGAGAGCACCGGAGACTGGGACCTTTACTGGCCACAGGGGTTAAGTAGGAGGGTCCTGGTCATAGCGGGGCTCGACCCCGATATAAGAGAACCCTTCTACATCCTATAGGCCAAGAGAAAAAGGGTCAGGGGTAGCAGAGAGCCCCTCCGTGAACTGAACGCGGGCTCCCCTACCCCACAACCATACGGGGCTAAAGGGGAGGGGGTGGTTCGCCCCCTGACACCCACATACACCCTCCCTACAGAGAATCTCCATTACAGCTGCAGTTCTTCCAGCGCGCCCATTCAAGCAAAAGTCTGGGACTCTGAGTCTAGGGGTGTGCAAATTCTAGGGTGGAATAAATATTGGCAGTGCAAATGGGAGTTAGATAAGTTCCTTTTACTTCTGTGTACTTTGTCAATTGATGTTATTCACTGTTAATTTGTTATATCCTGTTTCTTTAAGTTAAGTAAAGGTTGTATATTCTAATGCAATCTATTAGAAGTATATTAGTTATGATTTGTAAATGTTGTTCTGAAGTTAGATCTAGTTTACTGTTGGAATAAGTTTATCCCTGGAGGTTCCCAAGTCACACCAGTAAGTGTGTTACAGGGCCAAACTGGTGGAGGCTTCACCATTATATGTTCTTTATGAGCAAGGGACAGCAGCAAGGGGGTGAATAGGGTTTCCCCAACTAAACGACATCACCACTGGGGTACTCAGGATCTCCTTTTATGCTAAAACCATCAGGCATCCAGGCACATCTGTGAGTGTGACCTGCTCCCAAGTAACCCAGGGAGGAAAGAGGAAGTTACATAAGCAAGACACAAGATGTAATTCTTCTGCTGTATTACATGTTGAATTGACCTCAGCTGAAGTATTGTGTCCAGTGTTTAGGAAATATGTGGACAAACTAGAAAAAGTAAAGAGAAGAGCGAAAAAAAGTTATAGAAAACATGACCCTCTAGAATTGGGTTTGTTTCTAGAATTGGGGTAATTAGCCATTAGAGAAAACATCAGCCTTAGGAGAACCTTTCTCTCATCTGATGAGCTTTTCTGAGACCTCTCCAGAGAGCCTGTAAGTAATGGTTACTATGACTATAAAAGTGGGGAGAGGGGAGAGAGTGTCCAAGCCACATGACTCTGGACTCCCTCGTGTAATGTCTTTATTTGTCCATAAATCATCTGGGAGCCAACATTTGAAACAAAGGGTTCCCACCCCGTTTGAATCTCTATATAGCAGGGAGCGAGCTCATAGATTCTCTTCGTTCACCGCAGAAGAGGGCTCCTGGAAAGACCCAAGGAACAAAGACAGACCTGCGGGCAGTGCTGGATCCGAGCTAACAGGATTTCTAGCCTTCGTAATGAACCCTAGAAAACACATATTCTAAAGTAAATGCCGCTTGTGCCTTGAGATTCTGGTATTATCAGTGAGGGTGAGATATTACTTATTCTCTCCTAATCTATCTAGTGTGTTAAGGCTAGTCTGTGCTTTTGTTTATTTGCTAGGCAAGCTGCTTTGACCGGTTTGCTATCTCTTGCCTCGGTAGTTCATAAATGTGTACTTTAACTTTAACCGGTGTGACACTAAGTGAACTCCCCGGGGAAATCTCTCAGCCAGGATACCAGAGACGAGCATGTTTTTTCTCCATGTTCAGGAAGAGTCAGATGGGGAAACAAATTCCTACTTGCTGGTGTTTGCACCAGGATAGGGCGATACATGGGTGGGGCCTTAGGCTGGGGAGCTGGTGGGGATCTGGACTGTCACTTCTCGATTGCTGGTCCATGCAGTGGCCAGTCAGAGAGCTACCATGTCACCACAGCTGAGCGTGTCCCTGCCCGTGTCAATGGGACTGGGAGCAGGGCTGCAGCTGGCCACAGCAGCCCAGCAGTCTAGATAAGGATCTGCTGACCCCAGAACCCTTTTTGTCAAACTTTGTAAGCCTCACTACCATGTGTTTTGTCTGGTTATTTAACCAATTGAAATTAATGCAAGGCTGGAAGCAGGATTATGTAAGTTAACCCCCCCGCCCCATTTACTTCACTTTCTCCTAGTAGCAACAGGAAACCCCCAAGTTGCAACTGCCCAAGTTGCACCTCCCCCCCCCCCCCCCCCCCGGCACTTACAACTGGTTTTTTAAGTGCAGAAAGGGCTGAAACCCCCCAACTTATGTCCTCGGCACACATTTACGATGGTGCATGATGCCTATTGTAAATGAGGGCTTGAGTTATGACACCCCCGACTTGCGACAGTTCCCCAGAAACCAATTGTCATAAGTTGGTGGGAGCGCCTGTATTAAAAGTTGAAACGAATGGAAAACATAGTGCAAAGATTCTCCTCTTAGCTCCAAACATGTGAAGGAAGGGATCTGGTGAGGTTGTAACTGACAAGAGATCGTAACTGGGAAGGCTAAAACAGCACCGTGAAAATGATACTATCTGGTTGAAAAAGATAAGTGCTTGCTCAGGCATCCCCCATAATCAAAAGAATAGGAGGGCTTCTTCAATCCAAGAGAAAATTCAATGGAGAGAGGTGGGTTTGAGCAAAATATGCTTAGATAAGAAAATTGAATGACACACAGATTTTGAGGGGAAGAACATAAAAACGGCCTTTCAAGGTCCATCTAGTCCAATGTCCTGTCTTCCTACAGTGGCCAATGCCAGGTGCCCTAGAGGGAATGAACACAACAGGGAATTACCAACAGATCCACCCGTTACCTAGTCTCATCCCTGACACACAGAGGCTACGTCTACACTGGCACCCTTTTCCTGAAATGCTTAAAACGGAACAGTTTCCCGTTATAAGTATTTCCGGAAAAAGAGCGTCTACATTGGCAGGATGCTTTTCCAGAAAAGCTGATATAGACGCGCTTTTCCGGAAAAAAGCCCCGATCGTCATTTTCGCGATCGGGGCTTTTTTGCGGAAAATACTACTGTGCTGTCTATACTGGCCCTTTTCTGGAACAGTTTTCCTGAAAAAGGACTTTTGCCCGAGGGGGAGCAGCATAGTTTTTCCGGAAAAGCAGCTGATTTCTTACAGTAAATCGTCAGGGCTTTTCCGGAAATTCAAGGGGCCAGTGTAGACAGCTCACAGCTTATTCCATGGGCACATCATAAGTTAGAGGCTGAAGAGATCAGACGGAAGGATTTATCAAGATGACTGTAGGGGCAAAGCAACTAAGAGGTATCGGATTCATTGGCCAGGTATCTTTGCTTTAAGAGCAAGGATCTGCTATTATTTCTTTAAACACATCTGTATTATATGCATCATACAATTTGGGGAAATAATCTCTCACTGAGAACAACCCCATGTGAGACCCTAGATACAAACACGGGTGGCTGTGCCAAGTCACTGTGTGTGTCGTCATGTTCCCACTGCGAATTTTATCTTTCTTGGTCAAAGCAAATGCTTGTTCATCTACCCAAGCTAGGAATTTCACCTCCCGACTGCAGACTGGACGTACGCAAGGATGACATCTAAATAGCCCACATTTTTAATATTTTTTTCTTTGTTTTTTCTTCTAGTTATCTTATGATGGCCCTAATGTGATAAAGATGGCCCAGAGTTCTAGCTTAGAAGTCTTTGTTTTAAGTTCAAAAGAGCTTGTGGTAGTTAGATGGGACATTTCTAGTAATTCAATAGGAATCCATGCTATTGATTCACCATCTACTGAAAATTCTGCCACTTTGGGTACGTCTAGACTCCAGGGTTTTGTCGACAGAAGTTTTGTCAACAGATACTGTTGACAAAGCTTCTGTCGACAAAGAGCATCTAGACGACATCCAGTTCTGTCGACAAGCAAGCCGCTTTGTCGACAAAACAGTGTGGACACAAAGGACAGTGTAGATGCAATAATGCCTTCTATCGACAGAACTCTGTCAACAAAAGGCGTTATTCCTCATAGAATGAGGTTTACATACGTCAACAAAACTGCTGAGTTTTGTCAACATCATGTCGACATAACTCAAAGGCAGTGTGGACGCAGGTATAGTTTTGTTGAGAAAAGACCACTTTTGACGACAAAATCCTGTAGTCTAGACACACCCTTAGTGATATGAATCTTCCTCTGTGTATAGACAACTTGATTCTTCCAGTGGAGAGATGCACCAGTAAGAGGTGACCTCCTTCAGGTTTCTGCCAGAGTAACTTTCAGAACAATTTGCACTCCATCAATATTTAATAATGTTCTATTTCTGGACAGGTATTATGGAGAAAGCAGAAGGAAGAAACGAAACACCTATCATGGAATTTATCCTCTTAGGGTTTGGGAACGGCCCTGAACTGCAGCCCCTCCTCTTCCTGCTGTTTCTAGTGATTTACATTGTGACAATGGGTGGGAACATCCTCATCGTTGTGCTAGTTGTGGCTGATCAGCACCTTCACACCCCCATGTATTTCTTCCTGTGGAACTTGTCTTTCTTGGATCTCTGTTACAGCTCCTCCATTCTGCCCAGGTTGCTGTCCAGTCTCCTGACTGGGGACAGAACCATCTCTATTGAGAGCTGCCTTGTGCAATTATATTTGTTCGCTATTATGGCAGCTACAGAACTTTGGCTGCTTGCAGCCATGTCCTACGATCGGTATGTAGCCATATGCCATCCCCTCCGCTACGCTGCCCTGATGAACGGCCGGGTGTGTGTCCAGCTCGTGGCAGGGTCCTGGATAAGTGGTTTTCTGTTCAGCATCACAGCACATAGTTTTGTGTTCCAAATAACATTCTGTGATTCCAAAGAAATTGACCATTTCTATTGTGATTTTTCACCCATGATAAAACTGTCCTGTAGCGATACCCGGACTCTGGAACTGGTGGCCTTTACTTTTGCTACCATAGGGACATTTGTGCCTTGTCTACTGACCCTGACATCCTACGTTTGTATCATCACCACCATCCTGAGAATCCCATCCAGCACCGGGAGGCAAAAGGCCTTTTCCACCTGCTCCTCTCACCTCACTGTGGTGACAGTTTTGTATGGGACCCTGATTATTGTCTATGTGTTTCCAACAAACAACACTCCCAAGATCCTATACAAAATATCCTCTGTCTTCTACACAGTCCTGACTCCCATGATCAATCCTGTTGTCTACTGCCTGAGAAACAAAGAGGTCAAAAAGTCTCTGAGAAAAGCTATTCTCACGTTTGTTACTTTCAGAAATAGGCAAAGAATATGAAAGGCCAATTTTTAGCATATAGTAAATAGAAATGAACTCATCTGGTTTCTTAGGCTTGGTCTACAGAGGAGTTTAGATTGAATGTAGCTACATAACCTTGATTTTCTTAACCATGAGTCCACACAAGCAAGCTTGTTCCATCGACATTACAGGTCACTCAAGCCGACTTTGGTACTCGTGCTATTCATGGAGAAAATTTGAACTTGAATGGTCAAAGTCAGGGTTGTGTATACCCGACACTGAGAAAGTCCAGAACATGCAACTCTACTGGTTTCCAGGTGAACAGGAAAATCCCCAGGTCAGTTTGAATTTCAATTCCCATGTGGCCAGCATTGCAAGTAGACCTCAGTGCAGACAACACTCCTGAGCAGAACACATGGGCATGACCTTCATTAATTCAACTTCCTTGGGCGCCAGTTCCCAGAGATGCAAAATAGCACCATCATGGAGAGTCCAGCAGATCTTGGACCTCATTGGAGAAGCACATAGTGGGAGAGGGGAAGAGGAGAATGAGGAAAATGCCAGCTGGTGAGCAGCGAGAGCCAAGAACTTTTCGTGACTTTGGAGACAATCCCCTCTTCACATGACATCTCACAGCTGGGCGCTGAACCCTGGGAGGACACTTCTGGGGAACTCATAATTTTTTTCTTGCTACAAGAGGGTTAAGGCATTTGAGCGTGATGTGTTGTGTGTTCTCTGCCTGCACAGTATGGGAAGCCTGGAATGGCTTGTTAACTTGTCTGGAGATGGAACAGGAATCCTTCCTGCACATCCCGTCATGCTCTGAGATAGGAACTCTTGGTGATGCTGTATGACATTGTTTTATGGATACAAATATGTCTAACTTGAATATGCTTTGGACAAAATACTTCATGTCATTTTAATGCTGAAGTCTGCTGTGTCTGTATGTCGTAGTTTGGTGCCTGTATCACTCTTGTATGGAAAGTTAGAAATATAGGGTAGGGAACGGTTTAGGGTTTTAAATACACAATTGAACGCCATCAAAGGTGTTTCCAATGCTGGGGTACCTCCATTTCCTAGTGGTCACCTGTAAATAACCTCCTTTGTCCTCTAAGTGTAAGCAGGGGTTGGCCTTGGGACAACATGGGAACACCCCAACTGGTAGAGTCTGAGCAGGGAATTTTCCACGGGAGAGAGAACAAGAAGTTCCTACCCACAGTGAAATCAATGAAACAATAGGAAACGAGCTGTCCCTTTGTCTTTGGCTGGCTGGACAAAACCAAGGAAATAACCAGAGACCAAAAGGGAGAAAAGGATGTTCCCTGGCTTGGGGTTTTAGCCGAAACTGCAATAGCTGTAGGGAAACGTTGCAATGAGCTTTAATGTGTCCACTGGCTGTGCACTTTCAGTTTATTATAAATTTGTCTTTCACTTCGCTCTGTCGTCACTTGCAAACACTTGAATCCTCCTGTTTGTACTTAATAAAATTATTTATTTTTACTATTGCCTGTAAATAATTGTTACTTGGGGGAGCAACCCGCGTGTGCATCCATCTTGCATTGTGATGGGGCTGAAGGGGGCTTGTCTGAGTGGTTTATTTGCAGTTCAGATCCCAGTTCAGGTGTGGTTGCCTGGATACTGGGTCTGAAACTGCATTTTCCTCAGACCTGAAGGCTGTGTCTAGACTGGCAAGTTTTTCCGGATGATTTTCCGGAAAAACTTGCCAGCTGTCTATACTGGCCACTTGAATTTCCGAAAAAGCACTGACGATCTCATGTAAAATCATCAGTGCTTTTCCGGAAAAACTATGCTGCTCCCATTCAGGCAAAAGTCTTTTTCCGAAAGACTTTTGCCCAAAAGGGCCAGTGTAGACAGCATACTACTGTTTTCCACAAAAAAGCCCCGATCGCAAAAATGGCAATCGGGGTTTTTTTTGTAGAAAACCACGTCTAGATTGGCCACGGACCCTTTTCCACAAAAAGTGCTTTGGCGGAAAAGCATCCTGCCAATCTAGACATGCTTTTCCGAAAATGCTTTTAACGGAATTCAGAAATTCATGCCAGTCTAGATGTAGCCGAAGTGTTTCAGTGTCTCTGTTGCTTTGGGGTAAGTGTATGTGAGCTCAGCTCGGTGCCTTGCCTGGGGGAGACCAGGAGACCAGGCCCAGTAGGACCGGGTGGTGAGAAACCCCTGAAAGCGAGGAGGCGAGTGGCAGTGACTTTGTCAGCACATTGGGAAGCAGCCCTAACGGGTCTTCTGTGATCACCCCCATCACCATCTCTGAGTCTTTTTACAAGGTTCTTGGGAGGTTCTCCTGGTTTATCTGTCCTTCCCATGCCAAGTGCAGTCAGTGGTCTGCTGTCCTTACAACACAAAGCGGTGTAACAGATTTCTGGCCACATTCAGTGAGCATCAGCTCCTGATCACTGTGTGGTTTACACAGCACTCTGGATGAAGGAGGAGAGGAAGCCAGTAGTTACGGCCTCTTGCAATCCCTCTTTCCCTCCCACCCTCACACCCACAGGCTTCCACGAGATGGGTAAGTAGCATGCTGCTGGGAAACAGGATGTGGCAGACAAGGAGGACGGATTTCTGGCCCCAGCCTCTGTTGAAGGCCCCTGAGGGCAGGAAGTTCCCATGCAGGGGGAGTGGCAGAAGGGGCAGAGGGGCTGAGAGAGTGCTAGGAGCCTGGCACTGTGGGCATGGGATGGGGGAGGAAAAGGGGATGAGGGCTGGAATGATCAGAGGGGGGGGGGGGTTGGGAGGGCTAGGGAGCTCCACAGGAGGGTGTGGTGTGGGGGGTAAGGTGGGCTGGGACTTCGCCTAAGGGCCACTTACCTGCTCCATAATAGAGTCCTGGCCTCAGACGGACGTTCTCTTGCTGGTGCACATGCCCTCTCTGGTCACCCTGCAGTCCAGCTCTCCCCTGCCGGCTCGCTGCCCCCAGTGGCCACGCTCAGTATCACATCTCTTCTCTCTGCCCCTCCCTTTGCAAATTCTGGGGAACCAGTCTCATTGCGGGCACCTCTCATTTTGCAGGCGCAACCCCATCCTGACCGTGCTTTACGTTAGGAGAAGAGGAGGCTGCATTCCGAATTTGGTGGCCCTTAATCTACATCCCTCTGTTGGTTTCATCCTGGGGAGGCTAGGGGCAGGGGGCCAAGGAGAGAGCCTTTTGTATTTTCTGGGAGGGGTAAGGAGTGGGACTCATTTTGATCATGGTACTGGTCCCCCTACCTCCAGCCACCCAGGCCACCATCCCCACCTCAGACATTGACTCGAGCTAGGCTGCTGCCAGCCCCACCAGCCCTGGTCCTTCTTCCACTACCTCCTAGCAGGGCTCCCAGCCACCTGCCCCCTGCCATCTGGCTCCTACCCACCAGCTCCCGACCAGGGCTCTGTAGTATAGAGACATCCATTGTCCTGCCGAACCACCAAAGTTGCCGGACCAGAGAGGCCCGGTATAATGAAATTAAGAGCGTTAGGTTTTAGCAAAATATGCCCATGAAAGGGTATTGAATTACTCTCAGATTTTGAAGGTAAAATCATAAAAGCTGCCTTACAAGATCCGTCTAGCCCAGTGTACCATCTTCCAACTGTGGCCAATGCCAAGTGCCCCAGAAGGAATGAACCAAACACAGAATCTTCAATTCTCCATCCCCTTTAATCCATTCTCATCCCTGACAAATAGATGCTAGGGATGCCATTCTTGCCCATCCCAGATAATAGCCATTCATGGAAGTATTTTTCAATGAATTTATCTATTTCACATCTTGTGTGTGTATTTTATTCTCGGTCTCAGAGGAATACCATGTTAGCTTGTAACAAGAACGAGTGGCCCTATAGCACCATAAAGACTTCCAAATATGCATGTGTACCATGAGCTTTTGTGGGCAAAGCTCGTTTCTTCAAATGAGCTTGAGTGGAAATGGCATTGTGGGCACACAAGCTCATCTGAAGCAGATGCAGCCATAGAAGGTTATCGATTCCAGGTTTCCATCAGTGTAACTGACAGCATGAACCACTTTCCACCAGTTTTTAACAATGTTCTATCTCTAGATACGTGCTATGGAGAGAGCAGAAAGAAGAAACCAAACACCCATTGTGGAATTTATCCTTCTGGGATTTGGAGAGGTCCCGGAACTGCAGCCTCTCCTCTTCCTGCTGTTTCTGGTCATCTATCTTGTGACAATGGGTGGAAACAACCTCATTCTTGCATTAGTTGTGTCCAGTCGACACCTTCACACCCCCATGTACTTCTTCCTGGGGAACTTGTCCTTCCTGGATCTCTGTTACAGCTCCTCCATCCTGCCCAGGCTTCTGACCAGTCTCCTGACTGGGGACAGAAACATCTCTGTTAAGGGCTGCCTGGTGCAATTGTATTGGTTCTCTATCATGGCAGCTACGGAATTTTGGCTGCTGACGGCCATGTCTTATGATCGGTATTTAGCAATATGCCGTCCCCTCCATTACGCTGCTCTGATGAATGGCAGGATTTGTGGCCAGTTAGTGGTGGTGTCTTGGATAAGCGGCTTTCTACTTGGCATCATAGCCAACAGCTTTGTGTTCCAATTAACATTCTGTGATTCTAAAGAAATCGACCATTTCTTTTGTGATTTCTCACCCATGATAAAACTGTCCTGCAGCAACACCCGGACTCTGGAACTAGTGACATATAGTGACTCTACCATAGGGGCACTTGTACCCTTGCTACTGACCCTGGCATCCTACATTTGTATCATCACCACCATCCTGAGAATCCCTTCCAGCACCGGGAGGCAAAAGGCCTTTTCCACCTGCTCCTCCCACCTCATTGTGGTGACAGTTTTATACGGGACCCTGATCGCTGTCTATGTGGTTCCCACAAACAACACTCCCAAGGTCCTACACAAAATGTTCTCGCTCTGCTACACAGTTCTGACTCCCATGATTAACCCCGTCATCTATTGCCTAAGAAACAAGGAGGTGAAAAAGTCTCTGAGAAATGCTATTTTGAAACTGGTTGCTTTTGGAAACAGGCATCAAATCTGAAAGGACAAATTTTAGCACATAGTAAAATAGAAATGAACAGATTTTTAGGCCTGGTGTACACTAGGAGTATGTCTACACTACATGGCTCTGTCGACAGAGCCATGTAGATTACCTTTGTAGACATAGGAAAATGAAGAGGCGATTTAAATAATCGCCACTTCATTTAAATTAAAATGGCTGCTGCACTGTGCCGATCAGCTGTTTGTCGGCACAGTGCAATAGTCTGGACGCTCCGTGGTCGACATCAAAGCCCTTTGTTGACCTCCCCGTTATGCCTCATGGGATGAGGTTTACCGGGGAGGTTGACAAAGGGCTTTGATGTTGACCGTGGAGCGTCCAGTCTATCGCGCTGAGCAAACCACTCATCGGCACAGCGCAACAGCCATTTTAATTTAAATAAAGCAGTGATTATTTAAATCGTGGCTTCATTTTCCTATGTCTACAAAGGTAATCTACATGGCTCCATGTAGTGTAAACATACCCTAGGGCTGTGTCTAGACTGGCAAGTTTTTCCGCAAAAACTTGCCAGCTGTCTACACTGGCCGCTTGAATTTCCACAAGAGCACTGACTTTGTAATGTACAAAATCAGTGCTTCTTGTGGAAATACTATGCTGCTCCCATTCGGGCAAAAGTTTTTGCACAAAAGGGCCAATGTAGACAGCTCAATTTTGTTTTGCGCAAAAGCGCATCTAGATTGGCACAGACGCTTTTCTGCAAAAAGTGCTTTTGTGGAAAAGCGTGCCTGACAATCAAGACGCTCTTTTCTGCAAATGCTTTTTAAAAAAAACTTTTCCATTAAAAGCATTTGCAGAAAATCATGCCAGTCTAGACCTAGCCTAGGAGTTTAGGTAGACTTTAGCTTCATAAGATCGATTTTCTAAACCACTGGTTCCCAACTTTTTTATACCATGGACTGACAAACTCATTCAAAAGCTATTGGCATACCGGCACTAAAAATGTGTATATTCAGTATGGTAACTTTGAGAGGTCACATGTCGTTTTACATCGCATCTGTACACACATAATACATGTCATTGCAATGGTAGCCCCTGGCAAATAAGGCATATCAAAGGAAGGGAGACAAGATGGTTAAGAAGAATTAGAAAACCTGCTGCACATGTATATTTGAAAAAAACAATAAAATAGGTGCTAATATTTGTTAAAGTATATTCTCTTGCTCTAAACTTTGGTCTCAACGGTACCAGAATTAAACAGGTGGTAGTTAGCAGGTCTGACTGGGCTGATACATTCTACACCAGACTCAACACACAGCCCGTGGGCTACACAGAGTCCATGGCTTGTTTGTTTGCAGCCTGCAGTACGATTTGGGTTTACACGGGGCTCAACACGCGGCCCAGAGCTGGGATCCTTTGAACATGGCCTCCACTGGGAACACGCGCCTCAACAGTGAGTCAATATAATGGTCTTTTGTTGATATGCTCTTTAGTAGTTGAAGTCCTGGACTGTCATGTCATTGCTCATTAAAAGTGCTGTCATGTGGGTAGAAATTGGGTAACTATTGCATTGTATTAATATCAGAACTGATTTACATGGGGCCTGTGCCTTATGTAATCTTGCCTTAATCTTTGTATTTATGCCCAGCCATATGAAATTATATATTTGCATCTATTTGCATGTAGATGCAACCACACTTAAGTTGCGGCCCTCGGCATGTGCTGTGAATATCACTCTGGTCCCTGGGGCTTCCAAAGTTGAGTAACCCTCCTCTCCACATTTATATTTGCGTATGCACTTAATAATGAATAATAATAATGTGTGTGCACAAGCTGGAGGCCAAGGGGAGGCTCCCACAGAGCAAGGAGACAGGAGAACGGGGTTGCAGTGACAGCTGCCCATCCCATGGTTCTCAGCTGTGCTGGCCAAGGCAGCCACTCAAAATGCCGGGCCAGGTAGCAGCCATTGGAGCTGGAACTAGGGCCCGGCTCCCATCACAGCACAACCAGCTACCAACTGCCCCAATCACACTGCTGCGGCGTAGGGAAGTAGGGGGGTAGAGAATTCCTTGGGAACCCCATTGGGTGGAGCTAAATAAAAGCTGGGGGTGTGGCCAGTCACAATCCACACATCGGTGGGTGGGAACTGCTGTTCTAAACCATGAGTTCCAGCCCACCAACATCCTTTATAAAATTGCCTTTATGGGCAGAGATATGCATCTAGCAAAGATGCTGTGGACAACATATCTCATGTAACCTACTGCCTGTAACGTCCCAGTCTGCTGCACCTGTATATGTTCCTCCTGGGCATGTATCACTCTTGTGTGGAAAGTTAGATACGCAGTACAGAATAGCTTTTGGTTTTAAATGTGCGATTGAAACCCATCAAGGGAGTTTCCAGTTCTTGGACACCTCCATATCTGGGGGATCACCTGTAAGCAGCCTGCTTTGTCCTTTGAGTCTCAGCGGGGGTTGGTCCAAAGAAGACATGTGACCAGGGAAATTCATGGAAGTCGGGAAAGAGAACAAGTTCCCAGCCGAAGGGGAATCTATAAAACAATGGGACTGAACCGTTGTTTCTAAACTAAACACCTTGGCTGGCCAGACACACCCAGGGAAATAGTGAGGGACCCTAGAGAGAAAAAGATCTTCCCTTGCTTGGGGGTCTGGCTGAAATAAAACCGTTTGTAATAAGTTTGCAATAAGTTTTAGTGTGATAGACCTGGCTGTGCATTTTCTGTTATTTTAAATTTGTTATTCACCGTGCTCTGTTTTCTCTTGAAACCTATGAAATCCTCCTCTTTGTACTTAATAAAATCACTTGTATTTCCTATCCAGCCCCGTGTAAATAAGTGTTACCTGGGGGAGCCATCAGTGTGTACGTTCTCGCTTTCATTGTTAAAGAGGGCTTGCTGGAGTGGTTCATTTGGGGTTCTGATCCGAGTTGGGGGTTGGTTTCCTGGAAGCTGGGCCCGAACTGCATTTCCCCTGGACCTGAAGAGATTGCTCTTCGTCAAGGGGTCAGAGGTCTCAGCTCGGTGCCTCGGCTGCAGGAGACAGGGAGATCAACACTCCAGGAAGCACCTGCAAGAAGTCATCTGTAACTGCCCCTCCATCACACCCTTTGATTCTTAGAGGGAGAATGAAACAGTAACAGGACACGTGCAGATGGAAGGGGCAATTAATGATTTCTTTGTCCTGGCTTTCACCAAGAAGGGAGGCCGAGCATCAGCAATGACAGTTTAAATGGGGTAGGTTCAAATGCTCAAATAAGGGAAGGACAAGACAAAAGTTACTTAGACAAGTCACCAGGGCCTAAGAAATGCATCCTGCATTATGATTTTAGGGGTCATACTGGACCACAAGTTAAACACGAGTCAACAGTGCAACACTGTTGCAAAAAAAAGCAAACATGATTCAGGGAGGCATTAAAAGGACTGTGGTGAGTAAGACACAGGAAGTCATTCTTCCACTCCGCTCTGCACTGCTCTGATGAGGCCCCTACTGGAGTATTGTGTCCAGTTTGCGCACCACATTTCAAGAAAGATGTGGAGAAACTGAAGAAGGTCCAGAGAAGAGCAACAAAAATGATTAAAGGTCTAGAAGATATGAAGGAAGACTGAAATAATTGGGTTTGTTTAGTTTAGAAAAGAGAAGACTGAGAGGGGACATGGTAGCAAAAAGGGTGCTACAAGGAGGAAGGAGAAATATTGTTCTTCTTGGCCTCTGATGACAGAACAAGAAGCAATTGGTTTATATTGCAGCAAGGGAGATTTAGGTTGGACGTTAGGAAAAACTACCTAGCTGTCAGGGTGATGAAACACTGGAATAATTTGCCTAGGGTAAGTAAGACGGTGCTTGGTCCTGCCGTGAGGGCAGGGGACTGGATTCGATGACCTTTCAAGGTCCCTTCCAGTTCTAGCATTCTGTGATTCTACTCCAGGAGCTGATTGAGGAAATATCTGAGACATTAGTGATTATCTTTGAAAACTCAGGGAATTTGAGAGTAATTCCAGTTGACTTCAAAAGGACAAATACAATGCCCATCCATAGAAAAGGGAAAGAATCACAATCCAAGGAATTCCAGACCAGTCACTTGAACTTCTCTACAAGGAAAGAAAATGGAGCAAATCCCTCAGAAATCTATTTGCAAACATCTACAAGCAAATAAGTTGATGAGTGCAGAACAAATCATGTCAAACCCATTTCATTGCTTTCTTTGAAGGGGTAACAAGCCTTGTGGGTAAGATGCAGATGTGGAATTTCTATCATTTCATTGAATCATAGAGTCATAGAGCTGGAAGAGACCTCAGGAGGTCATCAAGTCTAGCCCCCTGCCCAAAGATCTTAATGACTCCTGAGATCTCTTCGGGTACGTCTAGACTACCGGGTTTTGTCGACAGAAGTTTTGTCGACAGTATCTGTCGACAAAACTTCTGTCAACAAAGAGCATCCAGACACATTGAGTTCTGTCGACAAAGCAAGCTGCTTTGTCGACAGAACCCTGTAGTCTAGACGCAACCCTACGGGCAATAACACCTTCTGTCGACAGAACTCTGTCGACAGAAGGTGTTATGCCTCGTAAAATGAGGTTTACCAGCGTCGACAAAACTGCTGACATAACGTCGACAGAACTCAGCGGTAGTGTAGACGCTGGTATAGTTTTGTCGACAAAAGTCCACTTTTGTCGACAAAACTCGGTAGTCTAGACACACCCTTCCAGACCTAGGATTCTATGATTCTGTGATCAGTTCTGACTACGCTAATTTTCTTTTGAATGAGACATTCCCTTTTTCTCTATTGGTTTGTCTTTAGGGTCAACAGTTCTCCTGTCTCCATTATTTTCCCTTTGAAATCAGTTGTCTTCCATGACTTGCCCTTTGAGGTTAGTACTAAGACTGTCCTAGTGCCATAGTTTTTCTTTTCTAAAAATAAATATTAACTTTCCCTGCACAATAATGTAAATTTTCACCAACATCTATGTTCAGGTATCTGGAGGAAAAATTACTAGCCAGGAGAGACATTACCAACAAGGAAATACACTAAGAATCACTGTAGGGTCTAGGTGGGTCGGCCAGATCCCAAAGCTCAGTTTCTGTGGAGGATTGGTCACTGCCAAGGATAGCAGAGAATGAGAAATGTAATGAAAAGATTATCATATTATTTCAGAAAATCTGAAGAATTAGGCTGAAGGTGCAGCTGGTTTGGACAGGTTGTGACTGGCTGAATATGCTCTCCTTATTTGTGTTTGATTCTGCAGTTACGAATATCGACTCTATGTTACACCGTTGTCATGCCCACTGGGAAAGATGTTGTCAGTAGGATGTTGGGATGGGCCTAGATAGAAGGCTGGGTTGGGCCTATTAGCGGTAATTAGCCATTAGAGAAAACAACAAGCCTTAAGAGAACCTCAGCTCTCATCTGCTGAGAACTCTCCAGCGGTTGCTATGACACTAAGAGAGGGGTTGGGGGAGTCACCAACCAACATGACTCTGGACTCCCTCACGTAATGTCTTTATTTGTCCATAAATCACCTGGGAACCAACTTTGGAAACAAAGGGTTCCCACCCCATCTGAATCTCTATATAGCAGGGAGTGAGCTCATTGGTTCTTTTCATTCCCTATAGAAGAGGACTCCTACAGAGACCCACAGAACAAAGACAGACCTGAGGGAAGTGCTGGATCCAGGCGAAAGGGATTTTTAGCCTTTGTAAAGGAACACAAGTTCCAAAGCAAATGCAGCGTGTGCCTTGAGAATCTACCGGAGGGCTGGTGTCATCAGTGCAGGTGAGATGTGACTCATTCACAGCCAGTCTGACCAGCGTGTTTGCTTGCTTGTGGCTTCATGTGTGTGTTTGCTTGCTTGCTAGATGAGCGGCTTTGGCCGGTTTGCTATCTCTTGTCTCTTACCAGCTACCTCTGTAGTTAATAAAAGTGCAGTTTGACTTTAACCAGGGTGACACTAAGTGAATTCTATGCAGGAAAATCTCTCAGCCGGGGAACCAGAGATGAGCATATTTTCCTCCACATTCAGACTGGGAGAGTCAGATTGGGAAACAAACACCTAGTGGTTGTTGTTTGGACCAGGGCGGGATGCTACTCCTGTGGGTTCTTACATGGCTGCCGTTTCAGTAGAGCGGGGGAGGCAGCATCCGTCTGTATCGGGACATGTCTTCTTTGTCCTTCCACTCCCCTGACTATCAGGGAGAAAGGGGAAAGTATTCTATGAATTTCTCCTCCACCCCATCCCTTCACCAGCCAGGAGTGGGAGGCAGGCAGGAAATCCAAGTATTTCCACTCGCTCACTTATCGTTAATGGAACAGGAAGAAAAGCAAGCCACGTCCCAGTATGCATGGCTGCTGTCCCCTCTGCTCCACTGGCATTCTAGGCTGGAGAGCCGGTGGGGATCTGGACTGTCTCTTCTCTAGTGCTGGTCAGTCAAAGAGCTCCCATGTCACCAGAACTAGGTGTGTCCCTGCCCATGTGAATGGGACCGGCCCCAGCAGCCCGGTGTGAGAGGGAGCCCAGTCTGGGGGGCTGGAGGACTCAGTGAAGCCCCAGGTGCAGGGAGAACCCTGGGGGGACCCATCACAGATGGGTTATAGCAAAACATGCCTATGGGAGAGCAGTGAGTAGCTCTCAGATTTAGCCCATAGAAACAGCCATCGTGAGTCAGACCCAAAGTGCTTCTAGGGCAGTCTCCTCTCCTCCAGCTTTGGCAGGTACAAGCCGCTTCAGAGGGAGTGACGTGAATAAAGTGAAGTGAACACGTAATTATTGAGTGACCCACTCGCTTTTTCTTGTTCTATAGTATGCCTGGTTCCTACTCAATAATCTTGACTCTCATTTGGTCGTGTGGTCTCTTGAATGTATCATAGAAGGAATCAAAATGGGCTTAAACTGCAGCAAGGGAGGTTTAGGTTGGACGTTAGGAAAAAGTTCCTAACTGTCAGGGTGGTCAAACACTGGAATAAAATCCCTGTGGTAGGAAAAACACCACAGCAGCCCAACACTGTAGCATTCAATTTCAGAAAGGGAAACTACACAAAATTCAGGAAGTTAGTTAAACAGAAATTAAAAAGTACAGTGAGAAAAGTAAAAGCTCTGCAAGCTGCATGGAAACTTTTCAAAGACACCATAACAGAGGCCCAACTTAAATGTATACCCAAATTAAAAAACACAGTGGCTACATCTACACTGGCACCCTTTTCCGGAAATGCTTAAAACGGAAAACTACATTGACAGGATGCTTTTCCATAAAAGCACTTTTTGCGGAAAAGCGTCCGTGCCAATGTAGACGTGCTTTTCTGCAAAAAAGCCCCGATCACCATTTTCGTGATCAGGGCTTTTTTGCAGAAAAGAAATCTGGGCTTCCTGCCCTTTTCCGGAACAGTTTTCCAGAAAAGGACTTTTGCCCGAATGGGAGCAGCATAGTTTTTCTGGAAATACACTGACGATTTTACATTAGATCGTCAGTGCTTTTCCGGAAATTCAAGGGGCCAGTGTAGTCAGCTGGCAAGTTATTCCGGAAAAGCAGCTGATTTTCCAGAATAAGTGGCCAATGTAGACACAGCCAGTAAGAGAACCATAAAAGTGCCCCCATGGCTTAACAACGAAGTAAAAGAAGAAGTGAGAGATAAAAAGGCATCTTTCAAAAAGTCGATGTCAAATCTTAGTGCAGAATAAAGGAAAGACCATAAATTTTCTCAAAATAAGTGTAAAAATATAATAAGGAAAGCCAAAAGAAGAGTTTGAAGAGTAGCTAGCCACAAACTTGAAAAGGAATAGCAAAATGTTTTTTAAGTACATCAGAAGCAGGAAGCCAGCTAAACAACCAATGAGGCCCATGGATGACCGAGATGCTAAAGGAGCCCTCAAAGATGATAACGTCATTGCAGAGAAACTAAATTAATTATTTGATTCCGTCTTCATCGCTGAGGATATTGGGGATATTCCCAAACCTCAACCATTCTTTTTAGGTGACAAATCTGAGGAATTGTCCCAGACTGAGGTGTCATTACAGGAGGTTTTGGAACAAATTGATAAACTTAATAGTAACAAGTCACCTGGACCAGATGATATTCACCCAAGAGTTCTGAAAAAACTCAAATGGGAAATTGTGGAACTATTAACCGTGCTTTGTAACCTATCCTTTAAATTGGCTTCTGTACCTAATGACTGGAAGATAGCTAATGTAACACTAATATTTAAAAAGAGCTCTAGAGGTATTCCTGGCTATTACAGACCGGTAAGTCTAATGTCAGTTCCAGACAAATTAGTTGAAACTATAGTAAAGAATAAATTTGTCAGACACATAGATTAACATAATTTGTTGGGGGAAAGTCATCATGGTTTCTGTAAAGGGTAATCATGCCTTACTAATCTGCTAGAGTTCTTTGAGGAGGTCAACAAACATGTGCACAAGGGGATCCAGTGGATATAGTGTACTTAGATTTCCAGAAAGCCTTTGACAAGGTCCCTCACCAAAGGCTCTTAAGTAAAGTAAGTTGTCACGGGATAAGAGAAAGTCCTTTCATGGGTTGATAACTAGTTAAAAGACAGTTTACCAAATGTACAAAAGCCAGACACACATGGGGCAGGATTTAATGCCTCTGAGGGTTCTGAGGGAGTTGGCAGATGTCACTGCAGAGCCATTAGCTACCATCTTTGACAACTCATACCAATCGGGGAGGTCCCGGACGATTGGAAAAAGGCAAATGTAGTGCCCATCTTTAAAAAAGGAAAGAAGAATCCAGGGCACTACAGATCAGCCAGCCTCACCTCAGTATCTGGAAAAATCATGGAGAGGTTCCACAAGGAATCCATTTTGAATCACATGGAAGAGAGGAAAGTCATCAGGAATAGTCAGAAGGGACTCTGCCAAGGCAAGTCAAAGCTCTGTTTAATGTCAGGCTACAGACTAGTCTAGACTGCAGGTGTTTTCTGGGACACGTCCAGTATCCATGGGAAAAAAGGATGGAAAGTGGACGAGTTCTCTTGCCATCCCTGTAAACTTTGTTTTAGGCGGAAGAAGGGATGGCTCGAAAGAGGACGTGTTTCCACCTCTTTCGAAAGAACAGCTGAAAAAGATATGTAAATTGCAGATCGCAATTTGCATATCTTTTTCCGACTTCTTTTTTGGAGTGTAGACGTAGCCTGAGACTTGAAGGCTATTGTCAGCTGGGGTGCAGCATCCTTTGCATTCTGCCAGAGCTCCCTCATCGCCCTTCCTTCTTTTAGCAAACTTAATTAAATTCCTCCTTTGGTAGCACCCCTTCCAAACCATGCTCTTGTTCCTTTCTCGGGGGGGGGGGGGGGGCAGCCCTTTGTACATGGTGGGAGGGGTAAGCAGATCAGTAGACAAGGGAAGCCTTTGTCAATTACTCCCTTATGCCTCATGAAATGAGGTTGACAGGAGAGGTTGACAAAGGCTTCCCTTGTCGACTGATCCGCGCTTTGACTCACGCGCTGTGCCGACAATCAGCTGATCCGGCACAGCTTGGAGGCCATTTTTATTTTAATGAAGCCGGGGATATTTAAATTCCCACTTTATTGACTATGTTGGGTAGCCTATTTTACATGCTTCTGTCAGCAGAGGCATATAATCTAGATGTACCCCTGGTGTAGACACAGCTTCAGTGGGCACATCATAAATCAGAGGCTGAGGAGACCAGAAAGTAGGATATATGGAGAAGATTGCAGGGGGAGATCAAGCAGGAGATTTCAGATTTATGGGCTCTGACACTTTTGTTTTAAATGCTTCTACTTCTTTAAAAGGACCTGTATTATATACTTCAAAACATTTGGGCTGCATCTAGACTAGCATGATTTTGCGCAAAAGTGTCCACTTTTGCACAAAATCTTGCCGCCTGTCTACACTGGCCGTGAGTATTTGAGCAAGAACACTGACTTTGTACTGTACAAAATCAGTGGTTCTTGTGCAAATACTCCGACGCTCCCGCTCAGGGATAAGCCCTCTTGCGCAAGTATTCTTGCGCAAGAGGGCAAGTGTAGACAGCCAAGTTAATTTCTTGAACAAGAGAGCATCTACACTGGCACAGATGCTTTTGCACAAAAGATGTCTTCTGCGCTAAAGCATTCATGCCAGTGTAGACGCTCTCTTGCGCAAATACTTTTAAAGGAAAAAACTTTTCCGGTAAAAATATTTGCGCAAAATCTTGCCAGTCTAGACGCAGCCTTGGAGAAATGAACAATCTCTTTCTGACAATAATCCTATGTGAGACCTGGATATGTACACAGGTAGCTATCACAACCCACTGTCTGTATCACATATTCTCACGGCTAATTTTTTCCTGCTAGCTAGTTCAAAGTGAGTGAACGTACATATACCCAAATTGTGAATGACTTAACAGATATCTCATTTCCAACAGATATTTTGTTATTTCTTCAAGGTGTGCGGTGATGATGTAGATGCAATAAAGATGAGTCAGATTTCTACCTAATAAGTCTTTGTTTCAAGTTCAAAAGAGCTTGCAGGAGTTAATAGGACATTTCTTGTAATTCAATATGGCTTCATGCTTTTGACTCACAATGTATGGAAGATTCTTCCACCTACTGATATGAGTCTTCCGCTGTTCATTGACAACTTCATTCTTCCAGTGGAGAGACACAGCAGTGGGAATTTACCTCCTCCAGGTTTCTTTCGGTGAAACTGACAGCACAAAACTGCACTTCACCAATATTGATTAATTTTCTATTTCTAGATACGTTGTATGGAGAAAGAAGGAGGAGGAAACCAAACGCACATCATGGAATTCATCCTCCTGGGATTTGGGGAGGTCTCTGAACTGCAGCCTCTCCTCTTCCTGCTGTTTCTGGCCATCTACATTGTGACAATGGGTGGGAACATCCTCATTGTGGTGTTAGTTGTGGCTGATCAGCACCTTCACACCCCCATGTACTTCTTCCTAGGGAACTTGTCTTTCCTGGACATCAGTTATCCCTTCACCTTCCTGCCCCAGCTGCTGGCCAGTCTCCTGACTGGGGACAGAACCATCTCTGTTAAGGGCTGCCTGGGGCAATTTTATTGGTTCTCTATCATGGCACCTACAGAACTTTTGCTGCTCACGGCCATGTCATATGATCGATATCTAGCAATATGCCATCCCCTCCGTTATGCTGTTCTGATGAATGGCAGGGTGTGTGCCCAGCTCGTGGCAGGGTCCTGGATAAGCGGCTTCCTGCTTGGCACCATAGGAAATAGCTTTGTGTTCTCATTAACATTCTGTGATTCCAAAGAAATCGACCATTTCTTTTGTGATTTATCGCCCATCATAAAACTGTCCTGCAGTGACACCTGGACTCTGCAACTGGTGACATTTATTGTTGCTACCACAGGGGCTCTTGTGCCCTTGCTACTGACTCTGACGTCCTACATTTGTATCATCACCACCATCCTGAGGATCCCTTCCAGCACCGGGAGGCAAAAGACCTTTTCCACCTGCTCCTCCCACCTCATTGTGGTGTCAGTTTTCTATGGGACTCTAATTGCTGTCTATGTGGTTCCAACAACCAACACTCCCAAAATGCTACACAAAATATTCTCGGTCTTCTACACAGTCCTGAATCCCATGATCAACCCCGTCATCTACTGCCTGAGAAACAAGGAGGTCAAAGAGTCTTTGAGAAAAATTGTTCTGAATCTGGTTGCTTTCAGAAACAGGCACAGAGTCTGAAAGGACAAATTTTAGCCGTTAGTAAAATAGAAATGAACTCCTCCAGTTTCTAAGGGCTGGTCTACATTTGGAGTTTAGGTTGAATGTGGCTGTGTAAGGTTGATTTTCTGAACTTCGAGCCCACACTGCCAAGACTGTTCCTGTTAATGGCCACTGAAGTCAATTTCAGTCCTCCTGTTGTTCACCAAGAGTATCGCAAAATGTTACCTTACATGTCAAATTTACGGCAATGTAGACTGAGCGTTGAGAAAGTCGATGCTTTTGGCCCTTGGGAAGCATCCCACAATCTATTGCCTTGCTCCACTGATTTCCAACTGAACAGGAAAAAGCCCGGGAAAGTTTGAATTTCATTTCCCCGAGTGGCACATATGGTGTTGACTATTTGTTGTTTTTTAAGTTTATCTTGTACAGCAATTAAGGTGACGGTCTGTAGTTCCTTGGGTTGTAATTATCTCCTTTCTCTAATTTCAAAATAATTTCAAAATAACGGATGGCTTATTTAAAAAACTGTAAATCTCATTCCATGAAGAATAATGCTTATTTCGGAATAGCAGTGGTGTGACACTAGATATTGTGGGTTGTTGCATCATAGCACTACACAGTTATGATGCTATGCCATGTTCTTTGAGTGCTTGGCAATCCAAACACACCTCTGTTGTCAGGATCCAAAACAGTTCATACAGAAAAGAAGGAATCCTTATTTACTTAGTGGCATTTGAGAAAAGCACACAACTCTCCTGCAAATGCATTTGGGGCCTCGCAGTTTACTGAATCTTGGATAACAGAAAATGTTCTGCTGTGGTGGGAGTAAAATAAATGATGAGAGCAAACCAAAGAAACAGAAAAGGACAGGGAAAAGAAGTTCAGCAAAACAACCCCAAACCCAAACAGTTTGTCCTTTTATCAGGAGAGCAGGCATTCTCCTTTCAAGGGCGGCCATTTCCACGAGGCGTACAGATAGTTCGGATTAGAAGCCTAATCCGAACTATCTAGTCCGTGCCGCGTGTAGCCGCGCGGCACGGGGTTCGCACTAGCCGGCTTTTAAAAATGACGGCACCGGCTTTATGCTAATGAAGCCCGGGAAATTCAAATCCCGGGCTTCATTAGCAAGTTCGGTATGCCTGTATTACCCCGCTAGGGGGGTAGTGTAGACATACCCTCGGTGTAGCTCTGAGGCCCTGCACCTTCCAGGAGGCCCAAAACCAGCCTGTGACCACATATCAAGATTCCTGAAGTGACCCCCCCCTACGGTGAAAATTAATATCCACCCTGGGGTTAGGGGATTGGTCTTTTCTGGCCTTACAATCTGCAAAGCACACGTGGCACTGAGCAGCCTCTGATGATTCCATGTGCAGCTGCTTGATTCCTAGAACTAACATTGAGTGAGTAGGGGTAATGCAGGGGGAGAGGCTCAAATATGCAGAGGGGCTGGCCAGGGGCAGGACAGGGTGTGGCAGTGACATCACAAGGCCTTTTTCGGCATCTCCGCTGATTGGTTAAAGGATGTTGAGAGGTGGTGAACTCATAGAGAGTCCATGACAACGGCCAGGCTGGACAGGATGCAGGGCTGGGGCAATTTCAGACTCCCGTAGCTTTGCAACCGGGAGTCATCTCGAGGTTTGCTCTTCCCTAGAGCGCTCTCAGGCCTCGAACATGGACACAAGGAGGAATTTTATTGGACTTTCCTTCAAATCCAATGCTGAAAAAAGACACACATCTCTGCGGAGAAGGTAAGAGCCTGGGATAGATCTGGTGCTGGCCAAATGCAAGTTGTGGGAAACACTAAAATTGGAACTATTATTTTCCCACCGAGGCTTTTTGTTCCTCACCACTGGGGACAGTGGAATTTGTGTCTTTTGTTTCCCCTTTCCCATAGCTTCCTGCCCGGCCAGAGTCTCACTGTGGAGTGGATGAGAGAGTGATAGGGAGAAGACTCAGGACTTTGTTCTCTTTGGGACCCAGCAAAGGAGCCAGAATGTATCATCTGCTTGGGGAACTGTTCTGCTTCTCTGCATTGGTTGGGTCTGAGCAGTTCCTGATTCTGTCAGGAATGGATTGTTACACCCGACTATCTGCCCTGTGGCTAAGGAAGTTGAGGATCTGTGTGTGTGTGTGTGTGTGTGTGTGTGTGTGTGTCACTGCCAGGAGTGTATAATACGAGGTGCCCTATTATCTGGAGTCCTTACAGATGATGTGCTGCTGTAGATCCCCATTTTTCCAGCCTTCCATTGTGCAGCTTTCCATGTTGACCTAATGACCAGCGCATGCAGGACCAGCAGCAGGCATCCTCCCATGGCCACTAGATGGCGATGCGGCCTCACACTTCCCTACTCCCCTGACTATCTGAATTTTTGATCATCTGGTTGGGTGCTGGTCCCAATTTGTCATGACAAGCGGGGCTCTGCTGTGCAATAGCTAGGGCGTGCCACATGGTTTCAACAAAAATCCCCGACACACTTGACATGACACCACAATCTCCATGACATCTCCTGTAGAAAATACCAGACATGTGATATTTTCTCATCTATATCTTCTCAGTTTGTTTCCCAAACAGCTCAAATACTGGATTGTCTGGTTCAAAACCAGACCCCTAGCAACCCCAGTAATAGCTGGAGCAGGCAATTTTATTGGTATTTTATGACGTATAAATCTATTAAGAGGAGCAATTCCTTAGCCCAGGGGCAGGCAAAATCTGGCCCAGCAATCCTTTCAATCTGGCCCGGGGAATTCTTGAGGGAAAGCTAGCTTAATGAATAATATTTTGCTGTGAAAGTCGCGATGTGAGTTATCCCTTCTCCAAAATCTCATTTTGATTGGTGCATTGAGCCTTTTTGATGTCACAGCTACACAGCACGTGGCAGCTCCCTCTAACGTGTTTAATTGGTAGAGGCTAAGATTCAGGAACAAAAGGAAGCAGATCTTGAGAGAGTCTTTAAAAGAGGCTGCAAAAGCGACGAGGAGTCCTGTGGCACCTTATAGACTAACTGAAGTGTAGGAGCATAAGCTTTCGTGGGCAAAGACCCACTTCGTCAGAGGCATGCGTGAAAATACTGTTCGGTGCCAGAGTATTAGCAGCTAAACTACGAGTCCCTCTCCCATTTCAGAGCTGTAAATGCTCCAGCCTTGCTCAAACTGCCTCTAGTGTTTGTTTTTGTGAATGTTTCCGGGATTATCTACTGACATCTCCTGCTCTGTCAGACTTGTCTCTTCTTGGAATGCGATTTTAACCCATCCCCTCTTTTTCAGCGGTGTTCAAAGTCCAGCACGGGGGACATCGCAGCTGTCCCGGGTGGTGGCATCGCAACCCTCCCAGGGGACATCGCAGCCCTTCCCGGGTATGTCACAGCCCTCTCCAGTGACGTCGCAAGAGCCCTCCCGGGTGACGACATCAAAACAGCGCTCCGAGAGGACATCGCAGCTCTCCCGGGTGACAGTGCCGGAGGCCACCCGGGTGACAGTGCCGGAGGCCACCCAGGTGACAGTGCCAGAGGCCACCCAGGTGACAGTGTCACAGCCCTGTCACGGGACATCGCAGGTCTCCTGGGTGGTGGTGTCCCAGCCCTCCCGGGGGATATCACCGCTCTCCCGTGTGAGTGCTTCTCTGGCCCCACCACCCGCTCCTCCTGCCCCCACGCCCACTCCTCCGGCTCAGCCCTGCAGCCGTCGCCCCTCCAACTCATGGCGCCGGGGCCACCGCCGGTCGCAGCAGCGCTGTTCTCCCGTATCAGAGGGAATCTCAAGCCCGTGGAAAGATGAGTTCCGCCGGCCCCGGGCGACGCTGGACGCTGAGCTGGCAGGGGAAGCAGAGGGGTCAGGCGGCACCACCACGCCCCTACCACCCATCCAGCCTCCCGCCGCTGCCGCCGCCATCCCTGAGCAGCCTAAGGAGGAGGTGCCTATGAATTTAGCACCGCCGCCCAGAGAGAGGAAGGTGCGGTGGGCGCCCCAGGCAGGGCCTGGTCCCTGGCCCGACTCCCGCCTCTTCTCCAGCCGTGTTCCAACTCCCGCACAGGGGACACCGCAGCAGCCCTCCCAGGTGGTGACGTCGCAGCCCTCCCAGCCACCTGCTCCCCCCCCGACACCCACTCCTCCGGCTCAACCCTGCTGCCGCCGCCGGTTACAGCAGTGCTTTTTTCTTCTGCCGGAGGGCTACTTAAGCCTGGAGAGAGAGCGGATCCGCCAGCCCCAGGCGAAGCTGGCTGCTGAGTCAGCAGGCGGAGCAGAGGGGTCACGGAGCAGCGCCATGCCCCTACCATCCATCCAGCCTCCCTCTGCTGCGGCCGCTGGCCCCACCACCACCCGGGCACAGCCTAAGCAGCAGGTAGGGCCTGAGGGTTCAGAACCGCCACCCAGAGAGAGGAAGCCGCGGAGGGCGCCGCAGGCCGGGACTGGCCCTTTGCCCAACTCCCACCTCTGCACCTCTCGGCAGCAACAGCTACAGCCGCAGCCGCCGCAGCCACCACGGAAGTCGTGCCCAACACGTAGCCGTGGTCGCGCCGTCAGGAACCCAGGCATGGTGGCGAGGCCGGAGCCGGAGGCTGCAGTCCCCACAACCAAGTACGAAATTAAGCTATCAGATGACGCGACCTCGCTGCTGCTGCGCCGCCACCTGCAGAACAAGTGTGGGTGTACGAACCCCGCCGTCGGCACCAGGCTCCTGCCGGGCTCCCAGAGCAGAGCCGGCCTGGAGCTCACGTCCTGTATAAAGATCTCACTCCTGAATGACCAGGACCGGTACGACGACGAGGACTATGACGAGGATCCGGCGCCGGGGGTCGTGGACCAGGAGCTGGTGCGCAGGTGCACAGAGTGGCTGGATGGCATGAAGAAAGAGAAGAGAGGGGACAGGCTGGGAAAGCTGCGCCACCCGGAGAACTCCTGAGCCCGAGGGGCGAGAACCATCTCGCTGCCGCTCCTCGCGGCAATAGCCGGGCTGCCCGTGTGCTGTGTCTGGGAGCAGAACTCCTCCAGCCTCACCAACACCTGGTCTGACTGTCCCATTCTGCTCCGCACCTTCTTGTCTGCAGACTCAGCCACGAGAGGAGTCTAAGTGCCGGGTTTAACCTGACCGGAAACGAACTTACTCTGCCCAGATAGAGGCGAGGGACAGCTGTCCCTGCAAAATGCACGGGGACCCACAGGGGTCTGTTTTATGGAAACGGGGGGAGGGTGGGTGGGAGAAAAAATAAATATTCATAGTTGCTATGGCCTGTGTATTTTCTTTCGCATGTTGTGGCATTTGGGAAGAGAAACAATTGGGGCAGAGTAATCCGTGTTGCACACATGCTTCTCCCGATCCAGCTGAGATGCTGGATGTTTTTCATCTGAAAGCGGGAGCAGCTAGTTCACTTACTGTAACACAACAGGTGCTTCATATTCTGCCATATTCATGCCAGTGTTCTTTGTAGCAAAAGCTGACTCCTGACACTTGCAGGAATTGTTTACCATTTCTGGGTCTGGTTAGGGAGGAGACGATGAAGAAACTTGCTAAAACTATAGAGCCTTTATCAGAAACTATCACGCAAGTATCTTTGTGTTAAATAACAAAGGGCAGTCCAACAAACAGAAAACAAAATCCTCTATGCAATACAGAGACTCAAGGCCGTGTTCAGTTACTGAAGGAGGATAAATGTTTTGATTTCCTTTTTAAAAGAAACTACTTTGTAAATAGAGGAAGGGTACATTGATTTTGTGTGTTTGAACAGAAAGAAAACTTTTTTATTTATTTGAATAAATAATTAAAGCCTGTTGTGTTGCAACAGCAGTACCTTGGGAACTGTGAACGGGACTGTTAATTTGTTGCAGGCGTCTGATTTTATTCAGTTCTGGGTTTGAAAGATAAACAGCGATTACAGAAAGCTAAGGATGGGCTGATTCAGAGCCGGAGAATGGGCAGGTTATGTTGGATAACTTCAATTTCCTTCCTCGACTAAAGTGTCTGGAAGTTAGAGAGCTCTTATCCGGACATACAGGTTGGGCAGGGGTGGCTGGGAGAGGAAGGCATTGTGCATCAGTATATGAATGGTCCAACACAAGGCTACTCAACATGCCACCCGTGGGCCGACCCGTTTATTTGCGGCCTGTGGTGCAGTTTGGGTTTATGTGAGGCTCAACATGCGACCCACAAGTGGGAGCCAAAACAAAAAAGTAGTCTTCTCTTGACATGCCCCAAAATATTCCTGGTTCATAGGGCAGTACAGCCTCTGAAAGGGTAAGTCTTTAGAGAAAGTTACGGGTGTGCAAACAAGATGGTTAATTCGCCTTCTCAACTACTTGTTGCCACAACAATACTATCATTCAATAATTTAAGAATTTACTTATGAATTTTCTAAGATGCTATGGCCAACCTCTTTCACAAGAAATACATTTGATTAAACAGGTATGAACACGTTAAGGTGAATTTATCAAATATGCTGTAACAGTAAAAGCGGGTGTGTGACACCCTGGCTTTACTGTGGTCAGAGGGAGTTGTATCATAGATTTTAATGGAACCAGGATTTCACCTAATATTATTCTTAAGCGGGAAACACCATGTAGTTTTTGTTGTCGTCTTTTAAGATCTTCAGAGGGGTAGCCAAGTTAGTGTGCACCTATTTAAAAAACAACCAATAGTCTAGTAGCACTTTAAAGCCTAACAAAACATATAGACGGTATCATGAGCTTTGGTGGGCAAAATCCACTTCTTTAGATCACCGGATTATTAAAAGTCCAGATTCAAGAATAAATAAGGAAAGGCGGGGGGGGGGGGGGGGGGGGGGAGAGAAGTAAAAAAACAGTGAATAGATTTACAAGAGTCAATGGACAGAAATCAGATATCCTAAAAGGCAACACCCAGAAACCTCTTGGAGAACACTTTACTCTGCCTGGATATTCATTCATGGATTTCCAAATCACCCTGTTGTTTCAGGCCTCTTGCCATTCGACAATGCTGCTTCTTTATCAGGCTGGAGCTGGGCTGGAAGGGTTTAAAAAACATCTCCCCTCTCTGACCAGCTGCCTAGCACCTTGTGCTGCTGCCTCAGATAAAGAGCCAGACCTGGTGTGAGCTGGAACTAAGCCAGACTGCTGGCCAGCCGGCTAAAAAATGTACTGGCAGGACTGGGGAATACATGCTGTCTATAGCATGAACCTACACTTTTGCTTTTGCTTATCGGTTAATTGACTACACTATTACATCCCTAATGGATAATAAAATGAACAATAGTTAAGCTCTACTTAGCCACCTTTCTGGTATCAGTGATTGTCCTTAATTTTGCTTCGTATTTCTTATGTCGTGTTAGCATTTTCATTTGGGCCACGAAGATAATTGATACATTTTGGACTCCACAATTCATTGCACATGGCAAAGGTTGTATCTCCATGTGTAACCCCATATGAAATCCTTAGCACCCCTATAAAATCCATGGACACAATTGTCATAAAGAGTGCATAGATCAGATTGCATTTTCCGTATGCATGTCTATGCGTCGTCAGGGCTGCACTGGAACAGTTGCAATGGTACAGTCAGTCCTTCCATCAGCATCCTGTTGTGCAAACTGCCTCACCAACCCTTGGCAAACTTAAGAACTAGCCACTATGGAACACTGCAAAGTTTACATTCTCAGAGGGTACGTCTACACTACAATGTTAATTCGAACTAAGCTAATTCGAACTAACGGCTGCACTTGCCGCAGGCTGCCATCTGGGGAGAGGGGGCAATTGGGGGGCTGTGCTGCAGAAGAGCTTCCACCCCCAGAAGCCCACAGAGCCAGCCCAGTCCTCCCCATCGGGGGCTCGTGCCCCATTCCTCCCTCACCTCCTTCCACTTACCCTTCCCTAGCCCCCCTTCCTGATGTACAAAATAAAGATAACGTTTCTTCCAACACTGACTCTGTCTTTATTGAACAAAACTGGGGGAGACTGGGAAAAGGAGGTGGGAGAGGGGAAGAGAAAGGATGGAAGAGGGGAGGGCAATTAACATGATCAGGGGTTGGGAACAGGTCCCATATGAAGAGAGGCTAAAGAGACTGAGACTTTTCAGCTTAGAAAAGAGGAGACGGAGGGGGGACAGGATAGAGGTCTATAAAAGCATGTGTGGGGTGGAGAGGGTGCATGCAGAAAAGTTCTTCATTAGTTCCCATAAAGAAGGACTAGAGGACACCAAAGGAAAGGAATGGGTAGCAGGCTTCAAACTAGTAACAGAAAGTTCTTCTTCACAAAGCAAAGAGTCAACCTGCGGAACTCCTTGCTGCAGGAGGCTGTGAAGGCTAGAACTAGAACAGAGTTTAAAGGGAACTGAGATCAAGTCATGGAGGTTGGGTCCATGGAGTGGTATTATCCAGGGGGTAGGAGTGGTGTCCCTGCCTGAAGTTTGTGGAAGGCTGGGGAGGGATGGCATGAGACAAATGACTTGGTCACTGTCTTCGGTCCATCCCCTCCAGGGTCCCTAGGGTTGGCCGCTGTCGGCAGACAGGCTACTGGGCTAGATGGACCTTTGGTCTGACCCAGGACGGCCATTATATGCTCAGGGCTCAGTGTCAGGGATCTCACTGGACCCCCTTGATTCTCTTGCACACCTGCTCCTGGGTGGCCAGGCTGGCAGCTCTCCTGCCCTAGACGGCCGCTTTCCTGTGCCTAGTGCGGAGGTCATGGACGAGGTCCACGATGTCCGCACTAGTCCAGGAGGGTGCCCGCCTCTTGCGTTCCAGGGCAAGCTCCCGGGAGCCGCCAGCCAGGTCCCGGGAAGAGGGGGAGGGCTGGGGGACATCGGGTGGGTGGCTCGATCCGTGCCAGGTGCAGGGTCTGCTGGCTGGGTGCTGGCAGGCTTGCACCTTGCATGGGCACCGTAGCCAGCCTGTGCCCCTTTAAGGGGGCCGGGGCCGGGAGGGGGGCAGAAGTGTTTCCCTGGTGTTGGCCAGAGTGGCCACCAGGGAAACCTGTGGAGGGCTAGCCTCCCACTCGTTCGAATTAAGGGGCTACACACCCCTTAATTCGAACTAGCTAGTTCGAACTAGGCTTAATCCTCGTGGAATGAGATTTTCCTAGTTCGAACTAAGCGCTCCGTTAGTTCAAATTAAATTTGAACTAGCGGAGCGCTAGTGTAGCGCCTATGAAAGTTAGTTCGAACTAACGTCCGTTGGTTCAAACTAACTTTGTAGTGTAGACATACCCATCTAGAGGTAGCCTTTTATATCCCATGTGTGTCTATGTACAAAACTAACTACAGAAGCTACAGCGACATCCAAAGACACTTGACTGTGCTTTGTTAAGAAAAGCACCGAAAAGAATGGTAAACATTTATGACACTTCCATGGGCTGAATTACACCCTGAAATCTGTTCCTGAGAAGTTAGGTAAGGCACATTCAGCTAGGTCCCATACAGCTTGGCAGCGCACAGCTTTTCCTGGATTGAAAAACCATTTTCTGAATTGAAAACTGTCATTTGGAAGAAATTTGGACCAAAAACCTCAATTTTTAAAAAACATCTCTGGAAAATAATCCCGCTTAGCCAAAGCAGCCTCTGCCTAGCAGCCTACCTCTGTCTCCCCTCCCCACGACAGGCACTGCCTGCTCTGGATGGGCTGGAGCAGCCCTGCTGGTGATGGGCCAGAGTACCCTGTGGAAACAGCCTGGCTGTGTCTACACTGGCTGCCTGTTGCTGTGCAAGTAAACTGACGTTCTAATGTATGAAATCAGGGCTTCTTGCGCCAGAACTCTGACGCTTCTGCTCAGCAATATCCCTTTTGCGCAATTGTTCTTGCCCAAAAGGCCAGTGTAGACAGGAACATGAATTTCTTGTGCAAGGAAGCCCGATGGGTAAAATGGCTTGGATGCTGTTGCGCGTATCTCTTGCGGAAAAGCACATGCCGGTGTAGACGCTCTCGTCTGGAAGAGTTTGTGCATGAGGACCCGCCAGTGGAGACATGGCCCCTCTCTTCATGGGTTTCCCAGCCCAAGGAAACAGCCTCTGTCTGTAGTTCCCCCATGCCAAAGCAGCCTCTGCCTACCAACCTACTTCTTTCTCCCCTCCCCACTACAGGCACTGGATGGGCCGGAGGAGATCCTGCTGGTGGTGGGCCAGAGTACCCAGTGGGAGCAGCCCGGGTGTGTCTACACTGTTGCGATCTTGCGCAAAAGCGGCTGCTCTTGCGCGAAAACTTGCCATCTGTGTACACGGGCTGCGTGTTCTTGTGCAAGTAAACTGATCTTCTCATGTAAGAAATCGGGGCTCCTTGCAGCCGAGCTCTGACGCTTCCCCGCTCAGGAATAAGCCCTTTTGTGCGACTCTTAGAGTGGCCTTCTTTTGTTGTGCTTCTCACTCGTGTACAGCCCCTGACCAACTTTTCTGTGGGTCTGCTGCCCCTGAGCCAGCAAAGGTTCCTGATCCCTGAGTTTGGATCTTTAACAACACTTGCAAAACTATATCCCATGAAATGAGTAAACGTTTGTACTAGTGCGTTTCCTAAATAAAAGAAAGGGAAGTTGTAAAATGGCACATGGCTATTTGAAGATCACAATGCAGTTGATTTTGAGAGATAACAGGAAGATAGCAGGAACACGATCCACAACCTGTGCCACAGCACTGCTAGGGTACGTCTACACTACAACGTTAATTCGAACTAAGCTAATTCGAACTAACGCATCTAGACTAAAAAACTAGTTTGAATTAGCATTTTGCTAATTTGAACTAGCATGTCCACATTAAGTGGACCCTGAACCAGGCTTAAGGATGGCCAGAAGCAGTGCCAGCAGGGCATCAGAGGGTCAGACCAAAGGTCCATCTAGCCCAGTAGCCTGTCTGCTGACAGCGGCCAACCCTAGGGACCCTGGAGGGGATTGACTGGAGACAGTGACCAAGCCATTTGTCTCGTGCCATCCCTCTCCAGCCTTCCACAAACTTTGGGCAGGGACACCACTCCTACCCCCTGGCTAAAACCACTCCATGGACCCAGCCTCCATGACTTTATCTCACTTCCCTTTAAACTCTGTTCTAGATCTAGCCTTCACAGCCTCCTGCAGCAAGGAGTTCCACAGGTTGACTCTTTGCTTTGTGAAGAACAACTTTCTGTTATTAGTTTGAAGCCTGCTACCCATTCCTTTCCTTTGGTGTCATCTAGTCCTTCTTTATGGGAACTAATGAAGAACTTTTCTGTATGCACCCTCTCCACCCAACTCCTGCTTTTAGAGACCTCTATCCTGTCCCCCCTCCGTCTCCTCTTTTCTAAGCTGAGAAGTCCCAGTCTCTTTAGCCTTTCTTCATATGGGACCTGTTCCCAACCCCTGATCATTGTAGTTGCCCTCCCCTCTCCCAGCCTCTCTCTTCCCCTCTCCCACCTCCTTTTCCCAGACAGATAAAGACAGATTCTATTTTTGAACACAATTGTCCTTTATTTTGTACATCAAGAAAAGGGGCTAGGGAAGGGTAAGTGGAAGGAGGTGAGGGAGGAATGGGGCACGAGCCCCCGATGGGGAGGACTGGGCTGGCTCTGCGGGCTTCTGGGGGTGGAAGCTCTCCTGCAGCCCCCCAATTACTCCCTCTCCCCAGATGGCAGCCTGCGGCAAGTGCAGCCGGGCTGATGGCCGAGTGCTGTGATGTGCCCAGTGTGGGCACTCCGGGCACTCCAAGCCAGGACTGGTTTTCAAGCGGGGCACCCCTAAGAACTGTCTGTCCGGGGTGGGGGTCGGGGCCCTTTAAGCACAGCCCTCGGCTAGCCTGAGACAGCAGCTCCACGCTCTAAGTCCTCCTCTGATGCCCTGCCGGCACTGCTTCCGGCCATCCTTAAGCCCTGTTCAGGGTCCACTTAATGTGGACTTGCTAGTTCGAATTAGCGAAACGCTAATTCGAACTAGTTTTTAGTTCTAGATGCGTTAGTTCGAATTAGCTTAGTTCGAATTAACTAATTCGAACTAAATTAGTTCGAATTAGCGCTGTAGTGTAGACGTACCCTGAGAGCGTAACTGATGTCACAATCTGCTGCAGTTATTCCCCCAATATTTCATGGATTTCTTTTTCTAGATACAGATGATGGAGAAAGTGGAGGGAAGAAACCAAACGCCCATTGCTGAATTCATCCTCTTAGGATTTGGGGAGGTCCCTGAACTGCAGCCCCTCCTCTTCCTGCTGTTCCTAGTGATCTACCTTGTGATTTTGTCCGGGAACCTCCTCATCGTTGCACTAGTTGTGGCTGATCAGCACCTTCACACCCCCATGTACTTCTTCCTGGGCAACTTGGCCTTCTTGGAGACCTGCTACACATCCAGCGTCCTGCCCAGGCTGCTGGCCAGTCTCCTGACTGGGAACAGAACCATCTCTGTGAAGGGCTGCTTTGTTCAAGAATATTTCTTTGGTATCATGTCAGCTACAGAAAATTTTCTGCTCGCGGCCATGTCGTACGATCGGTACCTAGCGATATGCAACCCCCTGCGTTACGCTGCTCTGATGAACGGCCGGGTGTGTGCCCAGCTGGTGGCCGGGTCCTGGATAAGTGGCCTTCTGGGCTGCACCACAGTAAATATCTTCTTGTTCCAATTAACGTTCTGTGATTCCAATGAAATCGACCATTTCTTCTGCGATTTTTCACCCATTGTAAAACTGTCCTGTGACAGCACCCAAAATCTGCAACTGCTGGCATTTACTGTCGCTACCCTGTGGATTGTTGTGCCCTGTCTACTGACTCTGGCGTCCTACATCTCCACCATCCTGAGAATCCCGTCCACCACGGGGAGGCAAAAGGCCTTTTCCACCTGCTCCTCCCACCTCATTGTGGTGACACTTTACTACGGGACCCTGATCACTGTGTATGTGGTTCCAACTGTTAACACGCCCAAAGTCCTTCACAAAATATTGTCTGTCTTCTACACAGTCCTGAGTCCCATGATCAACCCCGTCATCTACTGCCTGAGAAACAAGGAGGTCATGGAGTGCCTGAGAAAAACCATTCTTAAATCGGTCTCTTTCAGAAATAAGCAGAGGACAAATTTCAACATATCGTAACATCGAGATAAACTGATATAGTTCTTCTTACATGCGGCCCACTTGAGTCTGACTTTCTTTCTTTCTTTCTTTCTTTCTTTCTTTCTTTCTTTCTTTCTTTCTTTCTACAACTTTGTTACTGTTAGAAGCATTCTTTATCAAAACTGTAGTTCTTTACTGAGTGTTTCAGTAAAATACTCTTGCTTCATTCCTCTGCACATGCACACTACTGGTCACATTCTTGTGAGTGGTTCTGGGTTTCCTCCCCTTCTACAGAATTCAGTGACACTCATTCTCTTCAGACCTGAACGTTCCCTTCTAAATAATGAGGGGAGATCTTTGGGTAGTAGTGTCTGCAGATATTTTGGGCTATATAAGACTTACCTACAGTCCTGGATAATTGTTATCAATGTATGTGTATGGCATAAGGCAGGCAATATTCTTTTTGATAGGCAAGCATTTTTCTTTTGTTTGATGGATGAAGTTTGTTTCCCCTCCCTTCCTGCTTGTTAAGGTAGATAAGACTGAGCAGCTGTACAAGTAATGTAACTTTCTAATGAATTCTCTGTGTGTAAAAGCAGTGTTATCCTCCCTTCCCTCTTCTCAGCTATATAAAGTGCGTTCAGGGCAATGGCTCCTTCTCTCCCCGTTGCTAGTTACTAATTAAGGGTATATCTACACTAGCTCATTAATTCGAGCTAGGTAGGCAAATCAGGGAACCGGGATTGCAAATGAAGCCCAGGATTTAAATATCGCATGCTTTATTTTCATGTTCCCATCCGGCCACCATTTTTAAGTCCCCCTTAGTCCGAACGAACTGCCCACGGCTACACGCGGCAGTTTAACGTTAATCCGAACTTAGGACTTAGTTCAGATTAACTGTTACTCCTCATTCCACTTTGATACATGACATGTGATGTCATTAATGTACTGCTCACTTGAATGGTTGGTTTCGAGGCGGAAGGATTAAATGTAATAAAGAAGCCCATCTACCCCATCCAACTCTGGGTCTCCCTCCACTTTCCTTTCTAACCATCATAGAGTCCTAGAACACTAGAACTGGACTCTATGTCATCAAGTCCAGTCTCTGCCCTACCAGCAGGACCAGGCACCGTCTAGACCATCCCTGATAGCTGTCTGTCCAACCTGCTCTTAAATAGCTCCAGGGATAAATATCCCCAGGGACAACCTCCCCCAGCAATTTATTCCAGTGTTTCACCACCCTGACAGGTAGGAAGTTTTCCCTAATGTCTAAGCTAAACCTCCTTTGCCACAATTGAAGCCCATTGCTTCTTGCCCTATCCTCAGAGGTCAAGGAGAATAATTTTTTCTCCCTCTTCCTTGTAGCACCCCTTTAGATACTTGAAAATTGCTAGCATGTCCCCTCTCAGCCGTGTCTTTTCTAAGCTAAGCAAATCCAATTCTTTCAGTGTTCCTTTATAGGTCATGTTTTCTAGGTGAGTTTTTTCTGCTTTTCTCTGGACCCTCTCCAGTTCCTCCACGTCTTTCATGAAGTGTGCCCCTAAATGGGATGCATAGACAGGGGAAAATGTAAAGTAGAGCCGAGAAATTAGTTGACATCTGTATTTGACACTCGTGTCAGAATATTGTGTTCCGTTTTAGTGCCCACAATTCACGAGGAATATTGATAAATAGGACAGGATTCAGAAAAGACATGAAGATGAATAATGGATTTGAATCCAGGCCTTGTAGTGACAGGTTGAAGGAACACAACCTATGTACCTTAACAAAATTATGGTGAAGATTGACTTGATTGCTGTTGATAAGTATCTATCTGGGGAACTAATATTTAACCATGGTCTCATCAATCATTTAGACAGTGATCTAATAACATCCAATGCCCAAATGTTGAAGACAAGTTCAGATTGGAAATATGCTGTACATTTTAATGGTGAGTATAATTAAGTTGAGGTAGATACGACCTCTCTGAGAATTTTTAAATGAAGAATGGAAGTTGTTCTCAAAGGTCTACTGTAGAAATGATTTTGGGGAAGTCTTGTTCCTCACGTTATATGGGCGGATTCCTTTAGGCTTTGGAATCTATGCAGCTATTAAAGAACTGTCAATGGTAGTAGGGGTCCCATTTTCCACTCAGTGGTAGGAGATAGAACACCAGGTAAGGTGGAAAATACTTTCATGGCAGCAGGATAAAAACTATATATGTCAGTTCTCATGTGAGGAGAGTGACCAGGATAAAGATGAATGTATATACTGTGGAAATCAGACACTTGGAGAGATGAGGACCAAATAAAAGGCTGGAATTATGCTGGCTGTACAGTTGAAATGCCAGGCAAATCATTTTCCTGCTCAGTATTGTAGACCCAACCATCAGGCAACTAAATAGCAGGGAGAAGGGAATCTCAGTACCTCTGGAGTTGAATGGAAGATCTTAGTTATAAATTTAGTGTGTCTTCTTCTCTTATATATTTGAAAGAGCTTGTTTATCTGTGATTGAGTGAGTCTGTCTGTCCATCTGACTGTTTGCTGAAAAACTGCTCCAAAACCGTAAGAGCTAGGACCACCAAATTTGATAGGCAGCTTCTTATCATAACTCAAAGAAAGAACAGGGTGTGGTAGTGCCAGGGCAATGGGATGTGCCTGGAATGTGACTATTCTCCATAACATGGAAAGGGAGGAGGCTGCCAGAGGGACATTTATACTGCGTCATGCCACAAGGGGGCAGCAAGCGGCCAGAGATGGGAACTGGAGATATAAGGGGCCCAGGGGCAGGTAAGGTTCCTGCTTGCAGCCTGGGGAAAGAAGGTCCCCTCTGCCACTGGCCCCGGGAAGCCACCTTCTGGACACGGCAAGCCCCCAGGAGCCACCCTCAGCCAATCACTGGAGCAACCAGACCTGGGGAGTGGCCTCACCCTGCCCTGGAGAGCTGCCACTGTCCATTTAGCACAGCCCTCACTGAACCAAACCATGGGGAGCATCTGCCACCAGACCCCCACTTCTGCAGTCCCTTGCCCTGAGCCCCTCTTCATCCAGGAACCCTCACTGCAGTGCTCCCACACACTAACCCCTTCCATGAGTCCCTCCCTGCCCTCAACCCTCACTCCTGCAGCCCCACATCTCCAAACCCCCACCCTCAGCCTCGCAACCCCCAACACTACACCCCCCACAGCCTCATGCCACCTTTCCTGAGCCGCTTCTCATCCCCAAACCCTGACTTCTGCATCCCCAACACTCCCCAGCCTTTGCCCCTCCCCAACCCCCAGCCCTGACTCCTGAACCCCTCACGTCCCCAGCCCCCTTCCCTGAGCCCCTGTCAGCTGGTGCAATAAATGTAGTTCGCTTGAAACCAAACAGCTGCATCTCCCCTTGACAAGCCTAATTACACGGAATGCAGGGAGACTGTATCAACTGACAGCAGCTTAGGACGCTGCGCTGAGTTTCCCGCCGGCCACTTCCTTCTGACCAAAGTCAACCACCCGGGGCAGCCTGAGCTCTGGGGTCCTCTGGGGGCTGCATCCCAAGAGTTGCTGGTGCAGCAAAGAAGACAAAAAACCTCTGCTGTTCCAGAGCGGATCGTGTGGGGTTAACGAAGGAGCAGGCTGTCCCAGGCCAGCTGGGGCTCTGGTGCGCGGCAGCTCTGGGCTGTTCTCTGTCACATGCCTGTGCTAGCCATAAATAGCTTCTTCTGCAATCTCCTTCCCACAGCTCCTCAGCCCTGTCTTGTATGTAGCCAGATGCCTTCCAGGGATGCTGTCATGGTGTGAGATCTGGGGCAGGTCCTGTTCCCCTTCTGTGGGTCCAGATCAGCTAGGGCAGGGTGACAGGGTGGTTTGCTCCACAGGTGAGATCAGAGCTGGGCTCCTAGCCCTAGAGACCGGGTTTAGGTACTTAGCCCCAGAGCAAGGACAGCCGAAGCTGTGACCATGTTTGCAGCCTGAACAAGCCAGGATCACTTTCTCAACTGCAGGGCAAGAGGACTTTCTACTCCCCTCCTGTTTAGTCCTTCGCCTCTCGTCCAAGCCTGCCCGAAACGGGGAAATACAAGGGAGGATGCAGGAACCAGCTGCTGGATAAATCAGCCAAGGGGCATTATTCACAGACAGGCAATAACGGCAGAATCCCGGCAGTGAAGTTTCTGGCGCAGCACAGGCTGGGAAGTATCCCGCAAAGCCCAGGATGGTGAGTTTGTTATTTCAGTCCAACAGGGTTAGGTGTGAATGTCCTGGTCACATTTCATAATGGAACTGGGAGTGACAAGGGGAACCATTCACGACTTGTTATCTGTATTTAATGAAATGTTTGCAGGGGTTTGGAAGGTTTGTTTTTTTTTTCCTGTTGACTTGTTCTCCCCATTGTGAAAACCAAACTTTTGTTTTTGTTCAATAAGAACCAGAATATTTCAGCCAAACCACCAGAAATGGAAAAATTTTCAGGTAAAGGAAGGAAAATCAATTTTCTGAGTTTTCCACAGCACAGGTTTTCCTTCAAGAGTAACAGAACTCCCCAGAAGTTGTTGTGAGTTGAATCGCCGGTGTTTCTTTGATATAATTTAAACAGAAAATGTCTGAGTTTCCCACACTGGTGTCTTAGATTGAAACTGGATGGGAACGCTGGTCTAGTCTAGAAATAGTAAAATCTGCACCCACTCACTATGGGTATGTCTACACTACCCTCCTAGTTCGAACTAGCGGGGTAATGTATGCATACCGCACTTGCTAATGAAGCCCGGGATTTGAATTTCCCGGGCTTCATTAGCATAAGCGGGGAGCCGCCATTTTTAAATCCCCGCTGCTTCGAACCCCGTGTAGCCGCGCTACACGGGGTTCGAAGCAGCGGGGATTTAAAAATGGCGGCTCCCCGCTTATGCTAATGAAGCCCGGGAAATTCAAATCCCGGGCTTCATTAGCAAGTGCGGTATGCATACATTACCCCGCTAGTTCGAACTAGCGGGGTAGTGTAGACATACCCTCTGTTGCTATGATGTGTTTCTGTTTACTTGTTGAATGGTAAGAAGGAGCAAGCAGCAAAGTGGGAAGCCCATAGCACAGGTATTAAACATATTAATGCCTTCAATGGGAACAGTGAATTGACCCCCTCCACCACTAGCCAAAGCCTGTATCAGTTAACTGTGCCCAACCATATAGGGGAGGTCAATGAGATTAGCACCTAGACAGTCAGCTCTACCATCATATGACCTCTCTACTGCTGTCAGCTAACTACAAGTGCTGCAAAGAGAGGCACCGAAAGCACACATAACGCACAGTGCAACCCCCTGACAGCCAGCAGTCCCAGCAGACAAAGCATAGAAAGGGAGGAAAGGGAAACAGAGGCACAGCAAAGGTAAGTGACCAGCCTGATATCACATGGCAGG
Source organism: Pelodiscus sinensis (assembly GCF_049634645.1). Lineage (NCBI taxonomy): Eukaryota > Metazoa > Chordata > Testudines > Trionychidae > Pelodiscus > Pelodiscus sinensis. Next base: position 10,311,905 of record NC_134740.1, on the reverse strand, counting down.
TCAGTAGTAGAATCAAGAATAGAATCCAAGTGTCCCAATAGCTCCTCAGAATCAAAGAGAGGTCCCAGATGATTGGGAAAAGGCAAATGTAGTATCCGTCTTAAAGAAAGAGCAGAAAGATAATCTAGGGAACTACAGACCAGTCAGCCTCATCTCGGTCCCCGGAAACATCATGGAGGGGATCTTCAAGGAAACAATTTTGAAGGACTTGGAAAAGCAGAAAGTGATCAGGAATAGTCAGCATGGATTCACCAAGGGCAAGTCGTGCCTGACCAATCTGATTAGCTTCTAGGATGAGGTAACTGGCTCTGTGGACATGGGAAAGTCAGTGGATGTGATCTACCTTGACTTCAGCAAAGCTTTTGATACTGTGACCCCCAATATTCTTGCCAGCAGTTGAGTAAGCATGGATTGGATAAATGGACTGTGATGTGGATAGAAAGTTGGCTAGACTGTCGGGCCAAACGGGTAGTGATCAATGGCTCAATGTCGGGTCGGTGGTTGGTTTGAATCAGAGTGCCCCATGGATCGTTCCAGGGCCAATTTGGTTTAACATCCTTATTAGTGATCTGGATGAGGGGATGGATTGCACCCTCAGCAAATTTGCAGATGACACTAAACTAGGGGAAGAGATAGATACATTTGAGGGCAGGGAAAGGGTCCAGAGTGACCTGAACAGAGTAGAGGACTTGGCCAAAAGATATCTTATGAGGTTTAACAAGGACAAGTGTAGAATCCTGCACTTGGGAAAGAAGAATCCCAAGCATTGTTACAGGCTGGGGACCGACTGGCTAAACAGTAGTTCAGCAGAAAAGAACCTGGAGATTACAGTGGCTGAGAAGCTGGAGACGAGTCAACAGGGCGCCCTTGTAGCCAAGAAGGCTAATTGCATATTAGGGTGCATTGGAAGGAGCATTGCCAGCAGATCTAGAGAAGTCATTATTCCCCTTTATTCAGCTCTGGGGAGGCAACATCTGGGGTAGTGCATTCAATTCTGGGCCCCCCATTACAGAAAGGGTGTGAATGCACTGGAGAGAGTCCATCGGAGGGCAAGCAAATTGATTAGTAGCTGAGGCACATAAGTTAGAAGGAGAACATGAGGGATTTGGGCTTGTTTAGTCTGCAGAAGAGAAGAGTGAGGGGGGATTTGAGAGCAGCCTTCAGCTCCCTGACTTAGAGTCCCAAAGAGGCTGGAGAGAGGCTGTTCTCAGTGGTGACAGATGGTGGAACGAAGAGTAATGCTCTCAAGTTGCAGCGGGTCAAGTCTAGGTTGGATATTTGGAAAAACTAGGATGGTGGGGAAGCACTGGGATGGGTGTCTTAGGGAGGGGGTGGAATTTCCGTCCCTCGACATGTTTAAGTCCTGTCTTGACAAAGCCCTGCCTGGGTTGATTGTATTGGGATTGGTCCTGCTTTGAGCAGGGGGCTGGACTCGATGACTCCTGAGGTCTCTTCCAGCCATGGGATTCCATGATTCTATGAGAGGCAATGACACAGCAGGGAGGTTGCTGGGAGCTGTTGCTAGCCCACCTGTTCAGAGAGGTGGAGCTGGGATCTAATGTCATGAATCAATACGGAGGCAGTGGGACGTCCATGGAATGTTGCAATGGAATTTGACAGATGAGCTGCCATGCAGGATACTGAGTCACTATGTGTCTCACATTTCCCCAGAAAGTGGTTTTCAGGCACTGATGGAATTTTTCTTTCATGCCCGTGCCCAGGGCTTGCTGCTTGTAGCAACAGGGGATCCCTCTTGGCTGGAGCTGTTGCTGGTGGGATTGTGCTTTGTTCCATCCTTCACAGAGCTTTTAATCCAGCCCGATCCTAAGCCATCCTACACCATTCCCAGGTCTTTGGATGGTGCAAAGAGATGCAGCTCCATGGCCTGACTGGGAGCCGGGCCATTTGATACCCGTGTGTAACTCACTGCCGCTAGGGAGTAGCTGGGACTGACACTGGGCATGGTGGACATCCACAACATGAGAGGGTACTGTAGGCCATTCCATGTAACACTCTAATCCCCACCCTGTCTGTGTCCTTCCCTCCTCAGTCAACACACAGTGAACTGAAGAAGAAAATGTTCAACCAAAGCACCGTGACCGAGTTGCTGCTCCTGGGCTTCTCTGACATCCGGGAGCTGCAGGTTTTGCACTTTGCACTTTTCCTTGTGCTTTACCTAGCAGCCCTGATGGGGAACCTTCTCATCCTCATAGCCATCACCCTCGACCACCGTCTGCACACCCCCATGTACTTCTTCCTGGGCAACCTGTCCATTATAGACCTTGGCTGCATCTCTGTCACCATCCCCAAATCCATGGTCAACTCCCTCCTAGACACCAGGTTGATTTCCTATCCTGCCTGTGTCACCCAAGTTTTCTTCTTTGTAGTCTTCACTGCAGCAGATCTTGCCTTACTCACCCTTATGGCCTATGACCGATACGTTGCCATCTGCCGACCACTGCACTATGAGAGAGTGATGAATAGGGGAGCCTGTGTCCACATGGCCACTAGTGCCTGGATCACTGCTATTGTCTACTCTGCCCTGCACACCGGGAACACCTTCACGTTACCCTTCTGCCAGTCCAACGTCGTCGACCAGTTCTTCTGTGAAATCCCCCAGCTCCTCAAACTGGCCTGCTCCGACTCCTTCCTCAGTGAAGTTGGGCTTATTGCCTTCGGTGTGTTTTTAAATTTGAATTGCTTTGTTTTTATCATTGTGTCGTATGTTCAGATCTTCAGAGTGGTGCTGAGAATCCCCTCGGAGCAGGGCTGGCACAAAGCCTTCTCCACCTGCCTCCCCCACCTCACAGTAGTCTCTTTGTTCCTTTGCACTGGCTTCTTTGAATATCTGAAACCCACCTCCAGCTCAGCATCGTATCTGGATCTCACGGTGACTGTTGTTTATTCCCTGGTACCCCCCATGATGAATCCGGTCATCTACAGCCTGAGGAACAAGGAGCTCCAAGTTGCATTAAAGAAACTTATTGTGTGAAGGTTACACGCCAAGAATTAAAGTGCCTCTCATTGTGTCTTGACTGCAATTTCATTCTGAGCTTCTTCATAGACCAAAGAAACTGATCATGTGGAGGTTATTCACCAAGAATTAAGGTCTGGATTGTAATTTCACTGCCTGGACTGTAATTTCACTGAGCTCCTTTGTAGATCCAATAAACTGATGACAAAATTCCCTCCTTGATAAGATTGGATGCACCTTATTAGGAAGTCATAAAATCCAGACTAATGTCAATGGCATTGAATGAGTTAATTTTCAATCGTAACAGTGTAAGGAAGATCTGACTGTAAGTATCTGTCCATAAACATGCCTACAGACCTAGCTATGTCCCTTAGGATGATTATGAATTTAAAACTCAACTCCATGGAGAACGGTAAACTAAGACCCTGATCTGGAAATACACGTAAGCCAATGCTTAACTTTAAAAATGACAAAAGTCCCATGGAAAGCTGAAAGTAAATTACATGATTATGTGGTTTTTTATCTTTTGGATTCGGGAGTTATGGATGTAATTTTCAACTGGGCATTTAGGAATGAGACAACCAACTGTGAACTGAGGAAGAAAATGTCCAACCAAACCACCATGACTGAGTTCCTGCTTGGGGGGTTCTCTTGACATTCGAGGGCTGCAGGTTTTGCATTTTGTGGTATTTCTAGTGCTTTACCTGGCAGACTTGGTGGGGAATCTGCTCATCATCTCAGTCATAGCCCTCGACCACTGTCTTCACACTCCCCTGAACTTCTTCCTAGAGAATCCGATACCTTGGCTCCATCTCTGTCACCATCCCAAAATCCATGGCCAACTCCATCCTGGACACCAGGTTGATTTCCTACCCTGGGTGTGTCGCCCAAGTCTTTCTCTTTGTCGTCTTCACTTCAACTGATCTTGCCTTACTCTCCATCATGGCCTACGACTGATACATCACCATCTGCCAGCCCCTGCACTATGAGAAAGCGATGAAAAAGAGAGCTTGAAGCCCACCTCCAGCTCAGCATCTAATCTGGATCTGGCGGTGGGTGTTCTGTACACTGTGGTGCCTCCCATGCTGAATTCGGTCATCTACAGCCTGAGGAACAAGGAGATCAGAGCGGCCCTCAAGAAATGGATGGGGTGGAGGTTTATCTCCATGAAGTGAAATGTCCTTCAGGGTTTGTGATTGCAGCCTCAGCTTCTTTATGATAGATGCACTAGTGCCACTGAAATTAAATGGATTAATTTGGCATTAGACCAGTGTAAATAATAGCAGAATGTGCTCCTCATACCCCTCCATCTAGATACACACCTGTCCCTCTCTCACAGGGATTTAATATCACAATTGCACAACATTTTGCACAGAAGATCAATAGCCACAGCTAAGTCACTAGTGGTCTTTGTGAAGTCTCTTCCTCTTCTCCTGTTCGGGGATAAAATTGTGGTGGGGGTATGAGAACTTTGGCTTAGGTATTTGCTTTTTCCATTTATTGCATTTTAGCGATTCCTTGGCTGCCTTGTTTCTTTGTTCCAGCTGACATTTGTGAGGTAGGAATTTGCTGGATGAAATATGTAGAATTAAGTGGGGGCATCAGTTGATTTTGTCATCTATTCAAGGTGTCAATGTCAGAATCTCTTTGAATGGTTTTTTTTAGGCTATGTCTAGACTGCAGGCTTCTTTCGGAAGAGGTTTTTCTGGAAGAGATCTTCCAAAAAGACTTCTTTTGAAAGAGAGCATCCACATGGATGGGACGCTATCTCACCTTTAAATTCTAATTGCTGCGGACAGAGTGGACACCAGGGCACCTGTGCATTTTCCTGGAGGCCTCGTTTCTTGAAGATGAAAAAAAACCTTTTCCCCATCCACACATGCCTTTTTCTGAAAGGGCTCTTTCGGAAAAAAGGCTTCTTCCTTGTAGAATGAGGTTTACCCCTGTCGGAAAGCCCTCTCTGCTCTTTCGACTTATTGTAGCAAGAATACAATTGCAGTGTGGACGTAAGTGTAGTTTTTCTGGAAAAACGGACATTTTTCTGGAAAAACTCTGCAGTGTAGACATACACTGAGAGACTGGAAGATTTCCTTTCCCCAGGGATGAAGAATTCATGATTTCCATTTAAATGATTTATTTCACGTGGATGGGATGTTAATGTGCTATTTATTATACACTAGTAGAGGTGCCTGGCGTTACTCACGTCCTTAACTATAGTAAAGTTGGGACTTGTTAATTAAAGGGCAATGTATGTGCTTGATTTGAATGATGGGGCTCAGAGCGGAAGGTGGAGTGTGCAGGAGTCAGGGCAGGAGGTGGGGGTTCAGAGAATGGAGTGGGGTATAGGACTCATGGTAGGGAGAAGGGGTACAGGTGTGAGTGCAGGGGTGTGAGGTGTTGGTGGGGCTCAGGGCAGGATGTAGAAGAGAAGGGGTAAAGGAGTCAGGGTTTGGAGATGAGGAGGGACTCAGGGCTGGGGGTTGGTGTGAGTGGAGGGGGCTGGGGTAAGGCACTGAGGTTAAAGAGTAGCTCAGGACAGGGGGAATAGGGTGTTGAGGTGCAAGACCCAAGCCAGGGGGTGGATGGTGCAGCACTCAGGGTAGGGGGGACTCTGGACTATGGTCCTGGAACATTGGGGGAGCTCACAGGGCTTGACCATGATGGCAAGGGGAAAGCTGGAGGCTTTTCCAGGGTCATGGGGCTGTGCTCCCCAGTTTGAGGCTCCTTCTGAGGTTGGGGGTCAGGGATCCAAGAACCATCCCCGGTCTTCAGCTGGTTCTCCTCCACCCTCCATCTGTTCAGGGGGGTTGGGCTCCACAGGCCGTTCGGCTTCCAGGCTGCCTGGCAGGGGGACCGTGCCCGGCATCTTCCTGCTCTCTCCTCCCACCCCCACCCCAGCCACAGGGCTGCAGGGGTTGTCTTGGCCTGCAGCTGGTCCACTCATCCAGTGGCCGGCAACATGGGAAGCTCCTTCCCCAGCTGGCCACTCTCTTGCTGGTGTTGCCCCGCTCCTGTGGTCATCAGGCGGTATTGCTGTCCCCCGCGCTCGCTGCCCCCAGTGGTCATCCTGTAGTATCGATGTCTCTCCAATCAGCCCCCTCTCTATTCATGTTATGGAAACCAGTCCCATTCAAGGCACTTCTCATCGTCCTGGCACAATCAGACTCTGACCTTGCATTACGTTAGGGAAAGAGAAAATAGCCCTTAGGTGGAGATCTTGGACACATGGACTTGCAAGCAGACAGACAGAAGGACTCTCAGACAGACATATACACAAACTCTTTAAAATACAGTGTAGTGGGGCAGAGTGGCAACCCACGGCCCTAGAGCGGGAGAAGCCCCTCCCAGAGCCTTGGTGGGCAGCGCCTGGCCCCAGCTCATCACCTGACCAGAAGTCAGGAGGTGGGGCCAGAACTATAGAAGACCGGCCTGAGAGGTCCATCAGCCCCCAGCCGCCAGAGGAACCAGGATCCTCCCCTGTGCTTCCAAGCAGGGAGCTGGACCAGACTGCCGGAGCCCAGTTGGGTCATGGCCTGGAAGACCTGTTCACCGTGCCAGCGGTTCCAGTCCTGCAAAGCACAGAGGAAATGCCCTGGAGCCAGACACTTGCAGAGGGGTAGAAATGGAAGCAACCCAGGGATCGCCAAAAGCAGTTTGGCTGAACCAGAGGTGGGGTCACTGTGTTGCATTGTGGATCCAGGAGCAGGCCGGGACGCAGTGGGGTGGGTGGGACTACATCCCCCCTGCCACCCAGTCCTGGGAAGTAGCCTTCCCCCTCAGCATTTGCTGGACCCCTGCCCGAGCAAGGAGATCCAAGTTTGATGACCATCTGCTTGTTTGCTGTTGCGTCCTGAACTAGGGCTTGGGCCAGTAGCTCCTATTAGCTATTGGGGGCCTTAAGCCCAGGCCAGGACCCACTGACTACTGGCCTATTGACCCAGAGGGGGAGAAGCCTCTTCCATATCCGACTGGGATAGATAGATCAATAGATTAGAGCAAATGGGTCCTTCTATCATTTTGTATATTTTGGTATAAATACATGGACAGACGAATGAGCGGATGAATACAATATTCTTCTAATGGTCTACTGTTGTAATGTTTCCTAAGGGCAAAATGAGCCTGGCTAGCAAAATCAAATGATTATTCAACAAAATTACTGGAGGGATTTAATTGCTCATGTTTTCTCTGTGTTCCTACCCTGGTCAGTAAATTGTCCCTTTTTTTTGGAGGAGGCCGTCAAACCGGCTACTCATTCCAGCTACTGCAGGTCACAGCTCCTGTGGAAAGAACCGCAGGTACGAAACATGACAGGAGACATCATCATTGGCAGGCAAATTGCTGTCACCCAGGACCCCTTGAGAGGGAGAATTGTGTGATTCCACCCCACGTATTCACCTCAGGGATGTGTTGGTCTTTGCCTGGACCCTACCCTTGACTGGGAGGATGGATGACAACCCCACCTGTGCCCACAGCTCCTTCACTCTCCCGTCCAGAGCCCGGCAGTCACTCCTGATCTGCTCAAGGTCATTCCTCGCAGTGTCATTGGGGTCCATGTGGATGGGCAGCGAGGGGGAGTGGTCAGAGGGCCACGTGATCCTCTGCCTGGCTGCCAACCTCCTGGGAAGCTGGGCCAAGCAGGCGGATGGGTGTCTCCATCCAGCTGAGAAGGGAGCCACAAACCAACTTTGTATCAATTTCCACCAGTTTAGGATGCAGCATTTGTCTCTGGATGCTTCTTCCTAACCCACATCAAACACTCGGGGTGGCCAAAGCCATGGGAGCCTTTGAGGGCTGCATCCCAAGAGATGTGGTGCAACCCCCAGAGGAAGGATTGAAGTCCTGGCTTGGCAAAGCCCTGGCTGGGATGATTGAGTTGGGTTGGTCCTGCCTTGGGCAGGGGGCTGGACTCAATGACTCCTGAGGTCTCGACCAGCCTTGGAATTCCAGAAACGCAGGAGACCAAACGTCTCTGCTCTGCCAGAGCGGAGTCTGTGGGGTTCATGAGGGACCAGGCTGCTCCAAGCCAGCCGAGGCTGTAGGGCCACCGGGCTTTGGGCTATCGTAGGTCCCATCTGTGCCACCAATGGAGAGTTGATTCTGCAATCTCCTTTACCGCCCTTATGACTTCAGCTGAGCTCTGTCTGTAGCCAGGGGTCCTTCCAGGGCTACTGTCATCGCGTGGCACGTGGGGTGGTTCCCCTCAGGGATTGAGAGATGCCATGGAGACCGGAGTTGTCTATTTAGCCCCAGTACAAGCTGGGCCCCTGTTTGCTGCGTGCGCTGGCTGGGAGCAGTTTCAGAGCAGGGAGGGGATTTCTGCCCCCGTCCTCTGTGCTCCTTCGCCGCTCAGCCCAGCCTGCCCGAGGAGAAGCCGGGAGCAGCCATCTGAGGAGCGGGTCCCTGTGTACTATGAACTGTATGGAAGGGCATGGAGAAAGCAGCAGGATAAGACAGCGATGGGGCATTTCTGGCAGGTCCATGGCTAAGCGATGACTGAAAATCCTGGCGGTGAAATGCATCCCAAGCGGGGAACCATCCGGCAAAGTCCAGCACGGTGAGTTCGTTACTTCAATTAAACGTACTTAGGGGTTGATGTATTGGGGAAAATTAACACTAGAGCTGCAAGTTAGTTACCGTGGGAACTCAGCCAGACTTTTCATGTCATTGAATCAACCTTAGAGCTGCTCAGAGGTTTTTGTTTTCCTTCCTCCAGGAGAGAACAAGGGGCCTTTTTACAGAAATTGAGTGAAACCCAAATTTTTTATTTGGGAACATCTTCCAGGGGGTACAGGAACCCACAAGAGGAGAGGCAATTCTCCATTTAGTCCTGAGTGGAGCGCAGAATCTGGTCCACAAGGTAACTATTACAGGACAGCTTGGGAATAGTGACCATAATATAATAACTTTTAACATTCTTGTGGTGGGAAGAACACCTCAGCTGTCCAAGACTCTGTCATAAGAAAAGTCAAAAAAAGATTTTGAGGAACAGCTAGCCAAAAACTCAAAAAGAAATAGCAAAATGTTTTTTAAGTACATTAGAAACAGGAAGCCAGTTAAACAACCAGTGGGGCCCCTGGATGATCGGAATACAAAAGGAACAATCAAGGATGATAAAGCCATTGTGGAGAGACTAAATGATTTCTTTGCTTTGTTCTTAACGGCTGAGGATGTTAAGGGGATTCCCAAACCTGCACCGTCCTTTGTCGGTGATGAATCTGAAGAACTGTCATTGAAGTGTCATTAGAGAAGGTTTTGGAACAAATTGAAAACTTAACAGTAACAAATTATCGGGACCTGATGGCATTCGCCCAAGGGTGCTGAAAGAACTCAAATGTGAAATTGCGGGACTATTAACTGTGGTTTGTAACCTCTCCTTTAAATCAGCTTCTGTACCCAAGGACTGGAAGACAGCTAACATAACGCCAATATTTAAAAAGAGCTCTGAGATGACAGACCAGTAAGTCTAACATCAGTACCGAGCAAATTAGTTGAAACCACAGTAAAGAATAAAATTGTCAGACATGTAGAAGAACATAATTTGTTGGGCAAACATCAACATGGTTTCTGTAAAGTGAAATCCTGTCTTACTAATCTATTAGAGTTCTTTGAAGGGGTTAACAAACATGCGGACAGGGGGATCCACTAGATATAGTGTACTTAGATTTCCAGGAAGCCTTTGACAAGGTCCCTCTCCAAAGGCTCTTGTGTAAATTAGTTTGTCGTGTTATGAGAGAGAAGATCCTTTCATGGACTGAGAACTGGTTAAAAGACAGGAAATAAAGGGTAGGAATAAATGGTAAATTTTCTGAATGGAGAGGGGTAACTGGTGGTGCTCCCCAAGGGTCAGCCCTAGGACCAATCCTACTCAACTTATTCATAAATGATCTAGAGAAAGGGGGAAGTAGTGAGGTGGCAAAGTTTGCAGACAAAACTAAACTGTCAAGATAGTCAAGATGAAAGCAGACTCCACAGGGTCATGCTCCGTTCCCTGGGCTCCCTGCCCTGCTGAGCCGCCTCCCTGGCTGGTCCGGGCATGAAGGGCCAAGGGGCCTCCAGCCACAGGGGTGGGGTGGCAGGGGGAGGAGGAGAAGAGATGAGCTCTGCCTGATCATCCTTTCTCCTCCTCTCCTTTCCACTCCCCTCCTGTGGCTGGAAGCAGGTCCCATCCCTTCCCCCCACACAGGGCCCAAAACACTGCTGCCAGCTGCATTCTGGGGACACCCATGACAGGAATCTGGTGAGGGGGTATGTGACGTACCCCACCCCACACCAGACACCCCCCCCACATGTTGCCCCAAGATGACGCTGTGGCAGGTACCAGGAAAAGTGGGTCCGTCCAGGCAGCCCAGCCAGGCATGGAGGGCAGAGAGGGGCAGGCAGGGTTGGGTCAGCCAGTTATACCCCCTGGGAGAGAGGGGTGCAGTGTGTTGGGGGGCATCACCCCTCCTTGTTTTATCCCTTAAACCTCAAAGATCAGAAAGTCAATACAAAGCCTCCAGCTACACGGCTTTTTGCTTCAACCGGTCAGTCCACTCGATGTTCATTTGAACGTTTGTATGATCGGTTGCCGGTGAACTCACTTTAGGATGAGTCATTTGACCAGGTGTCCTGTAATCAGCCTAGGGAAATATGCTCCCCCTATTACGAGCCCAAGGGTGCACTGAGATGGAGATGGGATCCTGTCTCACTTGGTGCGTAAGCCGGGAGCCGGACGTCCCCATGGCGTTAGAGCAGAACCATTCCATTGGAGCGGGCGTGCAAGCTCCTGAGTGAGTCAGATTGCTGCAGAAAGTGTCGGCATTTTAGTTTCATGCCCCAGTTCCGGGCCTGCTGTTTGTAGCAAGCAGGGAGCCGTCTCGGCCAGAGCTGCTGCCCTGGGATTGTGCTTTGTTCCAACCTTCACACAGCATTAGACCCAGCCCCGTCCTGCGCCTGATCTTCAGATGCAGATCCCTGGATGGTACAGGAGTCAGGCCAATGGGCCCGGGATAACTCACCGCTCATGGTGAATGCAGCTGACGAGAGACGAGGGCCTCTGGGTCAGTCAGTACCAAGGGGAAGCACTTGGCCTCTCTGAACCTCACCACTGTCCTTGTCCTTCCCTCCACAGATATCACAGAGAAGGAAATGTCCAACCGAAGCACCGTGACCGAGTTCCTGCTCCGGGGGTTCTCAGACATCCGGGAGCTGCAGGTTTTGCACTTTGTGGTGTTTCTGGTGCTTTACCTGGCTACCCTTATGGGGAATCTTCTCATCATCACAGCCATAGTCTGTGACCACCGTCTGCACACCCCCATGTACTTCTTCCTGGGGAACCTGTCTCTCCTAGACCTCGGCTCCATCTCCGTCACTGTCCCCAAATCCATGGCCAACTCCCTCCTGAACTCTAGGTCGATTTCCTACCCTGCCTGTGTCGCCCAAGTCTTTCTCTTTTTTTTCTTCGCTACAACTGATTTTGCCTTACTCACCGTCATGGCCTACGACCGACACGTCGCCATCTGCCTCCCGCTGCACTACGAGAGAGTGATGAACAAGGGAGCTTGTGTCCAAATGGCAGCTAGTGCCTGGTTTGCAGGTATTGTCTACTCTGTTCTGCACACCGGGAACACCTTCACTTTACCCTTCTGCCAGTCCAATGTCATCGACCAGTTCTTCTGTGAAATCCCCCAGCTCCTCAAACTGGTCTGCTCCGACTCCTACCTGAGTGAGGTTGGACTTCTTGCCTGTGGTGTGATTCTAGGTTTAAACTGTTTTGTTTTCATCATTGTGTCGTATGTTCAGATCTTCAGAGCGGTGCTGAGAATCCCCTCGGAGCAGGGCCGGCACAAAGCCTTCTCCACCTGCCTCCCCCACCTCGCTGTGATCTCCTTGTTAATTTGCACTGGTTTATTTGCGTACTTGAAACCCACCTCCAGCTCAGCATCAAGTCTGGATCTGGTGGTGGGTGTTCTTTATGCCGTGGTGCCTCCCATAATGAATCCGGTCATCTACAGCTTGAGGAACAAGGAGATTAAAGCTGCAATGAAAAACTTGACTGGGTGGAGGTTATTTTCCAAGAATTGAAATGTCCTTCAGTGCTTGTGATTGCATCCTCGGCTTCTTTATTGAATCATAGAGTCATACAATGCTAGGACTGGAAGGGCCCTCGAGAGGTCACCGAGTCCGGTCTCCTGCCCTCATGGCAGGACCAAGCACCTTCTAGATCATTCCTGATAGAGGTCTGTCTAATCTGCTCTTAAATATCTTTCAAGATGGAGATTCCACAACCTCTCTAGGCAATTTTCCAGTGTTTAACCACCCAGATAGGGAGGAAGTTTTTCCTGATGTCCAACCGAATCCTCCATAGATGCAGTTTAAGCCCATTGCTTCTTGTTCTATCCTCAGAGGCCAGGAAGAATAATGTTTCTCCCTCCTCCTTGTTACGCCCTTTGAGGGTATGTCTACCCTACACTGCTATTTTGAATTAACTTAATTCAAAATAGCGCATCTACACACAAAAACTATTTCGAAATAGCATTTTGCTATTTTGAAATAGCACGTCCACACTGAGTGGACCCTGAACCAAAGTTAAGGCTGGATGAAACCAGTGCTGGCAGGTCATCAGTTTAGTTCTCAGTGTGCGTGGCTGCTGCCTGAGGTGGGTAGTTGAGGTTTCACCTTTAGAAATAAAAAAGTAAATTGAAAGAGCCAGACAAATACCTAGAAAATTAGCGTTTTGCTAATTTGAACCAGCATGTCCACATTGAGTGGACCCTCAACCGAGGTTAAGGCTGGCTGGAATCAGTGACAGCAGGGCATCAGATGAGGACTTGGAGCGTGGAGCTGCTGTCTCAGGCTAACCGAGGGCTGTGCATAAAAAGGGACCCGACCCCCACCCCGGACAGACAGTTCTTAGGAGTTCCCCGCTCGCTTGTCTAACTCGATGAGAGAAAGCAAAGCAGTCCTGACTTGGAGTACCCTGAATTCCCACACTCGGCACATCACAGCACTCGGCCATCAGCCCGGTGCCACTTGCCGCAGGCTGCCATCTGGGGGGGTTGTGTCAATCAGGGGGCTGCAGGAGATCTTCCACCCTGAGGAGCCCGCAGAGCCATCCCAGTCCTCCCCATCGGGGGCTCGTACCCCATTCCTCCCTAACCTCCTTCCACTTGCCCCTCCCTAGCCCCCTTCCTGATGTACAAAATAAAGGACTCTCTTTATTGACCAAAACTCGGGGAGACTGGTAAAAGGAGGTGGGAGAGGGGAAGAGAGAGGGTTGGAGAGGGGAGGGCAACTAAAATGATCAGGGGTTTGGAACAGGTCCCATATGAAGAGAGGTTAAAGGGACTGGGACTTCTCAGCTTAGGAAAGAGGAGACTGAGGGGGGATATGATAGAGGTCTATAAAAGCATGAGTGGGGTGGAGAGGGTGCATAAAGAAAAGTTCTTCATTAGTTCCCATAATATAAGGACTAAAGGACACCAAATGAAATGAATGGGTAGCAGGCTTCAAACTAACAACAGAAATTTCTTCTTCACTATTGGCTTTGCGACTAGCAACGGATGTGAAGGATAACAAGAAAGGTTTCTACAGGCACATTAGCAAGAAGTGATAGAAATGTAGCCGTGTTAATCTGGACGCATGGCCAAGAAACACTGGAGACATTCCACAGAGATTTTAACAACCTACACCCCACCATCAATCTTAGCCTGGACCATTCTACACGAGAGATCCATTTCCTGGACACCACCGTACAAATCTGCAATGGAAAATTAGACACCACTCTCTACAGAAAACCCACTGACTCATACAGTTACCTACATGCTTCCAGCTCCCATCCAGAAAACTCCATATGATCCATCTTCTATAGCCAAGCCCTTCGATACAACCGCATCTGCTCTAATCCCACTGACAGAGACCAGAAACTTCAGCATCTCCACCAAGCATTTATAAACCTCAACTACCCACCCAGTGAAATAAAAAAGCAAATTGAAAGAGCCTGACGAATACCTAGAAACCATCTACTTCAAGACAGACCCAAGAAAACCAACAATAGAACACCACTTGTCATCAGCTATAGCCCCCAACTTAAACCTGTCCAACACATTATCAATAAACTACAGCCTATACTGGAACAGGATTCCAAACTCCGAGAGGCTCTGGAAGACAGATCCATAGTCTCCTATAGATGACCTCCTAACCTCAAGTTGATTCTTACCAACAACAACAGGACATACCACACTAATACCAACCCTGGTACCTTCCCTTGCAACAAACCCTGTTGCCAGCTTTGTCCAGACCTTATTCACTCTGCTGAAACCATTATTGGACCTAACCAAGTGAGTTATAAGATCAAGTACACATATTCCTGCGCACCCAGAAATATAATCTATGCTATCATGTGCCAAAAGTGTCCGTCTGCTTTGTACATTGGACAAACGTCTCAGACACTTCGCCAACGGATCAATGCCCACAAAACAGATATTAGACAGGATCACAAAGAAAAAACAGTTTCTTGCCATTTCAACCAGAAAGGACATTGTCTCAACGACTTAACTACCTGAATCCTGCTACCAAGGCCTTTTCAGACTACTCTTGAAAGAGAATCCTCTGAACTGTCATTCATGCTTACATTCAACACTTTACACCTAAGTTTGAATAAAGACTCTAGTTATCTTTCCCATTACAAGGATAGCTTCCCCAATTATCACCTCTAATATCATTAGCTCACAGACATTTACCTCCCCCCCCCATCTCCCTTCTGTTCTGAAATGTGATTTGTCCGTTTCATATGTGTTCGTTTTTTAAATTGTATCCTTTGGTATCTATGGTTGTGACAATTTTCTTCCACTATTTGATCTGAGGAAGTGGGTCTGGCCCACGAAAGCTCATCCCCTAATAAACCATCTTGTTAGTCTTTAAAGTGCTACATTGTCCTGTTTTTTGGTTGGTATGAGATGAGCCTTAGGGCAAGGATGGGGGATCTGGGCAGGAGGCTCAGGGCAGGAGGCAGGGAGCCATGGGGGGGGACCCACCATGGCTTCCTGGGGTGGCCAAGATGTCACTGGTCCAGGGAGAGGGCCAGGCTGAAGTGCTCAGCCTTGAAGTCTTCTCTGGGCCGGTTGTCTCCTCCATGTGTGGGAGGGGGTTAGGCTGTGGCACCGTTCCTATTCCTGACATCTTCCCCAGGAAGGGGGGATCTGCAATTCCTAGTCCTGCGGGGGTCTTCTTTGGGGGGAGGGGCACTGAGCCAGACCCTGGCATGTGCTTTGGGGGTGGGGAGCCATGATTCGTGGTCCCGCCAATGTTCCATGTGGAGCCGGTCCAACAGGGGGAGCAGGAAGGGCTGTGACACTCAGTCCACCTTCTGTCCTAAGAGGGGGCAGGCCATGGCTCCCGGTGCCCCCCCCCCACTTGTCCTGGGAGGGTGGCCAGACCAAACTGTAGTTCCTGGACCCTCTGCCTGTCCTGTGTGGGGTGGGGGTTGGTCAGGCCACTGCTCCTGGTTTCACCACCTATCTTTGGCGGGGGAGGGTGATGGATACTTTCCCCGATCCCAGCATGAGGTCCAGCTGTGGCCAAGGCCGGGCCTTCTTCCGGGCCCTGGCACGAGGTCTGGGGGTGGGTTCAGGGCGAGGGCTCAGGGTGGAGCCAGAGCGGGATGGGCTCCCATCCCTCTCTGCTTGAGTGCTAGGTGAGTGGGAATGCAGTACCTCTCTGAACTCCCTGTCCTGGGCTGGTGTTAGCTGCTCAGGGGAATACATTCCAACAAGGGGCAACGCTGGTCCCCAAGGCCTAGGAGCTCAGCAAATTTTTCTTAGGAAGCCAGGACATAGTCCACCACCAATTCCCCACGGGGGAGGCCTTCTCCTCCCTCTCAGCTCTTAGCAAGTCCGGGGTCCCCTCACTCTTCTCTCGTACAGAACCTCAAATCCACAGGAACCCTGTGGATTCCTGGGGAACCTTTCTGTAGGTGAAGAGCAAGTGGCACAGTCATGGAGGGTATGTCTACACTACAGCACTAATTCGAACTAACTTAGGGTACGTCTACACTACAGCGCTAATTCGAACTAACTTAGGGTACGTCTACACTACAGCGCTAATTCGAACTAACTTAGGGTACGTCTACACTACAGCGCTAATTCGAACTAACTTAGGGTACGTCTACACTACAGCACTAATTCGAATTAACTTAGGGTACGTCTACACTACAGCACTAATTCGAACTAACTTAGTTCGCATTAGTTAATTCGAACTAACCTAATTCGAACTAGTGCATCTAGACCTAAAAACTAGTTCCAATTAGCATTTTGCTAATTCGAACTAGCATGTCCACATTGAGTGGACCCTGAAACGAGGTTAAGTATGGCCAGAAGCAGTGCCGGCAGGGCATCAGGTTAGGACTTAGAGTGTGGAGCTGCTGTCTCAGGCTAGCTGAGGGCTGTGCTTAAAGGGACCCGACCCCCACCCCGGACAGACAGTTCTCAGGGGTTCCCCGCTTGCAAAGCAGTCCTGGCTTGGAGTGCCCTGAGTGCCCACACTGGGCACATCACAGCACTCGGCCATCAGCCCGGCTGCACTTGCCACAGGCTGCCATCCGGGGGGGGGAGGTCAATCAAGGGGCTGCAGGAGAGCTTCCACCCCGAGGAGCCCGCAGAGCCAGCCCAATCCTCCCAATTGGGGGCTTGTACCCCATTCCTCCCTCACCTCCTTCCACTTACCCCTCCCTAGCCCCCCTTCCTGATGTACAAAATAAAGGACACGTGTGTTCAAAAATAGAATCTGTCTTCATTGAACAAAACTGGGGGAGACTGGGAAAAGGAGGTGGGAGAGGGGAAGAGAGAGGGTGGGAGAGGGGAGGGCAACTAAAATGATCAGGGGTTTAGAACAGGTCCCATATAAAGAGAGGCTAAAGAGACTGAGACTTTTCAGCTTAGAAAAGAGGAGACTGAGGGGGGACAGGATAGAGGTCTATAAAAGCATGAGTGATGTGGAGAGGGTGCATAAAGAAAAGTTCTTCATTAGTTCCCATAATAGAAGGACTAAAGGACACCAAATGAAATGAATGGGTAGCAGGCTTCAAACTAACAACAGAAAGTTCTTCTTCACAAAGCAAATAGTCAACCTGTGGAACTCCTTGCTGCAGGAGGCTGTGAAGGCTAGAACTAGAACAGAGTTTAAAGAGAAGTTTGATAAAGTCATGGAAGTTGGGTCCATGGAGTGGTATTAGCCAGGGAGTAGAAATGGTGTCCCTGGCCTCTGTTTGTGGAAGGCTGGAGATGGATGCACGAGACAAATGGCTTGGTCATTGTCTTCGGTCCATCCCCTCCAGGGTACCTAGTGGCTGGCTATAGTATGTATAGTGATGCCTCACAGTGAAAATGCAATAATTTGATTTAGAAATGAAATCAGATTGCTCACCCCCATATCTGAGACAATAGGGTTGCTTTTTCAATCCAGGAGAGGGAACGACATTCTCCATAGTAATGTTATTAGCGTGAATAGCAAAAAGGATTTTGGGCATGATGGATTACTAGGCATATTTGTGGATAGCTTGTAATTGGTGGAATATGCCATTCTGATTTGGTTTTGTTTCTGAAGTTATGAATATCGACTCTGTGTCTGTTTTTGAAACATAGTTACACTTGTGTAATGCCCATCAGGAAACATGCTGCCAGTCTAGGTAGGAGGTTGGGATGGGCCTGTCGGGGTAATTAGGCATTAGGAAACCGATAAACATTAGGGGAACCTCATCTCTCAACTGCTGAGCCATTCTGCAACCTCTCCAGAGACCCCGTCAGTCACGCTTGCTAGGACTCTATAAAGGGAGGGGAGAGTGTCCAAGCCACATGACTCTAGACTCCCTCAAAGAAAGTTTTTATTTGTCTGCTAACTAATCTGGGAATTAACTTTTGAAACAAAGGGTTCCTGCCCCAACTGACTCTCCATATAGCAGAGAGCGAGCTCATCGGTTCTCTTCATTCACCACAGAAGAGGGCTCCTAGAAAGACCCGGGGATCAAAGACAGACCTGAGGGAAGTGCTGGATCGGGGCTAACGGGATTTCCAGCCTTTGTAATTGAGCCTGGGAAATGCAAGCTCCAAAGTAAATGCAGCGTGTGCCTTGAGAATCTACCGGAGGGCTGGTGTCATCAGTGCAGGTGAGATGTGACTCATTCACAGCCAGTCTGACCAGCGTGTTTGCTTGCTTGTGGCTTCATGTGTGTGTTTGCTTGCTTGCTAGATGAGCGGCTTTGGCCGGTTTGCTATCTCTTGTCTCTTACCAGCTACCTCTGTAGTTAATAAAAGTGCAGTTTGACTTTAACCAGGGTGACACTAAGTGAACTCTATGCAGGAAAATCTCTCAGCCGGGGAACCAGAGATGAGCATATTTTCCTCCACATTCAGACTGGGAGAGTCAGATTGGGAAACAAACACCTAGTGGTTGTTGTTTGGACCAGGGCGGGATGCTACTCCTGTGGGTTCTTACATGGCTGCCGTTTCAGTAGAGCGGGGGAGGCAGCATCCGTCTGTATCGGGACATGTCTTCTTTGTCCTTCCACTCCCCTGACTATCAGGGAGAAAGGGGAAAGTATTCTATGAATTTCTCCTCCACCCATCCCTTCACCAGCCAGGAGTGGGAGGCAGGCAGGAAATCCAAGTATTTCCACTCGCTCACTTATCGTTAATGGAACAGGAAGAAAAGCAAGCCACGTCCCAGTATGCATGGCTGCTGTCCCCTCTGCTCCACTGGCATTCTAGGCTGGAGAGCCGGTGGGGATCTGGACTGTCTCTTCTCTAGTGCTGCTCAGTCAAAGAGCTCCCATGTCACCAGAACTAGGTGTGTCCCTGCCCATGTGAATGGGACCGGCCCCAGCAGCCCGGTGTGAGAGGGAGCCCAGTCTGGGGGGCTGGAGGACTCAGTGAAGCCCCAGTTGCAGGGAGAACCCTGGGGGGACCCATCACAGATGGGTTATAGCAAAACATGCCTATGGGAGAGCAGTGAGTAGCTCTCAGATTTAGCCCATAGAAACAGCCATTGTGAGTCAGACCCAAAGTGCTTCTAGGGCAGTCTCCTCTCCTCCAGCTTTGGCAGGTACAAGGCGCTTCAGAGGGAGTGACGTGAATAAAGTGAAGTGAACACGTAATTATTGAGTGACCCACTCGCTTTTTCTTGTCCTATAGTATGCCTGGGTCCTACTCAATAATCTTGACTCTCATTTGGTCGTGTGGTCTCTTGAATGTATCATAGAAGGAATCAAAATGGGCTTAAACTGCAGCAAGGGAGGTTTCGGTTGGACGTTAGGAAAAAGTTCCTAACTGTCAGGGTGGTGAAACACTGGAATAAATTGCCCAGGGAGGTTGTGGAATCCCCATCTCTGGAGATATTTAAGAGCAGGTTAGATAAATGTCTATCAGGGATGGTCTAGACAGTATTTGGTCCTGCAATGGGGGCAGGGGACTGGACTCGATGACCTCTCGAGGTCCCTTCCAGTCCTAGTATTCTATGAGTCTATGAGTCTAAAACAAGGGCGCTAACATGAAAGGGAAAGGAGTCCAGGAGAGCTGGCTATAGTTTGAAGAAGCCTTGTTGAAAGCACAGGAACAAATCATCCTGGTGTGCAGTAAGAAAAGCAAATATGGCAGGTGTCCAGCTTGGCTTGACAGTGAAATCCTTGGTGAGCTTAAACTCAAAAAGGAAGCTTAGAAGTAGAGCAGTTTTTTAATGAAGGGCTGGGGGGAAAGCTGGGTGTGGAGGAGCACATGGATCGGACAGAGACATCTCTTAGAGGAGGGTCTATTCATAGAGATGCTCTATGTTCTAGTCAGGAGGAGAGGATGGAAGTATGGGTCAGATCAGATGAGACACAATCAAATGCAAAAGAGTCTAACACATCAGGAAACAGCAGACAGATAAATAGTGACAAATTATTAAAGTGCTTATACACAAATGCTAGAAATCTAAATAATAAAATGGGTGAACTTGAGCACCTCATTTTAAAGGAGGATATTGATATAATAGGCATCACAGAAACTTGGTGGAATGAGGACAATCAATGGGACACAGTCATAGTACCAGGGTACAAAATCTATCGGAAGGACAGAACAGGTCGTGCTGGTGGGGGACAGGCACTGTACGTGAAAGAAAATGTAGACTCAAATGAAGTAAAAAACTTAAATGAGCCAAAATGTTCCATAGAATCCCTATGGTCATATAATAGGTATATAGCAGTAGGGATATATTATGAGGACAGATATACTGATCAGGACAGTGACAGTGACTAAGGAATGCTAAGGGGGATTAGAGAGGCAATCAAAATAAAAAACTCGATATTAGTGGGGGATTTCAACTATCCCCATATTGACTGGGTACATGTCACCTCAGGACCAGATGCAGAAATAACATTTCTTGGTACCTTAAATGACTGCTTCTTGGAGCAGCTGATTCTGGAACCCACGGCAGGAGAGGATATTCCTGATTTAGTCTTAAATGAAGCACAGGATCTGATTCAAGAGGTAAATATAACTTAGAGATAGTGACCATAATGCAATAAAATGTAACATCCCTGTGGTAGGAAAAACACCTCAGCAGCCCAACACTGTAGCATTTAATTTCAGAAAGGGAAACTACACAAAATTCAGGAATTTAGTTAAACAGAAATTAAAAAGTACAGTGAGAAAAGTAAAAGCTCTGCAAGCTGCATGGAAACTTTTCAACGACACCATAATAGAGGCCCAACTTAAATGTATACCCCAAATTAAAAAACACAGTAAGAGAACCATAAAAGTGCCCCCATGGCTTAGCAATGAAGTAAAAGAAGAAGTGAGAGATAAAAAGGCATCTTTTAAAAAGTCGATGTCAAATCTTAGTGCAGAATAGAGGAAAGACCATAAACTTTGTCAAAATAAGTGTAAAAATGTAATAAGGAAAGCCAAAAGAAGAGTTTGAAGAGTAGCTAGCCACAAACTTGAAAAGGAATAGCAAAATGTTTTTTTAAGTTCCTCAGAAGCAGGAAGCCAGCTAAACAACCAGTGAGGCCCATGGATGATCGAGATGCTAAAGGAGCCCTCAAAGATGATAACGTCATTGCAGAGAAACTAAATTAATTATTTGATTCCGTCTTCATCGCTGAGGATATTGGGGATATTCCCAAACCTCAACCATTCTTTTTAGGTGACAAATCTGAGGAATTGTCCCAGACTGAGGTGTCATTACAGGAGGTTTTGGAACAAATTGATAAACTTAATAGTAACAAGTCACCTGGACCAGATGATATTCACCCAAGAGTTCTGAAAGAACTCAAATGGGAAATTGTGGACCTATTAACCGTGCTTTGTAACCTACCTTTAAATTGGCTTCTGTACCTAATGACTGGAAGATAGCTAATGTGACACTAATATTTAAAAAGAGCTCTAGAGGTATTCCTGGCTATTACAGACCGGTAAGTCTAATGTCAGTTCCAGACAAATTAGTTGAAATTATAGTAAAGAATAAAATTGTCAGACACATAGATTAACATAATTTGTTGGGGGAAAGTCATCATGGTTTCTGTCAAGGGTAATCATGCCTTACTAATCTGCTAGAGTTCTTTGAGGAGGTCAACAAACATGTGCACAAGGGGATCCAGTGGATATAGTGTACTTAGATTTCCAGAAAGCCTTTGACAAGGTCCCTCACCAAAGGCTCTTAAGTAAAGTAAGTTGTCATGGGATAAGAGGCAAAGTCCTTTCATGGGTTGATAACTAGTTAAAAGACAGTTTACCAAATGTACAAAAACCAGACACACATGGGGCAGGATTTAATGCCTCTGAGGATTCTGAGGGAGTTGGCAGATGTCACTGCAGAGCCATTAGCTATCATCTTTGACAACTCCTACCAATCAGGGGAGGTCCCGGACGATTGGAAAAAGGCAAATGTAGTGCCCAACTTTAAAAAAGGAAAGAAGAATCCAGGGCACTAGAGATCAGCCAGCCTCACCTCAGTATCTGGAAAAATCATGGAGAGGTTCCACAAGGAATCCATTTTGAATCACATGGAAGAGAGGAAAGTCATCAGGAATAGGGATTCTGCCAGGGCAAGTCAAAGCTCTGTTTATTGTGTGGCTACGTCTAGACTGCAGGGCTACGTCTAGACTGGTATGATTTTCCGGAAATGCTTTTAACGGAAAAGTTTTCAGTTAAAAGCATTTTCGGAAGAGCGTCTAGATTGGCAGGGCGCTTTCCCACAAAAGCAATTTTTGCGGAAATGTGTCCGTGGCCAATCTAGACGCGCTTTTCCACAAAAAAGCCCCGATCGCCATTTTCGCGATCGGGGCTTTTTTGCAGAAAAGAAATCTCTACTTTTGCCTGAACGGGAGCAGCGTAGTATTTCCGCAAGAAGCACTGATTTCTTACAGTAGGAAGTCAGTGCTTTTGCGGAAATTCAAGCGGCCAGTGTAGACAGATGGCAAGTTTTTCTGGAAAAGTGGCTGATTTTCCGGAAAAACTGGCCAGTCTAGACACAGACCAGCTGTTTTCTGGGATACATCCAGTATCCATGGGAAAAAAAGATGGAGAGCGTGCAAGTTCTCTTCCCGTCCCTGTAAACTTTATTTTAGGGGGAAGAAGAGATGGCTCGAAAGAAAAGCTGAAAAAGATATGCAAATTGCAGTTCGCAATTTGCATATCTTTTTCCGACTTCTTTTTTGGAGTGTAGACGTAGCCTGAGACTTGAAGGCTATTGTCAGCTGGGGTGCAGCATCCTTTGCATTCTGCCAGAGCTCTCTCTTCGCCCTTCCTTCTTTTAGCAAACGTAATTAAATCGGTGGTATCCCTTCTTTGGTAGCACCCCTTCCACACCATGCTCTTGTTCCTTTCTCGGGGGGGACGTTGGGGTAGGGAGACAGCCCTTTGTACGTGGTGGGAGGGGTAACAGTTGACAAGGGAAGTCTTTCTCAACTACTCCCTTATGCCTCATGAAACGAGGTTGACAGGAGCGGTCCACAAAGGCTTCCCTTGTCGACTGATCCGCACTTTGACTCATGCGCTGTGCCAACCATCAGCTGATCCGGCACAGCACGGTGGCCATTTTTATTTTAATGAAGCCGGGGATATTTAAATTCCCACTTTATTGACTATGTCAGGTAGCCTATTTTACATGCCTCTGTTGGCATGTAGACACAGCTTCTGTGGGCACATCATAAGTCAGAGGTTGAGGAGACCAGAAAGTTGGATATATGGAGAAGATTGCAGGGGGAGATCAAGCAGGAGATTTCAGATTTATGAGCTCTGACACTTTTGTTTTAAATGCTTCTACTTCTTTAAAAGGACCTGTATTATCTGCTTCAAAACATTCGGGCTGCGTCTAGAATGATTAAAGGGACAAGAATAATTAAAGGTCTAGAGAACATGACCTATGAAGCCAGGCTTCATGAACTGGGCTTGTTTAGTTTGGATAAAAGAAGATTAAGGGGGGACATGATAGCGGTTTTCAAATATCTAAAAGGGTGTCACAAGGAGGAAGGAGAAAATTTGTTCCTCTTGGTTTCTGAGGACAGGATAAGGAGTAATGGGCTTAAAGTGCAGCAAGGAAGGTTTAGATTGGACATTAGGAAAAAATTCCTAACTGTCAGGGTGGTCAAATATTGGAATAAATTGCCAAGGGAGGTGGTGGAATCTCCCTCTCTGGAGATATTTAAGAACAGGTTAGATAGACATCTGTCAGGGATGGTGTAGACGGAGCTTGGTCCTGCCTTGAGGGCGGGGGGCTGGACTCGATGATCTCTCAAGGTCCCTTCCAGTCCTATGATTCTATGATTCTAGACTAGCATGATTTTGTGCAAAGGTGGCCACTTTTACGCAAAATCTTGCCGCCTGTCTACACTGGCCACGAGTATTTGCGCAAGAACACTGACTTTATACTGTACAAAATCAGTGGTTCTTGTGCAAATACTCTGACGCTCCTGCTCATGGATAAGCCCTCTTGCGCAAGTATTCTTGTGCAAGAGGGCAAGTGTAGACAGCCAAGTTAATTTCTTGAACAAGAGAGCATCTACACTGGCACAGATGCTTTTGCACAAAAGATGTCTTCTGCGCTAAAGCATTCATGCCAGTGTAGACGCTCTCTTGTGCAAATACTTTTAACGGAAAAAACTTTTCCGGTAAAAATATTTGCGCAAAATCTTGCCAGTCTAGAGAAATAAACAATCTCTTTCTGACAATAATCCTATGTGAAATCATGGATACGTACACAGGTAGCTATCACAACCCACTGTCTGTATCACATGTTCTCATGGCTAATTTTTTCCTGCTAGCTAGTTCAAAGTGAGTGAACGTACATATACCCAAGTTGTGAATGACTTAACATATATCTCATTTCCAACAGATATTTTGTTATTTCTTCAAGGTGTACGGTGATGATGTAGATGTGATAAAGATGAGTCAGATTTCTACCTAATAAGTCTTTGTTTCAAGTTCAAAAGAGCTTGCAGGAGTTAATAGGACATTTCTTGTAATTCAATACGGCTTCATGCTTCTGACACACAGGCTACATCTACACTGGCCCCTTTTTCGGAAGGGGCATGCTAAATTTGAAAGTGGGAATAGGGAAATCCGTGGGGGATTTAAATATCCCCCGCGGATTTAAATAAATATGTCTACCGCTTTTTTCCCGGCTTGGAGAAAAGCCGGAAAAAAAGCATTTAGACTGGCCCGATCCTCCGGAATAAAGCCCTTTTCCAGAGAATCTCTTATTCCTACGGAAGATTCTTCCACCTACTGATATGAGTCTTCCGCTGTTCATTGACAACTTCATTCTTCCAGTGGAGAGACACAGCAGTGGGAATTTACCTCCTCCAGGTTTCTTTCGGTGAAACTGACAGCACAAAACTGCACTTCACCAATATTGATTAATTTTCTATTTCTAGATACGTTGTATGGAGAAAGAAGGAGGAGGAAACCAAACGCACATCATGGAATTCATCCTCCTGGGATTTGGGGAGGTCTCTGAACTGCAGCCTCTCCTCTTCCTGCTGTTTCTGGCCATCTACATTGTGACAACGGGTGGGAACATCCTCATTGTGGTGTTAGTTGTGGCTGATCAGCACCTTCACACCCCCATGTACTTCTTCCTAGGGAACTTGTCTGTCCTGGACATCAGTTATACCTTCACCTTCCTGCCCCGGCTGCTGGCCAGTCTCCTGACTGGGGACAGAACCATCTCTGTTAAGGGCTGCCTGGGGCAATTTTATTGGTTCTCTATCATGGCAACTACAGAACTTTTGCTGCTCACGGCCATGTCATATGATCGATATCTAGCAATATGCCATCCCCTCCGTTATGCTGTTCTGATGAACGGCAGGGTGTGTGCCCAGCTCGTGGCAGGGTCCTGGATAAGCGGCATCCTGCTCAGCACCATAGGAAATAGCTTTGTGTTCTCATTATCGTTCTGTGATTCCAAAGAAATCGACCATTTCTTTTGTGATTTATCGCCCATGATAAAACTGTCCTGCAGTGACACCCGGACTCTGCAACTGGTGACATTTATTGTTGCTACCACAGGGGCTCTTGTGCCCTTGCTACTGACTCTGACGTCCTACATTTGTATCATCACCACCATCCTGAGGATCCCTTCCAGCACCGGGAGGCAAAAGACCTTTTCCACCTGCTCCTCCCACCTCATTGTGGTGTCAGTTTTCTATGGAACTCTAATTGCTGTCTATGTGGTTCCAACAACCAACACTCCCAAAATGCTACACAAAATATTCTCGGTCTTCTACACAGTCCTGAATCCCATGATCAACCCCGTCATCTACTGCCTGAGAAACAAGGAGGTCAAAGAGTCTTTGAGAAAAATTGTTCTGAATCTGGTTGCTTTCAGAAACAGGCACAGAGTCTGAAAGGACAAATTTTAGCAGTTAGTAAAATAGAAATGAACTGCTCCAGTTTCTAAGGGCTGGTCTACATTTGGAGTTTAGGTTGAATGTGGCTGTGTAAGGTTGATTTTCTGAACTTCGAGCCCACACTGCCAAGACTGTTCCTGTTAAAGGCCACTGAAGTCAATTTCAGTACTCCTGTTGTTCACCAAGGCTGTGTCCAGACTCAGGGGTTTTTTCGAAAAAACCTCACCTGCGTCTAGACTGCAGCCGCGTTCTTTTGAAATTAAATCGAAAGAACGCGGCTTTTCTTTCGACGGCGGTAAACCTCATTTCACGAGGAAGAACGCCTTCTTTCGAAAGTTCCTCTTTCGAAAGAAGGCGTTCTTCAATGTAAATAGGGCTTCTTCGAAAGAGAGCATCCAGACTCACTGGATGCTTTCTTTCGAAAAAGCAAGCCGCTTTTTCGAAAGTTCAACGTGCAGTCTAGATGCTCTCTTTCGAAAGAGGCTTGCAGTCTAGACATAGCCCAAGAGTATCGCAAAATGTTACCTTACATGTCAAATTCACGGCAATGTAGACTGAGCGTTGAGAAAGTCGATGCTTTTGGCCCTTGGGAAGCATCCCACAATCTATTGCCTTGCTCCACTGCTTTCCAACTGAACAGGAAAAAGCCTGGGAAAGTTTGAATTTCATTTCCCCGAGTGGCACATATGGTGTTGACTATTTGTTGTTTTTTAAGTTTATCTTGTACAGCAGTTAAGGTGACGGTCTGTAGTTCCTTGGGTTGTAATTATCTCCTTTCTCTATAGATGGGCACTAGATTTGTCCTTTTGAAATAATCTGAAATCTCTCTCATATTCCAGGACTTTTTAAAGATAATCGCTGGGGGCTCAGATATCTCTTCAATTAGCTCCTTGAATCGTATGGAAGGCATTTCTTCTGGCCCTTCAAGAAACTTTGTCTAAGTAACTTTTCACTTGTTCATTCCCTATTTTAGTGTCTTAGCATACCCCATTTAAACTGGTATTCTCAATGTTAGGCATCCATTCACAGCCAGTCTTCTTGGTGAAAGCTAGGACAAAGAATTCATTAACTGCAGCTGTCATTTGTACATTATGTTATTGCTCTCTCTCTCTCTCTTTCTCTCTCTCTCTCTTTCTCTCTCTCTCTAGGAAGCCTAGTTCGAACTACCTAGTTCGTGCCACGTGTAGCCGCGCGGCACGGGGTTCGAACCAGCCGGGATTTAAAAATGGCGGCGCCCGGCTTATGCAAATGAAGCCCGGGAAATTCAAATCCCGGGCTTCATTTGCAAGTGCGGTATGCCTACATTACCCTCCTACTTCGAAATAGGAGGGTAGTGTAGACATACCCTCTGTGTATATATAAATACCTATATATAAATGTATGTGAATGCATGTGCATGTGTATATATGTACCTACATATATAATATGCATCTGTCTCTGTGTCTCTTGTGAGTCTGTTTATTCGGGAGCATCTCCAAAATGATAAGAGCTTGTGCCACCAAATTTGGTATACACTTACCTCTTACCCTAACCTAAAGCAAGGGCAGGTTGTGGTTCTGCCTGGAAAATGGGAGGTGCCAGCAATAGGACTATTTCCCTACAATTTGTAGAGGGAGGGGTGGAGAGAGGAGATGTGTTACTGAGTGTGGCCACCGCGGGAAGCAAGCGGGCAGGGGAGAGCAGGGTAACCAGAGGGGGCAACTGCACCGACTGAGTCTGGCCAGCTGAGGATGGGGCTTTGCAATGGAGCAGGTAAGTGGCTCTTAAAGGGGGCTCCTGTGCCCTGGACCTCCCACCCCAGGCCTCCAGATTCCAGCCCTCTCAACCCTGTCTGAGATCCCCCCCCCGCCAGCCCTCTGCTCCATTTTGCCCATCCTAGGTCCTCCTGCTCCTAGCACTGTCTGAGCCCCCTACGCTCCCTGACCTCTCCGCCCCCAACTTTTTCTCCAACCTCAACCTCAGCCCCTTCCCCCAGGGGGCCCCACCAGTAGGGGTGGGGGCTGGAAACCATGGCACAGACCAACTCTTTCAGGTTTCTTCCCTTCATTTCTAATTGTTGTTTTTAGGTTTTGTAAAAGACTAACAAAACATGTAGCTGGTATCATGAATGTTCATGGGCACAGACCACTTCTTCAGAGGACCATCTGAAGAAGTAGACTGTGCCCACAAACGCTCATGATACCATCTACATGGTTTGTTAGTCTTTAAAGTGCTACCAGACTATTTGTTGTTTTTTAAGTTTATCCTGTACAGACTAACTAGGCTACCCACTGAAGCTTCTGTACAAGGAAAGATAATGGAGCAAATCACACAGGGATCAATTTGCAAACATTTAGAAGATAATGGGGTAAATAAAGAACACATCACATCAAACCAAGTTTATTGCTTCCTTTAACAGGATAAAAAGCCTTGTAGATAAGGGGAAAGTTGTAGATGTGGTATTTCTAGCCTTTAGTAAACTGTTTGATACAGACTTGCATGATTTTCTCATTAATAAACTAAGGAAATACACAAACTGTAAGGTTGGTACATAACTGGTTGGATAAGCATTCCAGATAGTAATTAATGGTTCACAGTTATACTACAAAACATAACAAGTGGGGTTCTGCAGGAATCTGTTCTGAGTCTGGCAGAATTTAATATCATCATCAATGATTTAGACAACGCAAAGTACGCTTATGAGTTTGCGGATGATACCAAACCGGAAGGAGTTGAAAGTACTTTAAAGGAGAGAATTGTAATTCAGAATGATCTGGACAAACTGGAGAAATGGTCTGAGGTAAGTAGGGTGAAATTCAATAAACACAAATGTAAATATCTCCACTTAGGAAAGGAACAATCTGTTAAGGTTCATCTGCACTTGCATCCTCAACTCGAAATAAGCAATTTGTCTACACGGTGCCAAATTTTAAAATAAAGTGCAATTCCGACAAGTTCCTTAACCCCCATAGAATAAGAGTTTCAGGGACATCACGGAATAGTGCACCCCTTGTTTTGAAATCTTTTTTGAAATAACTAGCACATTAAAAGACACAGAATAGCTATTTCCTGAAACTTCCGGTATCCCAAAATAGCTCTGCTGTCTAGACATAGCCTCTGTGACCACCTAGAAAAGATTTGTGCAGAACGAGGTCTAGGGGTCATAATGGATCACAAGGCAAATATGAGTCAACAGTGGAACACTGTTGCAAAACAAATATGCATCATCCTGGGATATTTTAGCAGAAGTGATATAAGTTTAGTCCCCTTACTAAAGGTGCCTCTGCTTATTTTCTGGGAAGACCCTATATGCTGCAATCTAGCCACACAGACTACAATTACCATGAGCCCTGGGGGAAAACAGGAAGGAAGTGACTTCTGTTTTGGAGATCTGGAGTCTCTCCACTTGTGTGGAGGAAGACTGAGCAGTCTGTGAACTCTTCCCTGTGTTTTTGGAGCACAAAGGGAGCCAGGCTGCTGTGGAGGTGTTTGATCCAGTTCAGGAGCTGTTATGTTGCAGTTACAGACTGGGACAGCAAGCCTTTGGAACTGGGATATATCAGGCTGCTTCCAATTGCCCTAGAAGGGAGGCCCTTTGGCTGTACTTGTGACTAGAAGCTACTCTGCATCCAGCACACAGAAGGAGGGTTTGTCTACACTACAAAGTTAATTCGAACTAACGGACATTAGTTCGAATTAATTTTGATAGGTGCTACACTAGCGCTCCGCTAATTCAAACTTAATTCGAACTAGCGGAGCGCTTAGTTCGAACTAGGTAAACCTCATTTTACGAGGATTAAGCCTAGTTCGAATTTACTAGTTCGAATTAAGGGCTGTGCAGCCCCTTAATTCGAACTAGTGGGAGGCTAGCCCTCCACAGGTTTCCCTGGTGGCCACTCTGGCCAACACCAGGGAAACTCTATTGCCCCGCTCCCGGCCCCGGACCTCTTAAAGTGGCACGGGCTGGCTACGGTGCCCATGCCAGGTGCAAGCCTGCCAGCACCCAGCCAGCAGACCCTGCACCTGTCACGCCTCGAGCCAGCCACCCGATGGCCCCCAGCCCACCCCCTCTTCCCGGGACCAGGCTGGCGGCTCCCGGGAGGTTGCCCGGGAACGCAAGAGGCGGGCATGCACCTGGTCTAGTGTGGACATCGTGGACCTCGTCCATGACCTCCACACTAGGCACAGGAAAGTGGCCGTCTAGGGCAGGAGAGCTGCCAGCCTGGCCACCCAGGAGCAGGTGTGCATGAAAATCAAGGGGGTCCACTGAGACCCCCGACCCTGAGCTTACAATGGCCGTCCTGGGTCAGACCAAAGGTCCATCTAGCCCAGTAGCCTGTCTGCCAACAGCGGCCAACCCTAGGGACCCTGGAGGGGATGGACCGAAGACAGTGACCAAGCCATTTGTCTCGTGCCATCCCTCTCCAGCCTTCCACAAACTTTGGGCAGGGACACCACTCCTACCCCCTGGCTAATACCACTCCATGAACCCAACCTCCATGACTTGCTCTCACTTATCTTTAAACTCTGTTCTAGTTCTAGCCTTCACAGCCTCCTGCAGCAAGGAGTTCCACAGGTTGACTCTTTGCTTTGTGAAGAACAACTTTCTGTTACTAGTTTGAAGCCTGCTACCCATTCCTTTCCTTTGGTGTCCTCTAGTCTTTCTATTATGGGAACTAATGAAGAACTTTTCTTGATGCATCCTCTCCACCCCACTCATGCTTTTATAGACCTCTATCCTGTCCCCCCTCTGTCTCCTCTTTTCAAAACTGAAAAGTCCCAGTCTCTTTAGCCTCTCTTCATATGGGACCTGTTCCCAACCCCTGATCATTGTAGTTGCCCTCCCCTCTCCCAGCCTCTCTCTTCCCCTCTCCCACCTCCTTTTCCCAGTCTCCCCCAGTTTTGTTCAATAAAGACAGATTCCATTTTGGAAGACATATTCTCTTTATTTTGTACATCAAGAAGAGGGGCTAGGGAAGGGTAAGTGGAAGGAGGTGAGGGAGGAATGGGGTACGCACCCCCGATGGGGAGGACTGGGCTGGCTCTGCGGGCTTTTGGGGTGGAAGCTCTCCCGCAGCCCCCCAATTTCCCCCTCTCTCCAGATGGCAGCCTGCGGCAAGTGCAGCCGGGCTGATGGCCGAGTGCTGTGATGTGCCCACTCCGGGCAATCCAAGCCAGGACTTCTTTGCAAGCGGGGCACCCCTGAGAACTGTCTGTCCGGGGTGGGGGTCGGGTCCCTTTAAGCACAGCCCTCGGCTAGCCTGAGGCAGCAGCTCCACGCTCTAAGTCCTCATCTGATGCCCTGCCGGCACTGCTTCCGGCCATATTTAACCCCGGTTCAGGGTCCACTTAATGTGGACATGCTAGTTCGAATTAGCAAAATGGTAATTCGAACTAGTTTTTTAGTCTGGATCCATTAGTTCGAATTAGCTTAGTTCAAATTAACTAATTCGAACTAAGTTAGTTCGAATTAGCGCTGTAGTGTAGACATACCCGGAGACTGTGAGTAACTGGGCATCTTTGGGGAAATGCTGCCTGGGACAGACCTCAGAGACACAGACTAATTCTGGGTTCAAAGAGAGACAGAGAGGCCAACCCAGTGAACCAGAGGTGCTGCATAGCTTGCACCCACTGTGACGGGCCAGCCCCGTCACCTGCGCTGTGTCCAGGCACGCGGGCAGCTCGCGTGGTGAGCGAAGAGCCGGGGGAGTGCTGGCTGCATTGCCGCGCATGCACCAGCACACCTGGGGGGAGGCACACCCGCGAGTGGGAAACAGCGGCGGAGGATGCTGAGGGGGGGCGGAGGTCCCAGGAGGGGCCGGTGGATCGCACCTCCCTATCCCCCCGAGCAAGAGGGGGCAACCTTAGGGCTGCGGTGGAGAGCTGAGCTGGGATTGACCAGACCCCAGGCCACGGAAGAGCAACCAGGCGACGTAGGACCACGGGAGGGACGCTCCGACCGAGGCGGTGTCAACGGACTGGTAAGAGCTGGACTGGAGAGAGCACCGGAGACTGGGACCTTTACTGGCCACAGGGGTTAAGTAGGAGGGTCCTGGTCATAGCGGGGCTCGACCCAGATATAAGAGAACCCTTCTACATCCTATAGGCCAAGAGAAAAAGGGTCAGGGGTAGCGGAGAGCCCCTCCGTGAACTGAACGCGGGCTCCCCTACCCCACAACCATACGGGGCTAAAGGGGAGGGGGTGGTTCGCCCCCTGACACCCACATACACCCTCCCTACAGAGAATCTCCATTACAGCTGCAGTTCTTCCAGCGCGCCCATTCAAGCAAGAGTCTGGGACTCTGAGTCTAGGGGTGTGCACATTCTAGGGTGGAATAAATATTGGCAGTGCAAATGGGAGTTAGATAAGTTCCTTTTACTTCTGTGTACTTTGTCAATTGATGTTATTCACTGTTAATTTGTTAAATCCTGTTTCTTTAAGTTAAGTAAAGGTTGTATATTCTAATGCAATCTATTAGAAGTATATTAGTTATGATTTGTAAATGTTGTTCTGAAGTTAGATCTAGTTTACTGTTGGAATAAGTTTATCCCTGGAGGTTCCCAAGTCACACCAGTAAGTGTGTTACAGGGCCAAACTGGTGGAGGCTTCACCATTATATGTTCTTTATGAGCAAGGGACAGCAGCAAGGGGGTGAATAGGGTTTCCCCAACTAAACGACATCACCACTGGGGTACTCAGGATCTCCTTTTATGCTAAAACCATCAGGCATCCAGGCACATCTGTGAGTGTGACCTGCTCCCAAGTAACCCAGGGAGGAAAGAGGAAGTTACATAAGCAAGACACAAGATGTAATTCTTCTGCTGTATTACATGTTGAATTGACCTCAGCTGAAGTATTGTGTCCAGTGTTTAGGAAATATGTGGA
Source organism: Pelodiscus sinensis (assembly GCF_049634645.1). Classification (NCBI taxonomy): domain Eukaryota; kingdom Metazoa; phylum Chordata; order Testudines; family Trionychidae; genus Pelodiscus; species Pelodiscus sinensis. The sequence goes on along the minus strand of NC_134740.1, from coordinate 10,279,208 downwards.
CAAACTAGAAAAAGTAAAGAGAAGAGCGAAAAAAAGTTATAGAAAACATGACCCTCTAGAATTGGGTTTGTTTCTAGAATTGGGGTAATTAGCCATTAGAGAAAACATCAGCCTTAGGAGAACCTTTCTCTCATCTGATGAGCTTTTCTGAGACCTCTCCAGAGAGCCTGTAAGTAATGGTTACTATGACTATAAAAGTGGGGAGAGGGGAGAGAGTGTCCAAGCCACATGACTCTGGACTCCCTCGTGTAATGTCTTTATTTGTCCATAAATCATCTGGGAGCCAACATTTGAAACAAAGGGTTCCCACCCCGTTTGAATCTCTATATAGCAGGGAGCGAGCTCATAGATTCTCTTCGTTCACCGCAGAAGAGGGCTCCTGGAAAGACCCAAGGAACAAAGACAGACCTGCGGGCAGTGCTGGATCCGAGCTAACAGGATTTCTAGCCTTCGTAATGAACCCTAGAAAACACATATTCTAAAGTAAATGCCGCTTGTGCCTTGAGATTCTGGTATTATCAGTGAGGGTGAGATATTACTTATTCTCTCCTAATCTATCTAGTGTGTTAAGGCTAGTCTGTGCTTTTGTTTATTTGCTAGGCAAGCTGCTTTGACCGGTTTGCTATCTCTTGCCTCGGTAGTTCATAAATGTGTACTTTAACTTTAACCGGTGTGACACTAAGTGAACTCCCCGGGGAAATCTCTCAGCCAGGATACCAGAGACGAGCATGTTTTTTCTCCATGTTCAGGAAGAGTCAGATGGGGAAACAAATTCCTACTTGCTGGTGTTTGCACCAGGATAGGGCGATACATGGGTGGGGCCTTAGGCTGGGGAGCTGGTGGGGATCTGGACTGTCACTTCTCGATTGCTGGTCCATGCAGTGGCCAGTCAGAGAGCTACCATGTCACCACAGCTGAGCGTGTCCCTGCCCGTGTCAATGGGACTGGGAGCAGGGCTGCAGCTGGCCACAGCAGCCCAGCAGTCTAGATAAGGATCTGCTGACCCCAGAACCCTTTTTGTCAAACTTTGTAAGCCTCACTACCATGTGTTTTGTCTGGTTATTTAACCAATTGAAATTAATGCAAGGCTGGAAGCAGGATTATGTAAGTTAACCCCCCCGCCCCATTTACTTCACTTTCTCCTAGTAGCAACAGGAAACCCCCAAGTTGCAACTGCCCAAGTTGCACCTCCCCCCCCCCCCCCCCCCCCGGCACTTACAACTGGTTTTTTAAGTGCAGAAAGGGCTGAAACCCCCCAACTTATGTCCTCGGCACACATTTACGATGGTGCATGATGCCTATTGTAAATGAGGGCTTGAGTTATGACACCCCCGACTTGCGACAGTTCCCCAGAAACCAATTGTCATAAGTTGGTGGGAGCGCCTGTATTAAAAGTTGAAACGAATGGAAAACATAGTGCAAAGATTCTCCTCTTAGCTCCAAACATGTGAAGGAAGGGATCTGGTGAGGTTGTAACTGACAAGAGATCGTAACTGGGAAGGCTAAAACAGCACCGTGAAAATGATACTATCTGGTTGAAAAAGATAAGTGCTTGCTCAGGCATCCCCCATAATCAAAAGAATAGGAGGGCTTCTTCAATCCAAGAGAAAATTCAATGGAGAGAGGTGAGTTTGAGCAAAATATGCCTAGATAGGAATATTGAATGACACACAGATTTTGAGGGGAAGAACATAAAAACGGCCTTTCAAGGGCCATCTAGTCCAATGTCCTGTCTTCCTACAGTGGCCAATGCCAGGTGCCCTAGAGGGAATGAACAGAACAGGGAATCACAAACAGATCCACCCATTACCCAGTCTCATCCCTGACACACAGAGGGTAGGGACCCTGTCCTGCCCAATGAGGACAGCAATAGCCATTGATGGACGTCATTCCCATATACGTGTCTATTTCATTGACATTCTGTATATGCATGTTGTTTGTCAGAACATGAGATTTATTACTCATAAAAATATTAAAACAAACAATTAACTCTCTGTATGTGGGTGTGTTTTTCTGGGTTTCCATTTTTCTCGCATACTTTTAGGTTGCATCCATGTCAATGCACCATTTTCACTCCTGGTATGGAGATAACTTCCATGGGCACATCATAAGTTAGAGGCTGAAGAGATCAGATGGAAGGATTTATCAAGATGACTGTAGGGGAAAAGCAACTAAAAGGGATCAGATTCATTGGCCAGGTATCTTTGCTTTAAGAGCAAGGATCTGCTATTATTTCTTTAAACACATCTGTATTATATGCATCATACAATTTGGGGAAATAATCTCTCACTGAGAACAACCCCATGTGAGATCCTAGATACGAACACAGGTGGCTGTTCCAAGTCACTGTGTGTGTCATCATGTTCCCACTGCTAATTTTATCTTTCTCGGTCAAAGCAAATGCTTGTTCATCTACCCAAGCTAGGAATTTCACCTCCCGACTGCAGACTGGACGTACGCAAGGATGACATCTAAATAGCCCACTTTTTTAATATTTTTTTCTTTGTTTTTTCTTCTAGTTTTCTTATGATGGCCCTAATGTGATAAAGATGGCCCAGAGTTCTAGCTTAGAAGTCTTTGTTTTAAGTTCAAAAGAGCTTGTGGTAGTTAGATGGGACATTTCTAGTAATTCAATAGGAATCCATGCTATTGATTCACCATCTACTGAAAATTCTGCCACTTTGGGTACGTCTAGTCTCCAGGGTTTTGTCGACAGAAGTTTTGTCAACAGATACTGTCGACAAAGCTTCTGTCGACAAAGAGTGTCTAGACTACATCCAGTTCTGTCAACAAAGCAAGCCGCTTTGTCAACAAAACAGTGTGGACACAAAGGACAGTGTAGATGCAATAATGCCTTCTATCGACAGAACTCTGTCAACAAAAGGCGTTATTCCTCGTAGAATGAGGTTTACATACGTCGACAAAACTGCTGAGTTTTGTCAACATCATGTCGACATAACTCAAAGGCAGTGTGGACGCAGGTATAGTTTTGTTGAGAAAAGACCACTTTTGACGACAAAATCCTGTAGTCTAGACACACCCTTAGTGATATGAATCTTCCTCTGTGTATGGACAACTTGATTCTTCCAGTGGAGAGATGCACCAGTAAGAGGATACCTCCTTCAGGTTTCTGCCAGAGTAACTTTCAGCACAATTTGCACTCCATCAATATTTAATAATGTTCTATTTCTAGACAGGTATTATGGAGAAAGCAGAAGGAAGAAACCAAACACCTATCATGGAATTTATCCTCTTAGGGTTTGGGAACGGCCCTGAACTGCAGCCCCTCCTCTTCCTGCTGTTTCTAGTGATCTACATTGTGACAATGGGTGGGAACATCCTCATCGTTGTGCTAGTTGTGGCTGATCAGCACCTTCACACCCCCATGTATTTCTTCCTGGGGAACTTGTCTTTCTTGGATCTCTGTTACAGCTCCTCCATTCTGCCCAGGTTGCTGTCCAGTCTCCTGACGGGGGACGGAACCGTCTCTATTGAGAGCTGCCTTGTGCAATTATATTTGTTCGCTATTATGGCAGCTACAGAACTTTGGCTGCTTGCAGCCATGTCGTGCGATCGGTATGTAGCCATATGCCATCCCCTCCGCTACGCTGCCCTGATGAACGGCCGGGTGTGTGGCCAGCTCGTGGCAGGGTCCTGGATAAGTGGTTTTCTGTTCAGCATCACAGCACATAGTTTTGTGTTCCAAATAACATTCTGTGATTCTAAAGAAATTGACCATTTCTATTGTGATTTTTCACCCATGATAAAACTGTCCTGTAGCGATACCCGGACTCTGGAACTGGTGGCCTTTACTTTTGCTACCATAGGGACATTTGTGCCTTGTCTACTGACCCTGACATCCTACGTTTGTATCATCACCACCATCCTGAGAATCCCTTCCAGCACCGGGAGGCAAAAGGCCTTTTCCACCTGCTCCTCTCACCTCACTGTGGTGACAGTTTTGTATGGGACCCTGATTATTGTCTATGTGTTTCCAACAAACAACACTCCCAAGATCCTATACAAAATATCCTCTGTCTTCTACACAGTCCTGACTCCCATGATCAATCCTGTTGTCTACTGCCTGAGAAACAAAGAGGTCAAAAAGTCTCTGAGAAAAGCTATTCTCACGTTTGTTACTTTCAGAAATAGGCAAAGAATATGAAAGGCCAATTTTTAGCATATAGTAAATAGAAAGGAACTCATCTGGTTTCTTAGGCTTGGTCTACAGAGGAGTTTAGGTTGAATGTAGCTACATAACCTTGATTTTCTTAACCATGAGTCCACACAAGCAAGCTTGTTCCATCGACATTACAGGTCACTCAAGCCGACTTTGGTACTCGTGCTATTCATGGAGAAAATTTGAACTTGAATGGTCAAAGTCAGGGTTGTGTATACCCGACACTGAGAAAGTCCAGAACATGCAACTCTACTGGTTTCCAGGTGAACAGGAAAATCCCCAGGTCAGTTTGAATTTCAATTCCCATGTGGCCAGCATTGCAAGTAGACCTCAGCGCAGACAACACTCCTGAGCAGAACACATGGGCATGACCTTCATTAATTCAACTTCCTTGGGCGCCAGTTCCCAGAGATGCAAAATAGCACCATCATGGAGAGTCCAGCAGATCTTGGACCTCATTGGAGAAGCACATAGTGGGAGAGGGGAAGAGGAGAATGAGAAAAATGCCAGCTGGTGAGCAGCGAGAGCCAAGAACTTTTCGTGACTTTGGAGACAATCCCCTCTTCACATGACATCTCACAGCTGGGCGCTGAACCCTGGGAGGACACTTCTGGGGAACTCATAATTTTTTTCTTGCTACAAGAGGGTTAAGGCATTTGAGCGTGATGTGTTGTGTGTTCTCTGCCTGCACAGTATGGGAAGCCTGGAATGGCTTGTTAACTTGTCTGGAGATGGAACAGGAATCCTTCCTGCACATCCCGTCATGCTCTGAGATAGGAACTCTTGGTGATGCTGTATGACATTGTTTTATGGATACAAATATGTCTAACTTGAATATGCTTTGGACAAAATACTTCATGTCATTTTAATGCTGAAGTCTGCTGTGTCTGTATGTCGTAGTTTGGTGCATGTATCACTCTTGTATGGAAAGTTAGAAATATAGGGTAGGGAACGGTTTAGGGTTTTAAATACACAATTGAACGCCATCAAAGGTGTTTCCAATGCTGGGGTACCTCCATTTCCTAGTGGTCACCTGTAAATAACCTCCTTTGTCCTCTAAGTGTAAGCAGGGGTTGGCCTTGGGACAACATGGGAACACCCCAACTGGTAGAGTCTGAGCAGGGAATTTTCCACGGGAGAGAGAACAAGAAGTTCCTACCCACAGTGAAATCAATGAAACAATAGGAAACGAGCTGTCCCTTTGTCTTTGGCTGGCTGGACAAAACCAAGGAAATAACCAGAGACCAAAAGGGAGAAAAGGATGTTCCCTGGCTTGGGGTTTTAGCCGAAACTGCAATAGCTGTAGGGAAACGTTGCAATGAGCTTTAATGTGTCCACTGGCTGTGCACTTTCAGTTTATTATAAATTTGTCTTTCACTTCGCTCTGTCGTCACTTGCAAACACTTGAATCCTCCTGTTTGTACTTAATAAAATTATTTATTTTTACTATTGCCTGTAAATAATTGTTACTTGGGGGAGCAACCCGCGTGTGCATCCATCTTGCATTGTGATGGGGCTGAAGGGGGCTTGTCTGAGTGGTTTATTTGCAGTTCAGATCCCAGTTCAGGTCTGGTTGCCTGGATACTGGGTCTGAAACTGCATTTTCCTCAGACCTGAAGGCTGTGTCTAGACTGGCAAGTTTTTCCGGATGATTTTCCGGAAAAACTTGCCAGCTGTCTATACTGGCCACTTGAATTTCCGAAAAAGCACTGACGATCTCATGTAAAATCATCAGTGCTTTTCCGGAAAAACTATGCTGCTCCCATTCAGGCAAAAGTCTTTTTCCGAAAGACTTTTGCCCAAAAGGGCCAGTGTAGACAGCATACTACTGTTTTCCACAAAAAAGCCCCGATCGCAAAAATGGCAATCGGGGTTTTTTTTGCAGAAAACCACGTCTAGATTGGCCACGGACCCTTTTCCACAAAAAGTGCTTTGGCGGAAAAGCATCCTGCCAATCTAGACATGCTTTTCCGAAAATGCTTTTAACGGAATTCAGAAATTCATGCCAGTCTAGATGTAGCCGAAGTGTTTCAGTGTCTCTGTTGCTTTGGGGTAAGTGTATGTGAGCTCAGCTCGGTGCCTTGCCTGGGGGAGACCAGGAGACCAGGCCCAGTAGGACCGGGTGGTGAGAAACCCCTGAAAGCGAGGAGGCGAGTGGCAGTGACTTTGTCAGCACATTGGGAAGCAGCCCTAACGGGTCTTCTGTGATCACCCCCATCACCATCTCTGAGTCTTTTTACAAGGTTCTTGGGAGGTTCTCCTGGTTTATCTGTCCTTCCCATGCCAAGTGCAGTCAGTGGTCTGCTGTCCTTACAACACAAAGCGGTGTAACAGATTTCTGGCCACATTCAGTGAGCATCAGCTCCTGATCACTGTGTGGTTTACACAGCACTCTGGATGAAGGAGGAGAGGAAGCCAGTAGTTACGGCCTCTTGCAATCCCTCTTTCCCTCCCACCCTCACACCCACAGGCTTCCACGAGATGGGTAAGTAGCATGCTGCTGGGAAACAGGATGTGGCAGACAAGGAGGACGGATTTCTGGCCCCAGCCTCTGTTGGAGGCCCCTGAGGGCAGGAAGTTCCCATGCAGGGGGAGTGGCAGAAGGGGCAGAGGGGCTGAGAGAGTGCTAGGAGCCTGGCACTGTGGGCATGGGATGGGGGAGGAAAAGGGGATGAGGGCTGGAATGATCAGGGGGGGGGGGTTGGGAGGGCTAGGGAGCTCCACAGGAGGGTGTGGTGTGGGGGGTAAGGTGGGCTGGGACTTCGCCTAAGGGCCACTTACCTGCTCCATAATAGAGTCCTGGCCTCAGACGGACGTTCTCTTGCTGGTGCACATGCCCTCTCTGGTCACCCTGCAGTCCAGCTCTCCCCTGCCGGCTCGCTGCCCCCAGTGGCCACGCTCAGTATCACATCTCTTCTCTCTGCCCCTCCCTTTGCAAATTCTGGGGAACCAGTCTCATTGCGGGCACCTCTCATTTTGCAGGCGCAACCCCATCCTGACCGTGCTTTACGTTAGGAGAAGAGGAGGCTGCATTCCGAATTTGGTGGCCCTTAATCTACATCCCTCTGTTGGTTTCATCCTGGGGAGGCTAGGGGCAGGGGGCCAAGGAGAGAGCCTTTTGTATTTTCTGGGAGGGGTAAGGAGTGGGACTCATTTTGATCATGGTACTGGTCCCCCTACCTCCAGCCACCCAGGCCACCATCCCCACCTCAGACATTGACTCGAGCTAGGCTGCTGCCAGCCCCACCAGCCCTGGTCCTTCTTCCACTACCTCCTAGCAGGGCTCCCAGCCACCTGCCACCTGCCCCCTGCCATCTGGCTCCTACCCACCAGCTCCCGACCAGGGCTCTGTAGTATAGAGACATCCATTGTCCTGCCGAACCACCAAAGTTGCCGGACCAGAGAGGCCCGGTATAGTGAAATTAAGAGCGTTAGGTTTTAGCAAAATATGCCCATGAAAGGGTATTGAATTACTCTCAGATTTTGAAGGTAAAATCATAAAAGCTGCCTTACAAGACCCGTCTAGCCCAGTGTACCATCTTCCAACTGTGGCCAATTCCAAGTGCCCCAGAAGGAATGAACCAAACACAGAATCTTCAATTCTCCATCCCCTTTAATCCATTCTCATCCCTGACAAATAGATGCTAGGGATGCCATTCTTGCCCATCCCAGATAATAGCCATCCATGGAAGTATTTTTCAATGAATTTATCTATTTCACATCTTGTGTGTGTATTTTATTCTCGGTCTCAGAGGAATACCATGTTAGCTTGTAACAAGAACGAGTGGCCCTATAGCACCATAAAGACTTCCAAATATGCATGTGTACCATGAGCTTTTGTGGGCAAAGCTCGTTTCTTCAAATGAGCTTGAGTGGAAATGGCATTGTGGGCACACAAGCTCATCTGAAGCAGATGCAGCCATAGAAGGTTATCGATTCCAGGTTTCCATCAGTGTAACTGACAGCATGAACCACTTTCCACCAGTTTTTAACAATGTTCTATCTCTAGATACGTGCTATGGAGAGAGCAGAAAGAAGAAACCAAACACCCATTGTGGAATTTATCCTTCTGGGATTTGGAGAGGTCCCGGAACTGCAGCCTCTCCTCTTCCTGCTGTTTCTGGTCATCTATCTTGTGACAATGGGTGGAAACAACCTCATTCTTGCATTAGTTGTGTCCAGTCGACACCTTCACACCCCCATGTACTTCTTCCTGGGGAACTTGTCCTTCCTGGATCTCTGTTACAGCTCCTCCATCCTGCCCAGGCTTCTGACCAGTCTCCTGACTGGGGACAGAAACATCTCTGTTAAGGGCTGCCTGGTGCAATTGTATTGGTTCTCTATCATGGCAGCTACGGAATTTTGGCTGCTGACGGCCATGTCTTATGATCGGTATTTAGCAATATGCCGTCCCCTCCATTACGCTGCTCTGATGAATGGCAGGATTTGTGGCCAGTTAGTGGTGGTGTCTTGGATAAGCGGCTTTCTACTTGGCATCATAGCCAACAGCTTTGTGTTCCAATTAACATTCTGTGATTCTAAAGAAATCGACCATTTCTTTTGTGATTTCTCACCCATGATAAAACTGTCCTGCAGCAACACCCGGACTCTGGAACTAGTGACATATAGTGACTCTACCATAGGGGCACTTGTACCCTTGCTACTGACCCTGGCATCCTACATTTGTATCATCACCACCATCCTGAGAATCCCTTCCAGCACCGGGAGGCAAAAGGCCTTTTCCACCTGCTCCTCCCACCTCATTGTGGTGACAGTTTTATACGGGACCCTGATCGCTGTCTATGTGGTTCCCACAAACAACACTCCCAAGGTCCTACACAAAATGTTCTCGCTCTGCTACACAGTTCTGACTCCCATGATTAACCCCGTCATCTATTGCCTAAGAAACAAGGAGGTGAAAAAGTCTCTGAGAAATGCTATTTTGAAACTGGTTGCTTTTGGAAACAGGCATCAAATCTGAAAGGACAAATTTTAGCACATAGTAAAATAGAAATGAACAGATTTTTAGGCCTGGTGTACACTAGGAGTATGTCTACACTACATGGCTCTGTCGACAGAGCCATGTAGATTACCTTTGTAGACATAGGAAAATGAAGAGGCGATTTAAATAATCGCCACTTCATTTAAATTAAAATGGCTGCTGCACTGTGCCGATCAGCTGTTTGTCGGCACAGTGCAATAGTCTGGACGCTCCGCGGTCGACATCAAAGCCCTTTGTTGACCTCCCCGTTATGCCTCATGGGATGAGGTTTACCGGGGAGGTTGACAAAGGGCTTTGATGTTGACCGTGGAGCGTCCAGTCTATCGCGCTGAGCCGGCAAACCACTCATCGGCACAGCGCAACAGCCATTTTAATTTAAATAAAGCAGTGATTATTTAAATCGCGGCTTCATTTTCCTATGTCTACAAAGGTAATCTACATGGCTCCATGTAGTGTAAACATACCCTAGGGCTGTGTCTAGACTGGCAAGTTTTTCCGCAAAAACTTGCCAGCTGTCTACACTGGCCGCTTGAATTTCCACAAGAGCACTGACTTTGTAATGTACAAAATCAGTGCTTCTTGTGGAAATACTATGCTGCTCCCATTCGGGCAAAAGTTTTTGCACAAAAGGGCCAATGTAGACAGCTCAATTTTGTTTTGCGCAAAAGCGCATCTAGATTGGCACAGACGCTTTTCTGCAAAAAGTGCTTTTGTGGAAAAGCGTGCATGACAATCAAGACGCTCTTTTCTGCAAATGCTTTTTAAAAAAAACTTTTCCATTAAAAGCATTTGCAGAAAATCATGCCAGTCTAGACCTAGCCTAGGAGTTTAGGTAGACTTTAGCTTCATAAGATCGATTTTCTAAACCACTGGTTCCCAACTTTTTTATACCATGGACTGACAAACTCATTCAAAAGCTATTGGCATACCGGCACTAAAAATGTGTATATTCAGTATGGTAATTTTGAGAGGTCACATGTCGTTTTACATCGCATCTGTACACACATAATACATGTCATTGCAATGGTAGCCCCTGGCAAATAAGGCATATCAAAGGAAGGGAGACAAGATGGTTAAGAAGAATTAGAAAACCTGCTGCACATGTATATTTGAAAAAAACAATAAAATAGGTGCTAATATTTGTTAAAGTATATTCTCTTGCTCTAAACTTTGGTCTCAACGGTACCAGAATTAAACAGGTGGTAGTTAGCAGGTCTGACTGGGCTGATACATTCTACACCAGACTCAACACACAGCCCGTGGGCTACACGGAGTCCATGGCTTGTTTGTTTGCAGCCTGCAGTACGATTTGGGTTTACACGGGGCTCAACACGCGGCCCAGAGCTGGGATCCTTTGAACATGGCCTCCACTGGGAACACGCGCCTCAACAGCGAGTCAATATAATGGTCTTTTGTTGATATGCTCTTTAGTAGTTGAAGTCCTGGACTGTCATGTCATTGCTCATTAAAAGTGCTGTCATGTGGGTAGAAATTGGGTAACTATTGCATTGTATTAATATCAGAACTGATTTACATGGGGCCTGTGCCTTATGTAATCTTGCCTTAATCTTTGTATTTATGCCCAGCCATATGAAATTATATATTTGCATCTATTTGCATGTAGATGCAACCACACTTAAGTTGCGGCCCTCGGCATGTGCTGTGAATATCACTCTGGTCCCTGGGGCTTCCAAAGTTGAGTAACCCTCCTCTCCACATTCATATGCGTATGCACTTAATAATGAATAATAATAATGTGTGTGCACAAGCTGGAGACCAAGGGGACAGGAGAACGGGGTTGCAGTGACAGCTGCCCATCCCATGGTGCTCAGCTGTGCTGGCCAAGGCAGCCACTCAAAATGCCGGGCCAGGTAGCAGCCATTGGAGCTGGAACTAGGGCCCGGCTCCCATCACAGCACAACCAGCTACCAACTGCCCCAATCACACTGCTGCGGCGTAGGGAAGTAGGGGGGTAGAGAATTCCTTGGGAACCCCATTGGGTGGAGCTAAATAAAAGCTGGGGGTGTGGCCAGTCACAATCCACACATCGGTGGGTGGGAACTGCTGTTCTAAACCATGAGTTCCAGCCCACCAACATCCTTTATAAAATTGCCTTTATGGGCAGAGATATGCATCTAGCAAAGATGCTGTGGACAACATATCTCATGTAACCTACTGCCTGTAACGTCCCAGTCTGCTGCACCTGTATATGTTCCTCCTGGGCATGTATCACTCTTGTGTGGAAAGTTAGATACGCAGTACAGAATAGCTTTTGGTTTTAAATGTGCGATTGAAACCCATCAAAGGAGTTTCCAGTTCTTGGACACCTCCATATCTGGGGGATCACCTGTAAGCAGCCTGCTTTGTCCTTTGAGTCTCAGCGGGGGTTGGTCCAAAGAAGACATGTGACCAGGGAAATTCATGGAAGTCGGGAAAGAGAACAAGTTCCCAGCCGAAGGGGAATCTATAAAACAATGGGACTGAACCGTTGTTTCTAAACTAAACACCTTGGCTGGCCAGACACACCCAGGGAAATAGTGAGGGACCCTAGAGAGAAAAAGATCTTCCCTTGCTTGGGGGTCTGGCTGAAATAAAACCATTTGTAATAAGTTTGCAATAAGTTTTAGTGTGATAGACCTGGCTGTGCATTTTCTGTTATTTTAAATTTGTTATTCACCGTGCTCTGTTTTCTCTTGAAACCTATGAAATCCTCCTCTTTGTACTTAATAAAATCACTTGTATTTCCTATCCAGCCCCGTGTAAATAAGTGTTACCTGGGGGAGCCATCAGTGTGTACGTTCTCGCTTTCATTGTTAAAGAGGGCTTGCTGGAGTGGTTCATTTGGGGTTCTGATCCGAGTTGGGGGTTGGTTTCCTGGAAGCTGGGCCCGAACTGCATTTCCCCTGGACCTGAAGAGATTGCTCTTCGTCAAGGGGTCAGAGGTCTCAGCTCGGTGCCTCGGCTGCAGGAGACAGGGAGATCAACACTCCAGGAAGCACCTGCAAGAAGTCATCTGTAACTGCCCCTCCATCACACCCTTTGATTCTTAGAGGGAGAATGAAACAGTAACAGGACACGTGCAGATGGAAGGGGCAATTAATGATTTCTTTGTCCTGGCTTTCACCAAGAAGGGAGGCCGAGCATCAGCAATGACAGTTTAAATGGGGTAGGTTCAAATGCTCAAATAAGGGAAGGACAAGACAAAAGTTACTTAGACAAGTCACCAGGGCCTAAGAAATGCATCCTGCATTATGATTTTAGGGGTCATACTGGACCACAAGTTAAACACGAGTCAACAGTGCAACACTGTTGCAAAAAAAAGCAAACATGATTCAGGGAGGCATTAAAAGGACTGTGGTGAGTAAGACACAGGAAGTCATTCTTCCACTCCGCTCTGCACTGCTCTGATGAGGCCCCTACTGGAGTATTGTGTCCAGTTTGCGCACCACATTTCAAGAAAGATGTGGAGAAACTGAAGAAGGTCCAGAGAAGAGCAACAAAAATGATTAAAGGTCTAGAAGATATGAAGGAAGACTGAAATAATTGGGTTTGTTTAGTTTAGAAAAGAGAAGACTGAGAGGGGACATGGTAGCAAAAAGGGTGCTACAAGGAGGAAGGAGAAATATTGTTCTTCTTGGCCTCTGATGACAGAACAAGAAGCAATTGGTTTATATTGCAGCAAGGGAGATTTAGGTTGGACGTTAGGAAAAACTACCTAGCTGTCAGGGTGATGAAACACTGGAATAATTTGCCCAGGGTAAGTAAGACGGTGCTTGGTCCTGCCGTGAGGGCAGGGGACTGGATTCGATGACCTTTCAAGGTCCCTTCCAGTTCTAGCATTCTGTGATTCTACTCCAGGAGCTGATTGAGGAAATATCTGAGACATTAGTGATTATCTTTGAAAACTCAGGGAATTTGAGAGTGATTCCAGTTGACTTCAAATGGACAAATACAATGCCCATCCATAGAAAAGGGAAAGAATCACAATCCAAGGAATTCCAGACCAGTCACTTGAACTTCACTACAAGGAAAGAAAATGGAACAAATCCCTCAGAAATCTATTTGCAAACATCTACAAGCAAATAAGTTGATGAGTGCAGAACAAATCATGTCAAACCCATTTCATTGCTTTCTTTGAAGGGGTAACAAGCCTTGTGGGTAAGATGCAGATGTGGAATTTCTATCATTTCATTGAATCATAGAGTCATAGAGCTGGAAGAGACCTCAGGAGGTCATCAAGTCTAGCCCCCTGCCCAAAGATCTTAATGACTCCTGAGATCTCTTCGGGTACGTCTAGACTACCAGGATTTGTCGACAGAAGTTTTGTCGACAGTATCTGTCGACAAAACTTCTGTCAACAAAGAGCATCCAGACACATTGAGTTCTGTCGACAAAGCAAGCTGCTTTGTCGACAGAACCCTGTAGTCTAGACGCAACCCTACGGGCAATAACACCTTCTGTCGACAGAACTCTGTCGACAGAAGGTGTTATGCCTCGTAAAATGAGGTTTACCAGCGTCGACAAAACTGCTGACATAACGTCGACAGAACTCAGCGGTAGTGTAGACGCTGGTATAGTTTTGTCGACAAAAGTCCACTTTTGTCGACAAAACTCGGTAGTCTAGACACACCCTTCCAGACCTAGGATTCTATGATTCTGTGATCAGTTCTGACTACGCTAATTTTCTTTTGAATGAGACATTCCCTTTTTCTCTATTGGTTTGTCTTTAGGGTCAACAGTTCTCCTGTCTCCATTATTTTCCCTTTGAAATCAGTTGTCTTCCATGACTTGCCCTTTGAGGTTAGTACTAAGACTGTCCTAGTGCCATAGTTTTTCTTTTCTAAAAATAAATATTAACTTTCCCTGCACAATAATGTAAATTTTCACCAACATCTATGTTCAGGTATCTGGAGGAAAAATTACTAGCCAGGAGAGACATTACCAACAAGGAAATACACTAAGAATCACTGTAGGGTCTAGGTGGGTCGGCCAGATCCCAAAGCTCAGTTTCTGTGGAGGATTGGTCACTGCCAAGGATAGCAGAGAATGAGAAATGTAATGAAAAGATTATCATATTATTTCAGAAAATCTGAAGAATTAGGCTGAAGGTGCAGCTGGTTTGGAGAGGTTGTGACTGGCTGAATATGCTCTCCTTATTTGTGTTTGATTCTGCAGTTACGAATATCGACTCTATGTTACACCGTTGTCATGCCCACTGGGAAAGATGTTGTCAGTAGGATGTTGGGATGGGCCTAGATAGAAGGCTGGGTTGGGCCTATTAGCGGTAATTAGCCATTAGAGAAAACAACAAGCCTTAAGAGAACCTCAGCTCTCATCTCCTGAGAACTCTCCAGCGGTTGCTATGACACTAAGAGAGGGGTTGGGGGAGTCACCAACCAACATGACTCTGGACTCCCTCACGTAATGTCTTTATTTGTCCATAAATCATCTGGGAACCAACTTTGGAAACAAAGGGTTCCCACCCCATCTGAATCTCTATATAGCAGGGAGTGAGCTCATTGGTTCTTTTCATTCCCTATAGAAGAGGACTCCTACAGAGACCCACAGAACAAAGACAGACCTGAGGGAAGTGCTGGATCCAGGCGAAAGGGATTTTTAGCCTTTGTAAAGGAACACAAGTTCCAAAGCAAATGCAGCGTGTGCCTTGAGAATCTACCGGAGGGCTGGTGTCATCAGTGCAGGTGAGATGTGACTCATTCACAGCCAGTCTGACCAGCGTGTTTGCTTGCTTGTGGCTTCATGTGTGTGTTTGCTTGCTTGCTAGATGAGCGGCTTTGGCCGGTTTGCTATCTCTTGTCTCTTACCAGCTACCTCTGTAGTTAATAAAAGTGCAGTTTGACTTTAACCAGGGTGACACTAAGTGAATTCTATGCAGGAAAATCTCTCAGCCGGGGAACCAGAGATGAGCATATTTTCCTCCACATTCAGACTGGGAGAGTCAGATTGGGAAACAAACACCTAGTGGTTGTTGTTTGGACCAGGGCGGGATGCTACTCCTGTGGGTTCTTACATGGCTGCCGTTTCAGTAGAGCGGGGGAGGCAGCATCCGTCTGTATCGGGACATGTCTTGTTTGTCCTTCCACTCCCCTGACTATCAGGGAGAAAGGGGAAAGTATTCTATGAATTTCTCCTCCACCCCATCCCTTCACCAGCCAGGAGTGGGAGGCAGGCAGGAAATCCAAGTATTTCCACTCGCTCACTTA
Source organism: Pelodiscus sinensis (assembly GCF_049634645.1). Classification (NCBI taxonomy): domain Eukaryota; kingdom Metazoa; phylum Chordata; order Testudines; family Trionychidae; genus Pelodiscus; species Pelodiscus sinensis. Next base: position 10,263,802 of record NC_134740.1, on the reverse strand, counting down.
TCGTTAATGGAACAGGAAGAAAAGCAAGCCACGTCCCAGTATGCATGGCTGCTGTCCCCTCTGCTCCACTGGCATTCTAGGCTGGAGAGCCGGTGGGGATCTGGACTGTCTCTTCTCTAGTGCTGGTCAGTCAAAGAGCTCCCATGTCACCAGAACTAGGTGTGTCCCTGCCCATGTGAATGGGACCGGGAGTTGGGCTGCAGCCGGCCTCAGCAGCCCGGTGTGAGAGGGAGCCCAGTCTGGGGGGCTGGAGGACTCAGTGAAGCCCCAGGTGCAGGGAGAACCCTGGGGGGACCCATCACAGATGGGTTATAGCAAAACATGCCTATGGGAGAGCAGTGAGTAGCTCTCAGATTTAGCCCATAGAAACAGCCATCGTGAGTCAGACCCAAAGTGCTTCTAGGGCAGTCTCCTCTCCTCCAGCTTTGGCAGGTACAAGGCGCTTCAGAGGGAGTGACGTGAATAAAGTGAAGTGAACACGTAATTATTGAGTGACCCACTCGCTTTTTCTTGTCCTATAGTATGCCTGGTTCCTACTCAATAATCTTGACTCTCATTTGGTCGTGTGGTCTCTTGAATGTATCATAGAAGGAATCAAAATGGGCTTAAACTGCAGCAAGGGAGGTTTAGGTTGGACGTTAGGAAAAAGTTCCTAACTGTCAGGGTGGTCAAACACTGGAATAAAATCCCTGTGGTAGGAAAAACACCGCAGCAGCCCAACACTGTAGCATTCAATTTCAGAAAGGGAAACTACACAAAATTCAGGAAGTTAGTTAAACAGAAATTAAAAAGTACAGTGAGAAAAGTAAAAGCTCTGCAAGCTGCATGGAAACTTTTCAAAGACACCATAACAGAGGCCCAACTTAAATGTATACCCCAAATTAAAAAACACAGTGGCTACATCTACACTGGCACCCTTTTCCGGAAATGCTTAAAACGGAAAACTACATTGACAGGATGCTTTTCCATAAAAGCACTTTTTGCGGAAAAGCGTCCGTGCCAATGTAGACGTGCTTTTCTGCAAAAAAGCCCCGATCACCATTTTCGTGATCAGGGCTTTTTTGCAGAAAAGAAATCTGGGCTGTCTATACTGGCCCTTTTCCGGAACAGTTTTCCAGAAAAGGACTTTTGCCCGAATGGGAGCAGCATAGTTTTTCTGGAAATACACTGACGATTTTACATTAGATCGTCAGTGCTTTTCCGGAAATTCAAGGGGCCAGTGTAGTCAGCTGGCAAGTTATTCCGGAAAAGCAGCTGATTTTCCAGAATAAGTGGCCAATGTAGACACAGCCAGTAAGAGAACCATAAAAGTGCCCCCATGGCTTAACAGCGAAGTAAAAGAAGAAGTGAGAGATAAAAAGGCATCTTTCAAAAAGTCGATGTCAAATCTTAGTGCAGAATAAAGGAAAGACCATAAACTTTCTCAAAATAAGTGTAAAAATATAATAAGGAAAGCCAAAAGAAGAGTTTGAAGAGTAGCTAGCCACAAACTTGAAAAGGAATAGCAAAATGTTTTTTAAGTACATCAGAAGCAGGAAGCCAGCTAAACAACCAATGAGGCCCATGGATGACCGAGATGCTAAAGGAGCACTCAAAGATGATAAAGTCATTGCAGAGAAACTAAATTAATTATTTGATTCCGTCTTCATCGCTGAGGATATTGGGGATATTCCCAAACCTCAACCATTCTTTTTAGGTGACAAATCTGAGGAATTGTCCCAGACTGAGGTGTCATTACAGGAGGTTTTGGAACAAATTGATAAACTTAATAGTAACAAGTCACCTGGACCAGATGATATTCACCCAAGAGTTCTGAAAGAACTCAAATGGGAAATTGTGGACCTATTAACCGTGCTTTGTAACCTACCCTTTAAATTGGCTTCTGTACCTAATGGCTGGAAGATAGCTAATGTGACACTAATATTTAAAAAGAGCTCTAGAGGTATTCCTGGCTATTACAGACCGGTAAGTCTAATGTCAGTTCCAGACAAATTAGTTGAAACTATAGTAAAGAATAAAATTGTCAGACACATAGATTAACATAATTTGTTGGGGGAAAGTCATCATGGTTTCTGTCAAGGGTAATCATGCCTTACTAATCTGCTAGAGTTCTTTGAGGAGGTCAACAAACATGTGCACAAGGGGATCCAGTGGATATAGTGTACTTAGATTTCCAGAAAGCCTTTGACAAGGTCCCTCACCAAAGGCTCTTAAGTAAAGTAAGTTGTCACGGGATAAGAGAAAGTCCTTTCATGGGTTGATAACTAGTTAAAAGACAGTTTACCAAATGTACAAAAGCCAGACACACATGGGGCAGGATTTAATGCCTCTGAGGGTTCTGAGGGAGTTGGCAGATGTCACTGCAGAGCCATTAGCTACCATCTTTGACAACTCATACCAATCGGGGAGGTCCTGGACGATTGGAAAAAGGCAAATGTAGTGCCCAACTTTAAAAAAGGAAAGAAGAATCCAGGGCACTAGAGATCAGCCAGCCTCACCTCAGTATCTGGAAAAATCATGGAGAGGTTCCACAAGGAATCCATTTTGAATCACATGGAAGAGAGGAAAGTCATCAGGAATAGTCAGAAGGGACTCTGCCAAGGCAAGTCAAAGCTCTGTTTAATGTCAGGCTACAGACTAGTCTAGACTGCAGGTGTTTTCTGGGACACGTCCAGTATCCATGGGAAAAAAGGATGGAAAGTGGACGAGTTCTCTTGCCATCCCTGTAAACTTTGTTTTAGGCGGAAGAAGGGATGGCTCGAAAGAGGACGTGTTTCCACCTCTTTCGAAAGAACAGCTGAAAAAGATATGTAAATTGCAGATCGCAATTTGCATATCTTTTTCCGACTTCTTTTTTGGAGTGTAGACATAGCCTGAGACTTGAAGGCTATTGTCAGCTGGGGTGCAGCATCCTTTGCATTCTGCCAGAGCTCCCTCATCGCCCTTCCTTCTTTTAGCAAACTTAATTAAATTCCTCCTTTGGTAGCACCCCTTCCAAACCATGCTCTTGTTCCTTTCTCGGGGGGGGGGGGGGGGCAGCCCTTTGTACATGGTGGGAGGGGTAAGCAGATCAGTAGACAAGGGAAGCCTTTGTCAATTACTCCCTTATGCCTCATGAAATGAGGTTGACAGGAGAGGTTGACAAAGGCTTCCCTTGTCGACTGATCCGCGCTTTGACTCACGCGCTGTGCCGACAATCAGCTGATCCGGCACAGCTTGGAGGCCATTTTTATTTTAATGAAGCCGGGGATATTTAAATTCCCACTTTATTGACTATGTTGGGTAGCCTATTTTACATGACTCTGTCAGCAGAGGCATATAATCTAGATGTACCCCTGGTGTAGACACAGCTTCAGTGGGCACATCATAAATCAGAGGCTGAGGAGACCAGAAAGTAGGATATATGGAGAAGATTGCAGGGGGAGATCAAGCAGGAGATTTCAGATTTATGGGCTCTGACACTTTTGTTTTAAATGCTTCTACTTCTTTAAAAGGACCTGTATTATATACTTCAAAACATTTGGGCTGCATCTAGACTAGCATGATTTTGCGCACAAGTGTCCACTTTTGCACAAAATCTTGCCGCCTGTCTACACTGGCCGTGAGTATTTGAGCAAGAACACTGACTTTGTACTGTACAAAATCAGTGGTTCTTGTGCAAATACTCCGACGCTCCCGCTCAGGGATAAGCCCTCTTGCGCAAGTATTCTTGCGCAAGAGGGCAAGTGTAGACAGCCAAGTTAATTTCTTGAACAAGAGAGCATCTACACTGGCACAGATGCTTTTGCACAAAAGATGTCTTCTGCGCTAAAGCATTCATGCCAGTGTAGACGCTCTCTTGCGCAAATACTTTTAAAGGAAAAAACTTTTCCGGTAAAAATATTTGCGCAAAATCTTGCCAGTCTAGACGCAGCCTTGGAGAAATGAACAATCTCTTTCTGACAATAATCCTATGTGAGACCTGGATATGTACACAGGTAGCTATCACAACCCACTGTCTGTATCACATATTCTCACGGCTAATTTTTTCCTGCTAGCTAGTTCAAAGTGAGTGAACGTACATATACCCAAATTGTGAATGACTTAACAGATATCTCATTTCCAACAGATATTTTGTTATTTCTTCAAGGTGTGCGGTGATGATGTAGATGCAATAAAGATGAGTCAGATTTCTACCTAATAAGTCTTTGTTTCAAGTTCAAAAGAGCTTGCAGGAGTTAATAGGACATTTCTTGTAATTCAATATGGCTTCATGCTTTTGACTCACAATGTATGGAAGATTCTTCCACCTACCTTCCGCTGTTCATTGACAACTTCATTCTTCCAGTGGAGAGACACAGCAGTGGGAATTTACCTCCTCCAGGTTTCTTTCGGTGAAACTGACAGCACAAAACTGCACTTCACCAATATTGATTAATTTTCTATTTCTAGATACGTTGTATGGAGAAAGAAGGAGGAGGAAACCAAACGCACATCATGGAATTCATCCTCCTGGGATTTGGGGAGGTCTCTGAACTGCAGCCTCTCCTCTTCCTGCTGTTTCTGGCCATCTACATTGTGACAATGGGTGGGAACATCCTCATTGTGGTGTTAGTTGTGGCTGATCAGCACCTTCACACCCCCATGTACTTCTTCCTAGGGAACTTGTCTTTCCTGGACATCAGTTATCCCTTCACCTTCCTGCCCCAGCTGCTGGCCAGTCTCCTGACTGGGGACAGAACCATCTCTGTTAAGGGCTGCCTGGGGCAATTTTATTGGTTCTCTATCATGGCACCTACAGAACTTTTGCTGCTCACGGCCATGTCATATGATCGATATCTAGCAATATGCCATCCCCTCCGTTATGCTGTTCTGATGAACGGCAGGGTGTGTGCCCAGCTCGTGGCAGGGTCCTGGATAAGCGGCATCCTGCTCAGCACCATAGGAAATAGCTTTGTGTTCTCATTAACATTCTGTGATTCCAAAGAAATCGACCATTTCTTTTGTGATTTATCGCCCATCATAAAACTGTCCTGCAGTGACACCTGGACTCTGCAACTGGTGACATTTATTGTTGCTACCACAGGGGCTCTTGTGCCCTTGCTACTGACTCTGACGTCCTACATTTGTATCATCACCACCATCCTGAGGATCCCTTCCAGCACCGGGAGGCAAAAGACCTTTTCCACCTGCTCCTCCCACCTCATTGTGGTGTCAGTTTTCTATGGGACTCTAATTGCTGTCTATGTGGTTCCAACAACCAACACTCCCAAAATGCTACACAAAATATTCTCGGTCTTCTACACAGTCCTGAATCCCATGATCAACCCCGTCATCTACTGCCTGAGAAACAAGGAGGTCAAAGAGTCTTTGAGAAAAATTGTTCTGAATCTGGTTGCTTTCAGAAACAGGCACAGAGTCTGAAAGGACAAATTTTAGCAGTTAGTAAAATAGAAATGAACTCCTCCAGTTTCTAAGGGCTGGTCTACATTTGGAGTTTAGGTTGAATGTGGCTGTGTAAGGTTGATTTTCTGAACTTCGAGCCCACACTGCCAAGACTGTTCCTGTTAATGGCCACTGAAGTCAATTTCAGTCCTCCTGTTGTTCACCAAGAGTATCGCAAAATGTTACCTTACATGTCAAATTTACGGCAATGTAGACTGAGCGTTGAGAAAGTCGATGCTTTTGGCCCTTGGGAAGCATCCCACAATCTATTGCCTTGCTCCACTGATTTCCAACTGAACAGGAAAAAGCCCGGGAAAGTTTGAATTTCATTTCCCCGAGTGGCACATATGGTGTTGACTATTTGTTGTTTTTTAAGTTTATCTTGTACAGCAATTAAGGTGACGGTCTGTAGTTCCTTGGGTTGTAATTATCTCCTTTCTCTAATTTCAAAATAATTTCAAAATAACGGATGGCTTATTTAAAAAACTGTAAATCTCATTCCATGAAGAATAATGCTTATTTCGGAATAGCAGTGGTGTGACACTAGATATTGTGGGTTGTTGCATCATAGCACTACACAGTTATGATGCTATGCCATGTTCTTTGAGTGCTTGGCAATCCAAACACACCTCTGTTGTCAGGATCCAAAACAGTTCATACAGAAAAGAAGGAATCCTTATTTACTTAGTGGCATTTGAGAAAAGCACACAACTCTCCTGCAAATGCATTTGGGGCCTCGCAGTTTACTGAATCTTGGATAACAGAAAATGTTCTGCTGTGGTGGGAGTAAAATAAATGATGAGAGCAAACCAAAGAAACAGAAAAGGACAGGGAAAAGAAGTTCAGCAAAATAACCCCAAACCCAAACAGTTTGTCCTTTTATCAGGAGAGCAGGCATTCTCCTTTCAAGGGCGGCCATTTCCACGAGGCGTACAGATAGTTCGGATTAGAAGCCTAATCCGAACTATCTAGTCCGTGCCGCGTGTAGCCGCGCGGCACGGGGTTCGCACTAGCCGGCTTTTAAAAATGGCGGCACCGGCTTTATGCTAATGAAGCCCGGGAAATTCAAATCCCGGGCTTCATTAGCAAGTTCGGTATGCCTGTATTACCCCGCTAGGGGGGTAGTGTAGACATACCCTCGGTGTAGCTCTGAGGCCCTGCACCTTCCAGGAGGCCCAAAACCAGCCTGTGACCACATATCAAGATTCCTGAAGTGACCCCCCCCTACGGTGAAAATTAATATCCACCCTGGGGTTAGGGGATTGGTCTTTTCTGGCCTTACAATCTGCAAAGCACACGTGGCACTGAGCAGCCTCTGATGATTCCATGTGCAGCTGCTTGATTCCTAGAACTAACATTGAGTGAGTAGGGGTAATGCAGGGGGAGAGGCTCAAATATGCAGAGGGGCTGGCCAGGGGCAGGACAGGGTGTGGCAGTGACATCACAAGGCCTTTTTCGGCATCTCCGCTGATTGGTTAAAGGGTGTTGAGAGGTGGTGAACTCATAGAGAGTCCATGACAACGGCCAGGCTGGACAGGATGCAGGGCTGGGGCAATTTCAGACTCCCGTAGCTTTGCAACCGGGAGTCATCTCGAGGTTTGCTCCTCCCTAGAGCGCTCTCAGGCCTCGAACATGGACACAAGGAGGAATTTTATTGGACTTTCCTTCAAATCCAATGCTGAAAAAAGAGACACATCTCTGCAGAGAAGGTAAGAGCCTGGGATAGATTTGGGGCTGATGCTGCCTGACCTATCTGGTGCTGGCCAAATGCAAGTTGTGGGAAACACTAAAATTGGAACTATTATTTTCCCACCGAGGCTTTTTGTTCCTCACCACTGGGGACAGTGGAATTTGTGTCTTTTGTTTCCCCTTTCCCATAGCTTCCTGCCCGGCCAGAGTCTCACTGTGGAGTGGATGAGAGAGTGATAGGGAGAAGACTCAGGACTTTGTTCTCTTTGGGACCCAGCAAAGGAGCCAGAATGTATCATCTGCTTGGGGAACTGTTCTGCTTCTCTGCATTGGTTGGGTCTGAGCAGTTCCTGATTCTGTCAGGAATGGATTGTTACACCCGACTATCTGCCCTGTGGCTAAGGAAGTTGAGGATCTGTGTGTGTGTGTGTGTGTGTGTGTGTGTGTGTGTGTGTGTGTGTGTGTGTGTGTGTGTGTGTGTGTGTGTGTGTCACTGCCAGGAGTGTATAATACGAGGTGCCCTATTATCTGGAGTCCTTACAGATGATGTGCTGCTGTAGATCCCCATTTTTCCAGCCTTCCATTGTGCAGCTTTCCATGTTGACCTAATGACCAGCGCATGCAGGGCCAGCAGCAGGCATCCTCCCATGGTCACTAGATGGCGATGCGGCCTCACACTTCCCTACTCCCCTGACTATCTGAATTTTTGATCATCTGGTTGGGTGCTGGTCCCAATTTGTCATGACAAGCAGGGCTCTGCTGTGCAATAGCTAGGGCGTGCCACATGGTTTCAACAAAAATCCCCGACACACTTGACATGACACCACAATCTCCATGACATCTCCTGTAGAAAATACCAGACATGTGATATTTTCTCATCTATATCTTCTCAGTTTGTTTCCCAAACAGCTCAAATACTGGATTGTCTGGTTCAAAACCAGACCCCTAGCAACCCCAGTAATAGCTGGAGCAGGCAATTTTATTGGTATTTTATGACGTATAAATCTATTAAGAGGAGCAATTCCTTAGCCCAGGGGCAGGCAAAATCTGGCCCAGCAATCCTTTCAATCTGGCCCGGGGAATTCTTGAGGGAAAGCTAGCTTAATGAATAATATTTTGCTGTGAAAGTCGCGATGTGAGTTATCCCTTCTCCAAAATCTCATTTTGATTGGTGCATTGAGCCTTTTTGATGTCACAGCTACACAGCACGTGGCAGCTCCCTCTAACGTGTTTAATTGGTAGAGGCTAAGATTCAGGAACAAAAGGAAGCAGATCTTGAGAGAGTCTTTAAAAGAGGCTGCAAAAGCGACGAGGAGTCCTGTGGCACCTTATAGACTAACTGAAGTGTAGGAGCATAAGCTTTCGTGGGCAAAGACCCACTTCGTCAGAGGCATGCGTCTGACGAAGTGGGTCTTTGCCCACGAAAGCTTATGCTCCTACACTTCAGTTAGTCTATAAGGTGCCACAGGACTCCTCGTCGCTTTTGCAGATTCAGACTAACACGGCTACCCTTCTGATACTTTAAAAGAGGCTGCTGGTTACGGGTAGAAGGAGGTGTGAATGAGGTGCTGAAAAAGTAACACCATTTCCAGTTCCATTGACCTTGGAAGAAATGTCTGACTCTCTTCTTCGGTCTCTCTTACATGTAGCTGCTTTAAATGGAGTAGGTTCCAAATGTCTTCAACTAGTTCACGAAGTTTTATCAAAGAGGGTGAACTGAAGATAATTGCTAAGTTTTAGAAACAGCTCCTGCAAGAGTGAGGAGTGCTTCCAGGAGATGGCAAGAGAGAAAGGTGACTGAATAGTTGAGGAAACCATTTCTCTTTTAAAAAACTGAACAATAAAATCTGTGTCCTTTTCATGTCTGCTCTGGGGCGGTATTTCAAAATAACAAGGCAGCATCGACACTACCAAGCCTGTTATGAAATAAGCTTATTTCAAAATACCCCCATTATTTCAAAATAGTTACGAGTTATTCTTCCTCACAAACAGGAGAGATTTGGAAATAACTTATTTCTAAATAACCTGGCAGTGTCGACATAGCCACATGGACTAATCACAATCAAAAGATGCTGAGTGTAAATGACTGTTTTAAAATGTTAAGAACAGTTCCCCAATGCACCAAGGAGTGCAGTAGAAGAGCAGTAGTATGTCCCTAGGGTGTGAAAATACTGGTCGGTGCCAGAGTATTAGCAGCTAAACTACGAGTCCCTCTCCCATTTCAGAGCTGTAAATGCTCCAGCCTTGCTCAAACTGCCTCTAGTGTTTGTTTTTGTGAATGTTTCCGGGATTATCTACTGACATCTCCTGCTCTGTCAGACTTGTCTCTTCTTGGAATGCGATTTTAACCCATCCCCTCTTTTTCAGCGGTGTTCAAAGTCCAGCACGGGGGACATCGCAGCTTTCCCGAGTGGTGGCATCGCAACCCTCCCAGGTGGTAGCGTCGCAGCCCTTCCGGGGTATGTCACAGCCCTCTCCAGTGACGTCGCAAGAGCCCTCCCGGGTGACGACATCAAAACAGCGCTCCGAGAGGACATCGCGGCTCTCCCGGGTGACAGTGCCGGAGGCCACCCGGGTGACAGTGCCGGAGGCCACCCGGGTGACAGTGCCGGAGGCCACCCGGGTGACAGTGCCAGAGGCCACCCGGGTGACAGTGCCACAGCCCTGTCACGGGACATCGCAGGTCTCCTGGGTGGTGGTGTCCCAGCCCTCCCGGGGGATATCACCGCTCTCCCGTGTGAGTGCTTCTCTGGCCCCACCACCCGCTCCTCCTGCCCCCACGCCCACTCCTCCGGCTCAGCCCTGCGGCCGTCGCCCCTCCAACTCATGGCGCCGGGGCCACCGCCGGTCGCAGCAGCGCTGTTCTCCCGTATTGGAGGGAATCTCAAGCCCGTGGAAAGATGAGTTCCGCCGGCCCCGGGCGACGCTGGACGCTGAGCTAGCAGGGGAAGCAGAGGGGTCAGGCGGCACCACCACGCCCCTTCCACCCATCCAGCCTCCCGCCGCTGCCGCCGCCATCCCTGAGCAGCCTAAGGAGGAGGTGCCTATGAATTTAGCACCGCCGCCCAGAGAGAGGAAGGTGCGGTGGGCGCCCCAGGCAGGGACTGGCCCCTTGCCCGACTCCCGCCTCCTCTCCAGCCGTGTTCCAACTCCCGCACAGGGGACACCGCAGCAGCCCTCCCAGGTGGTGACGTCGCAGCCCTCCCAGCCACCTGCTCCCCCCCCGACACCCACTCCTCCGGCTCAACCTTGCTGCCACCGCCGGTTACAGCAGTGCTTTTTTCTTCTGCCGGAGGGCTACTTAAGCCTGGAGAGAGAGCGGATCCGCCAGCCCCAGGCGAAGCTGGCTGCTGAGTCAGCAGGCGGAGCAGAGGGGTCACGGAGCAGCGCCATGCCCCTACCATCCATCCAGCCTCCCTCTGCTGCAGCCGCTGGCCCCACCACCACCCGGGCACAGCCTAAGCAGCAGGTAGGGCCTGAGGGTTCAGAACCGCCACCCAGAGAGAGGAACCCGCGGAGGGCGCCGCAGGCCGGGACTGGCCCTTTGCCCAACTCCCACCTCTGCACCTCTCGGCAGCAACAGCTACAGCCGCAGCCCCCGCAGCAACCACGGAAGTCGTGCCCAACACGTAGCCGTGGTCGCGCCGTCAGGAACCCAGGCATGGTGGCGAGGCCGGAGCCGGAGGCTGCAGTCCCCACAACCAAGTACGAAATTAAGCTATCAGATGACGCGACCTCGCTGCTGCTGCGCCGCCACCTGCAGAACAAGTGTGGGTGTACGAACCCCGTCGTCGGCACCAGGCTCCTGCCGGGCTCCCAGAGCAGAGCCGGCCTGGACCTCACGTCCTGTATAAAGATCTCACTCCTGAATGACCAGGACCGGTACGACGACGAGGACTATGACGAGGATCCGGCGCCGGGGGTCGTGGACCAGGAGCTGGTGCGCAGGTGCACAGAGTGGCTGGATGGCATGAAGAAAGAGAAGAGAGGGGACAGGCTGGGAAAGCTGCGCCACCCGGAGAACTCCTGAGCCCGAGGGGTGAGAACCATCTCGCTGCCGCTCCTCGCGGCAATAGCCGGGCTGCCCATGTGCTGTTCCTGGGAGCAGAACTCCTCCAGCCTCACCAACACCTGGTCTGACTGTCCCATTCTGCTCCACACCTTCTTGTCTGCAGACTCAGCCACGAGAGGAGGCTAAGTGCCGGGTTTAACCTGACCGGAAACTAACTTACTCTGCCCAGACAGAGGCGAGGGACAGCTGTCCCTGGAAAACGCATGGGGACCCACAGGGGTCTGTTTTACGGAAACGGGGGGAGGGTGGGTGGGAGAAAAAATAAATATTCATAGTTGCTATGGCCTGTGTATTTTCTTTCGCATGTTGTGGCATTTGGGAAGAGAAACAATTGGGGCAGAGTAATCCGTGTTGCACACATGCTTCTCCCGATCCAGCTGAGATGCTGGATGTTTTTCATCTGAAAGCGGGAGCCAAGGGTTTGATAGATGATGGACACGATCGGGAGGTTAACCCCTGTGCTTTGGGGTGTTTAAAAGTGACCAAACGTGAGCAGAGAGATGTTCGCAGCTAGTTCACTTACTGTAACACAACAGGTGCTTCATATTCTGCCATATTCATGCCAGTGTTCTTTGTAGCAAAAGCTGACTCCTGACACTTGCAGGAATTGTTTGCCATTTCTGGGTCTGGTTAGGGAGGAGACGATGAAGAAACTTGCTAAAACTATAGAGCCTTTATCAGAAACTATCACGCAAGTGTCTTTGTGTTAAATAACAAAGGGCAGTCCAACAAACAGAAAACAAAATCCTCTATGCAATACAGAGACTCAAGGCCGTGTTCAGTTACTGAAGGAGGATAAATGTTTTGATTTCCTTTTTAAAAGAAACTACTTTGTAAATAGAGGAAGGGTACGTTGATTTTGTGTGTTTGAACAGAAAGAAACGTTTTTTATTGATTTGAATAAATAATTAAAGCCTGTTGTGTTGCAACAGCAGTACCTTGGGAACTGTGAACGGGACTGTTAATCTGTTGCAGGCGTCTGATTTTATTCAGTTCTGGGTTTGAAAGATAAACAGCGATTACAGAAAGCTAAGGATGGGCTGATTCAGAGCCGGAGAATGGGCAGGTTATGTTGGATAACTTCAATTTCCTTCCTCGACTAAAGTGTCTGGAAGTTAGAGAGCTCTTATCCGGACATACAGGTTGGGCAGGGGTGGCTGGGAGAGGAAGGCATTGTGCATTGTGAATGGTCTAACACAAGGCTACTCAACATGCCACCCGTGGGCCGACCCGTTTATTTGCGGCCTGTGATGCAGTTTGGGTTTATGCGAGGCTCAACATGCGACCCACAAGTGGGAGCCAAAACAAAAAAGTAGTCTTCTCTTGACATGCCCCAAAATATTCCTGGTTCATAGGGCAGTACAGCCTCCGAAAGGGTAAGTCTTTAAAGAAAGTTAAGGGTGTGCAAACAAGATGGTTAAATCGCCTTCTTAACTACTTGTTGCCACAACAATACTATCATTCAATAATTTAAGAATTTACTTATGAATTTTCTAAGATGCTATGGCCAACCTCTTTCACAAGAAATACATTTGATTAAACAGGTATGAACACGTTAAGGTGAATTTATCAAATATGCTGTAACAGTAAACGCGGGTGTGTGACATCCTGGCTTTACTGTGGTCGGAGGGAGTTGTATCATAGATTTTAATGGAACCAGGATTTCACCTAATATTATTCTTAAGCGGGAAACACCATGTAGTTTTTGTTGTCATCTTTTAAGATCTTCAGAGGGGTAGCCAAGTTAGTGTGCACCTATTTAAAAAACAACCAATAGTCTAGTAGCACTTTAAAGCCTAACGAAACATATAGACGGTATCATGAGCTTTGGTGGGCAAAATCCACTTCTTTAGATCACCGGATTATTAAAAGTCCAGATCCAAGAATAAATAAGGAAAGGCGGGGGGGGGGGGGGGGGCGGGGAGGTGAGAGGGAGGAGTAAAAAAACAGTGAATAGATTTACAAGAGTCAATGGACAGAAATCAGATATCCTAAAAGGCATCACCCAGAAACCTCTTGGAGAACACTTTACTCTGCCTGGATATTCATTCATGGATTTCCAAATCACCCTGTTGTTTCAGGCCTCTTGCCATTCCACACTGCTGCCTCTTTATCAGGCTGGAGCTGGGCTGGAAGGGTTTAAAAAACATCTCCCCTCTCTGACCCGCTGCCTATCACCCTGTGCTGCTGCCTCAGATAAAGAGGCAGCAGCCCCATGTAGGAGGGTCCCAAGCTGCCAGACCTGGTGTGAGCTGGAACTAAGCCAGACTGCTGGCCAGCATACTAAATAATGTACTGGCAGGACTGGGGAATACATGCTGTCTATAGCATTAACCTACACTTTTGCTTTTGCTTATTGGTTAACTGACTCCACAATTACATCCCTAATGGATAATAAAATGAACAATAGTTAAGCTCCACTTAGCCACTTTTCTGGTATCAGTGATTGTCCTTAATTTTGCTTCGTATTTCTTTTGTTGTGTCAGCATTTTCATTTGGGCCGCGAAGATAATTGATATATTTTGGACTCCACAATTCATTGCAAATGGCAAAGGTTGTATCTCCATGTGTAACCCCATATGAAATCCTTAGCACCCCTATAAAATCCATGGACACAATTGTCATAAAGAGTGCATAGATCAGATGGCATTTTCCGTATGCATGTCTATCCGTCGTCAGCGCTGCACTGGAACAGTTGCAATGGTACAGTCAGTCCTTCCATCAGCATCCTGTTGTGCAAACTGCCTCCCCAACCCTTGGCAAACTTAAGAACTAGCCACTATGGTACACTGCAAAGTTTACATTCTCAGAGGGTACGTCTACACTACAATGTTAATTCGAACTAACTTAGTTCGAATTAGTTAATTCGAACTAAGCTAATTCGAACTAGTGCATCTAGACCTAAAAACTAGTTCGCATTAGTGTTTTGCTAATTCGAACTAGCATGTCCACATTAAGTGGACCCTGAAGCGGGGTTAAGGATGGCCGGAAGCAGTGCCGGCAGGGCATCAGAGAAGAACTTAGAGCGTGGAGATGCTGTCCCAGGCTAGCTGAGGGCTGTGCTTAAAGGGACTCGACCCCCACCCCGGACAGACAGTTCTCAGGGTGCCCCGCTTGCAAAGCAGTCCTGGCTTGGAGTGCCCGGACTACCCACACTGGGCACATCACAGCACTCGGCCATCAGCCCGGCTGCACTTGCCGCAGGCTGCCATCTGGGGAGAGGGGGCAATTGGGGGGCTGTGCTGCAGAAGAGCTTCCACCCCCAGAAGCCCGCAGAGCCAGCCCAGTCCTCCCCATCGGGGGCTCGTGCCCCATTCCTCCCTCACCTCCTTCCACTTACCCTTCCCTAGCCCCCCTTCCTGATGTACAAAATAAAGATAACGTTTCTTCCAACACTGACTCTGTCTTTATTGAACAAAACTGGGGGAGACTGGGAAAAGGGGGTGGGAGAGGGGAAGAGAAAGGATGGAAGAGGGGAGGGCAATTAACATGATCAGGGGTTGGGAACAGGTCCCATATGAAGAGAGGCTAAAGAGACTGAGACTTTTCAGCTTAGAAAAGAGGAGACGGAGGGGGGACAGGATAGAGGTCTATAAAAGCAGGAGTTGGGTGGAGAGGGTGCATGCAGAAAAGTTCTTCATTAGTTCCCATAAAGAAGGACTAGAGGACACCAAAGGAAAGGAATGGGTAGCAGGCTTCAAACTAGTAACAGAAAGTTCTTCTTCACAAAGCAAAGAGTCAACCTGTGGAACTCCTTGCTGCAGGAGACTGTGAAGGCTAGAACTAGAACAGAGTTGAAAGGGAAGTGAGATCAAGTCATGGAGGTTGGGTTCATGGAGTGGTATTAGCCAGAGGGTAGGAGTGGTGTCCCTGCCCAAGGTTTGTGGAAGGCTGGAGAGGGATGGCACGAGACAAATGACTTGGTCACTGTCTTCGGTCCATCCCCTCCAGGGCCCCTAGGGTTGGCCGCTGTCGGCAGACAGGCTACTGGGCTAGATGGACCTTTGGTCTGACCCAGGACGGCCATTGTAAGCTCAGGGCTCAGTGTCGGGGATCTCACTGGACCCCCTTGATTCTCTTGCATACCTGCTCCTGGGTGGCCAGGCTGGCAGCTCTCCTGCCCTAGACGGCCACTTTCCTGTGCCTAGTGCGGAGGTCATGGACGAGGTCCACGATGTCTGCACTAGACCAGGAGGGTGCCCGCCTCTTGCGGTCCAGGGCAAGCTCCCGGGAGCCGCCAGCCAGGTCCCGGGAAGAGGGGGAGGGCTGGGGGGCATCGGGTGGGTGGCTCTGTGCCGTGCCAGGTGCAGGGTCTGCTGGCTGGGTGTTGGCAGGCTTGCACCTTGCATGGGCACCGTAGCCAGCCTGTGCCCCTTTAAGGGGGCCGGGGCCGGGAGGGGGGCAGAAGTGTTTCCCTGGTGTTGGCCAGAGTGGCCACCAGGGAAACCTGTGGAGGGCTAGCCTCCCACTAGTTCGAATTAAGGGGCTACACACCCCTTAATTCGAACTAGCTAGTTCGAACTAGGCTTAATCCTCGTGGAATGAGATTTTCCTAGTTCGAACTAAGCGCTCCGTTAGTTCAAATTAAATTCGAACTAGCGGAGCGCTAGTGTAGCGCCTATGAAAGTTAGTTCGAACTAATGTCCGTTGGTTCAAACTAACTTTGTAGTGTAGACATACCCATCTAGAGGTAGCCTTTTATATCCCATGTGTGTCTATGTACAAAACTAACTACAGAAGCTACAGCGACATCCAAAGACACTTGACTGTGCTTTGTTAAGAAAAGCACCGAAAAGAATGGTAAACATTTATGACACTTCCATGGGCTGAATTACACCCTGAAATCTGTTCCTGAGAAGTTAGGTAAGGCACATTCAGCTAGGTCCCATACAGCTTGGCAGCGCACAGCTTTTCCTGGATTGAAAAACCATTTTCCGAATTGAAAACTGTCATTTGGAAGAAATTTGGACCGAAAACCTCAATTTTTAAAAAACATCTCTGGAAAATAATCCCGCTTAGCCAAAGCAGCCTCTGCCTACCAGCCTACCTCTGTCTCCTCTCCCCACGACAGGCACTGCCTGCTCTGGATGGGCTGGAGCAGCCCTGCTGGTGATGGGCCAGAGTACCCTGTGGAAACAGCCTGGCTGTGTCTACACTGGCTGCCTGTTGCTGTGCAAGTAAACTGATGTTCTAATGTATGAAATCAGGGCTTCTTGCTCCAGAACTCTGACGCTTCTGCTCAGCAATATCCCTTTTGCGCAATTGTTCTTGCCCAAAAGGCCAGTGTAGACAGGAACATGAATTTCTTGTGCAAGGAAGCCCGATGGGTAAAATGGCTTGGATGCTGTTGCGCGTATCTCTTGCGGAAAAGCACATGCCGGTGTAGACGCTCTCGTCTGGAAGAGTTTGTGCATGAGGACACGCCAGTGGAGACATGGCCCCTCTCTTCATGGGTTTCCCAGCCCAAGGAAACAGCCTCTGTCTGTAGCTCCCCCATGCCCAAGCAGCCTCTGCCTACCAACCTACTTCTTTCTCCCCTCCCCACTACAGGCACTGGATGGGCCGGAGGAGATCCTGCTGGTGGTGGGCCAGAGTACCCTGTGGGAGCAGCCTGGGTGTGTCTACACTGATGCGATCTTGCCCAAAAGCGGCTGCTCTTGCGCAAAAACTTGCCATCTGTGTACACGGGCTGCGTGTTCTTGTGCAAGTAAACTGATCTTCTCATGTAAGAAATCGGGGCTCCTTGCAGCCGAGCTCTGACGCTTTCCCGCTCAGGAATAAGCCCTTTTGTGCGACTCTTAGAGTGGCCTTCTTTTGTTGTGCTTCTCACTCGTGTACAGCCCCGACCGACTTTTCTGTGGGTCTGATGCCCTGAGCCAGCAAAGGTTCCTGATCCCTGAGTTTGGATCTTTAACAACACTTGCAAAAATATATCCCATGAAATGAGTAAACGTTTGTACTAGTGCGTTTCCTAAATAAAAGAAAGGGAAGTTGTAAAATGGCACGTGGCTATTTGAAGATCACAATGCAGTTGATTTTGAGAGAGAACAGGAAGATAGCAGGAACACCATCCACATCCTGTGCCACAGCACTGCTGGATATCAGCAAGAACAGTTTGAATACTGTAACTATTAGCCAAGATGATCAGGGATCTAACCGCACGCTGCATGTGTCCCTAAAGCTTTGGCTATTATTAGCTGTGCCTGGCAAACAGGAAATGGATCCTGTTCTCTTCACTCTCTGACTTATCTGGTACCAGGCACTGTCAGAAGACAAAGATTCTGGGCGGGATGCATGGGCATGTACAAGCATGTGAGGGCTCTGCAGAGGCACGTTAAATCCATGACTTGGGAGAAATATGGTGTAGACCCTCACTCTAAAAAGCTGTGCTAATCAAAACTACTTGGTTGTCATAGCTAGGGATTCATTGTAGCACAAAGCGATCAGTTAGGGGCCTGATACCTTCTCTGGCTGCACAGGGAGCGAGAGCCAGAGGAGTTTCCTTTTTCTCTAGGTTTGCCAACCCTCCTGGATTGGCTGGAAATCTCCCAGAATTAATTTTGGTCTCCCACAGAAACTACTGAAAACCGTCTGGAAGATTTTAGGCTACTAAAAGTCTGGTGGCGCAGCAGAGCAGGCAAGGCCCGTGGGGCATCCAGAATCAAGCAACAGCATGTCCGGTGCCTAGGCTCAGGTACGGCTCGGGAGCTTTCGGTGCGCACCCTGTCACGAGGGCTCAGACCGCAGTCCCCTTTGCCTTGTAATCACAGCCCCTGGGAGGGAGCTTTGAAGGCAGTGCCTGTGCACAGCGGCAGCATGCAGAGCTGCCTGGCCACCCTTGAGCCTAGGACGTGGCATGGTGGCTTTTCCGGGAGCTACCTGAGGTAAGTGCTGCCTGGCTGGCACTCCCTTCTTGCTCCCCTTCCTGCACCCTAATCCTCTGCCTCGGTGCTTAGAAACGCCCCCATCTAAACTCCCTCCCAGAGCCCATACCCCATATTCCCTCACGTACCCTAGCCCATTACCCCAACCCTCAACTCCCTCCCAGAGCCCATACCCCACATTCCCTCGTGTACCCTAGCCCGTTACCCCAACCCTCAACGCTTTTTTCCGGAAAAGGCTTTATTTTCCAGAGAATAACGTCTAGACTTTCCCCAAGTCGGAAAAAAGTGGCAGCCATGTTAATGCAAATGCCGCGGGGGATATTTAAATCCCCCGCGGATTTGCCTATTCCAACGTGCTACATTAGCATCCCTTTTCCGAAAGGGGTGCCAACGTAGACACAGCCAAGTATATTAAACAGGAGACAAAGATAACGGAGACAAATATAACAGGACAGGGTAAAACACTATTTTGAGGGTCTTCAGGCAGGAATCAGGCTGCTTCGGTCCTGGAATTTCCCCTCACCACGAAGGGGTGCAGGCCACACAGCTGCACCAAAATTCAAACTATACCCTCCCAGCCCAGCATTCAGACCCACACAGCAGGCCTGAACTAGCAGATAGAGCCGACTGACCATGCGGTGACTGGTCTCACCCAGGGAGCGGGAGCCAACTCAGCCTGGCTGGGGAAGCCTCCCAGCAAACTCCACAAACTGGGAATCAACAGGGGAGACATAAAACCCAGCGGAGGGATCCTGCCATCAGGTCCCTAGAGGCCTGTTCTCAGGGGAACCCTGCATGCAGGCCTGGGGCTCACTAGCTCCCACCCAGCCAGCCTTCCCCTTTCCCTGCTGGCTCCAGACTCCCCATAACAATGGCCTCTCCTTCCCCTCCTGAACGCCCTGGCACTCCCTATGGGTTGCCAGGCAGACTCTGGCCCTGGTAGGGAGGGGGAGCCAAGGCAAACTCAGAGCCTGTCCCTGAGCTGCTGGCAGACAAAGCCCTGGGAATCTAAGTCATCTCCTTGGGGGTTACACTCTCCCTGGGCGAAAGTTCTTGCCGTCCTCGGCAAGGGTCGTTTAACCACAACGCAAACATGCAGGGTCCTTTTCATCAGGCAATAGTATACATTGTTTAGTTGACAATAAATATTATTAGCCAATAAGTAGGTATTGCTGTGTCCACATACAATATTAATTGAAAACATTAAATTGTTATTCAATTTACATGAATAACATTCTTACTATATTGAAATAAATGACTCAGACTCTGAATGTACTGGAGATAAGTTGTTTCGCTAGCTTCATCAGAGGATATCCCAAAACATAAGTCAATTGGTAGCCTTGCTTCTCTACCAAACATTAAATAATAAGGCGAAAATCCAGTGGACTCGTTTTTAGTGCAGTTATAAGCATGCACAAGGTAACTGACATGCTCACTCCATCTGGGCTTTTGGGATGGATGTAGTGTTCCCAACATGTTTAGCAAAGTCCGGTTGAACCTCTCCGGTTGTGGATCTCCCTGGGGATGGTAAGGAGTGGTTCTGGACTCCTTATTCCCAGGGTTTTGTAAGTTCATGAATTAGTCTGCTCTCAAAATCTCTTCCCTGGTCAGAATGGATTCGGGCAGGGAAACCATAATGTACAAAGAATTTGCCCCATCAAATTTTGGCCACTGTACTGGCTTTTTGGTCTTTTGTGGGAAATGCTTGGGAATACCTTGTAAAATGGTCAGGAACTACAAGTATACTGGAGTGGTTCTTTCTATCAGGCTCCAATGACAAAAAGTCAATTGCATGGGTGCATCTGTAGCGATGTTCACCATAGCCGCTGCCTTTTTTGTCAGGGTCTTCCGCTTAACACACCGAGAGCACCGTTTGCAGGGGTCTTCCACAGATGCTGTCATTTTGAGTCAATAAAACCGGTCTCTGACCAGTTCCAAAGTCTTATCTACCCCCAAGTGACCATGATCATCGTGCAGAGACTTCAACACCATCTCCTGGTATTCCTGGGGTAAGACCAGTTGTTTCCGCACATGGCCCCTTACAGTCTGGATGGTCCGGAATAACAAACCTGTGTTAATCACTAAACGATCCCACTCTTTTAAGAGAAGAATTGTGCCGGGGGAAAAGTTAGCCTTAGCGATGGGGTTTTCACCCTTTTCTACAGCTTCCAGCACAGGTCCAATATTTGAATCTTTCCGCTGAGCTCTTCTCAATTCAATCGGAGTTAACTGGAGCAATTCAAAAGTCTTTAGCCCAACGAGGTTTGCATAAATGGTAGGTATAGCCTTCTCAGACAAGCCCAGTGTGTCAGCATATCTCTCCTCATTTACATAAGGGGACTGCACTTTTCCTATTACGGCCTTGCAGGTGGCACGAATAGCAGGCGACGGTATCTCCATCCACTCAGATGCTTCCTCGAGCGGGTTATGAGGACGATGGGACAATGCATCTGCGTCTGCATTGGTTTGACCTGAACGGTACTGCAGCTTAAAGTCATAAGCAGCCAAGGCTGCCATCCATCGCTGACCAGTAGCATCTAGTTTAGCCGTGGTCCGCACATAAGTAAGTGGGTTATTATCTGTTTTTACTACAAAGGTCGCTCCGTATAGATAAACATGAAGTTAGCCCACAACAGCCCATTTGAGAGCTAAAAACTCAAGTTTGTGCACAGGATCGTGTCTTTCAGAGGCAGTCAGCCCTCGACTGACAAACGCCACAGGTTTCCATTGATTCTCATAATTCTGATAGAGAACTGCTCCTAATCCATCAAGACTGGCATCTACGTGCAGCTCACAGGGCTTGGTAGGGTCTGCAAAGGTTAACACTGGTGCAGTGGTTTGTTTCTCAATAAGGACATGGAAAGTGTGTCACATTACTGAGTTGGAGGGAAGCAGCCAGATCGCTGCTGCACCCGTAGGTGGGGGTGTTGGCCCCAGAAATTGGTATTGAATGGGAGCTTGTTGTTTTCTGACCCTGTGTACACTGTTTATGTGAGTGTATAATGTCTGTGTGTGTAGATCTGTAATCTGTAATCTGTGTGGAAACTGAAGATTTCCCTGCATGTGGTTAAGCATTGGGCAGGGCCGAGCCTGTGGACATGCTAATTACCTGTGGGACAATGGTTCTCAAGGGGCCAAAGACACACCCAAAGAATGGGGGCTGTCCTGAGAGCAGCCAGCAGGGAACACAGAGAAGCTGGGGACCAGGTGACCTGCTACATACTAGAAGAGGCCAGGAAGGAGTATAAAGAGGCCATGTGGTCGATGCCATTTTGTTCTCAGCTCAGCACTTCATCCCAGAGGCAGCAGTGCAGGGATTGAAGAGCCCGGAAGACCTGTGAACCCATCCTGATGCTAGGATGTGCAATAAGGACTTTTAAACCAGCAGCTGCAACATCTCTGCTAGAGCCTGCATCGAGGACTGGGAGATTCGGTGCATGTGACGTACTGTACTTTAATAACCTTACTCTCAGGCTTTTCTTTCTTGTAATAATAAACCTTTAGATATAGATTCTAAAGGATTGGCCCAGCGTGATTTGTGGTAAGGTCCAGAGGGTAAATTGACCAGGGATCTGTGGCTGGTTTCTTGGAACCGGACAGAACTTGTTCGGGATAGGTGGGATTGGGTGCTAGGACCCCCCACCTGTGTATAGGCCCGGGGCCATCTGGGGCACGGATATTGCTGGGGTGTAGGAGGGGTTTTGCTCAGGAGGCTTCAGGCAGGCTGCTGAAGCGCTCTGTGAGACTGGTTTGTGGCCTATTTGGAGAGGTCGCCAGTCAGGGGGACTGTAAGGAGCCCCGGATTTGAGCAATTCGCCCTGAGCGGACGCCCTCAGCTGTGCCCAGACACGGCCCGGTCCGTCACAGCCTCTCCATAGGACAGAGCAGTGCAGGGCTGGTCTAGGCAGTAACTCCAGGTGGGGTTCACATGGACTAGACGGGAGCAGAGCGGGAAGTTGAGCCTGACAACTACAGGACCACGTACGTATGCTCCTGCCTGGGAATGCCCACTGGAGATGGGCGAAGGCAATTCTCAGGTCACAGCTGCACCCATCTAGCTGGGAGGTATCCTCTGCTCTGGTTCTCAAGCAGTGTGACCGGGCGCCATGGCCACTGGGAACCCTACCCGTCCATCTACCCCTGGAATGTGGGTAACATCTTCCCCTCCTCTATTACTTGCTGGAATGGAGAGACATCGGGTGATTTCCCACCAGGACAGAGAGAGCAAACTTTGGACTTTCTGAACCACCCCTGACTTCCCACCTGTAGGGCGCTCCCAGCCCTCCCCCCCATATGACCCTCTTCCCCACAGCTTCAGCTCCCCCAGCACTGGGGTAGGGCATGAGCCATGCCCCCAGCCCTGAAGCTCTGGGAAGTGCAGCCACAGCTCCAGATGCACCACCAGCCCAGTGCTATGGGTCGTAGGCTCAGGGGCAGGCAGTAGAGAGGGCCTTGATCACCCCATAGAGCCCCCCTGCCACACCCCATGGATCCTTTTCCCCCACCTAAATCACCTCCCTTTCAGAGCCTCTCCCCAAATTGCGCCCCATACCTACCTCCTCCTTCACCAAGGCAACATCCCCATTCATGTCCACCACATGGTCTCAGTACCCAGAGACAACCCTCAGGCCAAAACGTTTGCCCACCCCTGCCCGAGGGCTTCTCTGTGCTGCTGTCCCTGCTCCAAACATCTGTTTCTACCCTTCCCCATCTTGTTTACGTGAGCTGTGCACAGCACGGGTCACTATCAGTGCTGGGTAAGAAACCACACCTTGTTCCCTGTGTGAGAGAGAGACGAGTGGCTCTGATCGCCCTGATACCCGCCTCCCACCTCAGACCTTGTGTATGTGACACTCAAACCCATGATCGAGTGCTCAGGCAGGTTACAATGTTCATATGTGTTACCGCTTCTGATGTCTGATTTGTGGGATAAGACCCAGGAGTCCTGGCCCCCAGGCCTCTGTGGCCGGGAGTTTCCCACTACTTGGCTGAGGCATGGCTAGGGGATAGTTCCTGGAACTCGGGAG
Organism: Pelodiscus sinensis; assembly: GCF_049634645.1. Classification (NCBI taxonomy): domain Eukaryota; kingdom Metazoa; phylum Chordata; order Testudines; family Trionychidae; genus Pelodiscus; species Pelodiscus sinensis. Next base: position 10,240,706 of record NC_134740.1, on the reverse strand, counting down.
AGGGGGTACCCCTGTCTGTGGATGGCTATGTACGTGCCAGGCTTGCCACAGACTTGCAGCATCAATGTGGAGGCAGCTCAGAGGGGTGAGTGTTTAGGGCTCAGGGTTTCCACAATCCAGGGAACCCCCATAACATTCACCCCGACACACACAAACCGACATCTCACCACCTGGTTCCATTCCAGACCCGCTGCCTTTCTGTTTGACATCACTGCAGACATGTGAATATCCAAACACCTCTAATTCATTTTTTTCTGGAGTCAATTCACTTCATGCTATTTCTTTCCACACCTGTCTACACTCACATAACTTCATGTGGCTCCATTCTAGATCCACCTCCATCCACAGAGACCTATTCTAGTATCCTCTAGACCCCCACGCATTCATTCTAGATCCATCCCCATCCACAGAGATCTATTCTAGTATCCTCTAGACCCCCCCAGATTCATTCTAGATCCATCCCCATCCACAGAGATCTATTCTAGTATCCTGTAGACCTCCCCACATTCATTCTAGATCCATCCCCATCCACAGAGATCTATTCTTGTTTCCTCTAGACCCTTCCCCTTAGAGTCTCCCCCCAGACGATGCCCCATAGACAACCCCTCCCCCACCTCATTAATGTTCCCATTCATGTTGCCATACAGGGTCAGGACCCACATGTTACCCTCAGGCCAAAACCTTTGCACACCCCTGCCCGCACACATCTGTTCCCTATGTGATATAGAGACAGGATGCTCTGATCTCCCCAATACCAGGCTTCCACCTCAGACCTTGTGTACATGGCACCCTAAGCATCCCCCGCCCACCCCCAAATGTCCAGTGACAAACACATCTGCTGCCCCATTCAATTTATCAACCCTCAGTGGGGCACAGTCTCGGCCCCTCTTGAAGTTGTCCCTGGCAAGTTCCCGGGGGAAGTGTCATCACTATTCAGAGCCAGGAGCAACCATGTCTTAGTAGAAGGTCCCAGCCAATCCCCCTGCTGCCTGTGGGTCAGGTGAGTGATCCCTACTGGAGCAATGAGCAGCATCCAAGTAGTGGGTGGATCCAGACCCGGAAGTGGGGAGATGGGCCTCAAATAGAAGTGAGGGGCTCTAGATGTGTCCAGAATGGATGCACAGGGATTTGCATTGATCTTGAAGCCATCTACGGGTGGCCAGGCAAGCCTGGGTTGATCGCGAATGCAACAGCCTCCACTGAATGAATCGAGTAAGGACTGAAGTGGAGCTGGCTGGGTGTTCATCCATCTCCATGGACCTGGAAAGGCCACAGAGCTCATCCACGTTGGTTCTAGATGGCGCTTGCTTCCTCTCTGTGGTCACTGTCCGTGCTCTCAGGCCCCCCCCTTCCTGTGTCATGGAAACCAGTCCAATTCCAGACACATCCCATTGTCCTGGCACAATCCAACCCTGCCCTTGCATTAGGTTAGGCTGAGAGGAAGCTGAATACGTCAGCTAGGAGATCCTAGCTCTGACCTTTCAAGGGGATTTCTTTAACAAATGACGGGCAGACGGACAGACGGACAGACTTATGGACAGATGCACTAACTCTCACGCTCTCAGGACGGTGTGTCTGTCTATCTGCGATTCCATCTCTGTGTGTCTGTTTGTTCCAGAACTTCTAAACAGTACAAGCGACGGCCATCAAATGCGGAAGGCAGCTTCCTCTGAGCCTAACACAAAGCAAGGTCAGGGTTGCGTTGTGCCAGTAAAATGGGAAGTGCCGGGAAAGGGGATGTTTCTCTAATATGGAAAGGGAGAAATAGAGAGGGGAGAGACTTGAAAGGGACGGTGTCATGAATAGACTCATAGACTCATAGACTTTAAGGTCAGAAGGGACCATTATGATCATCTAGTCTGACCCCCTGCACAGTGCAGGCCACAGAATCTCGCCCACCCCTCTTAGAATAATCCTCTCACCTATGTCTCAGATATTGAAGCCTTCCAATACTTTGAAGGCCCCAACATGCAGAGAGTCCTTCAGCTGTGATCTGTGCCCAATGCTACAGAGGAAGGCGAAAAACCTCCAGGGCCTCTGCCAATCCACCCTGGAGGAAAATTCCTTCCTGACCCCAAATATGGCGATCAGCTAAACCCTGAGCATGTGGGCAAGACTCACCAGCCAGACACCCAGAAAGTTCCCTATAGCAACTCCTATCATCCCTCCATTGACCTATTTCCAACTGGAAATGAATGGTCAATTAGTTACCAAGATCATGTTATTTCATCCAACCATCCCCTTATCATAGAATCAGAACTGGAAGAGACCTCAGAAGGTCGTCAAGTCCAGCCCTCCGCTCTAGGCAGGACCAATCCCATCTAAATCAACCCGGCCAGGGCTTTGTCAAGCCGAGACTTAAACACCTCTAGGGATGGAGACTCCACTACTTCCCTAGGTAACCCATTCCAATGCTTCACTACCCTCCTAGTAAAATAGTTTTTCCTAATATCCAATCTGGACCTCTCCCACCACAACTTGAGACCATTGCTCCTTGTTCTGCCATCTGTCACTACTGAGAACAGCCTCTCTCCATCCTCTTTGGAACCTCCCTTCAGGAAGTTGAAGGCTGCTATCAAGTCCCCCCTCACTCTTCGCTTCTGCAGACTAAACAGACCCAAGTCCCTCAGCCTCTCCTCGTAGGTCATATGCTCCAGACCCCTAATCATTTTGGTTGCCCTCCGCTGGACCCTCTCCAATGCGTCCGCATCCTTTTTGTAGTGGGGGGCCCAGAACTGGACACAGTACTCCAGATGTGGCCTCACCAAAGCCGAATAAAGGGGGATAATGACATCTCTGGATCTGCTGGCAATGCTCCTCTTAATGCATCCTAATATGCCATTAGCCTTCTTGGCTACAAGGGCACACTGTTGACTCATATCTAGCTTCTCATCCACTGTAACCCCCAGGTCCTTTTCTGCAGAACTACTACTTAACTGGTTGGTCCCCAGCCTGCAACTATGCTTGGGATTCTTCCGTCCCAAGTGCAGGACTCTACACTTGTCTTTGTTGAATCTCATGAGATTTCTAGTGGCCCAATCCTCCAATTTGTCTAAGTCACTCTGGACCCTATCTCTGCCCTTAAGCGTATCTACCTCTCCCCCTAGCTTAGTGTCATCTGCAAACTTGCTGAGGGTGCAATCTATCCCCTCATCCAGGTCATTAATAAAGATATTGAACAAAACCGGTCCCAGAACAGAACCTTGGGGCACTCCACTAGAAACCGACCGCCATCCTGACATCGAATAGGAGGAGTGCTGAGCAGCACCCAGTGACTAAGGGGTTAACTGAGGTATCTAGCAAAGGTGTCTGCCGAGGGGGTTCAAGCAGTCGGCCAATAAAAATGCAGGTAGGAATTTCAAACCGGGGAAGAGGGGATTTTCTCTCTCTCTTCTTTGCTTGAGAGCAGAGCAATTTCTCCCAAAGACTGAGGGAGATGGGAGATGCTTCCTCTCTCTAAGAACAGACTTCTTGAAATGTGTAAGGAGGGAAATGTTTACATAATCCACCAGGGATGAGGATTTGGAAATCATGTCTGAGCTGGCTAATTGTTTTTCTATTTTGTAAGTAATGATTACAGCCCAGGGATTCTTCCTGAGTCTATGTCACTTCATGGCTATTTGCCAACTAGTCAATTCACTATGCTCACAACAGTTGTTGTGTTTTGATAATAAAAGAGTTTTCTTTGTTTGATTGGTTGATTGTTGTGTCCCAAACTTCCTGAGCTGTGACACAGGGGCACAGAGAAGAGGCCGCGATGCTGACAGTGTCGACCAGGGGATGCTGCAACACCAAGGGTGTGTCTAGACTACAGGGTTTTGTCGACAAAAGTGGACTTTTGTCGACAAAACTATACCTGCGTCCACACTGCCTTGGAGTTATGTTGACATAACGTCGACAACACTCAGCAGTTTTGTCGACATATGTAAACCTCATTCTACGAGGAATAATGCCTTTTGTTGACAGTCTTCTGTCGATAGACGGCATTATTGCATCTACACTGTCCTTTGCGTCCACACTGTTATGTCAACAAAGCGGCTTGCTTTGTTGACAGAACTGGCTGTAGTCTAGACGCTCTTTGTCAACAGAAGTTTTGTCGACAGTATCTATCGACAAAACTTCTGTTGACAAAACCCTGTAGTCTAGACGTACCCGAAGAGAGTGGTCAGAAGGGAGGAGGGGAGGCTCCACCATCTTGCTCCCCCAAGTTGGCCAAAACTCATTCCCACTCCCAGCCCCCAGGGAGCCCCGCCTCCTGTCTTGTTCAGATTCCCAGGCAAAGTGTCCTCCACCTACCTTAGGTGACAGGACAGGCTGGGCCATTGCCTACGTGCCTGCCCTCAGCAGTCCTCCTCCTGAGATCCCAACGCCCTCTTGGAACCACGCACACACACACACACACACACACACACACACACACACACACACACACACACACACACACACACACACACACACACACACACACACACACACACACACACACACACACACACACAGAGAGAGTGACTGCAGAGCAGCACAGGACAAGAGGAATCTGTTGCCAGCCAGTAATAAAGTCAAGTTGCAAAAGTCAGCAATTCGGGTACTGATGCATCCACCCAGAGCTTTGCCATCCAGAGCTGCTGCTGGACCTGCCAGGCCAGGAGGGAGTGGACCTTACAGAGGTTCAACAAGGACAAGTGCAGAGTCCTGCACTTGAGCCGGAAGAATCCCAAACATTGTTACAGGCTGGGGACCGATGGGCTAAGTGGTAGTTCAGCAGAAAAGGACCTGGGGGTTACAGCTGATGAGAAGCTGGAGATGAGTCAACTGTGTGGCCTGGTAGCCAAGAAGGCTAATGGCATATTAGCTTGCATTAGGAGGAGCATTGCCAACAGATCCAGAGATGTCATTATTCCCCTTTATTGGGTTATGGTGAGGCCACATCTGGCCTATTGTGTCCAGTTTTGGGCCCTCCACTACAAAAAGGATGTGGACGTATTGGAGAGAGTCCAGCGGAGGGCAACCAAAATGATTAAGGGGTTGGAGCATATGACCTATGAGGAGAGGCTGAGGGAGTTGGGTCTGTTTAGTCTGCAGAAGAGAAGAGTGAGGGGGGATTTGAGAGCAGCCTTCAACTTCCTGAAGGGGGGTTCCAAAGAGGATGGAGAGAGGCTGTTCTCAGTAGTGACAGATGGCAGAACGAGGAGCAATGGTCTCAAGTTGTGGTGGGAGAGATCCAGGCTGGATATTAGGAAAAACTATTTCACTAGGAGGGTGGTGAAGCACTGGAATGGGTTATCTAGGGAAGTAGTGGAGTCTCCATCCCTAGAGGTCTTTAAGTCTCCGCTTGACAAAGGTTACTCAGAAGAGAAAAGCAATTTGTGCCATTGCTTGTCCTGACTCCCGAGGCCGCTACGTCTAGAACAGAAACAGGACGGGTTTGAAAGAGTTCCAGCTGCAAAAGTCTACTCTTCCAATTCCCACCCACCCACCTGTCTGTCCATCCTTCTATCCATCCGTCCCCATATGCCTATCTTGCTCTAAATATTTCTCTAACCAATATCTATCTATCTATCTATCCCCACACAACCCCCTCTATCTACCTACCTGCCTATCCACATACACCGTATCTAGCTGGTTACGTAGGTACATATATGGCTTTAAGCCCTAGCCTTTTCTGACTGGATCCAAATGGGCTACTGGTGGGTTCACATGTTGACCTGGGCTAAGGGCCTGCCCGTACTGGAGCCTTTTCCCCTTCTCCCCACATGAGAAGTTTCTCCCTCTCCCCACCATCAGCCCCAAACCCAGATTCACTCACGGGGACTCAGGGCTGGGGGAGGCCTCCACCTGTCACAATCAGTCAATCAGGAGTCCAGGGTTAGGGTTCAGACACCAGCAGCAGCTTTTACTGCTGAAAAGCCATTTAATGCATCACCAGTAGCATGAGTGACCTACCTACCAGGACCCATCACACAGTTTCCTCTGCATTTTGCAGGGGCCACGCAGGACACAAGCAGGAAGGGACATGGTACATGGGCTTTCTGCTCCAAGTATGCCCGCTCCCGTCCAGCCCAGCCCCAGGGTAGTGGAACAGCTAGCTCAGAGGGGTGGGGAAATCAATGCTAGATAGCTGGGCCCAGACTCAGAGGAAGATCTGATCCCATGTGTCCAGAAGCAGGTTGTGTAGCAGAAGATCAGGTCGGCGTTGTTAGATTTGCTGCATGTTGGCTTTGATCCAGGGCACAAAGTGGGAAATCCGAGTGAACACAACATGAGACTTAGCGCTGTTCCTTTTGCCTTTGCAGACGATGCCTTCCGCCACTCCATCACACACAAGAGGGCCCCCAGAATCACCCTGTCCCAGAACAAGCCAGAAGAGAAGAGTTAATGTCTCGATCACACACAGATCTCCCAGGCTGTCTGTGCCGATAAACCCAAAACATGTGAAAAACTGAATTCACACTGAGAAGAAGATGATGAAGGACTCTGGGAATTTAGACCAGAAATGCCCGTCGTTATTTAGCCTGACCTTCTTTCCAACGCCGTATGCAAAGAGAGATGAGCAACCACACTTACTAAGTCCCCATTGTCACATAAGTATAATCAAACTTACACAAGGCATGGCATGTAAGGCGTCCTTCGTAAAGTTATAAGCTATTACGTGTGATTGTCCTATTTAAATCCCCGCCTGACCATTGTGTCTGAAGCTGGAAGTATCGGCTGCGTGTTAGCATCTCAAATATGGTGACACCCATTTCTACATCAAGATCAGCCCGCCGTGTATCAATGGATAATGATGGAATATCCACTCATCAAAGGATTGGGGATGAGCAATGGGACCTCCGGCTTGGCCACTGAGAGCCCTGTCACCTCTGGCTGTGGCCGTTTGTAGCTGTCTTGTCCCTGGGCATGGTCGCTTATTGCCCTGCGATCTCTGGTCTTGGCTGATGCATGGTCCCCAACAGGTAATTATTTGCGCTCTGACAGCTCTTCCACTACAAATTCCCCCTGCCTGTGCCTGTGACACCATGGACACGTTAGCCAATTAACTCCTTACCCGGTAAGTTGACTTTCGGTAGGGGGGGTTGTCAGAGTCTCCTACACATAGCATTGTGGAGGGGAAATAGTTGCGGTACTCCTTCTTACAGAGGTCATCAGCCACCACCGACAGGTTCACTTCCCGAAGGGTGTTGGTTGTTGTGGTTAAGCTGGTCATACCCCAGCCAGCCACGTTGCACAAGGTCTCTGGGCACACTCTGCAATGACCAGTCGGTAAACGGAGCAGCTCCACCTCCCTGGTCAGTGTCGCATTGTGACTCAGCTGTTGGGGCAAAGAGAAACAGGAAACATACGTGCGTCTTAGATGGAGAAAAAACAAATCAAGAAATGGGACAGAGGTCGAACCTGAGGCAGTGTGAGGTCACTGGTGGCAGAGAATGTGGTGGGGGCGGTACCTGCATCAGTGTGAGGTCACTGGGGGTGGGGGATGGGATGGGGTGGTACCTGCAGCAGTGTGAGGTCACTGGGGGTGGGCGATGGGATGGGGGTGGTACCTGCAGCAGTGTGAGGTCACTGGGGCTGGGGGATGGGATGGGGCGGTACCTGCAGCAGCATGATGTCATTGTTTAAAGTCTCCCTATTGTACTGGGGGTGGGGGATCTGCCGGCAGACTTGGATCCGTTGTCGGTGCTGTTCCCGAAGCTTGACGTTATGGGCTCCCAGGAGCACAGTGATGTTGCTGCGAAAGGCAAGAGCAACCTGTTAACGTTGGTCTGGCTCACTAATTCTTCTCTTGCTGGGACAGGGCAGCCTGGGACTCTCTGAATGGGTCTCAAGTTCCTTCCCTTCCCCTTGAGTGTCTGCTCCTCCCAAGCTCCCCAGCCCAGCACCCTGCAGAGCTGCCCTGGGGCTATGACCCCTCTCTGTCCTGTGCTTTAGCCCCATTGATTTGCCAAGTGCTGGGTTTCATCCGTGGGTCACAGAGGCCCCTAGAGACTTTCCGACGCCCCCTGAGCAGGTCAGACCCTTGGGCTCTGCTCCCCCAGCCTGGCCTCCCTCTGCTCCTTCCCTGCCCCCCTCATGCTGACACCAGAGCTCCCGGATCCCCATCCTCCACTGACCCCACCCACCCCCACATCCCAGCCCAGAGGCACTTACTCTCCCTGGCAACGAGCAGCCGTCAGCACAAAGTTCTCCGCCACCAGGAACCCACCACATCTAATCCTCTCATCTCTGCGTTGTATTTCCAGATACGCCACGTAGGGCCTGGAGTGGGGCCAGGCTTCCTTTCCCCCCGATGATCTCACCTGGGGGGAGGCCAGGTCCATACAGAGAGCCCCCTCAACTCGCTGGGCTGGGATCCAACTCCCCATCCACACTGATAGCCTCAAAGGGTCTTCCCTCCCTCTCTGATCCTCCCTCAGAGCATCCGTGTCTCTGGATCTCTGCCCCCTGCCCAGCTCTGCCCCACACCGGGCCCGCATTGGCTGGAAGGGAAATCTGCAACTCTAACCTCACTGAGTGGACAAATCGGGAGCGGGGCACTATTCACCCTGCTTCGCCTTGTGCTCACCGCACTGTGGGCCAAAGTCACCCCAGGCTGGTCCAGCCACTCCCCAGCAGGGCACGGACGGAGCTTCTCTGCATGTTTCTCCACCCAACCACAGAGATGAGGCCGACTCCACGCCCGACTCACCGAAATACTGGTGCCAGGGGAAGTGGCTTTTATTGAATGAACCCTACGCCAGGGAACTCTCTCTCCCCTCCATCCTGGGTATTTTTTTTTCTTCTGCTCCTAGTTCTTTCCTTCCAGTCCTGAGATATTTCTAAGGACAATTTTCAGGCTTTGGTGGCTGAAAAATGTTAGTGTTGGGATTGAAAAATGCCAAGTGAGAATGTCTCTGGGGAAAACAAGGATCTGCTCGGGAGATCTACTCGGAGAAGGCGCCAGGCCGGCAGGCTGGAGTGTTGGAAAATCTCCTCTATAAGAAATCACACCGATTGGCTTTATGGTGGGACCTAGACCCAGGTCAGGGACCTCTTACTGGGATAGTCACTGGGCCGACCCACAACCCCTTCCCTGAACAGCGTCGAGTTCAGAAACAGAATCATTTTCATCTTTCAATGGGGAACTGTATTCCCCGGGAGTGTATTCCTAAGGGGTTTAGGTGCCAAATCTCCACCAGCAACCCATGGTAACAAAAGCCCCAGAGACAGGTTTAATTTCCCCCCCGAGATCCTGGGCTGAGTTGGGAAAGGATCCCAAGTTTCTCGGGTCCGAGCCCTTCCCCTTAGCTCCCTGCTCTTCCTGCCCCTCTCCACCATCTGTTTCTTGTAACTCCCCAGCTGCCCTGCCGGTGGCTCATTCCATCTCCAAGTAGGGTGCACATCTTCAAAGTGGGGTCTCAGAGAAGCCCTCTGGGGGCTGATCCACCCACCCCCACAGGCCGAGAGCCCCAGAGGTACTCAGGGGAGGCTGCAGGGGTCCCAAGAACCTCTTGGACCCAGGTAGTTCAGGGGAAGACCCTCATTCACCCCACAGCCCCCTACCCTGCATGGGCCCCTCTCCGCACACCCACAGCGCCCTTGCCCCACTCACCAGCCCAGCCCCCAGGGGGCAGGAGGAAGGCCCAGGGGAGCAGCCCCACCACCAAGCGCTGCATCGTCAGAGCCATCCTGGGCCAGGCACGGAGCTTCTCCCTCCGGCCTGATGCTTATATGGACCAGGCAGGAGAGGAGGGGGGGGCTGGGTCTGCTAACCACAGGCCACGTACACTCCAGGAACATCCATTTGAGATGTGCCATGGGTCAAGGTGACCTTCAGGTCACAGCCGCACCCACCTAGCAGGGGGTTTCCTCTGCCCCAGTCCCTAGCCTGGCACCATGGCCAACAGGGCCCCTGCCCTTCTGTCTGCCTGAGGATGTGGCTAACACGGCCACCCACTGCCTGGCCCTGGTGGAGGATGTGAGTAACAGTGCCCCTCCCCAACCACCAGAGTCAGAAACAGGGCTGTAAACATCCACATGGAGCATTATCTGCTGGGTGAGCAATCACACCCTGTCCTCTGTGTGCCAGGTGGCTCTGATCCCCTTGAGACCAGCCTCGCACCTCGGGCCTGGTGTACCTGACACCCAAAGGATCTCTTCCCCCTCTGATACACAGAGATGTCCAGTGGCAGACATGTCTGCCCCATTCAGTTTAAGAGCCACATCCCCTGTCGAGGTGGTCCCTGGCTAGTGGGGGAGGTGTCATTTCCCAACAGAGCCAGGAGCATCCCTGGTCCAGCCATGTCTGTGTGGATGGTCCCAGCCAATCCCCGTGTGACCCCTACTGGAGCAAAGAGCCGTGTCCAAGTGGTGGGTGGTCCAATACTGGAAGGGTGGGAAGATGGGTCTCGAATAAAAGTATGGAGCTCTAGGTCTGTCTAGAATGGACTCTCTGATGCCCAGGGATTTGCACTGATCTCAAAACCATCTACAGGTCAATGGAGTAATCAGGAATGGAACAGCCTCCACTGGAATGAATCGAGTAAGAACTGAGATGCAGATGGTTGGGTGTTCATTGACCTCAAAAGGCTACAGAGCTCCTCCAGAGTGTCTCTTGATGGTGACAGATCTACTCCCATTGGTGTACAGAGATATACACCTATCTCACAGAGCTGGAAGGGACCTTGAGAGGTCATCAAGTCCAGTCCCCTGCCCTCATGGCAGGGCTAAGAACAATTCCTGACGGATTTGCCCCAGATACCAAAATGACCCCCTCAAGGTTTGAGCTCACAACCCTTGGTTTAGCAGGTTACTGCTCAAACCACTGAGCTCTCTCTCCTCTGTTAGACCATCACAGTCTAACAGAGGGATCCAGAAATGAAAACCAGAGATGCCCAGACTGGGTGTACAAAGAGATGGCCACTAAAGGATGGACACCGCGTTTCTACCAGGTAGCATAGGGTCATGGAAAACCGGCCAAGTTTACCGATGTTTCTGTGCAACGTTAACCGTCATAATGGTGTCAGGGATAAGGTAAGCTATGCACGGATTCTCAGAGGGAATTTCCTTAAGTAGCGTATGACATTTGAATAAAGGAATTAGCGCACTCTTTAAAAAAAAAATGAGGAGGCCCCCTCCCCCCGCTACAGACTTGGATACGGTAGAGACTAACAAATATAGATTTTTTTTCATGTATCTATGATCATGAAGTTGTGGGTGAAACCCACTTCATTGGTGTGTTGGAGCAGAAACAACAGACTGTATGGTAAATAGTACAGCAAAAGTTGTTTCCTGTCAATTGTAGGACCTGTGTTCATGAAGTGCCGTAACGAGGCTGAATGTGTCCCTTTCATTGCTTTTGATGTGAAAATGCAAATATCAAAGGCAGGGGAAATGAGCTTTGTAGTGCGTTAACCAGTTAATGTTTTTGTTCAAGCCCAGGGTAACGGTACCAAATCTGTCAATTTGAGATTCTACAGACTGTCTCTGCAATTGGCTAGTGAAATCCTTTTGTAGAAGAATGGCTACCTTTAAACCTATGATCGAGGGGCCAGAAAGGCTAAAATGCTCTCCTACAGGTTCATGTTCTGATTTCTGATTCATGGGAAAGCACCCAGGAGTCCTGGCTCCCATTAGCTGCCCATTAGCTGGCTCAGGAGTGGTTGTGAGATATTTCCTGGAACTCAGAGGAGGGTGCTCCTGTCTCTGGTTGATGGTGTACTTGTCAGGCCTGTCATAGAATTATAGAACCATAGAGCTGGAAGAGACCTCAGGAGGTCATCAAGTCCAGCCCCCTGCCCAAGGCAGGACCAATCCTAATTAAATCAACCCAGCCAGGGCTTTGTTAAGCTGGGACTTAAAAATCTCTAGGGATGGAGGTTCCACCACCTCCCTAGGGAACCCAGCAGCGGCAGATTTAAGGCAGGGCAAGCGGGGCGGCTGTCCTGGGTCCCATGCTACCCAAGGCCCCACGCATGCGCCATGTCAAAGCGGGAGGGGTGGGGGAACCGCAAAATTGTGCTGCCCTGGGCCTCTGCATCCCAGTGCTTCACAACCCTCCTAGAAAATAGAGTTTTTCCTTATACCCAATCTAGACACCCCCCTCCACTATAACTTGAGACCATTGCTCCTTGTTCTGCCATTTGTCACTACTGAAAACAGCCTTTCTCCAGCCTCTTTGGAACCTCCCTTCAGGGAGTTGAAGGTGTGACGTAGTGGGAGGGAACTTGCTGGTTTCTATGGGTCTGTGGTAACCCCACTGGCTTCCCAGAAGGACAGGGACGGGTACCACAGCCCAGAAGGACAGGGATGCGTCATTATGCAAAGGGAGCTCTCAACCGGTCCGACCAGCTAACCCCCATGGAGAGGAATTAAGGAAGGTGAATGCTGCCCTGGCTGGGGGGCAGGGCTGGAGGAGATTGAGTTAGTTCTTGTCTGGAAAGCAAGGGAGAAGAAGCTGGGGAGGGGGGCTGGGACTCCCCCATCTCAAGGGGGGGCACTGAGGCCTTCTAGCCTCAGTTCCTGTAACCAGATTACATCTGTGCTGTGCTATATCCTGGAGAAGCAATAACCTATCTCCATTCTACTGGCTAGTGGAGTCTGTTCGTGCCATTTCAGGGTGCAGGAGACAGGGGACCCCAACGTGCCATCACAGAAGGCTGCTACCAAATCCCCCCTTACTCTTCTCTTCTGCAGACTACACAAACCCACATCCCTCAGCCTCTGCTCGTAGGTCCTGTGCCCCAGCCCCGGAATCATTTTCGTCTCCCTCTGCTGGACCCTCTCCAATGCGTCCACATCCTTTCTGTAGTGTGGGGCCTAGAACTGGACACAATCCTCCAGATGTGGCCTCCCCAGAGCTGAATAAAGGAGAATAATCACTTCTCTGGATCTGCTGGCCACGCTCCTCCTAATGCACCTAAATAACCATTGACCTAAATAAACAACTAAAAGGTCTAATTTCCGCTGCTCTGCAGTACAAAGACTGAAGCAGCACAGAGAAAATGTAATTGCTATAGAAGAATTGCTGGTTTTTGAAATTGTATTGTGCTTTTATGAAATTTACGGCCACCTACATATTTTATGGACATGTCCAATTGAGGCTAATTTTGTATGGACTGTTCATACATGTACTGTTGGTTGGTAAGCCCACTGAGACGGCTTCTGTTTGGTGGAGCAGTAGAGTTAAGGCAGCTTGTGCCTGTCCTAGCTCTGCCGCACTCCTGAAAGCAGCTGGCGTGTACAGTGATGGCTCCATGGTGCCATGTTCTGCCCCACTCTGACAGGCACCGAGCCCACAGCTTCTACTGGCCACAGCTCCCTGTTATCGACCAGTGGAAGCTGCAGGAGAGGTGTCTTCCGGCAAGGATTGCGTGGGAGCACTCCCTTCTCTGCCTTTTTCAGGGACATGTCAGCCCCGTCCAGGAGCACCACTTACCATGGGGATCACAACCCCAACCTTGGCAGGTTCCCCAAGTAGTACAAGGGCCCTACCATCAATCAAATGTTAGCTCCGCCCCCTACCCCAGCAGTCCCGTCTCCCCTGTCACCGGAAGTCTCGCCCTTGGTGGTAATACATATGGGGTCAAGAGGGACAGGTGACTGGAAATAAGGGGTGTCATGTGACCCCTCTGAGGACTCGCCCTGCCTCCCTCTACCAATCAGGAAGGGTTTTTTCCCCCCCATGTGGGACCACCCCATGAGCCGCTTTGACCAATCGGGGGGCAGTTCCAGGATCGGATGACCCGCCCAGAAGTGGGTCATGCGACCCTTCTAAGAGCTTCCCATGACACCCTCATGGGCAAGAAGTTTAACGAGTCTATAAAACAAATGCCCATGGCCTTAACTTTCACACACATTAGTTTACTACCCTGAGTGATCATTTCTAGGCACATCTTTTCCTTCAGTAGCTGTCTCACGACTAAGTACACATCGTAGCCTTTGGAATTGTGTGCTATGAATGTGTTGTCAAGGAACTCTTTGCCAATAAATGTCTTAACGAACATAGAGAGACACTCCCTACACTTAAATTCCCAGGATTTTTCTGGTTTTACGGCCATAGCAAAAATGTAATTGGGGGTGTGCAACCCCGTCTCCTGCGTGCATTCGAAATCATAAAAAATATACTTTCCGAGGATTCGGGCTAAGGCTGTCCAGAAAACATAAATGACTGTCAATGTTGCCAACAAGAAAGCCCTTACACTGCTTACAGCACCGTCACTTGTCCACATAAGACTGACACACATCACACAAAGTTTTAGACAGGCATTCGACTTGTTTTTGAGATGCGCACTCTGTGTGTCTGACTAAGAACTCTTTGGATCGACAAAATGGTCTACAGCTAGGACACCCACGCTGTCTGAGCACGTTCTGCTCAAGCAGAGGCGGCAACAGTACCTGCAAGAGTGGTCGTGACTGTACACTGTGTGGTAAAACTCAATTTTTCGCTCCGAACAACTTTTTCACATCCAGAACCCCATAATAATGCTCATCGTGCAACAGGATAAAATGGTCTTGGGGTACACCAGGCCCCTCATTTTAAAAAAGCCCCAGCTGCCTTTCGCCGTATACAGCACCACCTGTATGTTAACTCCTAAATGCTGTTCAAACTTTGCTACGTCACTGAGCATAACCTGTTTTGGATCTGACCACCCCAGTTTCTCGGGAAGCTCTCTCACCCCCTCTAACAATTTGGCATCCGTAGGTTTACGATAGGACAGGACGGCCAAGAGCCCGCCTGCAAAACACAGATTGGTACCGGTGTAAGCCAAGTCTACTAAACATCGTCTCTTTTTATGAATAATTTGACTACTAAGGATAGAGTTTTAAATTCAACGAGCACCCCCACCCCTGTTTTTTTACAACTGTCACAAGGAGGCGCATTGTTCCATTGAGGTGCAACTCTCTATTACTCACAAACAGCTTTGAGGTCTGGTTTAAAAAACCCTCAGCAGTCAGCTCGTTCCTAGACCTTCTGACCGAAAACAAAGGGTTAGTTAAATTACGGCTCTCTAAACGTAACTGAACATAATCAGGGCCTACCCTACCATTAACGTCATCTAGAACTAACTGTATTCCCCTACGCATGGCTTCAATAACCTGTTCAGCTGAATTTATTTGCTCAAGATTGACAAAACGAAACGCCTCACAATACACTTACCCCACAAATCTAGGTACTTCACGTTGCCAACTTCTCGCTCTCTCCATATACAACTCTGGATTTTCACAGGCACTTGGGCCCATCAGGGGCATCTTCTGCCACAGACGCTATTTCAGAGTCAGAGCCGTCTCAGTGAAATTCATCAGGACTAGCCAGGGACCAGTCTACAGACTCACCACCCCACAGGTCAGATAAGCCATTTTGTGAGCCTCCAGCAGGGGGCATTTCTTTTTGGTATTTTTTCCTCATCACCTCTTTAGCCTTTTTTAAAAAATTTACAGTGATCTTGGACTGGCACTTTTTGGAGGCCACTCGTTTATCCTCCAAATCATGTCCCCCCCTCTTTCTTTTAGGCCCCCTGAGGATACAGAGTTCACCAGTTTTCTGAATGAAGCATCAAACTCTTCCCCCATACTAGAATATGGGGGAGCTGTGATGAGCTTATGGTTTTGGGAGAATGGTTTGTCAGTCCTTGGTTTTTTATTCACAACCCCTAGAGCGCATGCTCTGGGTTTGTGAATGTGTGTGGTTTTGCGCACGTTCAGAACCCCTAGAGCGCGTGCTCCGGGTTTCTGAATGTGGGCAATTTTGCTCACAGTTCTCAAGGCTTGGTGTGGCAGTAGCCGCTGAGGAACTGGAGTTGTGTTTGTGTGGCTGCAACACCTCGGCATTGCAGGAGTTTTCAGTCCTTGGTTTTTTATTCACAACCCCTAGAGCGTGTGCTCCGGGTTTGTGAATGTGTGTGGTTTTGCGCACGTTCAGAACCCCTAGAGCGCCTGCTCCGGGTTTGTGAATGTGGGCGTTTTTGCTCACACTTTCCTCAGGGCATGGTGTGGCGGAGACCGCTGAGGAACTGGAGTTGTGGTTGCATGGTTGTTTCTTAACAGAGTCTTTCGTTTTGTCCTTGGGTTTGACGTATGTGAGGTTCCGACCGCCCGGATGCTTCACCTGCACTCGTGCTGGTTTGCGTTGTTAAGGGTCTCAAAGCAGATTCCTGGTTCTTTGGCAGTTCTGGAGGAGGTGTCCTTGTAGCTCTGACTACAGCATTGCTCACAGTTCTCAGGGCTTGGTGTGGCAGTAGTTGCTGAGGAACTGGAGTTGTGTTTGTTGACTGCAACACCTCGGCATTGCAGGAGTTTTCAGTCCTTGGTTTTTTATTCACAACCCCTAGAGCGAGTGCTCCGGGTTTGTGAATGTGGGCGTTTTTGCTCACAGTTCTCAGGGCTTGGTGTGGTGGTGACCGCTGAGGAACTGGTGTTGTGTTTGTGTGGCTGCAATACCTCAGCATTGCAGGAGTTTTCAGTCCTTGGCTTTTTATTCACAACCCCTAGAGCGCGTGCTCCGGGTTTGTGAATGTGTGTGGTTTTGCGCACGTTCAGAACCCCTAGAGCGCGTGCTCCGGGTTTGTGAATGTGTGTGGTTTTGGGCACGTTCAGAACCCCTAGAGCGCCTGCTCCGGGTTTGTGAATGTGTGTGGTTTTGGGCACGTTCAGAACCCCTAGAGCGCCTGCTCCGGGTTTGTGAATGTGGGTGTTTTCGCTCACAGTTTCCTCAGGGCTTGGTGAGGCAGTAGCCACTGAGGAACTGGAGTTGTGTTTGTGTGGCTGCAACACCTCGGCATTGCAGGAGTTTTCAGTCCTTGGTTTTTTATTCACAACCCCTAGAGCGCGTGCTCCGGGTTTGTGAATGTGGGCGTTTCGCTCACAGTTTCCTCAGGGCATGGTGTGGCAGTGACCGCTGAGGAACTGGAGTTGTGGTTGCATGGTTGTTTCTTACCAGAGTCTTTTGTTTTGTCCTTGGGTTTGACGTATGTGAGGTTCCGACCGCCCGGATGCTTCATCTGCATTCTTGTGCTGTTTTGCGTTGTTAAGGGTCTCAAAGCAGATTCCTGGTTCTTTGGCGGTTCTGGAGGAGGTGTCCTTGTAGCTCTGACTACAGCATTGTCAGAAAAGTTGTCCATGCCTGTGAGGTGGGGGAAAAACATTTTTTTTGTAAAAACACAACAACAACACACCTAAACTTAACATCTCTCTCACCCACACCTGTGTATTTACTTAAAACCTCATAGAGCCACCAAACCGACAAGCAAAATATATTTACTGGGCTTCATCGATCCATCGGTCACTGATGCTGGGGAATTTTCCTTTTCAGCTGTCTCTTTCCTTTTTCTTTTGAGCTCCTTTTCCCTCTGGTCGAATGACCTCTCATGTTTTGACCGTACTGTGGAGCAAACAACATTATTATAAAACACATGAAACCCTCTTGTAAACTTTAAAATCATTAGGGGTTTTTCTATTTAAAAAGTTATAGCTTCAAAAACAAAATAATCCATTTCAGGCTGTACAACAAACACCAGTTTTGAGTTTATTTCTACCACTTAAAAAAACAAACAACAAAAACCCACACAATTTTTTAAATACATCTCATTTTGCAGAATAAAAGCCAAAACTGCTTTTAAAACCCCTTGTTAGTTTCAACAAACCAAGTACTTAAAAAAACCCTACACCTATGCCTTGCACAGCCCCTTCCCCCCCCTCCACACACATACACTAAACAGCCGCTTTATAACACACACCAAACCAAGTTGGCAACCATATACTTTTCAAAACCCACATGCATTGAACACATCACATTTTGCACAGAAAAAGCAACCCACCAAACACACCTTACCAGCAGTTTGCCAACATCTATTTTAAAAACACACCTTTGTCTGTCACAAACTCCATCACACACACACCTTCAAAAACTCCCCACAACGGTTTTAAAACCATTTGCAACTCTATTTTTTTATAAGCAGCGGTATGCAACAAACTGTTTTTTAAAAACCACTTATCTGTAGCATAAGCCCCTGAATCACCCACAACTTAATCCCTACTGCCAGTTTTTTTTCAAATAAAAACCCCAGGTAAAAACACTCCACCTTTTTGTAACCATCCCAGATACTTTTAGCCTAACCCCATCACTTCCTCCCCCAACTCAGAATTGAACATTTATTTTGAAAACATATTTGGCACAGAAAGAACAACCCACCAACCAAGAGTTTGCCAAAATATAGTTTAAAAACACCAATAAGCTCCCCCACAATTAAGTTTTGAGAAAAAAAACCAACTCACAATTTAAACATTACAATTAGTTAAAAGAAAAAAAATAACCCGCACGCTTTAAAAATGATTATGGATAGTTACCTTCTACCACAGGGTAAAGGCATGCTGGCACAGGGCTATTCTATTTTCCCCTATGTATATTTGGGACTATGGAATAAAGAACAAGCAAAAAATGTGAGTTAAGATTACCCCCAAATGCTTCAAACCCCATTTTAAAAACACACCTAGGTCTTGCACAGACCTCATCTCTCTATCTTACAAATCACACACACACAAACCCCGCATAAATTTAAAAGCCAACTGCAAAAAAGTTACCTTTCACTATGGGCACATGCTTGTTCTGTCAATCCCCCCGCCCCCAATGTGTGCTTGGGCCTTAAGGTTAAAGAATAAGCACAAATATTAGTTAGTATTACCCAGGGTTTTTTTTAAACAGTATTAAGCACAACTACAGTTAAAAATGGTTTTTACCTTGGCCTGGTGGGGAACTGCAGATTAAAATTACTAGTTCCATGTTAAACAGATCACACTGCAATAAAGATAGCCACCATTATTTTACTAAGAGAGCGTGGCCAAAGAGGGGCATTACATAATATATATATTTTCAAAGTTACAAACAAGGAACATACCTTCTCCTGTTGCAGTCCAGCAGCCATTCAAGAAAGTTTCTGTTGAAAAGGACAATCTCCAAACTCCCTAGGTTTTTGATACTCTCCTAACCCATTGTTTCAAACAACTTCAACGTAGTAGCTAGCAGGTGAATTTGATCACTGCAACTCTGAAATAATAGATCCTTAAAGACTTTAGGCACCCCTCCCTAGCATTGCCCTTTGGTGATCTGGGGGTGGAAGAATTAAGCTGTCTTCACAACTGAGTTGCTTTCGGCTACATTTTTTCCTTTTAGTTAAAATATATTTTTTGTAGGGCTTTCTTACAGTATTCACAGTAAAAGCACCAACCCTTAACGTAGCTGTACCCATTTCCACGTGGAGACCCTTTGCAGATATCAATACATGTCTTGGGGGTTTGTTTTTTTTAAACATGCTTCTTTCATGCTGAAGGCTTGGGGTTTAAATGAAATACTTTTAAATGTTTGATTGTCTTTAGAGCAAATGCTTGTTCTAAAGTATGGGTAAAAGTTGGAAACATTTCAGTTTGGGGTTAGACCCTTAATTTTTTTTTTAACTTTTAATGGCTAGAAAAAGTAACCCCTAGCATTTAACCAACTTCTGGGTCATATTTAAACTGTCCAATAGCATTTCTACCAACTCCTGTGTCCTTTAAACTGTCCAATAGCGCTCTACCAACCCCAGGGCTTATATTTAAACTGTCCAATAGCATCTGCAAACTCCTGAAGTGTTATTTAATTAGATATTCATCAGAGCCCCCCCATCCAACCCATCAAATTTCATTAGTAAACATTAACCTCAACAAGGGTAAGTGGTCACACCTAAACCTAACCACTGACTAGAGCCCCTGGCTATTCAGTGAGGTGCGGTGAAACCATTGAGTTCATGTCTAATAAATCCTAACTGGGGGGAGGGAGGGATTTTTTCTTTTATTTAAAAAAACAAAACATTTTGAGGGGTTTTTCCTTCCCCCGAGTTTCTACCATACATCTTTCAGGCTTTTTCAGGAAATGGGCCTCTTTATACAAAATGGATTCTCACAAACTTTATTTTTTTAAATGATTTTATTTAAAAAACATACAGACCATGTGTTCCACTAAAACTTTTACTCATGTAAGGATCACACAAACCTTCTGAGAGAAGATAGTCACAAAAGCCCCTTTTCAAGAGATATTTACAGCTACCACGTTTTATATCTCATGTGTGTCCCCTCACCATTTTCTAACTTCATCCTTTTAGACATCTTACAAATAGTCTTTTTCTTAAGCAGGGTTTTGGCATTTCACGAGGAGTAACGGTAGTTCGGACTAGGAAGCCTAGTCCGAACTACCTAGTCCTGGCCGTGTGTAGCTGGGTGGCACGGAGTCTGCACTAGCGGACATTTAAAAATGGCGGCGCCCGGCTTTATACAAATGAAGCCCGGGAAATTCAAATCTACTACTAGGGTGGTAGTGTAGACATACCCTTAGGGAAAAGCTTTTTGAGGACTGTGAGGGTTGTGTCATAGATGCACCAGCCCAGTGGTACCATGACTGTGTGACTTGGACTCCAGAGGATATAAACTGCAAGCTCCGGGGCCTATGTGCTGAACTGTGTTTGGAAAGCTTATTAAATACTAATAGAAATGTAGCCGTGTTAGTCTGGTGTAGCTGAAGCAAAAAACAGGACTATGCAGCATTTTAAAGACTAACAAGATGGTTTATTAGGGGATGAGCTTTTGTGGGCCAGACCCACTTCCTCAGATCAAATAGTGGAAGAAAATAGTGGAAGTCACAACCATATATACCAAAGGATACAATTAAAAAAAATGAACACATATGAAAAGGACAAATCACATTTCAGAACAGGAGGGGGATGCAGGGGAGGGGAAGGAAGGAAGGTAAGTGTCTGTGAATTAATTATATTAGAGGTGGGGAGAGTGAGATGTCTGTGAGCTAATGGTATTAGAGGTGATAATTGGGGAAGCTATCTTGGTAATGGGTAAGATAGTTTGAGCCTTTGTTCATTCCTTCCCGGAGAGTGTCGAATTTTAACATGAATGACAGTTCAGAGGATTCCCTTGAAACTATTTTCTTCCACTATTTGATCTGAGGAAGTGGGTCTGGCCCACGAAAGCTCATCACCTAATAAACCATCTTGTTAGTCTTTAAAGTGCTCCATAGTCCGTTATTAAATACTGTTATTGCCGTAGGTAATGCTATGCAATGTCTGTGCTTAACTCAAGAACACTTAGCACAAGGGGTGACTTTGGTAAATGCAGTGCAATTCAGTCAAGATCCTCACAGTGTTTTAAAGACCATGACCAAGCCAAAAGATGCCTGCTTAGAGCGTTATATTGACTGTCTGGTGTGTACAAAAAGTCACAGAACCCTGCTTAAGAAAAAGACTATGAAAGATGTATGGTAGAAACTCAGGGGAAGGAAAAACCCCTCAAAATGTTTTGTTTTTTTAAATAAAAGAAAAAAATCCCTCCCTCCCCCCAGTTAGGATTGATTAGACAAAAACTCAATGGTTTAACCGCACCTCACTGAATAGCCAGGGGCTCTAGTCAATGGTTCAGATTAGGTGTGACCACTTACCCTTAAGTGAGGGTAATGTTCAGTAATTAAATTTGATGGGTTGGATAGGTGGGCTCTAATGAATATCTAATTAAATAACACCTCAGGAGTTTGCAGATGCTATTGGACAGTTTAAAGGACACAGGAGTTGGTAGAAAGGCTCTTGGACAGTTTAAATATGACCCAGGAGTTGGTTAAATGCTAGGGGCTACTTTTTTTTAGCCATTAAAAGTTAAAAAAAATTAAGGGTCTAACCCCAAACTGAAATGTTTCCAACTTTTACCCATACTGTAGAACAAGCATTTGCTCTAAAGACAATCAAACATTTAAAAGCATTTCATTTAAACCCCAAGCCTTCAGCATGAAAGAAGCATGTTTAAAAAAAACAAACCCCAAGACATGTATTGATATCTGCAAAGGGTCTCCACGTGGAAATGGGTACAGCTACGTTAAGGATTGGTGCTTTTACTGTTAATACTGTAAGAAAGCCCTACAAAAAAAATATTTTAACTAAAAGAAAAAAAAATATAGCCGAAAGCAACTCAGTTGTGGAGACAGCTTAATTCTTCCACCCCAGATCACCAAAGGGCAATGCTAGGGAGGGGTGCCTAAAGTCTTTAAGGATCTATTATTTCAGAGTTGCAGTGATCAAATTCACCTGCTAGTTACTACATTGAAGTTGTTTGAAACAATGTGTTAGGAAGGTATCAAAAACCTAGGTAGTTTGGAGACTGTCCTTTTCAACAGAAACTTTCTTGAATGGCTGCTGGAGTGCTACAGGAGAAGGTATGTTCCCTGTTTTTAACTTTGAAAATATATATATTATGTAATGCCACTCTTTGGCCATGCTCTCTCAGTAAAATAATGGTGGCTATCTTTATTGTAGTGTGATCTGTTTAACATGGAACCAGTAATTTTAAGCTGCAGTTCCCCACCAGGCCAAGGTAAAAACCATTTTTAACTGTAGTTGTGCTTAATACTGTTGAAAAAAACCCTGGGTAATACTAACTAACATTTGTGCTTATTCTTTAACCTTAAGGCCCAAGCACACATTGGGGGGGGGGGACAGAACAAGCATGTGCCTGCACCACTTTATCCCATAGTGAAAAGTAACTTTTTTGCAATTGGCTTTTAAAGTTATGTGGGGGGTGTGTGTGTGTGTGTGTGTGTGTGTGTGTGTGTGTGTGTGTGTGTAATTTGTGAGAGAGAGATGAGGTCTGTGCAAGACCTAGGTGTGTTTTTAAAATGGGGTTTGAAGCATTTGGGGGTAATCTTAACTCACATTTTTTTGCTTGTTCTTTATTCCATAGTCCCTAATATACATAGGGGAAAATAGAATAGCCCTGTGCCAGCATGCCTTTACCCTGTGGTAGAAGGTAACTATCCATAATCATTTTTTAAAGCGTGTGGGTTATTTTTTTCTTTTAAGTAATTGTAATGTTTAAATTGTGAGTTGGTTTTTTTCTCAAAACTTAATTGTGGGGGAGCTTATTGGTGTTTTTAAACTATATGTTGGCAAACTGCTGGTTGGTGGGTTGTTCTTTCTGTGCCAAATGTGTTTTCAAAATAAATGTTCAATTCTGAGTTGGGGGAGGAAGTGGTGGGGTTAGGCTAAAAGTATCTGGGATGGTTACAAAAAGGTGGAGTGTTTTTACCTGGGGTTTTTATTTGAAAAAAAACTGGCAGTAGGGGTTAAGTTGTGGGTGATTCAGGGGCTTATGCTACAGATAAGTGGTTTTTAAAAAACAGTTTGTTGCATACTGCTGCTTTTAAAAAATAGAGTTGCAAATGGTTTTAAAACCGTTGTGGGGAGTTTTTGAAGGTGTGTGTGTGATGGAGTTTGACACAGACACAGGTGTGTTTTTAAAATAGATGTTGGTGTTAGGCCCTAGAGAATTGGGCCCAGTGCAGTTATGTTAAGACAGACCAAGGAAAGAGGTTAACAAAAGTTTCTAAGTAGTCCCTGAGCAGAACTAGAGACATAGTTCAAGCAAGGGGGCGCTCCCTACATACTTGCTTGAGTTGCAGAAGTAAAGTAAGTGAAAGGCTGTGCCTGTGATGGGAACAGCTAGTTTGAGAACTGAGAAGGTAACTCCCTGTTTCTGTTCTCACCCTGATCTTAACGAACTGTCTCTGCCCTCTGTTGTTTTAACTCCCTGTCTCTTTGTTGTTTGGTACTTGCCTTCTGGGCTGATGGGAAAGCTGTTGACGTATTATGAATTGCTTAAGGCCATGAAGTATACGCATTAACACTAGAAGCTTCTAACTAATTAAGGGGAGGCTGAGATGCTTGGGCAAATGTTTTATGACACGACAGAACTGTCTATATAATCTTACTTGTTACTGAAATCAGAGCTGGTTCACTTAGGAGACGGGCTGCTCTCTATTGTAGTGCGCACTATTCAATAAAGAGCTTGTGATTGGATCTTGCTGGTGTTGCCTGTCTCTTTGCGGTCAGACAATGAACGGAGGCCGTCCGGGTTAAAGTCCCTGACATTGGCAAACTGCTGGTATAGAGTGTTTGGTGGGTTGCTTTTTCTGTACAAAATGTGATGTGTTAAATGCATGTGGGTTTTGAAAAGTATACGGCTGCCAACTTGGTTTGGTGTGTGTTATAAAGCTGCTGTTTAGTGTGTGTGTGGAGGGGGGGGAAGGGGCTGTGCAAGGCATAGGTGTAGGGTTTTTTTAAGTACTTGGTTTGTTGAAACTAACAAGGGGTTTTAAAAGCAGTTTTGGCTTTTATCCTGCAAAATGAGATGTATTTAAAAAAATTGTGGGTTTTTGTTGTTTGTTTTTTTAAGTGGGAGAAATAAACTCAAAACTGGTGTTTGTTGTACAGCCTGAAGTGGATTATTTTGTTTTTGAAGCTATAACTTTTTAAATAGAAAAACACGCTAATGATTTTAAAGTTTACAAGAGGGTTTCATGTGTTTTATAATAATGTTGTTTGCTCCACAGTAAAGTCAAAACGTGAGAGGTCCTTAGACCAGAGGGAAAACGAGCTCAAAAGAAAAAGGAGAGAGACAGCTGAAAAGGAAAATTCACCGGCATCAGTGACCGATGGATCGATGAAGCCCAGTAAACATATTTTGCTTATTGGTTTGGTTGTTCTGAGGTTTTAAGTAAATACACAGATGTGGGTGAGAGAGATGGTAAAGTTTAGATGTGTTGTTGTTGTGTTTTTACAAAAAAAAATGTTTTTCCCCCACCTCACAGGCATGGACAACTTTTCTGACAATGCTGTAGACAGAGCTACAAGGACACCTCCTCCAGAACCGCCAAAGAACCAGGAATCTGCTTTGAGACCCTTAACAACGTAAAACAGCACAAGAATGCAGATGAAGCATCCGGGCGGTCCGAACCTCACATACGTTAAACCCAAGGACAAAGCAAAAGACTCTGGTAAGAAACAACCATGCAACCACAACTCCAGTTCCTCAGCGGTCACTGCCACACCAAGCCCTGAGAACTGTGAGCGAAAATGCCCACATTCACAAACCCGGAGCAGGCGCTCTAGGGGTTCTGAACGTGCGCAAAACCACACACATTCACAAACCCGGAGCACGCGCTCTAGGGGTTGTGAATAAAAAACCAAGGACTGAAAACTCCTGTAAGGCCGAGGCATTGCAGCCACACAAACACAACTCCAGTTCTTCAGCGGCCACTGCCACACCAAGCCCTGAGAACTGTGAGCGAAAACGCCCACATTCACAAACCCGGAGCAGGCGCTCTAGGGGTTCTGAACGTGCGCAAAACCACACACATTCACAAACCCGGAGCATGCGCTCTAGGGGTTCTGAACGTGCGCAAAACCACACACATTCACAAACCCGGAGCACGTGCTCTAGGGGTTGTGAATAAAAAACCAAGGACAGAAAACTCCTGCAATGCCGAGGTGTTGCAGCCACACAAACACAACTCCAGTTCCTCAGCGGCCACTGCCACACCAACCCCTGAGGAAACTGTGAGCAAAAATGCCCACATTCACAAACCCGGAGCAGGCGCTCTAGGGGTTCTGAACGTGCGCAAAACCACACACATTCACAAACCCGGAGCACGCGCTCTAGGGGTTGTGAATAAAAAACCAAGGACTGAAAACTCCTATAATGCCGAGGCATTGCAGCCACACAAACACAACTCCAGTTCCTCAGCGGCTCTGCCACACCAAGCCCTGAGGAAACTGTGAGCGAAAATGCCCACATTCACAAACCCGGAGCAGGCGCTCTAGGGGTTCTGAACGTGCGCAAAACCACACACATTCACAAACCCGGAGCACGCGCTCTAGGGGTTGTGAATAAAAAACCAAGGACTGAAAACTCCTGCAATGCCGAGGTGTTGCAGCCACACAAACACAACTCCAGTTCCTCAGCGGCCACTGCCACACCAAGCCCTGAGGAAACTGTGAGCAAAAATGCCCACATTCACAAACCCGGAGCAGGCGCTCTAGGGGTTCTGAACGTGCGCAAAACCACACACATTCACAAACCCGGAGCACGCGCTCTAGGGGTTGTGAATAAAAAACCAAGGACTGAAAACTCCTATAATGCCGAGGCATTGCAGCCACACAAACACAACTCCAGTTCCTCAGCGGCTCTGCCACACCAAGCCCTGAGGAAACTGTGAGCAAAAATGCCCACATTCACAAACCCGGAGCAGGCGCTCTAGGGGTTCTGAACGTGCGCAAAACCACACACATTCACAAACCCGGAGCACGCGCTCTAGGGGTTGTGAATAAAAAACCAAGGACTGACAAACCATTCTCCCAAAACCATAAGCTCATCACAGCTCCCCCATATTCTAGTATGGGGGAAGAGTTTGATGCTTCATTCAGAAAACTGAGGAACTCTGTATCCTCAGGGGGCCTAAAAGAAAGAGGGGGGACAGCATTTGGCGAATAAATGGGTGGCCTCCAATAAGTTCCAGGCCAAGATCACTGCAAATTTTTTAAAAAAGGCTAAAGAGGTGATGAGGAAAAAAATACCAAAAAGAGATGCCCCCTGCTGGAGGCTCACAAAATGGCTTATCTGACCTGCGGGGTGGTGAGTCTGTAGATGGGTCCCTGGCTAGTCCTGATGAATTTCACAGAGACCGCTCTGACTCTGAAATAGCGTCTGAGGCAGAAGATGCCCCTGATGGGCCCATAGAGGAACCCTCAAGTGCCTGTGAAAATCCAGAGTTGTATATGGAGAGAGAGAGAAGTTGGCAATGTGAAGTACCTAGATTTGTGGGGTAAGTGTATTGTGAGGCATTTCATTTTGTCAATCTTGAGCAAATAAATTCAGTTAAACAGGTTATTGAAGCCATGCGTAGGGGAATACAGTTAGTTCTAGATGACGTTAATGGTAGGGTAGGCTCTGATTATGTTCAGTTACGTTTAGAGAGCCATAATTTAACTAACCCTTTGTTTTCAGTCAGAAGAACTAGGGATGAACTGTCTGCTGAGGATTTTTTAAACCAGACCGCAAAGCTGTTCCAGAGAAATAGAGTTGCACCTCAATGGAACATTGCGCCTCCTTGTGACAGTTGTAAAAAACAGGGGTGGGGGTGCTTGTAGAGTTTTAAATTCCAACGTCGTGAAAGGAGGAGTACAGGTAGTTCCGAATAGGAAGCCTAGTCCGAACTACCTAGTCCGTGCCGCGTGTAGCCGTGCAGCATTGAGTCCGCACTAACGGACATTTTAAAATGGCAGCGCCCGGCTTTATGCAAATTAAGCCCAGGAAATTCAAATCTCGGGCTTCATTTGCAAGTCCGGTTGCCTATGTTACCACCCTAGTTCAAACTAGGGTGGTAGTGTAGACATACCCTAAGACAGTGGCTAAGGACGGTATAAACAGCAACGCGTACAATAGAGCACATAACTTTTTTACGCTTAGGATGTGGCACTGGCTCAACTAGGTCAATGCCAAGCCACCCCCTGAATTCTTCATGGCCGTCGACCCTGGCGTTCTCTTCAATGCTTTGTATCGGTGTTGAGCAAAAACAAGGTGGGCCTGATTCGTCTTCCTTGTCCGATGCAATGCTGTCCTGGGTCTGAGGGTCAGCTAGAAAGGCATTGTCGAGCTGTTGAGAAATTGCCAGAAAGAAATAATGTAAGACGCTCTGGTCATTTTTTTTTAAAGTTTACTAAATCGCGGTTTCCTAACCCCATGATGCCCCAACTTCGATGTTTCATTTACCTGTTTGGCTTCTTTTCCATGCATCTTCTCCAACTTCTGGGAGCCGTGGTCACCTTCCTCCTGCAGGCCATCTAGCTCGTCGGGCTGCCTCATGAGCGGTTGGGTTTTGGCGTCAGATTCCGGTGTATCCATCAGTGGCTGGGCCAAAGGGCTCCCTTCAACTTCTCCTTCCTCCTCGGAACTGTCGCTGATGTAGCGCTTTCTTCTCGGCACCAAAACAAAGTTGGTGAAAGAAGCCATGTTTCCGCTCAGCGTTTGCATGCTCTCTGAAACATGCGCTATTGGAACAAGATGGCCTCCTTTTGTGTGGCGCTAGAACTTATGGGGAAGTGCTATGCTCTGATTGGCAGAGGGTGTCATGGGAAGCTCTTAGAGGGGTCACACGACCCGCTTCTGGTCTGGTCAATGGGTCCTGGAACTGCCCCCCCGATTGGTCAAAGCAGCTTGCAGGGTGGTCCCACAGGGAAAAAAAACCCTTCCTGATTGGTAGAGGGAGGCGGGGCGAGTCCGTAGAGGGAGGCGGGGCGAGTCCTTAGAGGGTCACATGACACCCCTTACTTCTGGTCACCTGTCCCTCTTGACCCCGGATGTGTTACCCCCAAGGGCGGGACTTCTGGTGACAGGGGGCGGGACTAATGTTTGATTGATGGTAGGGCCCTTGTACTACTTCTCCATTTTAGAACTCACTCCTCAAAATTCAATTCAGGCATAAGAGAGGAAATGAAACTGAGACAATGCCCAGACGAATCATGAACCCAAACTAGCCCATGTTGTGAACAGTACCAGGAGTAACCACAGTCCCCCACGTGTGTGTTGGTGAGTGGGAGATGCAAGGGGAGGGCAGTGTGTGTTTGTGAGACTTTCAGAGACACACCATGTGAGAGAATGGTAGAGATTTGAATTGCCAAGATCCCTCCATCCCCCTCTCTCTGTGTGGAGATGGGATACAGGCGTGGAAGGGGAGGGACACCCTGACATCAGCACCCCCTCTTCTCCTTCCTGGGCAGGTTGTGGGAGGGAGGAGTCTCCCAGGGGGGCCGCTCCAAGGCAGGAGCATCAGGACAGTGGGTGGAAGGGCAACTGAAGTATCGGTGCTTGATAGCTTGGCATCCAAACCAGTCAGGATCCCCCTGACGGACCAGGAGGTACTAGTTGCAACTTGGGAGGTGAAAGGTGATGGAGGTGAAAGAGATCCCAAAATGGTCACATCCTTGATCCTAAGGAGAGGCAGGAGCAGCAGAATACGGTCCTGTGACGTAGTGAATACCAGAATACGGCCCTTGCTGGTTGCTATGCTGGGCAGTGGGCTGTGGGTGACCTCTGCTGCCTGTAGCATGGCCCAGCAGGGCAGGGGGTGAGTCATTATACAAAGGGGGCTCCAAACCTGTCTGACCAGCTACCCCCCAGGGAGAGAAAGAAAGGAAGGTGAAATGCTGCCCCTGGCTAGGGGGCAGGGCTGGAAGGTTAGTTTCAGTCTGGGAAGCAGGGGAGAAGGAGCTAGGGAGGGGTCTGGGATTGTAGGGCCCAGCCACCCCCCCATCTCAAGGGGGGGTACTGAGGCCTCCTAGCCCCAGTTGTTATAACCAGATTACCTCTCTGCAGTGCTGTATCCTGGAGAAGCAATAAACTCCTTCTATTCTACTGGCCGGTGGAGTCTGTTCGTGCCATTACGGGGGTGCAGGAGACGGGAAAAACCCAACGCGCCGTCACAGGCCCGAAGATGTCAACGCAGCAAGGACGTCCCCATGCAGAGAAATTGGGAGGGCTGACGGAGTGCTGAAGATCGAGCTGCTTCTCATGAAGCCAATACGGAAGTCTCAACTGATGTGGGGGGTGGGGCTTATCGGCCAGGGTTACCCTCTGTCAGGGTCCATCCCATCTTATTTTCTCTGCACATACAGCATATCACACCTCCCATTGGCCAAGGATCAACCTTCCTAACCCATGAGAGCTGCAATTGCCTGTTCCTTCAGAGGCACATAAGTGATCCATCGGGAGGGAATGGAGGTGAACCCTGGTGCATTGCCACAGATTAATTGCCCACCCCTGGCTTAGTTCTTACAGTGTAGGAGGAGTCCTTGAACAGACTCACAGACAGACAGACGCATGAACCTCTACAATATAGAGCTCCATGATTGGGGGAGAGATTTATACAAGACGGGCCATGTGAGGTGTCATTGGAAGCGTGAGGATCGGCCCAATAGAATATGTCCTATTTCTGAGCGTGTGTCATCTTTGTGTCTGAGGAGAGGAGTACGGACAATGAATCTGTATTTCAAATACAGGACATGAATCTAACCCACGACCAGCGGCGGAGCGAGAGAGAGCCGATGGGCCGTCAACCAAGACAATGGACCATGCCAGAGCTCAGCCTTCTTAGGAACCATTCAGACAACCTGTGAGTTTCCTGTTGATCTCCACACATCCATTCTAGATCCATCCCTATCCATAGAGATCTATTCTAGTTTACTCTAGATACTCATACCTCCATTGTAGATCTATCCACGTCAATAGAGATCTATTCTAGTTTCCTCTACATCACCACACATCCATTCTAGATCCATCACATTCCATCGGGATCTTTTCGACTTTGTTCTAGTTGCCCAAACATCCGTCCTAGCCCCATTCCTGTCCAGAAAGATCTATTCTAGTTACCTCAGGATTCTCATGCATCGTTCTAGACTCTTCTCCCCAATCTGGCCAGTGCTGGACCCACCTGAACAGGGCTCCACAGCCGTTTGGAATGTGGGCCAGGAGCATCCGAGACTAGCCCCTGTGGGAGATGGGATGCGGAAATGGCTGGACCTGTGATGCTCACTACTATGTGTGTGCAAATCCGCCCCGCTTCCACCCCCAACAGGGAGAGGATTCTGTTAAGTTGGGTCCTGCTTTGGGCATGGGGCTGGACTCGGTGACCTTCTAAGGTCTCTTCCTGCCCTAGAGTTCTATCGCTCTATGGAAGGAAATCCCATGCAACCCTTTTCTTGGGGCTCTTTGGGTTGACATGTTGGCCACTGGGAGGTTCGGTGTGTGAAAGGCCCAGGCTTGGGGGAGGAGCATGGGGTGGCTGACAGGATTCAGAGAACCAGGGAAGAGCCGTAATCACAATAAGGAATAAGACCATCTAGGCCCTGCTCCTCAGAGGGGTTTGGGTGCCTAACTCCCTTTGACATCCCAGCCAAAGGCAGATCCCTGAGACTTACATCAGGAAAGGGGCACTTTCCCAGGTATATGCCCTGCACCCCAATCCCTGAGCCCCTCCCGCATCCTAACGCCCACCCTGAGCCTCAACGCCCAACCTTCTGGCCCAGCCCTCAGCCACCTCCCAGAACTCAAACCCAGACTCGGCACCGCACTCCTGCCACCAACCTCCCTGGCACTCCAAATATCTTGGCCATAGCCGCACCCCCGGGCTCCTGCTCCCACTGAAGCCCTTGCCCCCTTCTTCACCCAACTCCTGCCTCAGTCCAGACCCCCACATTTTTGGCACCATCCTGGAGTCCAGAGAAGCCAGGAGCCGGTGCCCCCGTCATGGGGTGATGATGCTGTTTTGCACACAGGGGTCCCCAAAATCTACTAGGCCCAGCTCCAGAGGAGAGTCCCCTCTCCATCTCCAAAACCCTCAGAAGAGCCATCTCCTTGCAGCACTGCCGGCTGGACAGGTCTGCAGATCTCCACGCTCTCGATCTGCCCTGGCTTTGCCCACAGTGCGGGGCTGGAGGCTGCTGACACAGAGTGTGTCTGGCCTGTAGGTTCATGCCTTGTGCCTCCTGGCCTGCCCCTGAAATCTAGGGGCCAAGGGATCTTGCTGCAGAAGAGCCCTGGAGGGTTTCTGACACTGCTGGCTAGGGTGGGGCAGCGTTAGTCACGTCCACAGCCAGGACCAGGCTGTGAGCCGCTGTGTTAGCCGCATCCTCAGGCAGACGGATGGGCAGGGACTCTGTTGGCCATGGCGCCAGGTCAGGGACCGGAACAGAGAGGAAATCTCCCGCTAGGTGGGCGTGGCTGTGACCTGAGAATTGCCCCAATGGGCATCTCCCCCCATGGCCGATCTCCAGTGGATGTTCCCAGACAGGAGAGTATGTGGCCCTGTCCCCACCTGGTCCATAAAAGTCTCAGGCCGGAGGGAGAGGCTGCATGACATGCCCAGGATAGATCTGACGATAAAGCGGTTGGTGCTGGGGCTGCTCCCCTGGGCCTTCCTCATGCCCCTGGGGGCTGGGCTGGTGAGTGGGGGAAGGGCGCTGGGGGTGTGCGGAGAGGGGCCCATGCAGGGTAGGGGACTGTGGGGTGATTGAGGGTCTTCCCCTGAACTACCTGGGGCCGAGGGGCTATTGGGACCCCTGCAGCCTCTCCTGAGTACCTCTGAGGCTCTCCGCTTATGCGGATGGGGGGGATCAGCCCACAGGGCTTCTGTGGGACTCCACTGCCAAGCCGTGTGTCCTACTTGGAGATGCAACGAGCTGCTGGTAGGGCGGCTGGGGAGAGATGGAAGGAGCAGATACTGGAGAGGGGCAAGAGCAGGGAGCTAAGGTGACGGGCTTGGAGCTAAGAAACTTGGGATCCTTTCCCAGCTCAGCCCAGGATCTCTGGGGGGAACTTCAACTTGTACATGGGGCTCCTATTTCCATGGGTTGCTGACGGAAATCGGGCACCTAAACCCGCTAGGAACACACCCCTGGGGCCTCAGAATCCCCTTTTAAGAATGAAAATGATTCTGTGTCTGTTGGAACTGGACACTGCTCGGGGAAAGGGTTGTGATCCATGCTGGGACTAGCACAGGAAGAAGTCCCTGACCTGGGTCTAGGTCCCACAATAAATCCAATCGATGCCATTCCTTAAAGGGGAGATTTTCCAACACTCCTGCCCGCCTGCCTGGCGCCTTCTCCCGAGCAGATGCGAGAAGGTTGGTTGTTTTCCGGAGGAACATTCCTACTTTGCATTTTCAACCCCCAAAGGAAGTTTTTCAGCCACCAAAACCTTAGAAAATTCCCAGCCCGGGAGGGAAAGAACCAGGTTGTAGAAGAAAAACATTCAGCCAAGCTGAAGGGCAGAAGGCTTCCATGGGTGGGATTTCTTCCGTCAAACCCAGTATCCCTGGCACCGGGAATTCGTGAGTCAGCAGAGGATCCTGGCCCCTACGGGTGGGTGAAGTAGCCACAGAAGCCCCGTCCGTGCCCTGCTGGGGACTGGCAGGACCAGCCTGGGGTGACGTTGGCCCACAGCACAGAGATCACAAGGCAGGGCGATGAGTGCCCCACTCCCAGTGTGCTGGGTAGCGACTCCACACCCAGCCAGCCCAGAGATGCAGATTGACCCTCTGACCCCATAGGGCACCCTCTGTGTGGGGCAGAGCAGAGAGGAGGGATCCAGGGACACCGATCCCCTAGGGGAACGTCTCAGGGATGAAGCTTTGAGGTTCCCAGTTCAGATGGGGAACAGGGTCCCAGTGCATAGAGGTGAGGGGGCTCTCTGTATGGACCTGGTCTCCTTCCAGGTATGATCACTGGGGCCGGGAAGCCCAGCCCCACTCCACGCCCTGCATGGCCTCTCTGAAAATACAGCAAAGAACCAAGACAACTCTCTGCGGTGGGTTGCTGCTGGAGGAGAACTTTGTGCTGACGGCGGCTCATTGCCAAGCAGGGTCAGTTCCTTTGAGATGAGATGTAGGACCAGGGGAGGGGAAGCTGGGAGCTCTGGTCCCAGTATGGGGGCAGGAGAGGGGAGGGGGCAGCCAGGCTGGGGGAGCAGAGCCAAGGGGTCTGATCTGCTTAGGGGGCATTGGTGAGTCTCTAGTGGCCTCTGCAACCCACTTCCGAGCCCCAGTGCTGGGTAAATTCATGGGGCTACAGGCAGTGAGACCAGCTGGGGTCTGGCCCATGGCCCAGCATGGGGCAGGGAGGGGTCACAGTCCCAAGGCAATTGTGCAGGGTTCTGGGCTGGGGGACTGGGCATCTGGATGTATCTGGGAGGGAGGAGTTGGCTGTGGGGAGCTGGCATCCAAGCACAAAGGAAGGAACCTGAGACCCGGCCAGACAGCATCGCGCTGCCCTGTCCCAGCAAATCAGAATTTATGAGCCAGCAAAACACGTATTCAGCTCCCTCCCAAACGCCCCACGTGGGCTGCTCTCGGCTTTTACAGCAGCATCGCTGTCGTCCGGCGGGGCCCACACCATCAAACAATGGGAACGGAGTCGGCAACGCATCCGTGTGCAGCAACAGTCCCTCCCTGTGCAATACAACAGGGAGACTTCAAACAATGACATCATGCTGCTGCAGGTACCGCCCCCATCCCATCCCCCACCCCCAGTGACCTCACACTGCTGCAGGTACCGCCCCCATCCCATCCCCCCCACCCCCAGTGACCTCACACTGCTGCAGGTACCACCCCCATCCCATCCCCCACCCCCAGTGACCTCACACTGCTGCAGGTACCGCCCCCATCCCATCCCCCCCACCCCCAGCGACCTCACGCTGCTGCAGGTACCACCCCTTCCCATCCCCCCCACCCCCAGTGACCTCACACTGCTGCAGGTACCGCCCCATCCCATCCCCCACCCCCAGTGACCTCACACTGCTGCAGGTACCACCCCATCCCTCTGCGCTGGGCCTGGCTGGATTCTCCATCCCCCGACAGATGAACTCAAGCAGGGTATTTCTCTCACAGCTGCCCTCAAGTTGGAGTCAGGGCTAATTCAGGGCCAGGGCTGCACAGGGGTCAGATGGGACAAGCACCGAGTCTCTCAAAGCAATGTGGCTCTGTCATCACAGTGGGGGAGAGTGGGGGGACTCAGGGCATCTGGGGGCAGCTCTGGGAATCTTCCCCCTTTTCCCTGGCTCACACACATCTGGCCCCTACCCACACAGGGATCAGCCACATGGCTGGCCAGCTCTGCCCCAGTTACCAAAGGGGAGGTGTACGA
Organism: Pelodiscus sinensis; assembly: GCF_049634645.1. Classification (NCBI taxonomy): domain Eukaryota; kingdom Metazoa; phylum Chordata; order Testudines; family Trionychidae; genus Pelodiscus; species Pelodiscus sinensis. Next base: position 10,206,183 of record NC_134740.1, on the reverse strand, counting down.
GGAGACACCCCGACCAGTTCTGTCAGTATCTGCCCCACAGCCGCTGGATGTGGGGAGTGGGTGTATTTCAGCCCTGCGGAGGTTTCGTCTCCACACTCTCCACCAGAACCCGGCCCCAGAAGTCTTGGGTCAGTGCTGGAGACGTTTGGGTCCGATAGCAGCAGATACAGGACAGGAAATGAAATTAACAAGCAGTGGGGTGGAGGGGCTGAGGAGGGCACGGCATCTGGGACTGCCTGCCTGAGCTGCTGCGAGGGGTGGGGCAGCAGTGTGGCCTAGTGGCCACTGCACAGGCCTGACGTTTAAGCCGCTTGGATTCTGTTCCTGGATCTCCTGGTGGATGAGCTTTGGCAAGGCATTGTGCCTCAGTTTCCCCATCTGGACCTAATGGTGCTTAAAATGATTTGAGATCTGCTGAAGGGAACAGTGTGGGGCTCTTGGCTGTTTCAGTGGGACTGAGGTGTCTAAACAGCTCTCAGGGTCAGGGCCTGAATTATCTCATTTAGCTCAAATTTTTTCCGGCCATCCTTCCCACTGCCCCATGGTCTCCCCACAAGCCTGGCTCATTGACACCATCAGCATCCAGGCTGCAGGCCAATGACGGACAAGACAGTTGAAAGAAAAAGTTTTTATTCAGAAAAAAATGACTTTCATTCTCCCTTTCAAGCACCGTTTGTTTTTTCAAACAAGCATCTATTTTGGACATGTTCCACCCAAGTCTTTCTCTTGTCCCCATCTCTTCCAGCGACACTTTCTGGGTTCCTGTCCTTTGCGGGGTTTGCACCCTCGCATCAGAATCACAATAATAAACAATTAAATAGACATGGAGGTTAGGAGAGGAAAACAGGAAAAAATAGCCCTTAAAACAAGCCAACGTTGGGTCTGGCTCAAAACGTGTGAAACAAAGTCTTTGAAATTTCACGTTTTTTTTTTTTTAACGCGGCCATTTGAGTACCCAATGTGGATGTGCTGTGAAATCCGACTGTCCATGCTTTGTGATGGCAGGTTGGCCTTCTAAGCCACACGGCTGCTTTGCTCCTCTCTGGCTGAGTGAAAGAAAGTTTTTAAGCCAGGTAGGGAGTTTGATGGTGGAAAACCCTTGTAGATGAGATCCCACTTCTTCAGATGACTGGAGTATTAAAAGCCAGATCCAAGAATGAATAAGGGAAGGAGGGGAGGAAAGAATAAGAAAAAAAAATAGTGAATTAGATTGTTCAAGTTACAACAAGCTGAAAAGTTGTTGTTGTTGTTGTTTTTTTTAAGGTTTTCCAGTTACAGACTAACACGGCTCCCCCTCTGAAGCCTCAATACATCTGAAGAAGTGGACTGTGCCCTCAAATGTGCATGATCCCATCGACATGTTTTGTTCATCTCTAAGATGCGACGAGACTATTTGTTACTTTTTAAAAGTGTTTCCAGTTACAGACCAATGTGGCTCCCTCTCTGAACCTTTTATAGAAGTGTGGGAATTCTATCAACTTGGGAGGAAAAAAAAATCACCGATTATTGGTCTTGGGCCATGGGCATTTGCATTGGACAGTCACAGCACAGACAGAGACCTGAGGACAGAAGGAAGGGAAATGCAGGGAAACAGTCAGGCAAACACAATTGTGGCGTCAGAGGTAGCTTTTGGGGCACAAAGTCTCAGCTGGGCTTGGGACAGCAAACGGGGGACGACTCCGTTGCTGTTTGAGTCCCGCTGTGTTCAGGGAATTCTTCCGATATTCCTCGCCAATAAACCAGATTGCATCAAAGTAAATACCAAAAATGATTTCCAGTTTCTGCTCCCAGCCGGGCCATCGGTAGGACCCAAATATTGACCAGCCGTTTGGGGTGACAATACAACAGAACAAATTTTCAAACATGAAAAGGCATTTCCAGCCCCAAAAGTGTTTCACGAAGGACCCATTCCTGATATTTCTCTAATGCTATTATAATATTCTAATGTAAACTCCCTCAGGGTTCCCCACAGGTATGGAGACCTGTCTGGGCAATTGGGCCGTTGAACATGGAGTGTCTCCTTCAACTCAACTTCTCCAAAGTTGCATTGATCCAAGGGATGAATTTGGAGATACTTGTGTAGATGCTGGGGGGGCGCCCGTCTGGATCTCCGTTGGCGACAATGCCCTGCACCACGCCGTCACACACCAGGGGCCCGCCGGAATCGCCCTGCCAAGAAGAATAACATCGGTGATCAGCAAGGTAGGTTGAGGTTGGACATGAGGAAAAACTTCCTACCTGCCCGGGTGCTGAAACACTGGAATAAGTTGCCTAGGGAGGTTGTGGAGTGTCTATCCCTGGAGATATTTAAGGGCAGGTTGGATAGACGCCTGTCAGGGATGGTCTAGACTGTGCTTGATCCTGCCATGAGGGCAGGGGACTGGATCTGGTTATCTCTTGAGGACCCTTCCAGTTCTAGTGTTCTCTGCTTCCATGATATTGTGTCACTTCCTCCCAATTCAGAATTTTCCATAGTTTGGAATCAGCTGAACAAAATATCAAACTGCTTTTTCCTATCGGCTTATGGGTGTTGTAGTTCAGGTCTTCATTCTCCCTTAAGGACTTGGCACATTCAGGGACTTCCTCTCCCAGCCTGCCACCCAGATTTGCCTCTGACTGAGCAGTTTGGGACCTGCTAGGAATGGAATGACTCAGGGCATTATGGGAGATGTTGTTCTAGCTGCTTAGGAGAAATGAGGGGTCTCAGTGACAGCTCCCAGAAGACATTGCGATGATATTAAACTGATGCTGAATGCTGACAAGGCTTGACACTTTGGGTGAACTCAACAATCAAATTTCTAGATTGATAGAAATGCCAGGCTGGAAGAAACCTTCAGAGTTCATCTAATTGTCTGCTTGGAGGACAGGCCAAAACGAGCCTAGACCCGTGTTTCTCAGCCAGTGGTACGAGTACCCTCCGGGGTATTCGACAGAAGTCTGGGGGCTCGGTCAACACGTGAAATTTGGAAAAAAACTGTTTTTGTTGTAAGCTTTACAGCGCTTTATTATTTTTTACTTTGTACACCCCCAAAATTTAAGTGATTATTGCAACACATTTGCTTAAATAGAAAAAAAAATTGTGTCTCTGAAAACTGTAGGTACTGGGGGCACTTATAATTTTTTTAAAGGGGACTTTATGAAAAAAAGGTTGAGGAACGCTGGCCTAGACCAGCTTTGATGGGTGTTTGTCCAACCTGGTCTTAAAACGTGTCTACCGATGGATATTCCACCCCCTTCCTAATAAATCTTTCCCAGAGCTTAAGTGTCCTTAAAGTTTTTCATAATATCCAAATTACAGTGCCAGGGTTGTTGATGAAGACCATTACTTTTAGTCCTAATTTCAGTGGACATGGACAATATTTACTCCCTGTCCTCTTCAGAAAAGTCATTAAAATATCTGATATTTATCATGCCCCTCCGTCTCCTCTTCATTAGCTTAAGCATGACACATCTTTCCCCCCGATCAAAGTTTCTAAACCTCTGACCATTTTTTTTCCTCCTTGTTTTTCTTAGTTCACATAGAAGGAAAGATCTCCTTCACCTCTTAGCCTGGTCCTTTTTCATGGAAAATGTTGAAAGCCACATTTCTGAGTCAAACCTGGTTTTTTTGGATTTTCCAGTCAGACCAACATGTCGCCATCTCAACTTTTCTTTGAAAGCAAAGACTGAAATGTGGCTATTTCCTGTTGGGCAGGAACACTGAGTTCTCCCAGATCCAGTTGCATCCTAACCCTGCTGCAAAAAGCTCCTCCACACTTTTGGGACTAGGATTTCACCCAAGGTCTTGTCTATTGCTTGCACCTCAAGACGAAGCACACCAGTAGAACTTTCCAGTGGTGGGGAAGAGGGGAAACGTTCACAAAATGTTGTGCTGAAAGGGGCCGGGAGTTTCCCCTTTTTCCTTAACATTTTCCCAGGAATGGTTTGTTTCAAAATCTAAACCCAACACTTCCTAATCCTGGTGCATCATGGCAGTTGTATTTTATAGTCTCCTAGGGTGGGAAGAGATCTCAGGAGGTCATCAAGTCCAACCTCCTGGCCAAAGCAGGACCAACCCAACTCAATCATCCCAGCCAGGGCTTTGTCAAGCCGGGACTTCAAAACCTCTAGGGATGGAGATTCTACCCCATCCCAAGGGAGTCCACCCCAGTGCTTCCTCACCCTCCTAAGAAAATTTCAGATGCCTCGTGCCATCATGGAAATGCAGCACTACAAGGGCCCTAAGAAGACATGAAATGAAATCCCTGTTCTCTCCGTTGTGTTATCCCTTCCATAAACTTATCAAGGTTCATCTGCATCTTAGCTAGGTTGTTCCCTTAACTCCTCCAGAACCTCCCCGCTCTGGTGGTTAGAAACCTTCTCCTCACCTCCTTCCGCCTTCCATTCCTGCTTCCTTTACCCCCGTTTCATTTGTTCTAGAACTTCAATGTTTGTCTCCCTCCCGAGCGTCTCCCCACACCCTCTTCTGAATTTACAGGACAATCAGACCACCCTTTGCTTGTGTTCTACACACACGCACCCAGGTATTTTATTCTCTTCTGGTCCCATTCCCCTGAGTCTCCCACCAGATCTTCTCCACACCAGAGCCTGCCCAGGTCCCTCTTTCTGGGTCAGGTCTGCCCAGAACTGGCCACCTTGGGGTTGGCTTCTCTTTGGCCAGACGCCTCCTGTTGGTCACCGATGGTCCTCGTCAGATGTAGTGACATCCTCAGGTCTCCCTCCTCCTCTATCACTCCCGGAGGATGGTTCCCAGCTCAGAGCAGCAAGGGTTTATGGGTCCCTATGGACCTGGGTTCATGTGAAATTTCATCCTGTTTCCACTACTGCCTTGTGCTAGGACACTAACTCTAGAGATGTCTCTTTGGAGATAATCACTGAGCTAGGCTGTCTGGCTGGGCTGCATCTCCCAGGATGCACCGGGGCTCCCTTTTTGGGGAACTGGCACATGAGGCCCATATTGGTCTCTATCAGCTCTCTTTCCTGCACTTCTAGTGGCTCCGGATGTGGGGATATGTACCTCAAAAGCTGCCTTCTTGACGAGGGGGCTTCCGGCACACAGCATGAGGGAGGGGTCGTAATGCCAGTACCGGTCCTTGCACACATTGTCGGACATGACCTCCTGCTCTGCTTCCTGCAGAACGTCAGTTCTGGTGTTTGCTCCAGTCCGACCCCACCCGGCCACGCTGCACTTGGAGCCCGGGACCACAGGGACATCGGCCTGTGGTAGAGGGATGGTCCCGACCCATTCGTTCAGCTCCGCACTGTGTCTCATCTGCCGTGGGTGAGAGAGAGTGAATGGACCTGGACCAGAGCAGGGATAACATCTGGGAAAGGGTAGCAACAGCCAACCAGAGCATAGGACTGTGTGTCCAGGGGATGAGTGTGAAGTCACTGGGGGTGGGGGATGGGATGGGGGCGGTACCTGCAGCGGTGTGAGGTCACTGGGGGTGGGGGATGGGATGGGGTGGTGCCGCAGCAGCGCGAGGTCACTGGGGGTAGTAGCTTCAGCAGCATGATGTCATTGTCTAAATTCTCGTTGTTGAAGTCGGGGTGCTGGACCCAGCGACGGACCTGGATCCGTTGCCAGTCCTGTCCTGGCTTCATGAAATCATGAACTCCGAGGTAGACAAAGATGTTGCTGGAAAATCCAAGGGGAGAATATTGGGGGTGTTACGTTCCACTGGACATAGGGTTGGCATTGTCACAGTCGCTTAGAAATGGACACCAGCCCTGCTCCTGGCCTGTGAAAATTTCTACCTCCTTTTGGGCAACTGAAAAAGACAAGGACCATCAGATTGACCTGTGTCTGTCTTTGGACTTCTCCTCCTCTCCAAAGAGACCTGAAAATACTGACCAGTAGACTGCTCCCCTATGTGGGTGACCTGTTATCCATTTCTGTTATTGATGGTTCAAGAGAGATGCTGATAAATTGGAGAGGAGGCAAAGGTGAGCCAAGAGATTGATCCAAAGATTGGAAAACCCGCCTGATACCGAGAAACTCTAGAGCAGACGGCTTCACAACCAGTGCGACTAGGGATCCATTGGTTTTTCTGTCAGTCATGTTTTCCTGTACGAATTTTTCATAGGAATAGAAACTATCCATGGGAACAATTTACCAATGACCCTGCTCAATTCTCCATAGGGGGAGGTATAGCTCAGTGATTTGAGCATTGGCCTGCTAAACCCAGGGTTGTGAGCTCAATCCTTGAGGAGGCCATTTGGGGGAAAAATTGTCAGGGATGGTACTTGGTCCTGATGTGAAGGCAGGAGACTGGACTCAATGACCTTTCAAGGTCCCTTCTAGTTCTAGGAGATAAGCAAGCTCCATTAATTCTCCAGCAGTTTTGAACCCAGATTGGATTTTGAAGGATCTGCTGTAGATAAAAATGAGATGGTTTGGGAGATGTTCCCAGCTCTGCGTGATGCAGGAGGTCATGCAAAATGACCAAAATAATCTTGGAATCCATAAATCATGGACGTGCATATGGCAGAGGGAGGAAAACGTCCATGGAAAAATGTTAAGCCACAGCCGGTGTGTTTCAAACTGGGGATCTCAGACAAGGAGGCTGGGCCGAGACAGAAATCAGGGTGTGTGAATGTGTGTAACATACAAATTAAGAAGATAGAAGAGGTTTTTTTAATGCACCACTGCCATCTCTTGGCGATGGACAGCAACAACACGAAGCTCTGATCTGCCAGATCAAACGACCTCTAGAGATGCCTCCTTATGTGGTTTGCTGGATCCATCAGAGAAGATGTCAAAGACCAGAAAGCAGCCCCGACACTTGGCCCAGCTTCCTTGGACAGACAGATCCCTCCTCCAGGTTTAGCAGTTCATGAGAAGAAGCAATGAGAGATTAGCTGGAGATGAGTCAACAGCGTGCCCTGGTAGCCAAGAAGGCTAATGGCATATTAGGGTGCATTAAGAGGAGCATTGCCAGCAGATCCAGAGGTGTCATTATTCCCCTTTATTCGGCTCTGGTGAGGACACATCTGGAGTACTGTGTCCAGTTCTGGGCCCCCCACTATAGAAAGGACATGGACGCATTGGAAAGGGTCCAGTGGAAGGTAACCAAAACGATTAGGGGGTTGGAGCATATGACCTATCAGGAGAGGCTGAGGGAGTTGGGTCTGTTTAGTCTGCAGAAGAGAAGAGTGAAGGGGGATTTGATAACAGCCTTCAATTTCCAGAAGGGGGGTCGAAAGAGGATGGAGAGAGGCTGTTCTCAGTAATGACAGGTGGCAGAACAAGGAGCGATGGTCTCAAGTTGAGGTGTGGAAGTCCAGGTTGGATACTGAGGGGGAAATCTCGCTCCCCTGGGGTACAGAGCCCCCAGAAGGGTTCGAGGCTGGAGGTCAAATCAGTGAGGCAGGAGAGAAACCTAGAAGAGAAAACTTTATGATGCATGCGTGCATTACGTTAGGATAAGAGGAGGCTGCATTCCGAATTTGGTGACCCTTATCCTAACATTTAAGAGGAGTTCCTGAACAAACGGACTGATGCACAGACACACAGAGAAACAGACTCATTCATCTCCATCTAACTATTTATTTACTGTGACAGACCCAGACCAGCTGGTGAAAGGAATACAGTCTGGGTAAACAGCTTTCTCTTCCCCGAGTTAAATAAGAAAAAGACCAAAGCCAAGAAAAGGCTTCTTCAATCCGGGGAGGAAGTTCATTAAGAGGCACATTATGTGCTTCTGCAAACCACATCCTGCATAGTGATGTTATTAGTGTATTCAGCATAATTCTGATGGATTTTGTGCAAGATGGGTGACTAAGCACATCAGTGTCTAGGCTACGATTCATTGAATACGCCATCCTCATTTGGTTTTGTTTCTGAAGTTATGAATATTGATGTTACATCTGTGTTTGAAACATAGACACACCTGTGCAATCCCCACAAGGGAAGATGCTGCCAGTCTAGGTAGGAGGTTGGGATGGGCCTATCGGGGTAATTAGCCATTAGGGAAAATGATAAATCTGAGGAGAAGCTCGGCTCTCATCTGCTGAGCCTTTCTGCGACCTCTCCAGAGAGTCTGTCAGTCACGCTTGCTAGGACGCTAAGATGGTGGGTGGGTGGTTACCAAGCCACATGACTCTTGCTGGGAATGTCTTTATTTGCCCATAAATCATCTGGGAACTAACTTTGGAAACAAAGGATTCCCGCCCCATCTGAATCTCTATATAGCAGGGAGCGAGCTTATCGGTTCTCTTCATTCCACACAGAAGAGGGCTCCTGGAGAGACCCAAGGAACAAAGACAGACCTGCGGGAAGTGCTGGATAGATGCTAAAGGGATTTCTAGTCTTTGTAATGAAACCTGGGAAAGACAAGCCACTGAGCTTGCTAAAATAAGGGAAGGACAAGACAAAAATTACTTAGACAAGTCACCAGGGCCTAAGAAATGCATCCTGCATTATGATTGTAGGGGTCATACTGGACCACAAGTTAAACACGAGTCAACAGTGCAACACTGTTGCAAAAAAAAGCAAACCTGATTCAGGGAGGCATTAGAAGGACTGTGGTGAGTAAGACACAGGAAGTCATTCTTCCACTCCGCTCTGCACTGCACTGATGAGGCCCCTACTGGAGTATTGTGTCCAGTTCTGGGCACCACATTTCAAGAAAGATGTGGAGAAACTGAAGAAGGTCCAGAGAAGAGCAACAAAAATGATTAAAGGTCTAGAAGATATGAAGGAAGACTGAAATAACTGGGTTTGTTTAGTTTAGAAAAGAGAAGACTGAGAGGGGACATGGTAGCAAAAAGGGTGCTACAAGGAGGAGGGAGAAATATTGTTCTTCTTGGCCTCTGATGACAGAACAAGAAGCAATTGGTTTATATTGCAGCAAGGGAGATTTAGGTTGGACGTTAGGAAAAACTACCTAGCTGTCAGGGTGATGAAACACTGGAATAAGTTGCCCAGGGTAAGTAAGACGGGGCTTGGTCCTGCCGTGAGGGCAGGGGACTGGACTCGATGACCTTTCAAGGTCCCTTCCAGTTCTAGCATTCTGTGATTCTACTCCAGGAGCTGATTGAGGAAATATCTGAGACATTAGTGATTATCTTTGAAACCTCAGGGAATTTTAGAGTGATTCCAGTTGACTTCAAAAGGACAAATACAATGCCCATCTGTGACGGACCGGGCCGTGTCTGGGCACAGCTTAGGGCGTCCGCTCAGGGCGGATTGCTCAAATCCGGGGCTCTTTACAGTCCCCCTGACTGGCGACCTCTCCAAACAGGCCACAAACCAGTCTCACAGAGCACTTCAGCAGCCTGCCTGAAGCCTCCCGAGCAAAACCCCTCCGACACTCCAGCAATATCCGTGCCCCAGATGGCCCCGGGCCTATACACAGGTGGGGGGTCCTAGCACCCAATCCCACCTACCCCGAACAAGTTCTGTCCGGTTCCAAGAAACCAGCCACAGATCTCTGGTCAATTTACCCTCTGGACCTTACCACAAATCACGCTGGGCCAATCCTTTAGAATCTATATCTAAAGGTTTATTGTTACAAGAAAGAAAAGCTTGAGAGTAAGGTTATTAAAGTACAGTACGTTACATGCACCGAATCTCCCAGTTCTCGATGCAGGCTCTAGCAGAGATGTTGCAGCTGCTGGTTAAAAGTCCTTATTGCACATCCTACGATCAGGATGGGTTCACAGGTCTTCCGGGCTCTTCAATCCCTGCAGTGCTGCCTCTGGGATGAAGTGCTGAGCTGAGAACCAAAATGGCCTCGACCACATGGCCTATTTATCTCCTTCCTGGCCTCTTCTGGTCTCAGCCGGTCACCTGGTCCTCAGCCTCTCTCTGCTGGCAGCCCTTGGGTCTCCGCCCTCCTGCTTTAGGTGTGTCTTTGGGCCATCAAGGGCCATTGTTCCACAGGGCTTTGCTACCCAGCCTGTCCATAGCAATGCTCAACCACATTCACAGAAATATTCAGCTTCCACACATATTACAGATTCCTACCTACACACACAGACATTATACACTCACATAAATAGCGTACATAAGATCAACAAACAATTCAATCCCCATTCAATCCCCCCATACCAATTTCTGGGGCCAACACCCCCACCCAGGGGTGCAGCAGCGATCTGGCTGCTTCCCTCCAATTCAGCAACGTGACACCATCCATAGAAAAGGGAAATAATCACAATCCAAGGAATTCCAGACCAGTCACTTTAACTTCTCTACAAGGAAAGAAAATGGAGCAAATCCCTCAGAAATCTATTTGCAAACATCTACAAGCAAATAAGTTGATGAGTGCAGAACAAATCATGTCAAACCCATTTCATTGCTTTCTTTGAAGGGGTAACAAGCCTTGTGGGTAAGATGCAGATGTGGAATTTCTATCATTTCATTGAATCATAGAGTCATAGAGCTGGAAGAGACCTCAGGAGGTCATCAAGTCTAGCCCCCTGCCCAAAGATCTCAATGACTCCTGAGATCTCTTCGGGTACGTCTAGACTACCGGGTTTTGTCAACAGAAGTTTTGTCGACAGTATCTGTCGACAAAACTTCTGTCGACAAAGAGCGTCCAGACACATTGAGTTCTGTCGACAAAGCAAGCTGCTTTGTCGACAGAACCCTGTAGTCTAGACGCAACCCTACAGGCAATAACACCTTCTGTCGACAGAACTCTGTCGACAGAAGGTGTTATGTCTCGTAAAATGAGATATACCAGCGTCGACAAAATTGCTGAGTTCTGTCGACGTTATGTCAACAGAACTCAGCGGTAGTGTAGACGCTGGTATAGTTTTGTCGACAAAAGTCCACTTTGTCGACAAAACTCAGTAGTCTAGACACACCCTTCCAGACCTAGGATTCTATGATTCTGTGATCAGTTCTGTCTACGCTAATTTTCTTTTGAATTAGACATTCCCTTTTTCTCTATTGCTTTGTCTTTAGGGTCAAGAGTTCTCCTGTCTCCATTATTTTCCCTTTGAAATCAGTTGTCTTCCATGACTTGCCCTTTGAGGTTAGTACTAAGACTGTCCTAGTGCCATAGTTTTTCTTTTCTAAAAATAAATATTAACTTTCCCTGCACAATAATGTAAATTTTCACCAACATCTATGTTCAGGTATCTGTAGGAGAAATTACTAGCCAGGAGAGACATTACCAACAAGGAAATACACTAAGAATCACTTTAGGGTCCAGGTGGGTTGGCCAGATCCCAAAGCTCAGTTTCTGTGAAGGATTGGTCACTGCCAAGGGTAGCAGAGAATGAGAAATGTAATGAAAAGACTATCATCTTAATGCAGAAAATCTGAAGAATTAGGCTGAAGGTGCAGCTAGTTTGGACAGGTTGTGACTGGCTGAATATGCTCTCCTTATTTGTGTTTGATTCTGCAGTTACGAATATCGACTCTATGTTACACCGTTGTCATGCCCACTGGGAAAGATGTTGTCAGTAGGATGTCGGGATGGGCCTAGATAGAAGGCTGGGTTGGGCCTATTAGGGGTAATTAGCCATTAGAGAAAACAACAAGCCTTAAGAGAACCTCAGCTCTCATCTGCTGAGAACTCTCTAGCGGTTGCTATGACACTAAGAGAGAGGTTGGGGGAGTCACCAACCAACATGACTCTGGACTCCCTCATGTAATGTCTTTATTTGTCCATAAATCATCTGGGAACCAACTTTGGAAACAGAAGGTTCCCACCCCATCTGAATCTCTATATAGCAGGGAGCGAGCCCATCGGTTCTTTTCATTCCCCATAGAAGAGGACTCCTACAGAGACCCACAGAACAAAGACAGACCTGAGGGAAGTGCTGGATCCAGGCGAAAGGGATTTTTAGCCTTTGTAAAGGAACACAAGCTCCAAAGCAAATGCAGCTTGTGCCGTGAGAATCTACCAGACGGCTGGTGTCGTCAGTGCAGGTGAGATGTGACCGGTTTTCTATCTCTTGTCACTGACCGTCTACTTTTGTAGTTCATAAATGAGCAGTCTCAGTCTGACCAGTGTGACACTAGGTGAACTCTCAGAAATCTCTCAGCCGGGGTTCCAGAGATGAGCGTGTTTTTCTCCACATTCAGGGAGAGTCAGACAGGGGAACAAATTCCTGCTTGCTGGTGTTTGCACCAGGGCAGGGAGGAACATGGTTGGGGTCCTAAGCTGGGAAACTGGTACGGATCAGGACTGTCACTTCTCTAGTGCTGGTCCATGCAGTGGCCAGTCAGAGAGCTCCCATGTCACCACAGCTGGGCATGTCCCTGCCCGTGTGAATGGGACTGGGAACGCGTCTGCAGCACAGTAATTGAGGGAGCCCAGATCGGGGGTCTGAAGGACTCAGTGAAGCCCCAGTTGCAGGGAGATCCCTGGGGGGACCCATCACAGATGGGTTACAGCCAAACATGCCTATGGGAGAGCAGTGAGAGTCTCTCAGATTTAGCCCATAGGAATGGACATTGTGGGTCAGACCCAAAGTCTTCCTGGAGTAGCCTCCTTTCCTCCAGCTTTGGCAGGTACAAGGCTCTTCTGAGGGAATTAAGTGAATGAAATGACGTGAACAGGAAATCGTCATGTGACCCTTTATCTTCCTAGCGATATGATTGACTGGCCTTGCTTATTTGGGCTCTTGAGCTACAGTGTAATCTATTCAGCACCGCTCAACACTGCAAGGATCGCCATGCAATGAAGGAGAGAAGGGGATGGGCTGGACTGGCGTGTGTACGTCATCAGACCAATACTTCACCATGAGTCCCCTCCCCGTCCCCAACCAGCCCCGTGAAGTCTGAGCCATCCCAGAGAGGGACCAAATATTCTTTAGCTCAACACCCCATCACCACACTCACCCCTATTGCTTAATGATCCTCCTGTGAGTACGCAGAGTTCTTGACATTCAAATGCTATGGGGTGCCTAAATCCCTTTGGTTCCCATGAATTCATAGCAAGTGTCAAGAAGGAGATGGGAACCTTGCTTTGCAAAGGAGGAGGGGTTTCTTGCCCTGGGTTTGGCCGTTCAAGTGCAGAGATCAGAATCACCTTGTAGCTTTTGGAAGCTGGGTAGAAGGCAGGTGCACGGGGAGTTGAGTGTGGGCATTTATGTTTCCAGAGGAAGCTGCCAGAGATGGCGGCCTAGCCACTAGGACACCTGAAGCCCATCTGGAGTTAGCCTGGAGGGACGGCTGATTAGAGCACCTGCCACCAGTTAAGGCCTATGGGCACACCATAAAAGCCTTCCCTCAGGCAAGGCAGGGGAAGGAGAAAAGGGACGGAACAGGGGAGAGACTGAGGGGAAGACAAACCCGGAAGGCAGGAAGCTAACTGGGCCTGATCCAAGACAGCAGGGAGGAGATGCCCAGGGCGTGGTGGGGGAAGTGTCCCAGGGAGGGGCCGCTATTCAGTGGGGCAAGAGGCTACCCCACAGGGCCCTGGGCTGGAACCTGGAGCAAGTGAGTGGGACCTGGCTGGTCCCCAGCCCACTGCCCCCCCACAATGCCACCACTTCCTGCCTCCTAACACCAGCCCAGCTGCCTTCACTCTCCCTCCCTTGACCGGCTGGCTAAACAGCTGGCTCTGGCCCTAGACATTGTCCCCAGTGGAGCTGCTGCTGGTCCTTTTCCTGCCAGATGCCACCAGCAGCTCTGGCCCTGGACTCCCGGACGCCAGCCCCTCCTGCTATCTGGCTCTTGCCTGGCAGGGATACCTGCCCCCCAGCTGCCAGCCCCTCTGCCACCAAGGGCCCAGCCAGGGTGCTCCAGTCCAGGAACACTCATGGATGTTGTCAGACCAGAGAGCCCCATTTAGGGAGATACAACCGGTAGTCCAGGTGAATGGAAAATGTAGTGCAAGGACTCTGATGTTATCTCAGAAAATGTGAAGGAAGGGTCCAAGCGAGGGTGTAACTGGCAAGAGGTCATCACGGGGAAGGGTAAAGTGGCACCTTTATGATCAGTGGGAAATAGGTCAATGGAGGGATGATAGGAGTTACTATAGAGAACTTTCTGGGTGTCTGGCTGGTGAGTCTTGCCCACATGCTCAGGGTTTAGCTGGTCGCCATATTTGGGGTCAGGAAGGAATTTTCCTCCAGGGTAGATTGGCAGAGGCCCTGGAGGTTTTTCGCCTTCCTCTGTAGCATGGGGCACAGATCATAGCTAGAGGATTCTCTGCATCTTGGGGTCTTCAAAGTATTTGAAGGCTTCAATATCTGAGATATAGGTTAGTGATAGAAATGTAGCCATGTTAGTCATCCTATAAACCATCTTGTTAGTCTTTAAAGTGCTACATAGTCCTGTATTTTGTTTGAGATATAGGTGAGAGGATTATTCTAGGAGGGGGTGGGTGAGATTTTGTGGCCTGCACTGTGCAGGGGGTAAGACTAGATGATCATAATGGTCCCTTCTGACCTTAAAGTCTATGAATCTATGAAACTGTCTGGTTGGAAAGGAGAAAGCTCACACATCCACCCGAAGCGAAAGAACAGAAGGGCTTGTTCAATCCAGGAGGAAAGTCAATAGAGAGACGGCTTTTAGCAAAACATGCCCAGGAAAACTATTGAATGACTCTCAGATTTAGAAAATAAGGACGTAAGAACGGCTTTACAAGGTCCATCTAGCACCAGTGTCCTGTCTGCCCGCAGTGGCCAGTGCCAGATGCTCTAGATGGAATGAACGAAACAGGCAACCATCAACAATCCATCCTTGTGACCTATTCTCATCCCTGACAGACAGACGTGAGGAACTACATCCCTGCCCATCCTGGCTAAGAGCCATTGAGGGACTTATTTTCCATGAATGTGTCTGGCTCCCCATCTGTGTGTGTTATTTTTCACTGCGTGAGTTTTATGACTCATAAAAATATTGAATGAAAAATGAACTCTCTGTGCGTGGGAGTGTTTTTATGGGTTTCTTTTTTCCTGCCATATTTTGATGTTGCTCCAATGTCAATACACCATTTTCACTCGTGGGCTACGTCTAGACTGGCATGATTTTCCGCAAATGCTTTTAACGGAAAAGTTTTCCATTAAAAGCATTTGCGGAAAAGAGCGTCTAGATTGGCACGGACGCTTTTCCGCAAAAGCACTTTTTTTGGAAAAGCGTCTGTGCCAATCTAGACACGCTTTTGTGCAAAAAAGCCCCGATCGCCATTTTAGCCTTCGGGGCTTTTTTGTGCAAAACAGTCCTGTGCTGTCTACACTGGCCCTCTTGCGCATATGATTTGCACAAGAGGGCTTTTGCTCGAATGGGAGCAGCATAGTATTTCCGCAAGAAGCACTGATTTCTTACAGTAGGAAGTCAGTGTTCTTGCAGTAATTCAAGTGGCCAGTGTAGACAGCTGGCAAGTTTTTCTGCAAAAGCAGCTGATTTTGCAGAAAAACTTGCCAGTCTAGACACAGCCCTGGTGTAAACACAGCTTCGAAAGGCTCATCATAGGATGGAAGATGAAGGGATCAGAAGGTAGGGTGTACCAAGGGGAAAATCATGTAAGAGATTTCAGACTCATTGGCTCTGATACTTTTGCTTTAACTGCAAGGATCTGCTCCTATTTCTTTACAGAGACCTGTATTAAATGCATCATAAGTTTTGGGGAAATAAACAATCTAGCTATGAGGATAATCCCATGTAAGATCCTGGATACCTACAAAGGTGGCTATCCAAGCCACTGTCTGTGTACTGCTAATTTTTATCCTGCTTCATCAAAGCAAGGGCATGTCCATCTAACCAACCTGGGAATTACACCTCCCATCTATGGGCTAAAAGTACCCAAGGAAGACCTCTAAATAGCTCTCATTTCCCACTATTTTGTATTTCTTCTAGTTTTGTTGGTATGACACTCGTGTGATAAGACGAATCAGAGTTCTAGGTTAGAAGTCTTTGTTTCAAGTTCAAAAGAGCATAAGGGAGATAGATGGGACGTTTCCTGTAATTCAGTCGGGTTCCAGACACTTTGTTCACCGCTCTGTGAAAATTCCACTGCTTAGTGATATGAGTCTTCCTCTGTTTATCGACAACTTAATACTTCCAGTGGAGAGACACAGAGGTAGGAGGTGACCTCCTCCAGGTTTCTGCCAGTGTTACTGACAGCACGAACTGCACTCCACCAATATTTGATCATTTTCTGTTTCTAGATACGTGTTATGGAGAAAGCAGAAGGAAGAAACCAAACACCCATCGTGGAATTTGTCCTCTTAGGCTTTGGGAATGGCCCTGAACTGCAGCCTCTTCTCTCTCTCTCATATTTCTAGTGATCTACATTGTGACTGCAGCCGGGAACCTCCTCATAATTGATCTGGTGGTGGCTGATCGGCACCTTCACACCCCCATGTATTTCTTCCTGGGGAACTTGTCTTTCCTGGATATCTGCTACAGCTCCACCATCCTGCCCAGGCTGCTGGCTGGTCTCCTGACTGGGGATAGAACTGTTTCTGTTATGGGCTGCCTGGTGCAATTATATTTGTTTGCGATCATGGCAGCTACAGAACCTTTGTTGCTCGCGGCCATGTCTTACGATCGGTATCTAGCGATCTGCCACCCCCTCCGCTATGCTGCGCTGATGAATGGCAGGGTTTGCTGCCAGCTGGTGGCAGGGTGCTGGATAAGTGGGGTTTTGTTGTGCACCATCATCAATATTTTTTTGTGGCAATTAACGTTCTGTCATTCCAAAGAAATTGACCATTTCTTCTGTGATTTTTCACCTGTGATAAAGCTGTCCTGCAGCAACACCCAGACTCTGCAACTGCTGACGTTTGTTATCTCTGCCATAGGGGCACTCGTGCCCTGTCTACTGACCCTGACATCCTACATTTGTATCATCACCACCATCCTGGGAATCCCTTCCACCGCTGGGAGGAAAAAGGCCTTTTCCACCTGCTCCTCCCACCTCATTGTAGTAACTGTTTTATATGTGACTGTGTTAACTGTCTATGTGGTTCCAACGGCCAACACTCCCAAGGTCCTACAGAAAATATTCTCTGTCTTCTACACAGTCCTGAATCCCATGATCAACCCCATTATCTATAGCCTAAGAAACAAGGAGGTGAATGAGTCTCTGAGAAAAGCCATTCGTAAAGCTGTTGCTTTCACAAACAGGCATAGAGTCTGAAAGGACAAATGTTAGGATATAATAAAATAGACATGAGCTAATACGGTTTCTTACATACAGCCCATTTGAGACCTTGACAACAGTTTCTTTCTTTCTCTCTTTCTTTCTCTCTCTCTTTCTTTCTTTCTCTCTTTCTTTCTTTCTCTCTTTCTTTCTTTCTCTCTTTCTTTCTTTCTCTCTTTCTTTCTCTCTCTCTTTCTTTCTTTCTCTCTCTCTCTCTTTCTTTCTTTCTCTCTCTCTCTCTTTCTCTCTCTCTTTCTCTCTTTCTCTGTATGAGAGATACTGTAAGAGAGATTCTTTATGAAACAGTTAAGTACTTTTTCCTGACACAGATTGCCATAAAACACAATGCTCCCCACAGGCACTTTGGGCTGCAGACCAAACACTTTGGCCGTGTCCAGACTCAGGGGTTTTTTCAGGAAAAGTAGCCTTTTCCCGAAAAAACTTCCCCTGCGTCCAGACTCAAGCCGCGTTCTTTCGAAATTATTTCGAAAGAACGCGGCTTTTCTTTCGATGGCGGTAAACCTCGTTTCACAAGGAAGAACGCCTTCTTTCGAAAGTTCCTCTTTCGAAAGAAGGCGTTCTTCAATGTAAAGAGGCCGTCTTCGAAAGAGAGCATCCAGACTCGCTGGGTGCTCTCTTTCGAAAAAGCGGATTTCTCTTTCGAAAGATCCGCCTGCAGTCTAGACGCGATCTTTTGAAAGAGGCTCCTTCGAAAGATGCTTTCGAAAGAGCCTCTTTCGAAAGAAGCCTGCAGTCTAGACATAGCCTTTGTGGGTTACACATGACTTTATATGTCTGTTTACTTTGTATCCGATTTGTATCATTTTGTTGAGATTTCTTTTTATCTTCCAACAAAAATCTAAAATTCTTCAGGAAAGCTAATGCAAAATGTTCATTTAACTGAAAATCTATAAAAGTGTGAACAATCAAGTGTTTTCCAAGCTGTCAGAGTGAGTTGCACATGTAGGGTCCACAGTCCACGGCAACTCTGCATTTCAATGACTTAGGAGACATCTCCGCTGCAAAGAGGAAGGATGGCTGGATCATGCCAGCTAACTTGAGCTGTGGGGCTGGGAAGACATTCAAATGTAGGTAGCTGGCAGCCCCAGCTCAGGGACTCTCTCACACGACAGGTCCTAGAGCCCATGTTCCACAAGTCGAAACAGCAGTGAAACCCCAAACCTCATGAGCAGCTGACTCGCACTAGCTGTGAGTTTTCTTTGGTGTATAGACATAGCAGGAGGCATTCTGGGGATTCCTCCCCAACATCTGTTGCCTTGCAACCCCAAGAGTAAAACTCCTTGTTGTAGTGCGGGAGGGGAGGTGTTGGGAGCACTCCATCCTGTCCTGGCTCCTGGCCTTTATCTGCTCATTGGTTAGTTGTTATGATTTAGTTGTGCAGTAACACAGACAGCTAAACCCATCGGTTACCTAAAGATAAAGAAATAGATCCATGAGAACTTTGTAGGTACTTCTCAAGCAGTGCAACTCTGTCATAATCAGGAGAGCTGACTAGCACCTGGTGACTGAGGGGTTAACTCTGTTCCTATCCAGGTATTTGGTCAGCAAATATAATGCAGGTAGGGATTTCAAACTGAGACAAAGGAATCCTATCTTTCCCTCCTTTGTCTGAAAGGCAGAGTATTTTCTTCCAAGTCAGAGAGAGATGGGAGGCTAGTCTCCCTCTAAAAAAAAGACTTTTCACAATGTGTAAGTAGGGCAACGTTTAGATAGTCCATCAGGTTTTATTGTTTTCTGGTTTGGGAATTTGGAACTGATGTCTGAGCTATTAAAAGTGTTTTTTGTTTCTCTCTCTTTTGTAATGGAAGCTTTCTAATCCAGGGACTTTTCCCCTGAGTATTTAAATCAATTGGTGGCTCTCTTTCATCTAGCCACTTTATTATGCTTGCAACTGTAGTTTTGTTTTGATAATAAAAGTTTGTTTCTTTTTTCTAATTAACTGGTATCCGTTCATTTTTTTGTCTGGCTGACTGAAGGGTCACAGCTCTTGTCTCTTTTTCAAGCTCTTTGGGGAAAAAGAGCTTGGGGTAACCCTGAGGTTTTAGGGAGGAGGTTTCCCAAGTGATCTCTTCTCTGGTTTTCTTGGAATTACTTGGGTGGTGGCAGCAGATATTCTCCAAAGTCCAGGTGTTAAGGATTTTGGAGGGAGTTTTTTGTACCAAAGCCTGTGGAGACAAGGTTTTGGGGTGCTTTTGCAGGCTCCCACTTCTGCATGTGTCATGCCAGAGTGGGGAACATCCTTGACAGACTTGCCCATGATATTATTGCTCCCATTTTAATGGTGCAATGCATTATTATGCTAGGTGCTGTACAAATAGGGTAAAATTTGCAGGGTCAGCAGATGGTCTCTGTAACCCCATGGTCTGTGCACAGTCCTGATCTTCAAAGGGCCATGAGTCTTTTACCACGTTAGCTAAGCACATCAGAGCAATTTGCAATAGTTTAAACTTTGAGCTCTGTGTGTCCCAGTTCCAAACCCCAGTGGGTTGGCTAAGATGGTGGCCATCTCATGTGCATTACATATGTCCCAGGTAATAGTCAAGGACTGGAGAGTATGGAAGAGAAAGCTAAAGGTGCCTAATGGAATTTAATGGCTAAATCCCCTTAGCATCTTTGGACATTGCAGCCTGAGTGTGAAATTAACTGAAAATCACTTGAGTCCCACCCAATCTCTAGTTTGAGAATTTAAGGGAGATTGAAGAGTTGCAAAGGTGTCATGCTGGTCCTGTGCACAGCAGTGAATGACTCTCTTGTTTATTTAGTCTGGTTTTTTAATGGAACCTAGGGGAGTTGGACATTCAACACCCATGAACAATTTGAATCTCCTTTGATTATCAGAGCCTTAGATGGCAATGCCTTTGAAGGCCTAAATTGTCTCTCACTATGGCCACATCTACACTATGCAGAAGATCGATGCTGCCGTGATCTTCCAGGAATCGATTTAGCGTAGACCTGGTAATGTGAACTGAGAGGGCTCCCCTGTTGATATTGGTACTCCTACCCCGAGTAGGAGTAAGGGAAATTGATGAGAGCGTGTGCTCCTATTGAACTCCCACTGTGTAGATGGAACCAAAACATGATTTAAGAGACTTAGATTCCAACTACACTATTAACGTAAGAGGGAGTTGTGCATATAAGTTGATTTTTCCCGTTAGTGTAGACCAGACCTATCTGTTTTTGAGCATCTAAGACAATGGGTCCCTCATCCCAGCTGGACACTAAAAGGATTAATTGAAACTGTAACTTGGTGTATTGGAAGCAAAGCACATTCCGTAGGTAAAGTCGCTCTCCAGATTAGTTTTATAGCCAGAATAAGAGAAAATAATCACAGTGGGTGCATCTAGACTGGCAAGATTTTGCGCAAAAGCAGTTGCTTTTGCAAAGTGTGGAACTGCCTGGGCTAGCCAGGGGTGAAATGCGGTGGATTCTGGCAGGACTCAGGGCCTAGGTTCACAAAGAGACATCGGTGATTAAGCCCCATCTGTGCCATAGAAGCCTGACTGAGACCCTGCAGGAATTCTCAAGTTAGCACCTTCTCCTGGGGATAGATGCCCAAGCTTTGCCAGCCCTTTCTTACAAGAAGCTCAAAGCAAGATGGCCTCCCAAGTACTTAGTGCTTAGTGCATGAGGCGGGAGATCTGCTTATAAATATCTCCCTGGGCTCAATCCAAGCAGGGAGTCAAACCAAGGAGTACAGGGGCCATGCCCAGGCATGCCCATATGTTCCATGCTTGGTGCAACCCAGACCAGAAAGGGCATGTCACTCCCTGCCCTGTAACACTGGTGCCTTGAATGGTCTACAGATGTTGATGAAGGCTGGACACCAAAAAGCAGCAGACCAGCTTAGAGCATCCTGAGTATCTATGCACTGTCATGCTCTGATTCATCACCTCAATCCCAGCAGCCTGCCTACGACACACCAGCCTCCCCGCCCCGGTTTGTGTCACCCGTTATCTCCTGCAGGAGTGAGCCCAGATCCATCCCCAGTCCTGACCTCCCCGCTCCCGCCCTGAAACCGTGTGCCCTCTGCTGGATCACTCAGGATCAACATGGTATGTTTACTTCTCTCAAGAGAAGAAATGTGCAGTGTATCAAGAACAGGCATCATCTATTTTATGCTGATACAGCCCAGAGTTGGATTTAGAGTAAAAGTAACACATGTTTATTAAAAAATGGGTTTAGGATTTTCAGTGAGTACGTGGTTTCACAATAGAATTTGAAGTTGTTGCAAGCAAATCAAAGCAAAAACTCTTTTTGCAATCTAAGGCTTTGTGAAGCAATTCTACAGCCTTGAATTAAAGAAGCTGGCCTGTTGCACCTAACTGCAAAGCCACTGCTTTTTCCATGTCTGAGAATGAGTTCAAGGGGAGCATCAGATGATCTATCAGGTATGCAGGGGCAAGATTAGATGCAGGGGTATGCAGGGGCAAGATGATCTATCAGGTATGCAGGGGCAAGATTAGAAAAGCAAAGGCACAAAACAAGCTCAAACTAGCTAGAGGCATAAAGGGTAACAAGAAAACATTCTATAAATATATTAGAAGCAAGAGGAAGACCAAGAAGAGGGTAGGCCCATTGCTCAGTGAAAATGGAGAAACAATAACAGGAAACTTGGAAATGACCATGGTGCTTAATTACATCTTTATTTTGGTCTTTACCAAGAAGTCTGATGATGAAGGAATGCCTAACATAGTAATTTCTAGTGTAAATGGGTTAGACTTAGAAGATAAAAAAAGAACAAGTTAAAAATACTTACAAAAGTTAGATGTCTTCAAGTCACCAAGGCATGATGAAATGCATCCTAGAACACTCAAGGAGCTGATAGAGGAGGTATCTCAGCCTTTAGCTATCATCTTTGAAAAATCATAGAAGGCAGGAGAGATTCCAGAAGACTAGAAAAGGGTAAATCTAGCGCCCATCTATAAAAAGGGAAATAAGAACAACCCAGCCTCAATTGGCCAGAAATTTCACTGAATCCTTAATCTCTTACGTTAAGTATCCCTTGCATTATGAGAAATCATCTTTGGCTCAAGTAGATTGGAAAATTGTACAAATTTGTATGTATGTTTATTTTACAGTGAGCGAGTTATTTTCACTGGCCTGTCCTGAAAGACCTCAAGAGGACAAAACATAAGACAGAAATAATCTGAATAAGAACCAAAATATCAGATTACTGAGGGCATTTAAGATCAATACTAAAAGAAAAGATAGGAAAATGCAGTTCGACGTAGTTTGACAACTATATTTTATTTCAGAATATCAGAAGGAAGGGTTAGGCTTAGAATGTACAGAGCAATAGATCATCAGTGAGAAAGCTAACACAGCACAGTCAACATGAAACAACCTGTTTTATAAAAGAAAAATACGTGTCTAACCATTCACCTGAGAAAGAATGAATATGTGATATCCATACATGCTCAGGCATCCACGTGTCAGAAAGAATATGACTGCTTGTTCAATCCAGGGGGAGGATAAATGAAGGAAGATAATGTAACAGTGCACATCATATTCTTTATTGTGTTATTATTACAGCATAGTTGTGATGCGTTTTATGCAAGGTGGATCATTTACAGTGTCATTGGAAAAGAGATGATTTGCTGAATATGCTTATCCATTTTGTTTGCCACTGTGGTTTCTGTAACTGAAGTTAAGAATATTGCCTGTTTCATTATATCTATGGGGTGATGCCTAATAGGGAAGATGCTTTGAATCTAGGGAGCTGTTTGGGAAGGGCCTATTCACAATCCTGAGCCATTCAGGGAGACATCAGTCCTTACGGGATGCTTCTGTCCGACCAAGCGAGCCTCCAGAGAACACTCCAGAGAGCTGGTGAATAACGGTTGCTATGGTGCTACAAGGGCTGGTGTCTCTAGGCGCCATCTTGGGAGAGCTGTATTTTTCCACAACCTACTCTGGGAACCAAGTTGTGAAAGAGCAAGGTCACCACCCTGTGCTAAACTATAAAGGGTCGGGTGGGAATTTGTTGGGTCTTCTTCACTCCCCACACAAGAGGCCTCCGGGAAAGATCTGAGGAATAAAAACCCAGGTGCAGGAAGTGCTGGGCCCGGGTGAGAGCATTTTCTAGCCTATGATGGAAACCTGATGCCCCCAAGCAGCTCATGCCTTGAGAATCTGCCACAGAGCTAGTATCGTCGGTAGGGTAAGGAACAGCTCGCTCATAGTCCAGCCCATGTGTTATGCTTATTTCGTGTTGCTGGGTGTCTGCAAGAAGTCTGCTCTGATCTGTTTTCTCACCCTTGTAATCACTTAGCATCACTCTTTAGCATAATCTGGAGCTGAAGATAACCCAGTGTGCCTTTCAGCTTGCTTGGCACACGCGTGCATATCACTCTCCACACTGACAAAGGGGTGAAGTAAGTACCAAATTCACACTCATCAGTGCAGTGTCCAGGGCAGAGAGGGACAGCTGTGGGGACCACGTCAGGGAGTTAATGTTTTTTTCACAGCAGTTCCTTTCTTGTTGGTTCATGCCGAGGCTGGTCAGACCAGTGCTTCTCAACCTTTTTTCTTTCAAAGTATCTGATTTTTTAAAAAAATTGTAAGTACCCCCTTTTAAAAAAGGTACTCCCCATACCTACAGTTTTCAGACACATTTTTTTTCTACCATTGCAACAAATTTGTTAAAACAACTTAATTGTAGCAGGGCAGGCAATGAAATTTTGGGGTGCAAAATGTATACAAATAATAAAGCGCTATAAAATTTAAAATCGAAATCTCTCAAAATTTCAGTTGCAAGATGTACCCACTAGACTTCTCACAAGCACCCCGTAGTGTACTCATACCACTGCTTGACAAACACTGAGTCAGACAGCCTGCTTATATTGGCAGCTGGGTATGTCCCTACCTAGGGGAATGCTGGCGAAAATGTGGGACCGGGGCTGGGTGGGCACCTTGTAACAGAGGGAGTCCAGAGTGGAGGGTTCAGTGGGCACAGTGCTACCTAATTTTAGCCATGTGAACCCACCATGAATGGGTTATGACAAAACATGCCAAAGAAGGAGCAGTGAATGCCTCTCTGATTTAGAACATAATGGCCATGCTGGATCAGACTAAATGTGATTCACCCATAGCTATGGGTTGAAGATATTGATTCAGTTGGAGCACTTCATTTTCTTCTTCCTACAAAATGCAACTGACATTGGTTCCGTTTTTTTATTTTTCTAGCAGATCTACACATCTAATGCTCTGCTTTGAATAAAAGCTCCTTCTTCGTTAATTTCCACTTAAAGCTGGCATTTTCTTTCTTCTGTTGCTTTGTTTCTGGGTCAACAGTTCTGCTCTCATGGTAACAGTCCCTTTAGAAATGGTCATTTTCCATGCTTTCCCCCTTGGGGTTCTTAATAACACAGTCTTTGTGCCATTGCTATTCCTTTTTACACATAAATATTAACATTCCTCTATGCAAATATTTCAAATTCCCATGAGGAAACCTATCAAGGGACATGGCGTCATCTCATAAGAAGAAATGGCCAACTGGGACAGACATTCATTTCTGTAAAAGGGAATAACAACAAAATATACCAGGAACTTCTATAGGTACCCAAAACTCTGCTTTCCGACATAACTGAAAACTCTCAATAATAGAAAAGAATGGAAACATTAGTACCAAGATTATTGTTTTGTCCAAGAGTATGTAAAGGAAGGGCTAGCATTTGGTGCTTCCATCAATAGATTAAAAGTGTGCCATGTAAAGCATCACAATTCAATGAAATAATCTGATTTAGAAAATAAAAAAGCCTGCCCAGGCATCTACCATGTCTGAATGAATATGATTGATTTGAGAAAGTAAACACAAAGTATGTGGATTACCATAAAAAGTGCCAAGGAGAGAGCCAGGGATGCTTCTCTGACTTAGGGTATGTCTACACTACAATGCTGTTTCAAAATAACTTAATTTGAAATAGTTAATTTGAATTAAGCTAATTTGAAATAATGCATCCATACGCAAAAACTATTTTGAAGTAGTGCTTTGCTATTTTGGAATAGCATGTCCACACTGTGTGGACCCTGAACCAAAGTTGAGGCTGGCTGGGACCAGTGCTGGCATGGCATCAGGTTAGGACTTAGTGTGTGGGGCTGCTGTCTATGGCTAACTGAGCTCCGTGCTTAAAGGGACCCGACCCCCCCACCCTGGACAGACAGTTCTCAGGGTTCCCTGCTTGCTTGTCTACCTCGATGAGGGACAGCAAAGCAGTCCTGTTTTGGAGTGCCCTGAGTGCCCAAACTCGGGACACCACAGCACTCCGCCATATGAAGCCAGAGCTGCCCTGGGCACAATGGTGTGTCTCGTAGGGTTGTTGCCATCAGCCCGGCTGCACTTGCTGCAGGCTGCCATCCGGGGGGTCCATTGGGGGCTGTCAGGATCCAGGAGGCCCTGAGGGAGAGCGTCCACCTCTCAGAGACCTCAGGGCCTTCCCAGTCCTCCCCACCAGGCGTTCGTGCCCCATTCCTCCCTCACGTCCTTCCATTTACCCCTCCCTAGCCCCCCTTCATGATGTCAAATAAAAGACACGTATGTTCAAAAATAGAAACTGGGTTTATTGAACAAAACTGGTAGGGGGGATGAACCTCTGGGGAGACTGGGAAAAGGAGGTGGGAGAGGGGAAGAGAGAGGGTGGAAGAGGGGAGGGGGAAATGTGGGAGGAGGGAGCTGGCAGGGGAAGCAAGGGGAAGAAGGAGGAGGGGAAGCTCTGGGCTCAGGGTTGGGGTCTCACCAGACCAACTTGACATTAATGCTAACCTGCTGCTGGGTTTGCATGCGGCCTTTGGTGGCCAGGCTGGCAGCTATCCTCAGATGGCCACATTCCTCCTTCTAGTGCAGAGTTCATGGACGTTGGGGGCATCCCCCCAAATCTGAAAAAAGTCCATAATCTCCACCCTGGACAAGGAAGGCGCCCGCCTTCTCCAGCCCCTGGCAGGCTCCTGGGAGCTGGCAGACTGCTCCTGGGGAGCGGTGGAGGGCTGGCTGCCAGTGGTTGCTGGCTCCTGTTTTGGGGCCACTGGGTCAGAGGCCCCGGCAGCCACTGCTGGCTCTGGGCTGGCAGGCTTGGAGCTGGCACAGGCACTGTGGCCAGGGTCTACCCCTTTAATGTCTCTGGGCCTGGAGGACAGGAGAGTAACTTTTCCTGGTTGTGCTCAGAGTAGCCACCAGGGCTCCCTGGGAAGGGCTGTATGCCCCCTCTTTCAAATTAAGTGTCTACACAGCACTTAATTCGAAATAGCTATTTCGAATTTGGTGTTACTCCTCATAGAATGAGGTTTATGAAATTCGAAATAAAGGCTCCAGTATTTCGAATTTATTTCGAAATAGCGGCTTGCCTGTGTAGATTGTATTAAAATTAATTTGAAATAACTGCTGTTATTTCAAATTAACTTTGTAGTGTAGACATACTATACTGTATATGGGCACATTTTAAGTCAGTGGATGAAGAGATTAGAACATACGAGATACCACAACGTCTGCAGGGGGAAGTAAATAAGAGTTTTCAGATTTATTGGCACTGATACTGTAGTTTAACAGCAAGGATCTGCTACTGTTTTGAAACTGATCTGTTTTATAGCTCATAACATTTGGGTAGATAAATAATCTCTCTCTCTCTGTGAACAATCCTGTCTCAGATCCTAGGATCACACACAGGTGGCTATCCCAAACCACAGACTTTTTTGCTGGGTTCTCACAGCTTATTTTATCTTGCCATCTTGATCAAAGCTCGTGCCTGTACATCAACCGAAACTGGGAATGACACATATGATCTACAACATGGTTGGGGAAATACCAGTCTGTAGACTGGATCCTGTCTGTCTAGGTTAGCGCTTGATGTGCTCCCACACTCCCACTATATTTACCTGTAACTGTACAGCTATGTGGAGGGATAGCTCAGTGTTTTGAGTATTGGCCTGCTAAACCCAGGCTTCTGAGTTCAATCTTTGAAGGGAGCCTTTTAGGAATCTGGGGCATATCTGTCAGGGATGGTATTGGCATGGCCATGAGGACAGGGGTCTGGACTTAGTGACCTCTCAAGGTCCCTTCAGGCTCCATAAGATTGGTATATCTCCAATCACAGCTCCCATTGGAGCTGGGTCACCATTCCCAGCCAGTGAGAGCTGTGATCACCTCTACCTACAGTGGCACAAGTAAATACAGTGGCAATGGCCCAGCAGGCACTAAACCTGAGAATCACCACCAATTTACAGCCCATCCATGAGCTAAAAGGTAGTTGTCCCCTTGGTTGAACTCCTTTCCAATCATTTTTTATTATGTCTTCTAGATTTTTTGCTCTGATATTGCAATAAAAAGTGATTTCAAAATCCCAGCCTCTTCCAGGTGAGGAGTGCTTACGGATGTCAGAAGGCACATTTCTATAATTCAGTACAGTTTCATATTCTTCATTCACCTATATTGGCAGCACAAGTTCTTAAGAATACAAGACTTCCTCTTGCTGATTGACAACTTCATTCATCAAAGAAGGAGCTGCATTGGTACAAGGTTACCTACTCCAATGTACCCAGCAGCAAAACCTGCCCGAGTTCACTCCATCAATATGTCCTGGTTTTCTTTCTCTAGGTACCCCTTATGGAGAAAGCAGAAGGAAGAAATCAAACTATCATTAGTGAATTCATCCTCTTAGGATTTGGGGATGGTGCTGAACTGCAGCCCCTTCTCTTCCTGCTGTTTCTGCTGATCTACATTGTGACAATGGCTGGGAATATTCTCATCATTGGACTAGTTGTGGCTGATCGGCACCTTCACACCCCCATGTACTACTTCGTGGGGAACTTGTCCTTTCTGGATCTCTGTTACACCTCCACCATCCTGCCCCGGCAGCTTGCCAGTCTCGTGACGGGGGAGAGAGCTGTCTCAGTGAACGGCTGCATTGTGCAGTCGTATTTGTTGAGTATTATTTCTGCTTCAGAAAGTTTGCTGCTCGCAGCAATGTCCTATGATTGGTATTTAGCCATATGCCAACCCCTCCGCTACGCTGCTCTGATGAACGGCAGGGTGTGTGGCCAGCTAGTGGCAGGGTCCGGGATAAGTGCCTCTCTGCTGTGCACCATAGTCTATACTTTCTTCTTCCATTTACAGTTCTGTGGTTCCAAAGAGATTGAGCATTTCTTTTGTGATATTTTACCCATGATAAAGGTGGCCTGTGTTGATATTCAGACTCTCCAACAGGTGACATTTATTAGGGGATTTTCTTCTTTCTTTCTTTCTTTCTTTCTTTCTTTCTTTCTTTCTTTCTTTCTTTCTTTCTTTCTTTCTTTCTTTCTTTCTTTCTTTCTTTCTTTCTTTCTTTCTTTCTTTCACTGGTAAATCAGAGAAAGATATATCAGCTTAGCTTTACTAGCAGAGGGACTACATTCTTGTGTTGTTGGGGATTTGTTACTTTGAGAGGGAAGCACAACCCCCCATATGGAGCACATCTGAGTTAAAGAAGACAGCACAAAAATGGGCTAAGGTTGGGATTTCTAGATAGATTTAGATAGGGTTCTAGATCAAAACCATCCCTGGGTTCTGGGTCCATCAGCTGCATCTTCCGTGTCCATCTTTGGGCAACACATTGATTCTCCCTCTTTCAGCAGCCTGAGTGAGTGTTTGTGCATCATGGCTGTTCTCCAGTATCTTTGGGTATGTCTACACTACCCCGCTAGTTCGAACTAGCGGGGTAATGTAGGCATACCGCACTTGCAAATGAAGCCCGGGATTTGAATTTCCCGGGCTTCATTTGCATAAGCGGGGAGCCGCCATTTTTAAAACCCCGCTGGTTCGAACCCCGTGCAGCGCGGCTACACGGGGCACGAACTAGGTAGTTCGAACTAGGAAGCCTAGTTCGAACTACCGTTACTCCTCATTTCACGTGAAATGAGGAGTAACGGTAGTTCGAACTAGGCTTCCTAGTTCGAACTACCTAGTTCGTGCCCCGTGTAGCCGCGCTGCACGGGGTTCGAACCAGCGGGGTTTTAAAAATGGCGGCTCCCCGCTTATGCAAATGAAGCCCGGGAAATTCAAATCCCGGGCTTCATTTGCAAGTGCGGTATGCCTACATTACCCTCCTAGTTCGAACTAGGAGGGTAGTGTAGACATACCCTTTCATCCTTCCTTCCCTCCCTACACCAAATGCCCCCAGTAAATAAAGTTTTACAGTCGCTGTTACCTCCGTGCGTGATTTCGTTATTACTGGGTGAGCTCCGAAAGCTGGGATGAGAAAGGTAACTCTGCCGGGGGATTGTTTCTTCTCTGCAATCTTCTAAGAGGATAGAAGGCTTGATTTAAATCTAATATCTCCTTCCAGCCCAACTCTTCAGGTGAGCTCCCCTCTCAGACTGGGCCCAGTAGAAGAGAGAGATGGAGGAACTCCGTGGTGTTCATGTCCCGATGCCTGATATCAGGCTGCAGACAGAATTCTTAGCCCCTAAAGCACGTGACTGCAAAAAGCAAGATTCAAGTTGAGTTTAGAGACCTACAGTGCTGGGAGCAGCTGACTAGATTATCAGTGAGAAAGCTGACGCCGCACAGTCAAGATGAAATAACCTGGTTTATAAAAGAAAATGACTTGGTCAGGCATCCACCGTGTCAGAAAGAATATGCCTGCTTGTTTAATCCAGGGCCAGGGTAAAGGAAGGAAGATGAGGTGACAGTGCACATCATATTCTTTGTTTTGTTATGATTACAGCGTAGTTGTGATGCATTTTATGCAAGGTGGATCCTTTACGGCATCACTGGAAAAGTGACAATTTGCTGAACATGATTAGCCTGTTTGTTTGCCGCCATGGTTTCTGTAACGGATGTTGAGAATATCAACTGCGTACCATTGTTGCTAAGGGAAGATGCTTTCAATCTAGGGAGCTGTTTGGTAAGGGCCTATTCACGATCGTAAGCCATTCAGGGAGACATCAGTCCTTACGAGATGCTTCTCTCCCACCTGGCGAGCCTCCTGAGAACACTCCAGAAAGCCGGTGAAGAACGGTTGCTATGGCACTACAAGGGCGGGTGGCTAGGCCCCGGGTGTCTTCGTGCCATCTTGGGAGAGCTGTATTTTTCCACAAACTGCTCTGGGAACCAAACTGTGAAAGAACAAGTCCCCCGCCCTGTGCTAAAGTTATAAAAGGCCGGGAGAGATCTCGTCGGTTCTTCTTCACTCTCCACAGAAGAAGCCTCCTGGAAAAATCTGAGGGACAAAGACCCAGGCTGGGGAAATGCTGGGCCCAGGTCCGAGTGTTTCCTAGCCTGCGATGGCAACTTGATACACCCAAGCAGCGAATCTGCCACAGAGCTGGTATTGTCCATCAGGGTAAGGAACAGCTCGCTCATAGTCCAGCCCATGTGTTATGCTTATTTGGTGTTGCTGGGTGTCTGCAGAAGACCTGCTCTGATCTGTTTGCTCACCTTTGTTACCACTTAGCATCACTCTTTAACATAGTCTGGAGTTGAAGATAACCCAGTGTGCCTTTCAGCTTGCTTAGCACATGTGTGCATATCCCTCTCCTCACTGAGCAAGGGGTGAAGTAGGTACCAAATTCATACCCATCGGTGCGGTGACCAGGGAAGCGTGGGACAGCTGTGGGGACCACGCCGGGGAGCGAATGGTTTTTTTCACTGCTTTTCCTTTAGTGTCAATTCATGCCGAGGCTGGCACAGTCAACCTGCCTGTATCTGCAGCTCGGTGAGTCCCTACCCGTGGGAATGCTGGCGAAAATGCAGGACAGAGGCTGGGTTGGCAGCTTGTAAGAGCAGCCCAATGTGAGAGGGAGCCCAGAGTGGGAGAGTCAGTAGACCCAATGCTACCTAATTGTAGGTAGAACCCCAGGAGGAACCCACCACGGATGGGTTATGGCAAAGCTTGCCAAAGAAGGAGCAGTGAATGGCTCTCAGATTTAGAACATGGTGGCCACACTGGGTCAGACCAACTGTCCACGTAGCATATGACATTCAAAGGCAGTTTGATACCTAATTCCCGTTTGTGCTTTAAAACCACCTCCAGTGTCAACACATTGATTCATGCGTCAGCCCAGGGGTCTTCACAGCCAGTGTTTGGATTTCCAGGTCTAGTGATCAGACTGATCTGGAGGCTTTAACCAAGAAATTGTTTCAATTGAAGCATTTCATTTTCTTCTTCCAACAAAATGCCACTGACACTGGTTCCCTTTTTTATTATTCTAGCAGATCTACTCATCCAACACTCCATTTAGATCAAAAGTTCCTTCTGCATTAATTTCCACTGAAGTCTGACAGTCCCTTTCTTCTAGTGCTTTGTCTTTGGAGTCAGCCGTTCTGCTATCTCGGTAACAATCCCTTTAGAAATGGTTGTTTTCCAGAACTCCCACTTTGAGGTTCTTAATAACACAGTCCTTGTGCCATTGCTATTCTTTTTTCCACATAAATATTAACTTTTCTCTATGCAATTATTTCAAATTCCCATGGAAACCTATCAAGGGACATGACATCATCTCATCAGAAGAAATGGCCAACAGGGACAGACATTAACTTCTGGAAAAGGGAATTACAAGAAAATATATCAGGAAGAGCTATAGGAAAAAAAGACTGCTTTCTGACATAATTGAAAACTATCAATAATAGAAAAGAATGGAAATTGTAGTATGAATACGTAAAGGAAGGGCAAGCATTTGGCAAATCCATCATTAGATCAACTCTGTGTAATATTAAGCAGAACAATTAAATGAAAAAATCAAATTTAGAAAAGAAAAAAGCCTTCTTAGGCATCCACCATCTCTGATTGAATATGATTGAGGTGAGAAAGTAAATACAAAGTAGCTGGATTACCGCAATATGTGTCTAAGAAAGGGCCATGGATGGTTCTTCGACTAAGAACGTAATAACACCCACACTGAGCCACACCAAAGGTCCATCTAGACCAGAGTCTTGTCTTCCAACAGTTGTCAATGCCAGGTGCCCCAGAGGGAGTGATCAGAAGAGGGAATGACAAAGTCACCCATTCTTTTTCAAGTATTCCCAGCTTGTAGCACACAGAGGCCAGGGACACCATGCCTGCCCATCCTGCCTAACAGCCGTTGATTAATCCAGCCTCCAGGAATTTACCTATCTTCTTGTCTCCTTGTGCATGTGGTTTATGTTTGACCACATGAGTTTGAATTTGTTTTATTATTTGTTTTTATTTGAACTATTTTTTCCCTCCTTTGTAGTTGAAATATGCAAAGCGGCTACACATTTTTAAAAATACAATAAAATATATAGAACTATTTAAATGATGACACCCCAGAGGACATAAAACCTGCTAAAAGCTCAGAAAAATATGAATAAAAATAATGTCTCTTCTCTACATGTGTGTGGGTTTGTTGGATTTCCATTTTTATCAAATACATTTATGTGGCACCCATGTCAATATATTGTTGCCACACGCAGTGTAGGCATAGTTTATATGAGTGCATCTTAAGAAAGTAGAAGAAGAGATTAGAAAGTAGGGTATATCACAACATCTGCAGGGGAAAGTAAAAGAGAGTTTTCAGATATATTGGCACTGATACTTTTAGTTTAACAGCAAAGATCTGCTACTACATTTTAAGAGGTCTGTATTTTACAGCTCATAAAATTTGGGGAAATAAACAATCTCTCTCTCTCTCTCTCTCTCTCTCTCTGTGTGAACAACCCCAGTTAACATCTGTGTGTGTTCCTAAGATCTAATCTGAAACCACAGACTTTGCTGTTCAGTTCTCACTGCTCATTTTATCCTGCTAGCTTGATTCAAACTCACGCTCGTACATTGACCTAAACTGGGAATTACGCTTATGAGCTACAACACGGTTGGGAAAATACCAGTATATGAGCTGGATCCAGTCTGCCTGGTTCAGCATTTGATGGGCTATCATACCGCCATATTTACCTGGACATCCACAGCTATGGGGGAATCACAGCTCCGGTTGGATGCGGGTCCTTGTTCCCAGCCAGTGAGAGCTGTGATCACCTGTACCTGCGGTGGCACAAGTAAATAGTGACAACGTCTCACCAGTGGCTAACCCTGGTGAACCACTGCCATTTTACTGCCCACCCATGAGTTACAACGTAGTTGTCCCCTTGGTTGAACGCCTTTCCAAACTTTTTTTATTACGTCTTCGAGATTTATTGCTTTGATGCTGCTATGAGAAGAGATTTCAAAGTCCCAGATGGAAATCCGGGTGTCAGACTGCACATTTCTATAATCAATACAGTTTCATATGCTTCATTCACCTATATCGGCAGCACAGCTTCTTAATAATACAAGAAGTAATTGACAACTTCATTCACCGAACAGAGAGCTGCATTGGTACAAGGTGACCTACCCCATGCACTGGACAGCACAAGCTGACCGGGTGCACTCGATCAATCTGTCATGGTTTTCTGTCCCTAGGTATCCCTTATGGAGAAAGCAGAAGGAAGAAATCAAACTATCATTAGTGAATTCATCCTCCTAGGATTTGGGGATGGCCCTGAACTGCAGCCACTTCTCTTCCTGCTGTTTCTGCTGATCTACGTTGCAACAATGGGCGGGAACCTTCTCATCATTGGGCTAGTGGTGGCTGATCTGCACCTTCACACCCCCATGTACTTCTTACTGGGGAATTTGTCCTTCCTGGAGATCTGTTACACCTCCGCCATCCTGCCGCGGCTGCTGGCCAGTCTCCTGACGGGGGACAGAGCCGTCTCGGTGAAGGGCTGCATTGTGCAGTCGTATTTGTTTGGAATCATTTCAGCTGCAGAATGTCTGCTGCTCACCGCAATGTCCTACGATCGGTACGTAGCCATATGCCACCCCCTTCGCTACTCTGCCCTGATGACCAGCCGGGTGTGTGGCCAGCTAGTGGTGTGGTCCTGGATAAGTAGTTTCCTGCTGTGCACTATAGTCAATATTTTCTTCTTCCATTTACAGTTCTGTGATTCCAAAGAGATTGACCATTTCTTTTGTGATATTTTACCCATGATAAAAGTGGCCTGTGTTGATACTCAGACTGTGCAACTGGTAACATTTATTATCTCTGCCATAGGGACACTTGTTCCTTTTCTTCTGACCCTGACGTCCTACATTTGCATCATCACCACCATCCTGAGAATCCCTTCCAGAACTGGGAGGCAAAAGGCCTTTTCCACCTGCTCCTCCCACCTCACTGTGGTTACAATTTACTATGGGACGTTGATCGCTGTGTATGTGGTTCCAACGGCCAATACTCCTAAGGTCTTACACAAAATACTCTCTGTCTTCTACACAGTCCTGAATCCCATGATCAACCCTGTCATCTACTGCCTGAGAAACAAGGAGGTCCATCAGTCCCTGAGAAAAACTATTCTGAAAGTCATAGCTTTCAGAAATAGGTATAGAAATCAAAAGATCGAATTGAAGTCTATCACAAAATAGGGATGAACTGATACATTTTGTTTGACCCATTTGTGTCTTGGATAAGTGGACTTTCGTTCTTTCTTTCTTGCTTTCTTTCTTTCTTGCTTTCTTCCTTGCTTCCTTCCTTCCTTCACTATGGCTATGTCTAGACTGCAGGCTTCTTTCGAAAGAGCGCGTCTAGACTGCAGGCGGATCTTTCGATAGAGGAAATCCGCTTTTTCGAAAGAGAGCACCCAGCGAGTCTGGATGCTCTCTTTCGAAGACGGCCTCTTTACATTGTAGAACGCCTTCTTTCGAAAGAGGAACTTTCGAAAGAAGGCGTTCTTCCTCGTGAAACGAGGTTTACCGCCATCGAAAGAAAAGCCGCGTTCTTTTGAAATAATTTCGAAAGAACGCGGCTTGAGTCTGGACGCAGGGGAAGTTTTTTCGGGAAAAGGCTACTTTTCCCGAAAAAACCTCTGAGTCTGGACACGGCCTATGGGTATGTCTACACTACAGAATTTTGTCAGAAAAACAGCCATTTTTCTGACAAAACCTGAGTTACTTCCACACTGCAATTGTGTTTCTCTGAAAGTAAATCGAAAGAACAGAGGGGGCTTTCAGGCATTGGTAATCCTGATTTTACAAGGAAGAAGCCTTTTTTCCAAAAGAGCTCTTTCAGAAAAAGACAACTGTGGATGGGGAAGAGGGAGTTCTTTTGCCAGAAGTGTAAAGAAGAAAAAGCACAGGTGCCCTGGTGGCTACTCCGTCCATAGGAATCACAGCTTACATGCACGATAGAGTCCATTCAGTATGGAAACTATGGCTATATCTCGATTACCTAGTTATTTCATAAAAAAGTGGCCTTTTTTTGAGGAAAAAAAACTTTCCGCTGCCTCTAGACTGCCACCACGTTTTTCAAAAATAAATCGAAAGAAAGTGGTGGATGTTTCAACAGCGGTAAGCCTCATTTTATGAGCAAGAACTCCTTTTTTCAAAAGAGCTCTTTCAGAAAAGGCGCTCTTGAACGCAAACAGGGCTTTTTCGAAAGAAAGCGTGCCGATTGCCTGGCTCCTATCTTTTGAAAATGTGGCTCGTTTTTTCAAAAACGTTGTGGCCGTCTAGATGACCTCTTTCAAAAGAGAGGCTTGTAGTCTAGACGTGCCGTATCTGTAAAAAAGCAGTTCACTTTATGTGCTTTTGCATTGTGGATGCTCTCTTTTTTGGGGGGGGTGGGAAAATCGCTTCCAGAGATCTAGGCTACATCTAAACTACAAGCTTCTTTTGGAATAATCTTTTCCAGAAGATCTCTTCCAGAAAACCTTATCTTGAACCAGTTCAAGGAGGGCATTAGGTGAGCAGTTGTTTCCATGTGCTATTGCCTAAGGATAGCTGAGACACGTGCTGAAACAGACCCCCCCGGACAGCCATTTCCCTGCTTCTGCTGATTGCTCGCCAGCCTCTCCGAGGGACAGCAAAGCTTTAGCAGTGCGTGCTCTGGTTGTCCAGCTTTTGGACACTACAGCACACTCTTTGCCATGGAACTGGAGCTGGCTCTGGGCACATGATGGCCCCGCACGGTCAGGCTGCAGTTTCTGCAGCACTTTGTGCTCCACTGTGAGGGGGAGCGAGGCCCTTGCACCCACACCTCACAGTGGAGAGATGCTTCTGGAGGCTGGACACCAGGACCCAAGCAGAGACCAATTCAGTGCCAGCCTGGGCAGGGCCCACATGGAGATAGAATGCGCCTTCGGGTGCTTGAAGGTGCGGTTCAGGTGCCTCCCGACCTTCCTGGACATAGGGAAGCACAGCATCCCTGAGGTGGGCTCGGCCTGCTGGG
The DNA here is from genome assembly GCF_049634645.1 of Pelodiscus sinensis. NCBI lineage: Eukaryota > Metazoa > Chordata > Testudines > Trionychidae > Pelodiscus > Pelodiscus sinensis. The sequence goes on along the minus strand of NC_134740.1, from coordinate 10,169,926 downwards.
TTCTCCACAACATTGTGGAGAGCAAGAGGGAGGCCTCGCTACTTGGATGAGGGCCAGAGGCCAGCCAGCAGGGAAGGGCCTTCAAGCAGCTGTACACCGCTGCCATCCGCCAGGTGGGGGTGCGCATCTGGGAGGTCCTGAGGGAGAGTTTCTCTCAAGGACCCCAGGAACTCTCCTCAGGGCCTCCCCAGTCGGGGTCTGTGCCTTATCCTATTGTACCTTTCCCACAAAACCCCTCCCTTCCCCCTTCCCTGTAAACTCAATAAAAACCATGGTTTTGTTTTCAAAACAGAACGTCGTATTTTGTTTTGCAGTACCAGTAACTGGGGAAGAGGGAGGATGAGAACCTGGAGTGGGGGAGGGAGGAGGGAGGCTCAGAGCTGGGGCTGGGAGTGCTGTGTAGTGTGGCTGGGAGTTCCACCTCACATCTGGGTACCTTGGTGACCTCAGCGTTGGTACATAAGAACGGCTGTATTGGGTCAGACCAGAGGTCCATATAGCCCAGTATCCTGTCTGCTGACAGTGGCCAGCACCAGGTGTCCCAAAGGGGGTGGACCAAAGACAATGATCAAGTGATTTGTCTCCTGCCATCCATCTCCAGCCTCTGACAAACAGATGCCAGAGACACCATTTCTATCCCCTGGCTAATAGTCTTTTATGGACCTAATCTACATGAATTTATTTAGCTTCTCTTTAAACTCTGTTCTAGTTCTAGCCTTCACAGCCTCCTCTGGCAAGGAGTTCCACAGGCTGACTATGCACTGTGTAAAGAACTTTCGCTTGTTGATTTTAAACCTGCTACCCATTAATTTCATTTGGTGTCCTCTAGTCCTTATATTATGGGAACTAATGAAGAACTTTTCTTTATTCATCCTCTCCACACCACTCATGCTTTTATAGACCTCTATCATATCCCCCCTCCATCTCCTCTTTTCCAAACTGAAAAGTCCCAGTCTCTTTAGCCTCTCCTCATATGGGACCTGTTGCAAACCCCTGATCATTGTAGTTGCCCTTTTCTGAACCCTTTCCAAAGCCAAGATATCTTTTTTGAGGTGAGGAGACCACATCTGTACGCAGTACTCAAGATGTGGGCGTACCATAGTTTTATACAGGGGCAGTAAGATATTCTGTGTCTTATTTCCTATCCCTTTCTTACAAGGGCTCATGGCACTATTTCATTGCTGTGTAGAGTTCTGGAGGATGGGATCTAGGACCCTGTGATGTGGAAGGGATCCAAACCTTGTGTTGCAGCCCAGACCTGAATGTCTTCCTAGCAATAAAATATCACCTGACCCTTAGTCAGCTGGCTTGGCCCAGGCATGGCTGTTCCTTACTCTGTCACTCAGACTCTTGGGATAACTAGCTATTGTTCACACTTGGCGTTTCCATATTTTTCCGTCAGTCTTCCCTTTAAAGAAATTGGATTTTCAATAAAATGACCATTTTGTGCGGGTTTCTGAGAAAGATTTCAGATTGTCATGGCAGAGCAGAGTCCAGAAAACTGGGTAGATCATCAGGCTCAATGATCAATATCTATGGCTCAATGTCTAGTTGGCAGCTGATATAAAACAGGTGCTCTAGAGGTTGGTCCTGGAGCTGATTTTGCTTCAGAGCTTCATTCATGGTCTGGACGAGGGGATGGGTCCTGAGCAAGTTGACAGAGGACACAGAGGTGTGGGGAGAGGTTGATACACTGGAGGAGGGGGGACTTAAGACAAATTGGAGGAATAGACCAGAAGAAATCTCACCAGGTTCCACAAGGACAAGTGCAGAGTCCTACAATGAATAGGATGAATCCGAAGCATGGCTACAGTCTGGGGACTGACTGACCAAGAAGCAATTAAGCAAAAAAAGACCTGGGGATTACAGTAGATGAGAAGCTGGATATCAATCGACAGTGTTGCCATGTAGCCAAGAAGGCTACTGGCATATTGGGGTGCATTAAGTGTAGCATTGTCAGCCCCTGCTCTCCTCCCCCTGTTTGACTCCTAAGGCCCCTCCTTTGAGCATCCCGGGCGGAGTCCCACCCCCCTACGCTCAGCGTGCAAGTCCGCCCCTCCTGGGTCCTAGCACCTAGCTTTGATCTCCCCTTCCCCGCCTCCCGCCCACGTCCCGTGCACTCCGAGTTGGGCTCCACCCACGGGCCACCGTTCACCCTCAGCGGCCGTATCCAGGCCTCTCCGGCTGCCGGCACCCGCCGGACAGCTGGGTTGAGTGCGGGGATCGGCTTCCCCGTCACAGTGGCACTGAAACGTGGGGCCTGCAGGGAGTGAGGCCTCCAAAAGGCACGATCTCTGGCAGGGCAGGGCCATGTGGAGTCTGAACTGGGGAGTGATCCAGGCTCTAGGAGAGCTCCATGACAACACGTCACCCAGTGCTCCCCTCTGTTGCCATAGAGACTTGGGCAACCCTTCACATCTCCTGAGTGGCGTGGGCATCCCAACCTACCATGGGGCTGGGAGGCAGCATCAGCCCCAGCTCCCCAACTGAAATTTCCATTTCTCGATCTTACAGCACCTGATGATGAGAGCTGGGGAAACTCCGTCCCTGTGAACCTTGTCACCACAGACCTCGTCCTCCTCCGAATTCGGTGGGATTGGCAAAGGGTCTAACGGAAGTTACATTTGCAACATTAATTAACTTCAGGGAGCCCCTTTGACACACCGAGCCTGCATCTTTTCCTGTCACACTGGACTTCCTGACCCACATGGCCATGCTCAGCACTCAGGAGATGTATGTTCTAGTTCTGCTACTAACAATGAGCCCCTAGTATGCGCTTGACAGATACCTGGGTACCAAACACTTTCTGGAGCAGGCCAAGTGCTGGATTCCTGTGGGCAGCACATCCTGTGTCATGAACAATTGGCTATTCCAAGGGGCACAGGAAACAGAGCAGGGAATTGGGGGTGTGTTTGTGGTAGGCTCATGACAGAGGGTGAATTTGCCACAATCACGGCAAGGGGTGGGAACATAAGGCAGAGGTGGGATATGCAGGTCAGGATAGGGAGTTTTGGCAGATGGGGCTCAGGTTTGGCTGTGTAAGAGTCAGCACGAGGATCTGGGTCTCAGGTGAGAGGCGCAGGCACCAAAGTAGGGAGCTGGGTGTGGGGGAGGTCGTGTCATTGGGAGGTGCAGAAACTAGGGCAGGTGTTGGGGGACTCAGAATAATGGCGCAGCCACATCAGCGAGAGAAATGATAGCAGGGCTGGCGTGTGCCCCCAAACGTTGCCCCTTGGCTCTGGTCCCAACTGGTTGAGGGTGAGGGGAGGAAACTGGAGGCTTCGGGGAGACAGAAAGTCCCAGGTGACTGGAGAAGAAGGTTGGAGGTAAAGACAGAAGACCCCTGTTGGTCACAAGGGCTGGACAGAGAAAAGAAGACCCTTTAAGCCAGAAGGACTTGGGGGGACACTTGGGGTGGCTTGAGGGGTTGAGGGACAGAAGGTCCCTGCCTTTCAGGGAGTGGGGGGGCTGGCCAGTGAGAAAAATCCCTATAGGCTGGGACCCCACATCTGAGTCCTTTCTTACACCCCACCCCTCACTCTTGCACATCCTGTGTCCTCATCCTGCTCTTCTTCCCCCCACACATGGAGGAGACTGAGAGGGGTCACGATAATGGTTTTGAATTAGCCAAAAGGGTGTTATAAGGAGGAGGGGGGAAACTTTTTCTCCTTGATTTCTGAGGACAGGACAAGAAGCAATGAGCTTCAAATGCAGCAAAGGAAGTTTTGGTTGGACATTCGGAAAACCTGTGAGATTGATCGAGCAGGGGATTGGACTTGATGACCTCTCAAGACTCCTTCCAGTTCTAGTGTGCTAGTTTTGGGGTGTTCTGTGCTCCAGGCTGACAGTATGAAACCTCTTTGAGAATTCCACACAAAACCTAGTCTATGATTCTATATAGTAGAATGACACATGCACTGAAATAGGACAGACAGTTTCAGCAGATTGTAACACTAGGCTTCTGAGGCACCAGGAATGGCTCGTGAGAAGATTGACAATGATACGCAGATGGACACGTCACTTTTCTAACTTCATACACAAGAATGACGCGTACCCCATGCTACATCCCATCCAGCCTCCTGGAACATGACATAGGTCAGGGGCATGAGGCACTTGGCCCAAATTGTCTCCCCGTCGTTGCTAGTCACATTCGCAAACTGATTTTCATAAAGCGTGAGGGGCCATCACAGCTCCCTCCGGAGATCTTTGCGAAAGGGTTGGCCAGTGGCCAGTGCAGAGACCATGCAGTCAAACATTCCCTGAGGCATAGGGTTCACAATCAAGCAGTGTTCCCAAACTCTGAGCTGTCCTACCAAGGAGTTTTTCTGCAGACCTGGACTCCTGTCCCCTGGGCTGTTACACTGACCCCAGAGTGCACATAGCAATTACTTTTAGGCTACGTCTACACTGGCCCCTTTTCCGGAAGGGGCATGTAAATTTCACGAGTCGTCGTAGGGAAATCTGCGGGGGATTTAAATATCCCCCGCGGCATTTAAATAAAAATGTCCGCCGCTTTTTTCCAGCTTTTAAAAAAGCCGGAAAAGAGCGTCTAGACTGGCCCCGATCCTCCGGAAAAAGTGCCCTTTTCCGGAGGCTCTTATTCCTACTTTTTTAAAAGCCGGAAAAAAGCGGCGGACATTTTTATTTAAATGCCGCGGGGGATATTTAAATCCCACGCGGATTTCCCTACGACGACTCGTGAAATTTACATGCCCCTTCCGGAAAAGGGGCCAGTGTAGACGTAGCCTATATGTATAATTGTCTTGGTATTAATGACCATTGCCATGAGCTGGCGTGCCTCAGTTCCCTCTTTCACACAGCAGTATAAGGTTCTTCTGCCTTTGCTGCTACACCCAGCTCTAATCCCATGTGCAGAAGCTTACAAGCTGAATCCTCATGACCCTAGGGTGTCCAGAAACCATGCACGTTCCACACTTCCCAGGGGGTGCCATCCACAGGAGTGTCTTTGTGCGGATCCAGAATGGTTGGGGGGAAAAGCCATAAGATTCCCAACCAACCAAGGACACAGCAGTGTCACCAAAGTGTAGCTTCTATATCTTGCCCTCTGGTCAAACCATTTGTGCTGTGCCGTACGTCTTATTCCCCTGCCATCCCTTGCTTACCCTCGGGTGTACTTCGGTCCCGTCAGTGGAACATCCCGGATTGAATGCTCCTTTTCTGTGTTGAGCATTGCTCACCTCTTTCCTCATGTCTTCTATCACCCTGAATAGTCACACTTGCTGCCTCCCGGGCGTTGCTGTCTTCCTGTCTCAAAGGGACACTGTTTGATTTGTGAGGTGCTGCCAGTTCCATCTGTGACTCTGGCATGTATTGGATGAGTGCGACTCCCATTGATCCCCCAGATTTGGCTCCCAACATATTAATAGAGTCATCCCTCACCAGGTGTCCAGTCTCCCCGCTACTCCATGAAACCTGAGTGAGAGTGTGACGAAGCGTTGGGGTTTTCCCGTCTCCTGCACCCCCGTAATGGCACAGACAGACTCCACCAGCCAGTAGAATAGAGGGTGTTTATTGCTTCTCCAGGATACAGCACAGATGTAATCTGGTTACAGGGCAGGCCTAGGATGCGTCAACCCCACCTTGAGATGGGGGAGACTGGGCCCCTAAATTCCAGCCCCTTTCCCTAAGCTGTCTCCTCCATGCTGCCAGACCGAAACTAACCAACTCACTGCCAGCCCTACTCCCAGCCAGGGCTCCACTCCCCTTCTTTCCATTGTTCCACTCCTTGGAGATAACTGGTCAGGCAGGTTTGGAGCCCCCTTTGCATAATGACTCATCCCCTGCCCTGCTGGGCCATGCTGCAGCCAGCAGCCAGTGGAGGTCACTTACCACCCACTGCCCAGCATAGCAACCAGCAAGGTACCCCCCACTACGTCACAGAGCTGGGCAGCTGGGATCATAGGGGCTGGGGCTGTGTCTATCTCCCTGCCTCTCCTGCCAAAAATGGAGAAACAGTCTCACTCCCCCTGCTCCGGTCCACCTGCCTCCTGTCTAGCTGTGGGCATCCAGCTCCGAGTCACAGGAGACTGGTACCTGGGAGACCCTGCTGCCAACTTTTCTTCTTCCCTGTGCTAGCCCAGCCCACGTGTGGGCATTCGCACCATGGCTGTTCACCAGGGTTAGCTCCAGCTGCTAAATTTACTTGCAGAGACACAGGTACCAGCGAGCGTAGCTCCCATTTGCTGTGGGTCCCCATTCTTGGCCACTGGGAGTGGCGGGAAACAGTACAAACAAGAACACTGCTTCCCACAGCTCCCATTGGCCAAGAATGGTGATCCATGGCCAATGGGAGCTGTGATCACCGGTACCTGTCACCAAGACGGTAAATACAGAGGGAAAGCCTGCTAGAAATTAACCCTGGGAAACCAGATCCGGTCTGGGGACTGGTATTCACCCGCCCATGGTCCCACAAATATGGAGCATGAACTAACAGAGCAGGGAGACTTAGTGTAGAGAGATTTTATTCTTTAGTTCAGGTTTTTCTCACATTTTGGTGGTAAAATGTTCACGCATAGACTGCATTTCTGCCTAGGAGGAAGGAGGCCCATTGGCAGCAATGTAGACTGAGACTGGCAAAGTTACCGGTAGCTTTTGCGTGCTCATGTCCTGTCCTTGTGGGTCTGGTGAGGCCACATCAGAAGTACTGTGTCCAGTTCTAGGCCCCCCATTGCAGAAAGGGGGTGGACACATACTGGAGAGGGCCCAGCACAGGGCAGTGAAAAGGATGAGGGAGCTGGAGCGCATGACCTATGAGGAGAGGCTGAGGGATTTGGGTTTGTTTAGTCTGCAGAAGAGAAGAACGAGGGCGGATTCGGTAGCAGTCTTCAACTGCCTGAAGGAGGGTTCGAAAGAGGATGGAGAGAGGCTGTTCTCAGTGGTGGCAGGTGGCAGAATGAGGAGCAATGGGCTCAAGTTACACTGGGGGAGGTTTAGGTTGGAATATTAGGAACAACTATTTCCCTAGAGCCGTGTCCAGACTCAGGGTTTTTTTCGGGAAAAGTAGCCTTTTCCCGAAAAAACTTCCCCTGCGTCCAGACTCAATCCGCGTTCTTTCGAAATAATTTCGAAAGAACGCGGCTTTTCTTTCAATGGCGGTAAACCTCAATTTACGAGGAAGAACGCCTTCTTTCGAAAGTTCCTCTTTCGAAAGAAGGCTTTCTTCAATGTAAAAAGGCCGTCTTCGAAAGAGAGCATCCAGACTCGCTGGGTGCTCTCTTTCGAAAAAGCGGATTTCTCTTTCGAAAGATCCGCCTGCAGTCTAGACGCGATCTTTTGAAAGAGGCTCTTTCGAAAGAAGCCTGCAGTCTAGACATAGCCTAGGCGGGTGGGGAAGCACTGGGCTGGGTTCCCTTGGGAGGGGGTGGAATCTCCATCCCTAGAGTTTTTTAAGTCCCAGGCTTGACCAAGTCCTGGCTGGAATGGTTTAGTCTGGTTTGGTTCTGCTTTGGCCAGGGGGCTGGACTCGATGCCTCCTGAGGTCTCTCCCAGCCCTGGGATTCTGGGATTCTATTAGGGTATGTCGGCAGAAGGATGTAAATTAGACATCTCAAAAGTGCAAATGAAGTGGGGATTTAAATGTTCCGCGCTTCATTTGCATAATGGCATCTGCTGCTTTTTTTTCGAAACATGGCTTTTTTAAAAAAACGGTAGTTTAGATGAGGCATTTTTGACAGAAATGTCCTGTTTTGAAAGATCCTGTACTCCTCTTGTTCATGTGCAGATGAGTGACGTGGAGCGTGTCACTAAAATGCACGGCTGATATGAAAGATAAAAGCTGAGAAAATAGGGGAAAAGCACAAAGCAAGAAAACGAGAAAGAAACAAGGTGATGTAAAGTCATTTAGAGCTTAACCTTATGTCAAGGTCTCACTGAAATATTCCAGTTTATCTCTATTTTACTATATGTCAAAATCTGAAGTTTCACACTCCATGTCGGTGTCTCAAAGCAACCAGTTTCAGCAGAGCTTTTCTCAGGGATTGATTCACCTCCTTGTTTCTCAGGCTGTAGAGGACGGGGTTGAGCAAGGGGATCAGGATTGCGAACCAGACAGACATTATTTTGTGGAGGATCATGGGAGGATTGAACAGTGTAACGACATAAACTGTCATTACGCTCACATAGTAAACTGCAACCACGATGAGGTGGGAGGAGCAGGTGGAAAAGGCCTTTTGCCTCCCAGTGCTAGAAGGGATTCTCAGGATGTTGGCGATGATACAAATGTAGGACATCAGGGTCAGTAGAAAGACCCCAATCGTCAATAGGAGAGACAAAACCAATGGGAGCAGTTCCAGAGTCTGGGTAACACCACAGAACGGACCTTTAACGGTTGCAAAATCACAAAAGAAATGGTCAATTTCGTTGGGACCACAATATCTTAAATTCACCCTGATAATTTGTAGCATGATGCTATAGGAAATGCCAAATATCCAGGCCCAGGCCACCATGTGGCAACACACCCTGCCGTTCATCAGAGCAGCGTAACGGAGGGGATGGCAGATCGCTAGATACCGATCAATACACATGGCCGTGAGCAGCCCGCATTCTGCATTGGAGAGGATAGTATAGACATCAAATTGCACAAGGCAGTTCTGCAGAGAAATGGTTCTGTCCCCAGTCGCAAGACTACCAATCAACCTGGGCAGGGTGGTAGAGATGTAGCAGATCTCCACAGTGGACAAGTTGGCTACAAAGTAGTACATGGGGGTGTGAAGGTTCAGATCAGCCACCACTAGCACAATGATGAGGAGATTTCCAGTCATAGCTACAATGTAGATCAGTAGAAACACCAGGAAGAGGAGGGGCTGCAGTTCAGGGCCGATCTCAAACCCTACAAGGATCAGTTCCACGATGAGCGTTCGGTTTCTTCCTTCTGCTTTTTCCATAATACATATCTAGAAACAGAAAAATATCAAATATTTAGGGAGCACCTGCAGACAAGCTGTGCTGTCCGCTCCACAGCTAGAAACCTGGGATCACCATGTCTCTCCACATGGAAAATGAAGTTGTCTATGAGCGTAGGAAGACCCATTTCATTAAGGGTACATCTAGACTACAGGCTTCTGTCGACAAAGAGCGTCTAGACTACATCCAGTTCTGTCAACAAAGCAAGCTGCTTTGTCGATATGGCAGTGTAGACGCAAAGGACAGTTTACATGCAATAACGCCTTCTGTCAACAGAACTCTGTCGACAGAAGGCGTTATTCCTCGTAAAATGAGGTTTACCAGCATCGACAAAACTGCTGAGTTCTGTCGACGTTATGTCGACAGAACTCATCGGTAGGGTAGACGCAGGTTTAGTTTTGTCGACAAAAGTCCACTTTTGTCGACAAAACCCTGTAGTCTAGACACACCCTAAGAGATTGAGCTTTCCATAGAGGAGAAGCAAGTGCATGCAACATTAGTGAGGTACAGCATCATCTCAGCAAGATGCCTTGCACCATCTTGATCATTAAAGAGTTTTGGGCTGGGATTTTGAAATACCTTCATCACCTCAGTGTCGTTACATCCAGTGTCGAGGAGACGAGAAAAGTCAGTGGATTGGAAAGGAAGGATATTTAAAATTCAAACAGGGATAGATCTGCCCTGCAGCTGGGAGGTGTCATTCCCAGCTGGGGTAACGTGCCCCAGCCTTGATCAAGTTAGCAGCATAAAATTAGCAGTGAGAACCCGGCAGCACGAGCAGAGGTTTGGGACACACTGCTGTGTGCGTACATTGGATCTCAGACAGGATTGGGCTGGGGGCATCCGGTCTGTGCTTCTGAAGCTACAGTGTTATTGTTAGCACCGGAGCTCAATCAAAGATTGTGTTATAAGAGAAAAACCAAAACACCAGGGTTCAATATGAAGGTCTAGCAAGTATCCGGTATTGCAGAAGATACAAAGAAAAAAAATCTCACCTTTTCAACGATGCAGCTGGGAAACAGAAAAGGTCACAGAAAGGACCCCACCCTAAATGCCCTCCCCAAGTGGGCTGTTATTTGATCTGAGATACTCCAGGATCAATTGCATCAGGTTTACGGGAAGGAATAGAGTCAGGATGGAGAGCTGCTTTATAAGAGGAAAAAATTAAATGCTCCCAATTTGGAAAATTTCAAAGATTCTTGACTCAAGCTCCCAGATCAGTCTCACCTCTAGGCCTGGCACTCCAAACACAGGCCATGCGAGGAAATATTCTGTCACCTTATTGACATCGGCTGTGAGTTTTAAGAGAAACTAAGGGATGTAGACGCCAGCCAACTACAGGCGACCCCCACACGTACAACCTAATTGGTTCCTGGAGAACTGTCGTAAGTCGAACCCTTATTTCCCATAGGCAGCTCCGTTCCTAGAAATACATTTCATACCCTAAAAATACCCAAATTGACTATGGAAATGGAGGAAAACTAAATTCAATAGTTCAAATAATGCACAGAAATAACTAAAAAGTGAAGGCCTATGTGGTGCAGACGTGCACAGTTCAGGCAGCAGCTGTAGACTGGCGAGTCTGACTGACTCTGGACGTTTCCTGTTTTGGGATGATGCATGGCGTCTACGTCGTACACCATCATAAATGTGAACTGTACACATAAGTTGGAGGATTTTAGGAGCTATCTCGCATGAAAAAATGGTTGTAAATGCAGAGGGTTGTAAGTTGAGGGTTGCCTACGTCAGTGTGAAAGAGAGTTGGGCACCTGATGGTCTATTGTGCACCCATAGTTCAGGTCTTTGTTAAAACAGCAAGGGTCTTCTTCAAGGGAGGTTGTGTTCCCGCAAAGCTCCACACACTGGGTCATTCAGTGTCTTACATGAATACAGACATTTTGGATAGCTTACAAACACAGTCTCCAAAAACACACGCATGCACAGAGTCTCTTTTACACTCACTTCCCAACACAGAATTGTGATGTTCTTATAATTTCTGAAAGGCCCATCTATTCTCTGTAATTAGATTCTTCCAAAGTGTTCTTATAGTGCTTCCGTAACTGGTCTGTGCAATTCTTCATTTGCTCTCTCTCACATACTTCCATTTACCTCTTTAAGAGTGAATGCTAAAAAGCCTGGCATGTCCTGGATGGAGAAATGATCACTATAGCAAATTTTTAAAATCAATATTATTTTCTGCAGTGGGGGCTCCAACCAGCTGTGCACAGATGTAGGTTATGTATAATACTTCACATTCTGAAATTTATTCTGCACTTGGATTAAAAAAATACCGGGACATCGGTTCAAGAGACAGGGCTTCGCATGTAGGACGGGAAAGGTGGTGGTGTATAGCTGTCTTGTGAAACACAACTTCCCTCTGCTACTGGGCATTCTGGGACTGGGAGGGGAGACACAGATCCTAGCACATATCCTGTAAAGGAACACACACACGCACACGCACACACACAAGCAGGATGCTGTTAAGGAAAGTGCAGTTTGGCCTTCCTTTTGAATCTATGCACAGAATACGTGGCAGGGGGCTACGGATGGGAAGGTGACTCGTGGGAAAGGATGGGTCTGACGATGTGCATAAGGCAGCCCATCAGATACCAGGCTCTCTTTACTTACGTTGCACAGTTGCTTGGAGAGAGATGAATTGTATAAAGAATCACTTCCCCCAGTTTGTAAATAGAGTCTAGAGCTCACACACCCAACACCAGTGACATTTTGGCCTAAAATCCAGCAATAACACAGCACAAGAGGAAGGGGAAGGAGCGAAAGGGGATGAATCAGTTGATCAGGAGATGAATCTGTTCCAAGAATTCCCTCAGAAGCCCCTGATGTCGGCCAGTGCTGGGAGACAGAGACCTGGAGCAGATGGACCTTTGCACTGTCCCTGCTTGGCCGTTCTCATGTTCTAAATCCAAGAGCCGCCCATTGCTCTGTCCTGGGCAGGTTTTCCTACAGCTCGTCTGGGCTGGGGTGGCCCCCAAGGTTCCACCTGGAGCTGGGGATCCCCTGAGCCTCTGAGCCCCCAGCCTGGGATCCCGCTCGCGCTGTGCTGCTGTGGCCGGCTGCAGACCACACCCCACTCCTGCACTTCCTCGTGCACACAAACACTAGGGATACAACCCTCTGCAGGGTCAGGCAGGGCTCCCTGACTGGACACTGCTGAGTAAAGCTAAAGTCGAGGTAACCACCGGCAGCCCAGGGTACCACCACCAGAGCCAGGTTGAACCACCAACAGGGAGAAATTTGTTATCCTGCTCTCACCCCCCAGCGTGGAGAGGAAAATGCCCACGAGGGGAGAACTTTTCCCCACACATTTCACTTTAAGGCTCACAGGTATGGTAACATTACACACAAGTTAATTAACTGCAAACAGTAGTAGCTATCAGGGACAGCAACGCAGATTATCAGCAGCTAACCAAACACAAACTCTGCAGAACACACGGGGCAGAGTCAGGAGGAACAAGCAGATTCTCACCCGGAGGGATGGGACCGACCGTCTGGCAGCTTCTCAAGGCCCAAGTTGCATTTGCTTTCCAGGTTGGAGTTCTTGGGTTTGCAAACACCAGGTAAGACGCCTTCAGCCTGGGTCCAGCCCTTCCCCCAGGTCAGTCTGTCTTCCTCAGCTCCTTCCGGGTGTCTTCTGATTTCACTGCTGATTTGCCCCTGCTTATATAGCTCTGGCAAAGGGGGGATCCTTTGTGTCAAAACTGCTCCCTGGACCAGGCTGTGGAAAAACAACATGGGAGGAGGGACCCAGCGTCATGGGGCCTGATCCCCTGACTTCGTAGAATCACAACAACAGGTAATTTTGAATTGTCTCTCTGGAGCAGTCTCAGGAAGGCTCCGTCTGTGGGATTTGGGCTTCTCCTGAGGCCTGTTGTTTTCCCTAATGTCTCATTACAGGGCTCAGTGATCTGTCTGCTCTGAAAGCCCCTTCCGCAGTGTGGGTACCGCTGTGTAAATACACTGGGAGTAAAGATACATGCGCCTTACCAATAACAAGAGACACAAAAAGAAGGAAGGAACACAAACCAAATGAATCACAGTCAGCAAAGTGTAACATTTCCAATGGCACCTTAAACATACGCAGTGCTAGCATGTTCTCACAATACTAGTTTGGGGTGTTCCATGGCTAACTGGGGAGCGTACCAGTAAGAAGGAATCTTACGGGTACACTTATTAATTGGTTTGCTCTCTGCTGTGAAGTTCAGTGGTGATTGGCTGGGCTGGTACAGGGCCGGCCGGGTGTCAGGAACTCACAGCTGCAGGGGCAGGGGAGGTGGGGCTGACTGTTTTAAGCATTTGTGTTACCTCAGAATCAATCATCATGACATCTCATTGAGGAGGTGAAGTTGCCATGGGATTAGCTCAGCCCTGGGAGCTGCAGAAATCCCTAGGCTACATTGGCAGCTTTTACTCCTGCAGTTGAAAGACAAGACACCTTGGGGTGAAATCCAAACCTGCCTAAAGCTAGTTCTCCTGGGCTCTTCTTCCAGGGCTGGAAGAGATCTAAGGAGTCGTAGAGTCCAGCCCCAACTCAATCATCCCATCCAGGGCTTTGTCAAAACCTCTAGGGATGGAGATTCCACCCCCTCCCTAGGGAATCCATCCCAGTGCTTCCACACCCTCCTAAGGAAATAGGATATTTTCCTAATCTTCAACCAAACCTCCCCCACTGCAACTTGAGACCATTGCTCCTTGTTCTGCCATCTGCCCCACTGAGAACAGCCTCTCTCCAGACTCTTTGGCACTCCCTTTAGGAAAGCTGATGGCTGCTATCAAATTCCCCCTCACTCTTCTCTTCTCTTCTCTTCTCTTCTCTTCTCTTCTCTTCTCTTCTCTTCTCTTCTCTTCTCTTCTCTTCTCTTCTCTTCTCTTCTCTTCTCTTCTCTTCTCTTCTCTTCTCTTCTCTTCTCTTCTCTTCTCCAGACTCAAATCCCTCAGCTTCCTCTCATAAGTCATATGTTCCAGCCCCCAAATCAGTTTGGTTGTCCTCCGCTGGACCCTTTAGCGTGAGCCTACATCCTTTTTTTGTGGGGGACTGAGAATTGGATGCAAATCTTTAGATGTGGCCTCACCAGTGCCGAATAAAGGGGAATAATCAGTTCTCTAGATCGGCTGGCAATGCTCCTCATAATGCACCCTGTGACGGAGCCAGGTCTGGGCTCTGCTGGGGGCGTCCGCCCAGGGGGAGTTGCTCAAGACCAGGGCTCCTTACAGCCCTTGACTGGAGACCTTTCCTAAATAGGCCACAAACCAGTCACACCGATCACTTCAGCTGCCAATCCAGCCAGCAGGAAGTCTCACGTGCAAAATCACTCAACTGCCCCAGCTTTCCATGTGCCACAATCGGCCCCAGGCCTACACACAGGTGAGGGGTTATACAGCCCGATCTCACCTGCCCCGAATGGGTCCTCCCGGTCTCAGAGAATCAGCTACACATCCCTGGTGAATTTATACTTTAGATCTTACCCACAAAAGTGTGCTGGGACCACAAGATCAGCTGGCCTGGGCCAGGCATGGCCTTTTCTTGCTCTGTTTATATATACAAAGTGATTTCAGGGCTTATTTCCAAGGGGGTTTGAGTGAGACTGGCACTCCTAAGTCAGTCAGACATTGTGGAAGCCAGCTCTTGTTCACACGGGGGTTTTCCATATTTCCCAAAAAGGTTTCCGATTGTCATGGTGGAGCAGAGTCCAGGGTAGTCCAAAAAGCTGGCTAGACCATCAGGCTCAATGAGGAGTATCAATGGTTCAATGTGTTGTTGGCAGCTGATATCAAGCGGATGTTCCAGGGGTTGGACCTGGGGCCGGTTTTGTTCAACAACTTCGTTCATGGTCTTCATGAGAGGGTGGTTTGCTGAGCTGTGGAGAGAGGTTGATACACTGGAGGAGAGGGAGACTTTATAGCAATTGGAGGATTGGACAAGAAGAAATCTGATGAGGTTCCATGAGGACAAGTGCAGAGTCTTACACTGAATATGGATTAATCCAGCGCATGGCTGCAGTCAACGGACCGACTGACTAGGCAGCGATTTGTCCGAAAAGGATCTGGGGATTACTGTGGATGTGAAGCTGGATATGAGTCAACAGGGTGCCCTTGTAGCCAAGAAAACAACTGACATATTGGGCTGCATTAAGTGTAGCATTGCCAGCAGATCTTAGAAAATGCTTATGCCCCTTTATTTGGCACTGGTGGGGCCACAGCTGGAGTATTGTGTCCGGTTTTGGGTCCCCCATTACAGAGAGGAAATGGTCAAACTGGAAAGAATCCAGCAGGGAGCAAAAAAAACTGGTGAGAGGACTGGAGCATTTGACGTACGAGGAGAGGCTGAGGGAATAGGGATAATTCAGACTGCAGAAGAGAAAAATGAGAGGAGATGAGATAGCAGCCTTCACCTCTCTGAAAGGGGGGAGGGTGTCTGGCAGAGCTCACAGAAGACACCTTGGGATGCTGGCCACTATCCTGATCTTGTTCTAGGTGCCTTTCTGCCTGTTTTATGCCCCCCACCCATCATCCTGTCCTGAAAGGCCCAGTCTTCTTGTCTCCCTGACACAAGGCCCAGGGTTGGGGATACCATCACTTTCACTTGGTGGAGCAAACAGACACTGGACCACTTTAGCACAGGGAGGACAACACCCTGGAAATCAACCCCCAGAAGTGATCAAAAACCCAGATAAATCCACCTTTCTCTGTGTACAAATGTACCCAGTCCAGAGTCACCCGTTTATTCTCTTTCACAATGAAACAGAGAGAGATTCACAGTGGTTGCCCCCCCAAGGCAGTTTCAAAGCCAGCTGAAGATCTAGGGCTGATGGCTTCTCATTCATTAAATAGACTTGACCCCAGTGTGGGAATCTTTTGTTTGCCTGACTTTTCCCATGGAAATTCACCAGCTCCAAATGGATTTCAGGAACTGGTAGTCTGGTCATCTGACTTAGTGAGACCAAGCAGTGCTGCAAAACGTTCTTTTGTTTTCAGTTACAGACTAACATGGCTAGCCCTCTGAAACATTTCAACCCGGGGCTCTTATTCAGAGGAGTTTGTTGAAAGATTTGGTCTTCTGTCCCCCAGCGTGTGGTGTATAGCAGTCACCACAGAATGGACATAGCAATGCCTTACGGTGTACGTCTAGACTACATGGCTCCATTGACGGAACCATGTAAACTAGTTTACCCCGGCATAGGCAAAGAAGAGGGGATTTAAATATTCCCCCGCGTCCTTAAAATAATCATGGCCGCCGCACTGTGCTGACGATCAGCTAATCCAGCACAGCACGGTATTCTAAACGGGGATCAGTCGGCTGGGGAAGCCTTTACTGACCGATCCTGTAAGCCTTGTGTCACCAAATTGCAGTTTCCATACCCTTGGAGGATTTCGCCAGGAAGATGTTTCCAATGGAAAAGTGCCTCCTTCCCCATGCTGGGACATTCCCCACCTCTTCCCTTCTGACCAGTATCAGCATAACTATTCGAACTTGCAGCCTCCTGGGGTTTGCTGACGTCCTGTCTCACAGAGGTGGTGTTGGGTTTGTCAGGAGCTGCCAGTACCGTGTGTGACACTGGTGGGTAATGGATCAGTGGGGCGCCCATTGATCCCTCAGCTTTGGCTGCCAAGAAGCTAATAGCAGAGTCACTCCCACCAGGCGTCCAGATTCACGGATGCTCTGTGAAACCTCAATGAGAGCTGGGCTGTTGGGGTTCAGATACAGCCCAGCCCCCATCTCCCCGCCTTCTTCTGCCAAAAATGGAGCAACCCTCTTGGCCCCCCTGCCCAGGGGCACCTGCTTCCTGTCCAGCTGTGGGCACCCAGCTCCCAGCCATGGCAGACTGGTATCTAGGAAACCCTGCTGCCACATTTTCTCTTTTTTCTTTTCACTAGCTCAGCGCAGGTGTGGGCAATCGCACTGTGGTCATGTGATCAGTGTGATCTGTGGCAAATGGGAGCTGTGATTGCTGAGATCTGTCACCAAGCCGGTAAATACAGAGGGGGAGGCTTCCCAAGAGCTAACCCTGGCAGACCAGATCAGGCCCACGAACCCATATTTACCCGCCTCTGGGCCCACAATACAGAGGATGAACAAACACAGCAGGAGTCTTGGTGTAGGGAGATTTCATTCCTTAGTCCACTTTTTTCTCACACTTTGGTGGTAAACGTGTTCACGCATCGATTGCATTTTGGCCTGGGAGGCCCATGGGTAGTTCCGTAGGCTGAGACTGGAAAAATGGCCTTTTCCTTTTGGGTGCTCCTGTTCTCTTGTGGTGGCACTGGTGATGCAACATCTGACTATCTCATCTAATTCTGTATCCCCCTCTGCAGAAAGAGTGTGGACGCATTGGAGAGGGCCTAGTGCAGAGCAACGAACATGATTCGGAGGCTGGCGCACATGACAAGAGGAGAGGCTGAGGGATTTCAGATTATTCAGTCTGCAGGAGAGAAAAGCGAGGGGGGATTTGAGAGCAGCCTTCAACTACCTGAAGGGGGGTTGCAAAGAGGATGGAGAGAGGCTGTTCTCAATAGCAACAGATGACAGAACTATCAACCATGGGCTCAAGTTGCAGTGGAGGAGGTCTAGGTTGGATATTAGAGGAAGGTGATGAAGCACTGGGCTGGGTTCCCTAGGGAGGGGGTGGAATCTCCATCCCTAGAGGTGTTTAAGTCCCGGCTTGACAAAGCCCTGGCTGGGATGATTGAGTTGGGGTTGTTCCTGCTTTGGGAGGGGGGCTGGACTCCATGGCCGTGTCCAGACTCAGGGGTTTTTTCGGGAAAAGTAGGCTTTTCCCGAAAAAACTTCCCCCGCGTCCAGACTCAAGCCACGTTCTTTCGAAATTATTTCGAAAGAACGCGGCTTTTCTTTCGATGGCGGTAAACCTTGTTTCACGAGGAAGAACGCCTTCTTTCGAAAGCACTCGCTGGGTGCTCTCTTTCGAAAAAGCGGATTGCTCTTTCGAAAGATCGCGTCTAGACTGCAGGCGGATCTTTCGAAAGAGGCTCTTTCGAAAGATGCTTTCGAAAGAGCCTCTTTCGAAAGAAGCCTGCAGTCTAGACATAGCCCATGACTCCTGAGGTCTCTGCTGGCCCTGAGATTCTGTGATTCTATGATTCCTTTTAATTCATTCATTGCTTTTTATTTTGATAGTGACAGAGGTCAGATCTTAGAAGAATGGAGAGTGTTGGCAAACGCCTTCTGTTTCCATTTGATCTCTCTGTACCAATATCCATAGGGCTGTAAGTATCGGAGGAGACAGGGGTGCCTGGCCCCTGAAAAGTGTACAGATAGATAGGAAATGCTACTCGGAGGAACACTGAGGGTGTGTCTAAACTACATGGCTCCATTGACGGAGCCATGTAGATGAGGCTGATTGGCAGAGGGAAATGAAGCCATGATTTAAATAATTGCGCCTTCATTTAAATTTAAATGGCTGCCGCGATCTGCCAACCAGCTGATGATCAGCTGTTTGTCAGCAGATCGGGGCAGTCTGGACGCTCCTCCGTCAACATGAAAGCCCTTTGTCGATCTCCCCCTTATGCCTCGTGGGATGAAGTTTATTGGGGAGGTCGACAAGGGCTTTCTTGTCGACAGGGGAGCGTCCAGACTGCCCCTATCTGCCGACAAACAGCTGATCATCAGCTGGTCGGCAAAGCGCAGCAGCCATTTAAATTTAAACGAAGCCACAATTATTTAAATCGTGGCTTCATTTCCCTCTGCTGATCAGCCTCATCTATATGGCTCCATTGGCGGAGCCATGTAGTTTAGACACACCCTTAGACTCCTAACCCTCCACAGAATTTCATTTCATTTCCATCTGAAGACGTGTTCTTTGTTCACTCACCATCGCAGCAAAATATTTCCCCTAATTTTCATGCTGTACCTGACAACAGAAGAGCCTAGTGAATGGGATGGGAATATGGCACGATTCTGTAGGTGGGGAAGAGATCTGGGGTCACTCAGAAGTTGTTACGGTCCCTGCAGAATCTGGGCACTTGTACCCCTGTATGAATCAGTGAAGTGGAGCGTGGCACTAAAACACCAGGGCTGTGTCTAGACTGGCATGATTTTCTGGAAATGCTTTTAATGGAAAAGTTTTCCGTTAAAAGCATTTTTGGAACAGAATGTCTAGATTGGCACGGATGGTTTTCCGCAAAAGCACTTTTTGTGGAAAAGCGTCCATGGCCAATCTAGATGCGCTTTTGCGCAAAAAAGCCCCGATCGCCATTTTCGCGATCGGGGCTTTTTTGTGAAAAGAAATCTCAGCTGTCTACACTGGCCCTTTTGCACAAAAGTTTTGCGCAAAAAGGGACTTGTGCCCGAATAGGAGCAGCATAGTATTTCTGCAAAAAGCACTGATTTCTTACAGTAGGAAGTCAGTGCTTTTGCGGAAATTCATGCGACCAGTGTAGACAGCTGGCAAGTTTTTCCAGAAAAGCGGCTGATTTTCCGGAAAAACTGGCCAGTCTAGACACAGCCAAGGATGCTATGAAACAGAAAAGTTTAAAAAGTAGGAGAACTACAGGCAGAAACCAAGAAACCAAACAAGAGACAAGGCTAAGTAAGGTCAATTTAGGGTAACCCTCTTTTCCAATCGTCAAGTGGGTCAGGTGAGAGAGAATACATCAATTTGTCTCTATTTTACTGTACACCAACATTTCTCCTTTCATACTCCATGCTGTGTGTGAAATCTACCAATTCTGTAACAGCTTTTCTCAGGAACTGATGGACCTCCTTGTTTCTGAGGCAGTAGATAACAGGATTGATCAAAGGTATCAGGATTGTCATCATGAGAGAAAATATTTTGTACAGGATCGTGGGGAGCGAGAACCATGAAAGCACATAGATTGTAAATCCGCTCACATAGTAAACTGCAACCACAATGAGGTGCGAGGAGCAGGTGGAAAAGGCCTTTTGCTTCCCGCTGCTGGAAGGGATTCTCAGGATGGTGGTGATGATACAAATGTAGGTTGACAGGGTAAAGAGAAAGACCCCAAGAGTTATTGTGACAGATAAAACAAATGTCAGCAGTATCAGAGTCTGGGTCTCGCCACACAACTGACCACCGGATCCAAAATCACAGAAGAAATGGTCAAATTCTTTGGGGCCACAGTATGTGAATTGCAACATGAATGTTTGTACCATCACAGTGTAGGAAATGCTGAATATCCAGCACCCTGCCACCAAGTGGCCACAAACCCTGCTGGTCATCAAAGCAGGGTATCGGAGGGGATGGCAGATCGCTAGGAACCGATCACAGCACATGGTTGTGAGCAACAGAGTTTCGGCAGTGGTGAAGATTCCATAGAAATTGAATTGCACAATGCAGTTCTGCAGAGAAATGGTTCTGTCCCCAGTCACCAGACTGCTAATCAGCCTGGGCAGGGTAGTGGAGACGTAGCAGATCTCCACAGTAGACAAGCTGGCCACGAAGTAGTACATGGGGGTGTGAAGGTGTCGATCAGCCACTACCAGCACAATGCTGAGCAGGTTCCCAGCCACAGTTGCAATGTAGATCACTAGAAAAAGCAGGAAGAGGAGGGGCTGCAGTACAGGGCCGTTCCCAAAACCTACAAGGATCAATTCCACGATGGGCGTTTGGTTTCTTCCTTCCATAATACATGTCTAGAAACAGAAAAGCATCAGATACGCATGGAGCCTTCAACACTCCCCAGGTTTGATCAAGTTAGTGCATCAAATGAGCAATGAGACTGTCGCCACTGGCTGGAGACACATACATATGTCTGTACCTGGGATGTCTGGTGGGTGCCGGCAGTTAGTCTGTGCTGCTGTGGCTACTTTGCTAGTTTTAACATCCGAGCTGAAGGTGCAGTACTCTAAGGGTGCCGGGTGGGAGGAAATTACACTTTTGAGGCTGAGCAGAGATAAACCCCATAATAGAAAAATCCAAACCCCCAAAGTTTGGCATCAGGTCTAGCCAGTATCCACTGTTGCAGCCGTTTCAAAGAAACAAACCCACCATTTGAAAGATGCAGCTAAGAAACAGACAAGGACACAAGAAATCTCCCCTGAACACACCCCGGGGGTTGCACCTGATCTCAGATCCTCCAGGGTCAATTGTACCAACTTTATGAGTGTGTATAGAGGCAGAGCTGAGAGCTACTTTCTAGAAGGAAAAAAACAATTCAGTGCTCCCGGTTTGAAAGATTTCAAAGATATTTGACCAAAGCTCCCAGGTCAGTCTGCTCTCTAGATCTGGAACGCCAAACACCAGCTACACGAAGAAAAATTGAATCCCCTTGCCACATCGGCTCTGAGATTTAAAGGTACCTAAGGGATTTAGGTGCCAACTAGTTTAGAATGTGAAAGGCAGTGTGTCGGAATCACAAAGAAAACACTTACAAAAACACACTTATACACTGTCCACACGCTCACACACACAGAGGCGCTTACGTGTGGACACACACACACACACACACACACACACACACACACACACACACACACACTGTGGGTATGTCTACACTACCCTCCTAGTTCGAACTAGGAGGGTAGTGTAGACATACCCTCAGTCTTTCATACTCACCTCCCAAGACAGACTTGTGATTCTCTTGTAACTTCCTGAAAGACCCATGCATACTTTGTAATTTGACTCTCCCAAAGTGTTCTTACAACTAGTCTGAGCAATTCCTTACTTTGTTTCTATCTCGTACATCTGTTTAATTCCTTGAATAATGGGTTTTCCAATGCCTAACATGTCCTAAATGGACCAATTACCCCTATGGCAAAGTTTTAAAATGTGCATAATACCTTGGAGAATAGTGGTAGAAATGTAGCCGTGTTAGTCTGGTGTAGCTGAAACAAAATACAGGACTATGTAGCACTTTAAAGACTAACAAGATGGTTTATTAGATGATGAGCTTTCGTGGGCCAGACCCACTTCCTCAGATCAAATAGTGGAAGAAAATAGTCACAACCATATATACCAAAGGATACAATTGTGATACACATGTGATTTGTCCTTTTCATGTGTGTTCATTTTTTTTAAATTGTATCCTTTGGTATATATGGTTGTGACTATTTTCTTCCACTATTTGATCTGAGGAAGTGGGTCTGGCCCACGAAAGCTCATCACCTAATAAACCATCTTGTTAGTTTTTAAAGTGCTACATAGTCCTGTATTTTGTAATGCCTTGGAGTGAGGGTTCCTCCGAGTTGTGCCCAGGCATACGTTACCTTGACATTACTGCACATAACGAAATTCATTCTGTACTTGGATTAGACAAACACAGAGGCCATTATCTGATTTGGCCATTATCACCTACTAGCAGCATAATCATGTGCACAGGACAGGGCTGGCTGTGGAAGGGAAGTTGACTGGTGGGGCCGTACAGGTCTGTCGATGGGCACAAAGCAGCCCAACAAACACCAGGCTCCCTTTCATTATCTTGCAACTTGGACAGTGTGACATGGAGGGTGATGAATTGTAAAGGAACTCGCTGCGCCCAGTCGATTTATTGTAAAATACAGTCAAGAGATCACATGGCCAATGTCAGTCACATCATTTGCTGTAACCCAGCACCAATACAGCAGGAGAGGAAGGGAAAGAGCGACAGGGGATGAATCAGTCGACAGGTGCCTGTTCTGTTCATCCCCTCAGAACCACCCAACTTTGGCCAGTGCTGGGAGACAGGGCCCTGGGGCAGATGGACTTTGGACCAGCCCAGTCTGTACGTTCTTACATTCTAAATCCAAGAGCCGCCCATTGCTCTGTCCTAGGCAGGTTTTCCTACAGCTCGTCTGGGCTGGGCTGGACCCCAAGGTCCTACCTGGAGCTGGGGATCCCCTGAGCCTCTGAGCCCCCAGCCTGGGATCCCGCTCGCACTGTGCTGCTGTGGGCAGCTGCAGACCACACCCCACTCGCATGTCTCCTCCCACACCCACACAACAGGGACAGGCCCATCAGCAGGGACACGCAGGGCTCCCTGACTGGACACTGCTGAGGGAAGCTACATTCCAGGTAACCACCAACAGCCCATTGTACGACCCCAGGACTGAACCACCTGAGCCGGATCGAACCAGCAACAGGGAGGAATCTGTTATCCTGTTTGCACCCCCAACGTGGAGAGGAAAATGCCTGTGTCCTAACAAAGGGGAGAATTTTTCCCCACACACATTTCACTTAAAGGCCCACTGGTTTAGGTAACACTACACACCAGGTTATTAACTACAAACAGTAGATTGACGTGGGTCTCAGGAACAGCAAAGCAGATTATCAGCAGCTAACCAGACACACACTCTGCAGAACACACGGGGCAGAGTCAGGAGGAATGAGCAGATTCTCACCCAGAGGGATGGGACCGACTGTCTGGCAGTTTCTCAAGGCACAAGTTACATTTTCTTTGCAGCTTGGGGTGCTCGAGTTTCCAGACACTGGGTAAGACGCCTTCAGCCTGGGTCCAGCCCTTCCCCCGGTCAGTCTGTCTTCCTCAGCGTCCTCTTGTGTGGGGCATGAAAACTAATGATTTCACCCCCTGCCTTATATAGCTCTGGTAAAGGGGGGGGGGGGGGGGGGGGAATCCTTTGTGTCAAAACTGCTCCCTAGACCAGGCTGTGGAAAAACAACATGGGAGGAGGGACCCAAGTTCATGTGGTCTCATCCTCTGACCTCGTACAATCACAACAACAGGTAATTTTAAGCTCTCTGGTGCAGTCTCAGGAAGGCTCCGTCTGTGGGATTTGGGCTTCTCCTGGGGCCTGTTGTTCTCTCTAATGTCTGAAGACAGGTCTCAGGGATCTGTCTGCACTGAAAGCCCCTTCCCAAGTGGGATACCGCTGTGTAAATGCATTGGGAATAAAGATTCACACTCCATATTCATAATGTGAGATACAAAACTAAGGCAGGAATACAAATGGAATAACCAAATTCAGCAAGTCCTAATGTTTCCAATGACACCGAAAAAGCTTCATATTTGTGCTACAGTGGTATCATAATAATCGTTAGTGATGCTACATGGCTAACTGGTTAGCATACAGCTAAGAATGAATCTTGCAGGAATGCTTATTAATTAGTCTGCTCTTTAAAATCCAGTGGTGATTGGCTGGGCTGGTATGGGGCAGCCCCTCACATAGGGGGACTAGCCTGCTGGGTGTCAGGAGCTCACAGCTACAGGGGCAGGGGAGGTGAGGCCGACTGTTTTAAGTATCTGTGGTACCTCAGATTCAGTCATGATAACAGCTCATTAGGAAGCAAAGTTGATGTGGGGTTACCTCAGACCTGTGAGCTTCTGAAAACTCCAGACTGAGTTGGGGAATTTACTCCTGTGGTTGGAAGACAAGACACCTTGGGGTAGATTCCAAAACTGCCTATAGCTTCTTCTGCAAAGCACAGAAAAAACTAGAATCCTAGGGCTGCAAGAGACCTACGAGTCATCAAGTCCAGCCCCCTGGACCAACCCTAACTAAATGATTCCTGCCAGGGCTTTGTCAAGCCAGAACATCAAAATCTCTAGGGATGGAGATTCCACCACCTCCCTTGGGAACACATCCAAGTGCTTCCCCAATCTCCAACCTAGACCTACCCCACTGTAACTTGAGACCATTGCTCCTCGTTCTGCCATCTGTCAGCACTGAGAACAGCCTCTCTCCATCCTCTTCAAACCCCCCTTCAGGGAGTTGAAGATTGCTCTCAAATCCACCCTCTCTCTTCTCTTCTGCAGACTAAACAAGCCCAAATCGCTCAGCCTCTCCTCACACGTCCTGTGTTGCAGCCCCCGAATCATTTGGTTGCCCTTCACTGGACCCTCTCAAATGTGTCTACATCCTTTCTATAGTGGGGGGCCCTGAACTGGGCACAATACTCCAGATGTGGCCTTCTTTGCTACACAAGCACCCCGTTGACTCATCTCCAGCTTCTCATCCACTGGAAATCCCAGGGCCTTTTCTGCTGAACTGCTGCTTAGCCGGTTGGTCCCCAGCCTGTAACAATGCTTGGGATTCTTCCATCCCCAGGAGAGACTCTGCCCTTGTCCTTGTTGAACTCCATCAGAATTCTTTGGATGTAATCCTTCAATTTGCTTAGGCCTCTCTAGACCCTGTCCCTGCCCTCCAACGTATCAACCTCTCCCCCTAGCTTAGTGTCATCTGCAAACTTTCTGAGGGTGCAACCCCTCCTCTCATCCAGGTCATTCATGAAGATGTTGTAAAATACTAGCCCTAGAACTGATCCTTGGGGCACTCCACTTGACACCGACTACCAACCACACATTGAGCTGTTGATCACTAACCCTTGGGCCTGACAATCTATCCAGCTTTCAATCCATCTTAAAGTCCAATTATCCAATCCATACTTCCTTTACTTACTGGCTACTTGACGTTATGGGAGACAGTATCAAAAGCTTTGTTAAAGTCAAGGTAGATCACATCCACAGACTTCCCCTGTCCTCAGAGCCAGTTACCTCATCGTAGAAGCTAACTACAGCTGGCCTGTGCCAGCAGATGAGAGTTCATGGGGCTATTTCATTGCTGTGTAGATTTCTGGACCATGGAATTTAGGACCCTGTGATGTGGAAGGGCCCAACACCTTGGGTTGCAGCTCAAGTCTGAATGTCTTCACAGCCGTAAAACATAATCTCAGCTTGAGTCAGTTGGCATGGGCCTGGAGTGGCCTTTCCTTGCTCCGTTTACATAGCCAATGTGATTTCAGGGCTTATTTCCAAAGGGCTTTGAGTGGGACTGACACTCCTAAGTCAGTCAGACACTGGGGAAAACCAGCTCTTGTTCACACGGGGGGTTTCCACATTTTTCCATCCATTTTTCCTGTTAAAGAATTATCAGTAAAATGACCATTTTCTGTGGGCTTCCCAAAAAGGATTTCAGATTGTCATTGTGGGGCAGAGTCCAGTGTAGTCCAGGAAGCCAGTGAGATCGTCGGGCACAATGAGTTGTATCAGTGGTTCAACGTGTAGTTGGCAGCTGATTTCAAGCGGATGCTCCAGCGCTTGGTCCTGTAGCTGGTTTTGTTCAACAGCTTCATTCATGGTCTGGATGAGGGGATGGTTTGCACCCAGAGCAAGCTGACAGAGGACACTGCACTGTGGAGAGAGGTTGATACAGTGGAGGAGAGGGTGATGAGGTTCCACAAGGACAAGTACAGAGTCCTACACAGAATACGGCTGAATCCCAAGCACAGCTACAGGCTGGGGACTGACGGGCCAAGGAGCAGTTCTGCAGAAAAGGCCCTGGGGATTCCAGTGGATGAGAAGCTGGACATGAGTCAATAGTGCGCCCTTGTAACCAAGAAGGATAATGGCATATTGGGGTCCCTTAGGCTATGTCTAGACTGCAAGCTTCTTTCAGAGATCTTCCGAAAAAGCTTATTTTGGAGAGAGTCCACACAGCAAAACATTGGACTCTATCTCACTGAGGCTGTGTCCAGACTCCATGCCTCCGTCGACGGAGGCATGTAGATTAGCCAGATCGGAAGAGGGAAATGAAGCCGCGATTAAAATAATCGCGGCTTCATTTAAATTTAAATGGCTGCCCCGATCTGCCGATCAGCTGTTTGTCGGCAGATCGGGAGAGTCTGGACGCGATGCCCCGACAAAGAAGCCTTTCTTCATCGACACAGGTAAGCCTCGTGAAACCAGGTTTACCTGTGTCGATGAAGAAAGGCTTCTTTGTCGGGGCATCGCGTCCAGACTCTCCCGATCTGCCGACAAACAGCTGATCGGCAGATCGGGGCAGCCATTTAAATTTAAATGAAGCCGCGATTATTTTAATCGCGGCTTCATTTCCCTCTTCCGAGCTGGCTAATCTACATGCCTCCGTCGACGGAGGCATGGAGTCTGGACACAGCCTGAGAGATGTGCTTAAAGGGACCCCTCTGGACAGCTGTTTCCCTGTTTCTGCTGCCTGCTTGCCTACCCCTCAGAGGGACAGCAAAGCTTTAGCAGTGTGTGCTCTTTGCACCCAGCTTTTGGACACCATAGCACACTCCTTGCTTTCTTCTTCCTCATAGAAAGAGGTTTACCGCTGTCAGAAAAAAACATCAGCTCTTTCAACTTATCGTCAAAAAAACACAATAGCAGTGTGGACTGAAGTTTTGGTTTTCTGGAATAACACCTGCTATTCCAGAAATATCCTGGTGTAGACATACCATTAGGAGTAACATTACCAGCAGATCTGAGGAAGTGATTATTCCCCTCTGTAATGGGACAGACTGCCTCTGCCCCTCCGAGGAAAATCCACTCCGCACTGACCCGGCAGTCGCACTCACGCTCCTTGGGGCAGCCTGGGGCATGCAGAGACTTTGCCCACCGTGCATGGCTGCGGTGGCCCAGCTGAGCGGCGGGGGCAGGGTTAGATGTGTGAGTGGGATGTGGTGGCAGGAGATGCCAGCGTCGATGGGGGGGGTGACGTCAGCATGGGGTCAGGGACGCAAGGACATGAGGAGGGTCAGTGGGTGAGGTCAGGAGGCAGGAAGGTTAAAAGGGAGGTGAGTTCCAAGGACGGGGGGGGGGGGGGAAAGAGGAGGCGGATTTGGCACAGAGAAAGGGAGAGGAAGGGAGAAAGGCCAGACTACGGGGTAGGAAGCAGCCCAGGGCAGGGCCTGGAGGTATGGCTGGCTAGCCAGTGGGTTGCGGGTGAAAACCCCCACCGGCTGGGGGCCTGTGAGAGAGGGTGGGCCCAGGCCCCCCTACCCCATGGCCTCCCATAAGGGGAGGCACCATTGAGAGAGACACCGGATACTTGTGAGCCCCAAAACCCTCCTTCTGGGGGCAGTAGGACAGTGAGTATATGGGGGCCACCCATATATTGAACTGACTGGTGGTCCCCGCACCTCAACACCCTCCATTTGGCACAGGTGCGGCCACATCTGCGTCCAGTTTTCAGGCCTCCATGACAGAGACGATATGGAGAAATGGGCAAGAGTCCAGCAGGGGGCAAAAAAGTGATGAGGGGGCTGGAGCACATGTCCTATGAGGAGAGGCTGAGAGTACAAGACAAACAAGGCTGTATCCAGGTTGTAGTGTTGATCACTGAGCCATTGAATTTCCAGGGCACAAGGATTGACACTTCACATTTCTACCTTCATACATGAGATGATCTCGAGAATGTAATAATAATATAAGGAGATATGTCTCAGCCAATGGTCAGGGCAGTGTGTGTGTGTGTGTCACACCCAAGTCTTGTGCTGAGACACAAGGTCCTGTCACAGCGGGCAGCCTAGGAGGCTGAAGGGCGCCCCGAAAAGTTTAACATCTGTGTCTTTACTGCTAGGACTGGGGTCCTGTCGCGGAGGGCAGCCAACAGGCTGACAGACGCCCCAGAGTTTATAGGAAAAGCTTATTACATCTCAGATTTTAACTGCTAGGATACAGGATCCCTTTGCAGCCGGCAGCCTAGGGAAGGCTGAGAGATGCCCCTACGGATCTGTCCCCTGGAAGCGACAGGATCCAAATGCCCACCTCTTCCTATATCTTTTTTTTTTTAATAATGGAGATTGCCTATCTCCTAGAACTGGAAGGGACCTTGAAAGGTCATCGAGTCCAGTCCCCTGCCTTCACAGCAGGACCAAGTACCATCCCTTATGACCGGCTGGAGTTCTTTCAAATTGTGCTTGGTTCTGTTACAGCAGCTGAAGGAGTCAGGTTAAAGCTTAAACAGTTACAGGTTTATTAAAGAAGCTTATAAATCAGATGGTTACAATGGCTATTGGGTACAAACGTGTGCCTTCAGCGATAGGTTTTCCCTTTCCTTCAGTGAGACCTATGTGGCAGGGTCAGGCCGGGAAGCTGCTGCAGACAGGGAAAAAGGCAGCTCCCAAAGGGTAAAAACCTGAAAGTAGAAGTGGAGGGCTGCAGGCCGATGAGATGCAGTTGGGGGGAGATGGCTCAGACAGACTGGGGCCAGCTGACTCCTCTGCTGGCTAATGGAGGGCCTTTAAAAGCCTTCACAGATGGAAGCTGGGGAGAGTGAGAAGATGGAAGGGAGGGGTGGAGAGACAGGGAACAAAAAGTTAGAGAGAACAATCAATAAGTGCAGTAGGCAAAAGCAGCTCAGGAGGAAGTCTAAACAGGCCGGGCTCCCGACCAAACTCTGGGGTGAGGAGCAAGAGGCCTGCCCAGTAGTGGTCTGGATAAGAGGGGCCCTTGCTTCACATACTGGATCAAATGGTCCTTGGAGGACTTTGCTTTCCAATGGAAATGCGCCTCCTTCCCTGTGCTGGGCATTCCGCACCTCTTCCTCCTGTCTTCTATCAGCATCACTATTCGCACGTCCAGCCTCCTGGGGTTTGCTGCTGTCCTGTCTCAAAGAGGCGGTGGTGGGTTTGTCAGGTGGAAAGGGATAACAAGTGGAGTTCCTCAAGGGTCTGTTTTGGGACCCGTACTGTTCAATATCTTCATCAATGATGTAGATATTGGGATAGAGAGTACGCTTATTAAGTTTGCAGATGACACCAAACTGGGTGGGGTTGCAACTTCTTTGGAGGATAGGGACATAATTCAAAATGACCTTAGCAAGTTAGAGAAATGGTCAGAGGTAAACAGGATGAGGTTTAATAAAGAGAAATGCAAAGTGCTCCACTTAGGAAGGAACAATCAGTTCCATACATACAAGATGGGAAGCGACTGTCTAGGAAGGAGCATGGCGGAAAGGGATCTAGGGGTCATAGTGGACCACAAGTTGAATATGAGTCAACAGTGTGATGCTGTTGCAAAAAAAGCAAATATGATTCTAGGTTGTATCAACAGGTGTGTTGTAAGCAAAACTTGTGAAGTCATTCTGCCACTCTACTCTGCACTAGTTAGGCCTCAGCTGGAGTACTGTGTCCAGTTCTGGGCACCACATTTCAAGAAAGATGTGGAGAAATTGGAAAGGGTACAGAGAAGAGTGACAAGAATGATTAAAGGCCTAGAGAACATGACCTATGAAGCCAGGCTTCATGAAGTGGGCTTGTTTAGTTTGGAAAAAAGAAGATTAAGGGGGGACATGATAGCGGTTTTCAAATATCTAAAAGGGTGTCACAAGGAGGAAGGAGAAAATTTGTTCCTCTTGGTTTCTGAGGACAGGAGAAGGAGTAATGGGCTTAAAGTGCAGCAGGGGAGGTTTAGATTGGACATAAGGAAAAAATTCCTAACTGTCAGGGTGGTCAAATATTGGAATAAATTGCCAAGGGAGGTGGTGGAATCTCCCTCTCTGGAGATATTTAAGAACAGGTTAGATAGACATCTGTCAGGGATGGTGTAGACGGAGCTTGGTCCTGCCTTGAGGGTGGGGGGCTGGACTCGATGACCTCTCGAGGTCCCTTCCAGTCCTATGATTCTATGATTCTATGATCTCACGTAAGATTGTCAGTGTTCTTGTGGAATTATTATGCTTTTGCACAAAAGGGCCAGTGTAGAAAACGCGGTATTGTTTTGCGCAAAAAAGCCCCAATGGTGAAAATGTTGATCGGGGCTTCCTTGCGCAAAACCACGTCTAGATTGGCACGGATGCTTTTCCACAAAAAAGGGCTTTTGCAGAAAAGTGTCTGTGCCAATCTAGAATAGTGATAGAAATGTAGCCGTGTTAGTCTGGGGTAGCTGAAGCAAAATGCAGGACAATGTAGCACTTTAAAGACTAACAAGATGGTTTATTAGATGATGAGCTTTCGTGGGCCAGACCCACTTCCTCAGATCAAATAGTGGAAGAAAGTAGTCACAACCATATAGACCAAAGGATACAATTAAAAAAATGAACAAATATGAAAAGGACAAATCACATTGCAGAACAGGAGGGGGATGCAGGGGGGGGGGGGAGGAAGGAAGGTAAGTGTCTGTGAATTGATGATATTAGAGGTAGGGAGAGTGGGATGTTTGTGAGTTAATGGTATTAGAGGTGATAATTGGGGAAACTATCTTGGTAATGGGTGAGATAGTTCAAATGTTTGTTGAGTCCTTGTTGGCAAGTGTTGAATTTTAACATGAATGACAGTTCAGAGGATTCCCTTTCAAGTGCAGATGTAAAAGGTCTTTGTAGCAGAATGCAGGTGGTCAAGTCATTGAGAGAGTGTCCTTTCTGGTTAAAATGGCAAGAAACTGTTTTCTCTTTGTGATCTTGTCTGATATATCTTTTGTGGGCATTAATCCTTTGGCGAAGTGTCTGAGATGTTTGTCCAATGTACATAGCAGACGGACACTTTCGGCACATGATAGCATAGATTATATTTCTGGATGCGCAGGAATATGTGTTCTTGATCTTATAACTCACTTGGTTAGGTCCAATAATGGTATCAGCAGAATGAATATGTGGACAAAGCTGGCAACGGGGTTTGTTGCAAGGGAAGGTACCAGGGTTGGCATTAGTGTGGTATGTCCTGTGGTGGTTGGTAAGAATCATCTTGAGGTTAGGTGGTTGTCTATAGGAGACTATGGGTCTGTCTCCCAGAGCCTTTTGGAGTATGGTATTCTGTTCCAATATAGGCTGTAGTTTATTGATAATGTGTTGGCCAGGTTTAAGTTGGGGGTTGCAGGTGATGACAAGTGGTGTTCTATTGTTGGTTTTCTTGGGTCTGTCTTGAAGTAGATGGTTTCTAGGTATTCGTCTGGCTCTTTCAATTTGCTTTTTTATTTCTCTGGGTGGGTAGTTGAGATTTATAAATGCTTGGTAGAGATCCTGAAGCTTCTGGTCTCTGTCAGTGGGATTAGAGCAGATGCGGTTGTATCGAAGGGCTTGGCTATAGACGATGGCTGCGCTCGCCGCCCCGGTGTCACTCTGCAGTGTAACGTCCCTGCGCTCGCTGCCCCGGTGTCACTCTGCAGTGTAACGTCCCTGAGCTCGCCGCCCCGCTGTCACTCTGCATTGTAACGTCCCCGCGCTAGCTCCCCACCCCGGTGTCACTCTGCAGTGTAACGTCCCCGCGCTAGCTCCCCACCCCGGTGTCACTCTGCAGTGTAACGTCCCCGCGCTAGCTCCCCACCCCGGTGTCACTCTGCAGTGTAACGTCCCCGCGCTAGCTCCCCGCCCCGGTGTCACTCTGCAGTGTAACGTCCCCGCGCTAGCTCCCCGCCCCGGTGTCACTCTGCAGTGTAACGTCCCCGCGCTAGCTCCCCGCCCCGGTGTCACTCTGCAGTGTAACGTCCCCGCGCTCGCCGCCCCGGTGTCACTCTGCAGTGTAACGTCCCCGCGCTCGCCGCCCCGGTGTCACTCTGCAGTGTAACGTCCCCGCGCTCGCCGCCCCGGTGTCACTCTGCAGTGTAACGTCCCCGCGCTCGCCGCCCCGGTGTCACTCTGCAGTGTAACGTCCCCGCGCTCGCCGCCCCGGTGTCACTCTGCAGTGTAACGTCCCCGCGCTCGCCGCCCCGGTGTCACTCTGCAGTGTAACGTCCCCGCGCTCGCCGCCCCGGTGTCACTCTGCAGTGTAACGTCCCCGCGCTCGCCGCCCCGGTGTCACTCTGCAGTGTAACGTCCCCGCGCTCGCCGCCCCGGTGTCACTCTGCAGTGTAACGTCCCCGCGCTCGCCGCCCCGGTGTCACTCTGCAGTGTAACGTCCCCGCGCTCGCCGCCCCGGTGTCACTCTGCAGTGTAACGTCCCTGCGCTCGCTGCTCTGGTGTCACTCTGCAGTGCAACGTCCCCGTGCTCGCCGCCCCGGTGTCACTCTGCAGTGTAACGTCCCCGCGCTCGCCGCCCCGGTGTCACTCTGCAGTGTAACGTCCCCGCGCTCGCCGCCCCGGTGTCACTCTGCAGTGTAACGTCCCCATGCTCGCCGCCCCGGTGTCACTCTGCAGTGTAACGTCCCCATGCTCGCCGCCCCGGTGTCACTCTGCAGTGTAACGTCCCCGTGCTCGCCGCCCCGGTGTCACTCTGCAGTGTAACGTCCCTGCGCTCGCTGCTCTGGTGTCACTCTGCAGTGCAACGTCCCCGTGCTCGCCGCCCCGGTGTCACTCTGCAGTGTAACGTCCCCGCGCTCGCCGCCCCGGTGTCACTCTGCAGTGTAACGTCCCCGCGTTCGCCGCCCCGGTGTCACTCTGCAGTGTAACGTCCCCGCGCTCACTGCCCCGGTGTCACTCTGCAGTGTAACGTCCCTGCGCTAGCTCCCCGCCCCGGTGTCACTCTGCAGTGTAACGTCCCCGCGCTAGCTCCCCGCCCCGGTGTCACTCTGCAGTGTAACGTCCCCGCGCTAGCTCGCCGCCCCGGTGTCACTCTGCAGTGTAACGTCCCCGCGCTCGCCGCCCCGGTGTCACTCTGCAGTGTAACGTCCCCGCGCTCGCCGCCCCGGTGTCACTCTGCAGTGTAACGTCCCCGCGCTCGCCGCCCCGGTGTCACTCTGCAGTGTAACGTCCCCGCGCTCGCCGCCCCGGTGTCACTCTGCAGTGTAACGTCCCCGCGCTCGCCGCCCCGGTGTCACTCTGCAGTGTAACGTCCCCGCGCTCGCCGCCCCGGTGTCACTCTGCAGTGTAACGTCCCCGCGCTCGCCGCCCCGGTGTCACTCTGCAGTGTAACGTCCCCGCGCTCGCCGCCCCGGTGTCACTCTGCAGTGTAACGTCCCCGCGTTCGCCGCCCCGGTGTCACTCTGCAGTGTAACGTCCCCGCGCTCGCCGCCCCGGTGTCACTCTGCAGTGTAACGTCCCCGCGCTCGCCGCCCCGGTGTCACTCTGCAGTGTAACGTCCCCGCGCTCGCCGCCCCGGTGTCACTCTGCAGTGTAACATCCCCACGCTCGCCGCCCCGGTATCACTCTGCAGTGTAACGTCCCCGCGCTAGCTCCCCACCCCGGTGTCACTCTGCAGTGTAACGTCCCCGCGCTAGCTCCCCACCCCGGTGTCACTCTGCAGTGTAACGTCCCCGCGCTAGCTCCCCACCCCGGTGTCACTCTGCAGTGTAACGTCCCCGCGCTAGCTCCCCGCCCCGGTGTCACTCTGCAGTGTAACGTCCCCGCGCTAGCTCCCCGCCCCGGTGTCACTCTGCAGTGTAACGTCCCCATGCTCGCCGCCCCGGTGTCACTCTGCAGTGTAACGTCCCCGTGCTCGCCGCCCCGGTGTCACTCTGCAGTGTAACGTCCCTGCGCTCGCCGCCCCGGTGTCACTCTGCAGTGTAACGTCCCTGCGCTCGCTGCTCTGGTGTCACTCTGCAGTGCAACGTCCCCGTGCTCGCCGCCCCGGTGTCACTCTGCAGTGTAACGTCCCCGCGCTCGCCGCCCCGGTGTCACTCTGCAGTGTAACGTCCCCGCGCTCGCCGCCCCGGTGTCACTCTGCAGTGTAACGTCCCCGCGCTCGCCGCCCCGGTGTCACTCTGCAGTGTAACGTCCCCGCGCTCGCTGCCCCGGTGTCACTCTGCAGTGCAACGTCCCTGCGCTCGCTGCCCCCGGTGTCACTCTGCAGTGTAACGTCCCCGCGCTCGCCGCCCCGGTGTCACTCTGCAGTGTAACGTCCCCGCGCTCGCTGCCCCGGTGTCACTCTGCAGTGCAACGTCCCTGC
The DNA here is from genome assembly GCF_049634645.1 of Pelodiscus sinensis. Lineage (NCBI taxonomy): Eukaryota > Metazoa > Chordata > Testudines > Trionychidae > Pelodiscus > Pelodiscus sinensis. Next base: position 10,135,583 of record NC_134740.1, on the reverse strand, counting down.
GCTCGCTGCCCCCGGTGTCACTCTGCAGTGTAACGACCCCACGCTCGCCGCCCCGGTGTCACTCTGCAGTGTAACGTCCCTGCGCTCGCTGCCCCGGTGTCACTCTGCAGTGTAACGTCCCCGCGCTCGCCGCCCCGGTGTCACTCTGCAGTGTAACGTCCCCGCGCTCACTGCCCCGGTGTCACTCTGCAGTGTAACGTCCCCGCGCTCGCCGCCCCGGTGTCACTCTGCAGTGTAACGTCCCCGCGCTCGCCGCCCCGGTGTCACTCTGCAGTGTAACGTCCCTGCGCTCGCCGCCCCGGTGTCACTCTGCAGTGTAACGTCCCCTCGCTCGCTGCCCCCGGTGTCACTCTGCAGTGTAACATCCCTGCGCTCGCTGCCCCGGTGTCACTCTGCAGTGTAACGTCCCTGCGCTCGCCGCCCCGGTGTCACTCTGCAGTGTAACGTCCCCTCGCTCGCTGCCCCGGTGTCACTCTGCAGTGTAACGTCTCTGCGCTCGCTGCCCCCAGTGTCACTCTGCAGTGTAACGTCTCTGCGCTCGCTGCCCCGGTGTCACTCTGCAGTGTAACATCCCCGCGCTCGCCGCCCCGGTGTCACTCTGCAGTGTAACGTCCCCGTGCTCGCCGCCCCGGTGTCACTCTGCAGTGCAACGTCCCCGCGCTCGCAGCCCCGGTGTCACTCTGCAGTGTAACGTCCCTGCGCTCGCCGCCCCGGTGTCACTCTGCAGTGTAACGTCCCTGCGCTCGCCGCCCCGGTGTCACTCTGCAGTGTAACGTCCCTGTGCTCGCCGCCCCGGTGTCACTCTGCAGTGTAACATCCCCACGCTCGCCGCTCCGGTGTCACTCTGCAGTGTAACGTCCCCTCGCTCGCTGCCCCCGGTGTCACTCTGCAGTGTAACATCCCTGCGCTCGCCGCCCCGGTGTCACTCTGCAGTGCAACGTCCCCTCGCTCGCTGCCCCCGGTGTCACTCTGCAGTGTAACATCCCTGCGCTCGCCGCCCCGGTGTCACTCTGCAGTGTAACGTCCCCGTGCTCGCCGCCCCGGTGTCACTCTGCAGTGTAACGTCCCTGCGCTCCCTGCCCCCGGTGTCACTCTGCAGTGTAACGTCCCCGCGCTCGCCACCCCCGGTGTCACTCTGCAGTGTAACGTCCCTGCGCTCGCCGCCCCGGTGTCACTCTGCAGTGTAATGTCCCTGCGCTCGCCGCCCCGGTGTCACTCTGCAGTGTAACGTCCCCCGCTCGCAGCCCCTGGTGGCCAATGGGGAATCTCTCCTTCCAGCAGGTGGGGGCTGGGGTGTGGCTGGAGGCCAATGCAGGCCCAGGAATCCCCAGCGCCCTTCCCCACCCAGCTGGAGGGGGGCACCTGGACTCCAAAGCTGCCTCTTGACAATTTCCCCAACTGCATGAGCTGGAGTTGGGGGAGGAGGGGCTGGTGTCTGGGACCTCTGACCCCTGGACATGTCCAAACTCACTGGAGGCAGGAACCAGCCTGTTCTGCTCCAGCCCGCCCTCCCCGAGGGGAAGCCACCATCTGATGAGCCCAGCCTCAGACCCCTTGGCCCTCCATGCCCCCTGCCAGTAACCCACTGCCCCAAGACCAGGAGTTTTGCTCCCCTCATTTCTTGCTGTAAGGTCCCCCCTTTCCCATCCAGAACCCACCAGATCCCGGCCCTGAGCCCCCCACCTCTTCACATCACTTTCCTGAGCCTCTCTTGCCCTCTGGCTTTCCCCACATCAACCCCTGCTCTTAACCCTTCATCATCCCCACCCCCTGACCGGACCCCCCCAGAGCTCACAGCCCCCTGCTTTGACCTCACCTCCTGCCCTCACTCCTGGAAGTCCCGCCCGTGCCCTGGGCCCGTCCACACTCAAGCTGCTTCCCTGACTCCTGCACCCCACCATGCTCTGCCTTAAGCCCCCCTGCCTTGATTTAATGCACCCTGACCCCTGCCCTCAGCCCCCCCAACATATCCCCTGCCCTGAGCTCCCACCCCTTGGCCTAGAATGGGGATCAGTGGCCATTGGGAGCTGTAGTCTCCAGTAGCTGTCATCTGGCCCATAAATACAGAGGGGAGGCCTGATAGAAACTAACCCTGGCAGAGCAGATCGGGCCTGTGGGCTACGACTCACCCACCCCTGGTCCCACCAATATGAAGCAGGAACCTGCAGAGCAGGGAGAGTTAGTGGAGAGAGGTTTTATTGTTGGGTTTGCTTTTTTTCTGACTCTTGGGTGGTAAAATCAATTGCATTTCTGCCTGGGAGGAGGGAGGCCCATGGGCAGCCGTGTAGGCTGAGAAGGTGAAAGTTGTCGGTTCCTGTTGGGTGCACATGTCATGTTCTTTTCAATTCATTCGTTTCCTTTTGTTTTGGTGATGAGAGAAGTCAGAGCGAACGAGCCCCGAAAATTCTTTCCAACCAACTTCTGTTTGCATTTCAACTCTGTATCAATACCTGTACTGCTACCTCTGTGGACCGAGACCCGAGGTGCCTTAATGCTGACAAGTGTATGGACAGGCAGGAAATGCCACTTGGAAGGACACTAAAACTCCCACCCTGCACAGAATGTCATATTTTGTTTTCCCGCCTACAGTTCTGTTCTATTTTCACTCCCTGTGGTGGCAAAATATTTCCCCTTCTTTCCAAGATGTTATTGACAACGGAAAAGCCCAATCAAAGGGATGTAAACGTCGTTGGATTCAGTAGGTGGGGAGGAGATCCAGGATCACTCAGAAGTTGTTAAGCTCCCTGCAGAATTCGGGCACTTGTGTTTATACACAGATCAATAAAGTGGAGGGCCTCACAAAAATGCACAGCTGATATGCAAAAGCTCAGAAAATTGGACACGACCAAGCACAAAGCAAGGAATCAAGCAAGGAACAAGGTGACATAAGGTCATTTAGGGGGAACCCTTTTGTCAGGGAATCAAATGGGGCACGTGTAAGGAAATATTTCAGTTCATCTCTATTCTACTCGAAGTCTTTCTTTGTGCTGTCACACTCCAGGCTTGTGTCTGAAAGCAACTAGTGCCACACGAGCTTTTCTCAGGGACTGATGGACCTCCTTGTTTCTCAGGCAGTAGAGAATGGGGTTGAGCAAAGGGACCATGACAAAGAACCAGACGTCAATTACTTTCTGGAAGATCGGATCAATCACTGGAAATGCAGATACTGTTAGTATGGTCCCATAATAAATTCCAACCACAATGAGGTGGGAGGAGCAGGTGGAAAAGGCCTTTTGCCTCCCGGTGCTGGAAGGGATTCTCAGGATGTTGACAATGATACAAATGTAGGTCAACAGCGTGAGTAGTAAGATGACAACATTTGATATGACACTGACAATGAATGTCACCACATGCATTGTCTTGATCTTGGAACCACAAAAGGGACGATAAACACGTCCAAAATCACAAAATAGAATCTCAAGTTCTTTGGCTCCACAGTATGTTGATTGCAGAATGAAAGCTTCTAGCATGATACTGTAAGCAATGCCATAAATCCAGGCCCATGCCATCATGTGGCCACACACCCTGCCGTTCATCAGAGCAGGGTAACGGAGGGGATGGCAGATCGCTAGATACCGATCAATACACATGGCCGTGAGCAGGTTGCATTCTGCATTGGACAGGATAATATAGACATTATATTGCACAATGCAGTTCTGCAGAGAAATGGTTCTGTCCCCAGTCGCGAGACTGGCCAGCAGCCTGGGCAGTGTGGTTGAGACGTAACAGATCTCCACAGTGGACAAGTTGGCCACGAAGTAGTACATGGGGGTTTGAAGTTGCCGATCAGCCACCACTAGCACAACGATGAGGAGGTTCCCGGCCAGAGCTGCAAGGTAGATGACTAGAAACAGCAGGAAGAGGAGGGGCTGCAGTTCAGGGCCGTTCCCAAACCCAAGAAGGATCAGTTCCTTGAAGAACGTTCCATTTCCTCCTTCTGCTTTCTCCATAATTCGTATCTAGAAACTGAAACACATCAGACATTCAGGCTGTGCTGTTGCCTACCTGGCCAGAAACCTGGAAACCCTGGGTCTCTGCCTTTCCTTTAGAGAAGGAGCTTCCAGCAGAGGGGATCCAAGAGCAGGGCACCTCGCTGAGATACAGGAACCTCCCCCCAAACTACTTTCAGGCTGGGATTTTGAAATATCTTCATCATGTCACTGTCATTTCAGCTAGTGCTGAGGACATAACAAAAGTCAGTGGATTGTAACTGAAAGTATTTAAATTTCAAACGGGGGGGTGTCTGCCCTGCACCTGGGCGGTGTCTTTCCCAGCTGGGTAACATCCACTAGCTTTCATCAATTAGCAACATAAAATTAGCAGTGAGAACCCGGCAGCGCGAGCAGCGGATTGGGACACACCCTGGGTGCATACCTGGGGTCTCAGGTGGGATTGGGTTGGGGGAGCTATTCTGTGCTGCTGAGGCTACACTGCTACTGTTAGCACCAGAGCTCAGCCAAAGGGGGAGTGTGTTGCTCTAAGGGAGCAGGGAATCGCACTCTTGAGGTTACTACAGATATCCCCCCTACCACAAACACTGGGACCCGAAGTCTTTCCATGAAGGTCTTGCCAGTATCTGCTGTGGCAGAAGATTGAAAGAAAGAAAATTCCACGATTGGAAAGATGCAACTGAGAAACAAAGAGAGAACAGGACACAGAAAAGACTGAACCCTAAGCAAACACTGTGGGCTACCCTCTGACCTCGGATGCTCCAGGGTCAATGGCATCAGGTTTCCAGGAAAGTTTCCAGGTGGAACGAAGATCTCCTTCTGGGAGAACAACTCAGTGGTCCCAGGTTGAAAGATTTCAAAGATTCTTGGCTAAAGCTCCCAGGTCTGTCTGATCTGTCGGCCTGGCACTCCAAACACAGGCCATTGCGAAGAAAAACTCAAGCACCTTGTTGACATCAGCCATGAGTTTTAAAGGAAACTAAGGGATTTAGGCCCCGCTATCAGCGTGAAAGAGAGCTGGGCATTGATGTGCACCCACACTTCAGGACGCTGTGAAACCAGCAAGGGGCTCCTTCACGAAGGGTGTGTTCCCCCAAAGCTACACACAATGCTTATTGATAGGTAAAGCTTATTGTCATCAGGCACGTCCAACACAGGCCACATGAAAATAAATTCAGTCACCTTGTTGACATCAGCTGTTAGCTTTCAAGAAAACTAAGGGATTTAGGCACCAACCAACTATCAGTGCGAAAGAGAGTTGGGCACCTGATACCCATATTTCAGGTCTTTGTGAAACCAGCACGGGGCTCCTTCAAGGGAAGGTGTGTTCCCACAAAGCTACACACACACTGGGTCATTCAGTGTCTCGCTCGCACACACACACACACACACACACACACACACACACACACACACACTTTGTGTATCTTAGAAACACAGCCTCCAAAAATACACTCATACACCGTCCAGTTATATCATGCAAGCACGTGCCCATGTACACACACACAAAACCGAACAAGCACCAGGCTCTCTTTGATGTTGCAACCCGGACAGTGTTACATGGAAGGGGGTGAATTGTACAAACAATCGCTTCACCTGGTTTGTGTGGGAGAAAAATCAAATAACTCCAATTGTGTCTAAAGGGGAGACTGTGCATGAAATCAAACCTCTCTAAAAGAAAACTGCTGTAAGGGTTAAAAGTTTTCCAGGCCTCTCTCCCTGTAACAGAGAGAAATCAAATTAACTCTAATCAAGACCCTTACAATGCCTATCTCAAGTTCATGGATACTCCTGGTCTGTCACAATTTGTCATGTAAACCCTTATCTTTGTCACGGTTTGCCTTGTAGACTCCTCCACTCACGTTCTCATGTACCTTTGTTCTGTAAAACTTACTTCTAGCATTCCTGGTGTGAACAGAAACGTCTCAGAGTACTTCTGCTGAGACTTTGATATGTTAAAGAAAACAATCAACAACTAAACTGTCTGAGTATACTGTATAGCGAATCCCTGAACCTGTCTCTCAGGGCTGCTGCTGTAGCTGTCAGCCTGCACGCATGCATAATAAAGTTTTCCTTCTAGGTTTCTCTCCTGCCTCACTGCTTTGACCTCCAGCCTCGGACCCTTCTGGGGGCTCTGTACCCCAGGGGAGCGAGATTTCCCCCACATTTGTAAAACAGAGTCTAGAGATCACACCCCCAACGCCAGTGACACGTCACAAGAGAAAGGGAACAACCGACAGGGGAGGAATCGGTTGATATTTCTCTGTTCTGTCAATTCCTCCAGAAGCCCCTGGCATCGGCCAGTGCTGGGAGTGAGCGCAGTAGGGGGAGGGGACCTTTGGACCGGCGCAGTCTGGCCATTCTCACGTTCAAAATCCAAGAGCTGCCCATTGCTCTGTCCTAGTCAGGTCGAACCACCCACAGGGAAAAATTTGTTAATCTGCTCACACCCCCCGATGTGGAGAGGAAAATGCCCAAGTGTGCTAACCGGGGGAGAATTTCCCCCATTCGTTTCACTGGTTTGGGTAACACCACACACAAGGTTATTAACTACAAACAGTGGATTGATGTGGGTCTCAGGGACAGCAAAGCAGATTATCAGCAACTAACCAGACACAAGCTCTGCAGAACACACGGGGCACAGCCAGGAGGAACAAGCAGATTCTCACCCGGAGGGATGGGACCGGCCGTCTGGCAGTTTCTGAAGTCCCAAGTTGCATTTGCTTTGAGGTGCTCAGGTTTCCAGACACTGGGTAAGACACCTTCAGCCTGGGTCCAGCCCTTCCCCCAGGGCAGTCTGTCTTCCTCAGCTTCTTCCCAGCGTCTTCTTGTGTGGGGAGTGAAAACGGATGATTTCACCCCCTATCTTATATAGCTCTGGCAAAGGGTGGGGTCCTTTGTTTCAAAACTGCTCCCCGGACTGGCTGGGAGGAGGGACCCAGAGTCCTGTGGTCTGGTCTGATGACTTCATACAATCACAACAACTGTTAATTGGTCTCTCTGAAACAGTCTCCATCTGTGGGATTTGGGCTTCTCCTGAGGCCTGTGCTTCTCCCTAATGTCTCATTCCAGGGCTCAGGGATCTGTCTGCACTGACAGCCCCTTCCCCAGTGGGGTACCGGTGTGTGAATACATTGGGAATAGAGATTCATGCTCCGTATTCACAATTTGAGATAGAAAACTGAGGCAGGACTACAAATGGGATCATCAAATTCAGCAAATCCTGATGCTCCCAATGACATTGTCAATGCACCGTCTTGCCAAAAATGCTTTGTATTTCTGCTACAACGACATCACAGTAATGGGTAGGGAGGTTCCAGGTGTAACCAGTCAGCGTACCGGTAAGAAGGAGTCTTACAGATACCCTGACCGATTAGCCTGCTCTTGTCTGTGAACTCCAGAGCTGACTGGCCGGGCCAGACCAGAGCACCCCTCACAGGGAGGGACTGGCCGGTCGGTGATCAGGAGCTTATGGCCCCAGTAGGAGTGGGCTGGGATGGACGGTTCAGGGATCTGTGTTACCTCATAACCCAACCATCCAATCGATGCCTTTAGGAGCAAAGGTGACAGGGGGTTAGCTCAGCCCTAAGGGCCTCTACCCCCAGGCTACACGGGGGGATTTTACTCTGGTGGTGGAAAGTCAAGACACATTGGGTTGGATTCCAACACTGCCTAAAGCCACATCTCTTCATGGAAGAAAAACAGCAGCTGGCCTGTGGCAACAGACGAGGGTTCATGGGGCTGTTTCATTGCTGGAACGAGGGATCTAGGCCCGGTGATGTGGAAGGGTCCCAGACCTTGTGTTGCAGCCCCAGCCTGAATGTCTTCTCAGCAATAAAACTTCACCTCAGTGTGAGTCAGCTGGACGGGCCAGAGGTGGCTTCTCCTTGCTTGGTAGACGTGTCTGAATCACGTCAGCCATTGCTCACACTGGGTGTTTCAACCATCAATTTCCTTTGAATGAAATCGGGTGTTCAGTGAAATGCCCGTGTGGTGTGGGCTTCCCAAAGAGGGTTCAGACTGTTAGCCTGGAGCAGAGAATACCCCAAATCCATAGCACCCGGCAACCAGCCAGACAACATGAGGCATGAACAACTGGCTACTCAAAGGCTCTTTTCTCGCTGCAATGCTTCCTAAGAGTCACCCACCTGCGAATGTCCCCAGCTCAGTGCAGGGGCCAAGGCGTGGGTGGTGGAGGAGTCAGGGTTTGGGAGAGGAACACTGAGGGCAGGGGGGTGGGGGCACTGGAAAAAGAGCAGGGGTTGGGTGTGTGTTGGGGGGTCATGGCAGAGGGTGAAGTTTGCCAGAGAGGGGTGGGCTCAAGGCAGGGGTGGGGTGTTCAAGGCAGCTCAGGGAGTTGCGGGGAAAGGGTCTCAGGATTGGGGGTGTAAGAGTCAGCACAAGGAACAAGGTCTCGGGAGAGGGTGAGGGGTACACTCGTCCAAGCAGGGAGCTGGTGTGGGGGAGGTCATGTCATTGGGAGGTGCAGAAGGAGGACAGGTGTTGGGGTGCTCAGAGGAATGGGGCAGCCACGCCAGGGAGAGAGATGCTAGCAGGGCTGGGGTGTGTCCCCAAGCATTCCCCCTCGGCTCTTGTCCGCAGAGCGGGGTGGGGGAGGAAACCGAGGGCTACGTAGTGAATACAAGCAGAGAGAGGGTAAGTTTAGAAGATAAGATACACAAAGAACAAGTTAAAAATCACTTAGGAAAGTTAGATGTCAGCAAGTCACCAGGTCCTGATGAAATGCATCCCAGGATACTCAAGGAGCTGATAGAGGAGGTATCTGAGCCTTTAGCTATGATCTTTGAAAAATCATGGAAGACAGGGGAGATTCCAGAAGAGTGGAAAAGGGCAAATATTGTGCCCATCTATAAAAAGGGGAATAAGAACAACCCAGGAAACTACAGACCGGTCAGTTTAACCTCTGTCCCAGGGAAGATAATGGAGCAGGTAATTAAGGAAATCATATGCAAACACTTGGAAGGTAATAAAGTGATAGTGAATAGCCAGCATGGGTTTGTGAAGAACAAGTCATGCCAAACTAATCTGATAGCTTTCTTTGATAGGCTAACGAGCCTTGTGGATAAGGGAGAAGCAGTGGATGTCATATACCTAGACTTTAGTAAGGCATTTGATACGGTCTCGAATGACATTCTTATTGATAAACTAGGCAAATATAACTTAGATAGGGCCACGATAAGGTGCGTGCATAATTGGCTGGATAACCGTAGTCAGAGAGTTGTTGTTAACGGTGCTAAATCCTGCCGGAAAGGGATAACAAGTGGAGTTCCTCAAGGGTCTGTTTTGGGACCCGTACTGTTCAATATCTTCATCAATGATGTAGATATTGGGATAGAGAGTACGCTTATTAAGTTTGCAGATGATACCAAACTGGGTGGGGTTGCAACTTCTTTGGAGGATAGGGACATAATTCAAAATGACCTTAGCAAGTTAGAGAAATGGTCAGAGGTAAACAGGATGAAGTTTAAAAAAGAGAAATGCAAAGTGCTCCACTTAGGAAGGAACAATCAGTTCCATACATACAAGATGGGAAGCGACTGTCTAGGAAGGAGCATGGCGGAAAGAGATCTAGGGGTCATAGTGGACCACAAGTTGAATGTGAGTCAACAGTGTGATGCTGTTTCAAAAAAAGCAAATATGATTCTAGGTTGTATCAACAGGTGTGTTGTAAGCAAAACTCGTGAAGTCATTCTGCCGCTCTACTCTGCACTAGTTAGGCCTCAGCTGGAGTACTGTGTCCAGTTCTGGGCACCACATTTCAAGAAAGATGTGGAGAAATTGGAAAGGGTACAGAGAAGAGCGACAAGAATGATTAAAGGTCTAGAGATCATGACCTATGAAGCCAGGCTTCATGAACTGGGCTTGTTTAGTTTGGAAAAAAGAAGATTAAGGGGGGACAGGATAGCGGTTTTCAAATATCTAAAGTGGTGTCACAAGGAGGAAGGAGTGGGCAATCCCTCTGTGGACGTTCACCAGGGTTAACCCCTGGTGAGCCCCAGCTGCTAAATTTAGATGCAGTTTCCACTGGTGCGCCCATTGGAGACGGAGGCCTGTTAGACATTTCAGGTCTTTGTTAAAACAGCAAGGGGCTCCTTCAAGGGAGGTTGTGTTTCCAAAAAGCTACACACACTGGGTCATTCAGTGTCTCACACACACAGGGTATGTCTACCATACTACTAGTACAGCTAGTTCGGATTAGGAAGCCTAATCCGAACTAGCTACTCCGTGCCGCGTGTAGCCGCGCGGCACGGGATTCGAACTGCCGGCATTTAAAAAATGGCGCCGGCCGGCTTTATGCAAATGTTGCCCGGGAAATTCAAATCCCGGGCTTCATTTGCAATTGCGGTATGCCTACATTACCCTCCTATTTCGAATTAGGAGGGTAGTGTAGACATACCCACAGAGACACTTTATGTAGCTTACAAACACAGTCTCCAGAAACACACTCAGACACTATCCAATTATATTATGTGTGCACGCATGCACACACTCAGGGTATGTCTACACTAGCTCGTTAATTCGAGCTAGGTAGACAAATGAGGCGACCGGAGTTGCAAATGATGCCTGGGATTTATATATCCCGAGCTTTATTTCTATGTTCCCGTCCGGTCGTCACTTTGAAATTTCAGTAGCCCGAACTCACCGCCGCACGTCTACACACGGCAGTGAAAAATTAATTCAAACAAAGTCCTTAGTTTGAATTAACTGTTACTCCTCATTCCACAGCTGTTATTTTGAATTAACTTCAATAGCATCTACACATGCAAACCGCTATTTCAAATTTAAGGACTTAGTTCGAATTTACATTTCACTGCTAATTTCAAAATGGCGACCGGACGGGAACATGCAGATAAAGCCCAGGATATTTAAATCCCAGGCTTCATTTGCAACTCCGGTCGCCTCATTTGCCTACCTAGCTCAAATTAACGAGCTAGTGTAGACATACCCTCAGAGTGTCTTTTCCATTTCCTGCTTGTAATTTCCCCAAAGGCCCATCTAGTCTCTTTCATTCGATTCTCCCGAACTGTTCTTTTAGTGGATTCTTAACTGGTCTGTGCAATTCCTCATTTTGTTTCTCTCTCGTACTTCCATTTAATTCTTTAGGTGGTGAATTCCATAATGCCTGACATGTCCTGGATGGGTGTAGTGGGACACTATTTGAAATCCCAGGAGTGGGTGGGCGTGAGCCCGCCCACTTCTAAAAGTCCATCTCCCAGCCTTGCGGGAGGGATGACTGGCCCTGGGCTTCAACTGATTCCTTGGGACAAATGAGAAAAACAACGTCAAGGGGAGCCGGTGAAAGGTTTAGAACAAGGGAGCCAGCTCGGGACACTGAGCTGAGAACCCCAGACAGTGAGCTCTGCTCCTCACAGCTGTCGATAGAACCAGTGGACACTGCTCAGAGGATACATGAAACCAGGGTAGAACGGAAATAGGTTCCACAGTTGCAGAGCGCCCCTCATCCTGCATCCTCCTCCTACTGCTATAGATGGCAGCTTTCACTAGGGCCAGGAAGAGGTTAACGAGGAGGCCTCATGACTTTGTGGGGACATGGATTGGGGAAAAGTGCAGCCAGAACCTCAATAAGAGTTCCTGGAGGTTTCTGGAGGTGCCAGAATAGGGGCTGCAACCTGGCCTGTTCCAGATAGGCATGTGCCAGGTTTTTCCTCATGCCCTCTAATCATTTTGGTTGCCTTCCGCTGGACTTTCTCCAATGCGTCCACATCCTTCTGCAGACTAAAAAGACCCAACTCCCTCAGCCTCTCCTCATAAGTCATATGATCCAGCCCCCATTTTGGCTGCCCTCCGCTGGACCCTCTCCAGTGAGTCCACATCCTTTTTGTAGTGGGGGGCCCAGAACTGGACACAATACTCCAAAGGTGGCCTCACCAGAGCCAAATAAAGGGGAATAATGACATCTCTGGATCTGCTGGAAATGCTCCTCTTAATGCAACCTAATATACCATTTAGAATAGTGATAGAAATGTAGCCGTGTTAGTCTGGGGTAGCTGAAGCAAAATGCAGGACAATGTAGCACTTTAAAGACTATCAAGATGGTTTATTAGATGATGAGCTTTCGTGGGCCAGACCCAGTTCCTCAGATCAAATAGTGGAATATGCCATTAGCCTTCTTGGCTACAAAGGCACACTGTTTACTCCTATCCACCTTCTCATCCACTGTAACCCTCAGGTCCTTTTCTGCAGAACTACTACTTAACTGGTTGGTCCCCAGCTTGTAACTATGCTTGGGATTCTTCCGTCCCAAGTGCAGGACTCTGCACTTGTCCTTGTTATCTCATCAGATTTTTTGTGACCCAATCCTCCAATTTGTCTAAGTCACTCTGGACCCTATCTCTACCCTCAAGCGTATCTACCTCTTCACCTAGATTAGTGTCATCTGCACACTTGCTGAGGGTGCAATCCATCTCCTCAATCAGGTCATTAATAAAGATATTTAACACGACCAGTCCTAGAACTGGAACTTGGGGCACTCCACTAGAAACCGACCGCCATCCTGACATCGAGCCGATGATCACGACCCGCTGGGCACAGACTTCTAGCCATCTTTCTAGCCATCTTACCGTCCATTTATCCAATCCACATTCCCTTAATTTGCTGGCAAGAATATTGTGGGAGACCGTATCAAAAGCCTTGCTAAAGTCAAGGTATATCACATTCACTAACTTTCCCACATCCACAGAGCCAGTTATTTCCTCATAGAAGCACCTCTTTTCCCTCATGTAATTGACAACAGACGAGCCCACTCAATAGAATGGGAATATAATAGGATTCAGCAGGTGGCGAGGAGATCCAGGAATGCTCAGAAGATCAGCTCCTTGCACAATTTGGGCACTGGCATTTATGTACAGATCAGTGAAGCGGAGCTCGACACGAAAATATTCGGCTGGTAGGAGAGAGAAAAGCTGAGAAAATAGGAGACTCACAAACACAAAGCAAGGAATCAAGAAAGAAACAAGGTGACATGAGGCCATTGAGGATGATCCCTCTTGTTAGGGAGTCAAATGAGCCACGTGTAAAGAAATATTTCAGTTCATCTCTATTCTACTCTATGTCAAAATTTGTCTTTTGCACTCCATGCCTGTCTCTGAAAGCAACTAGTGCCAGAAGAGCTTTTTTCAGGGACTGATGGACCTCCTTGTTTCTCAGGCAGTAGAGGACAAGATTGAGCAAAGGGGTCAGGAAGAGGAACCAGACAGACATTATTTTGTGGAGGATCGGAAGAGGGTCAATCACTATATCTACATAGATGACCTTTACACTCACATAATAAATGACAAGAACAGGGAGGTGGGGGGGGGGAGCAGGTAGAAACGGCCTCCCCATCCTGTGACGGATTCTCAGGATGTTGGTGATAATGGAAATGTAGGACACCAGTGTCACTAGAAAGATCCCAAAATTCAATATGATAGTGAAAGCAAATAACATCAGTCGCAGAGTCTTCGTGTGCGCATCACAGAAGGCCCCTTTAATGGCTGCAAAATCACAAAAGAGAATGTCACTTTCTTTGGGACCACAGTATCTTAATTGCAGAATGATCATTTGTAGCCTGATGCAGTAGGAAATGCCTAATATCCAGGCTCATGCCACCATGTGACAACAGACCCTGCCTTTTCATCAGAACATTATAGCGGAGGAGATGGCAGAACGCTTGATACTGATCAATACATATGGCCATGAGCAGGAGACATTCTACATTGGCAATGATCATATAGAAATCAAATTGCAGAAAGCAGGGGAGCAAGGCATGTAGATCCTGGAGGGTCTGTCTGCTCATCATGGCTGGGGAAGCTGGGCAGGAGGAGAGTCACTGGCAGGAGAGAGGAGTTCCTCAGGAACGGAGGAGTGCCTCATCATCAGGGAGCATGCCCAGACTTCCCTTCATCCAGCAAAAGCAGCCATCTGTGATGATTCATCACCATGTGCTCCATTGTTCCTAGTCTTCTTCAAACACTCTCACACTTACGCTCTGGGGAGAATGCAGCGTAGAGCATGTTACAAGCAAGCTGAGTTACAAAGATGACAAAATTGCAGCTTACAGTAAAAGTAAAAGTTACAAAGATTACAAAGTTTGACAAAGATCACAATGAGTTGCAGTTTAAAACCTTAGAATGTGCTACATTCAACTTTGTGTAGTTTCAGAAAATGCATGTGTATAAATGAAGTAAGCTCAGGCACAGGCTTTTTTTTTATGCAACAGTCTTCTGTGGCCTCTTGCTCATAGAAAGTGCTCTATCGGTAGTCAGTATAAATGCTATAAAGTTATCTTACAGGCCAATAGGAAGTCATGTGACTTATCTCACAATGATCTGGAAACTCTAGATCAGAACAGATTGTCCTGGTGACAAATCATTGTACAGGCTCTTCATTGCGTTGAGAGTCAGTTTAGCTTCTCACCAATAGAATCACAGAAGATGAGATCTGTCAATAAATGGCTCAGTCCAAGAGAGGAAGAATTTATACAGACACTGGGGAAAATCAGCTCTTGTTCACATGAGGCAGGAATACAAACGTGATAATCAAATTCATTAAATCCCAATGTTTCCAATGACACTAAATGCGCCATTTTACAAAAATGCTTCATATTTCTGCTTTAAGAATATCACAGTAATGGGCAGTGATGTTGCATGAGGAACTAGTCCGCGTACCGGTAAAAAGGAGTCTTACAGGTACCCTTACCTATTAGCCTGCTCTTGTCTGTTAACTCCAGAGCTAACTCTCCAGACCAGACCAGAGCATCCCTCACACAGAGGGACTGGCCAGTTGGTGATCAGGAGCTTATGGCCCAAGTGGGCGTGGCCTTGGACGGACTGGTCTGTGATCTGTGTTACCTCATAACCCAACCATCCAATCAATGCATTTAGGAGCAAAGGTGACGCTGGGTTAGCTCAGCCGTGGGGTCCTGTAAACCCCAGGCTACGGGGCGGGGGGGGGGGGGGATTTCACTCCTACACTTGAAAGACAAGACACCTTATGGTGGATTCCAAAACTGTCTAAAGCTGCTTCTCCATGACACAGAAAAACTAGAATCCTAGGATCCCAGAACTGGAAGAGTCCTCAAGAGTCATCGACTCCAGTCACCTGGCCAGGGCAGGAACATCCCTAACTAAACCATCCCAGCCCGGGCTTTGTCAAACCGGGACCCACTCCATTGTGTCCACATTGGTTTACAGTGGGGGCCCAGAATTGCCTCTTCAGATGTGGTGTGTAGTGGGGCACTATTTTGAAAAAACGGGAAGGTGGGAGAGTGGAGCCTGCCCACTTCAGAAAGCCCCTCCCCCAGCCTTGTGGGAGGGAAGACCAGACCCATGTTTGACTAATCACGGGTACAAATCATTACTAAAGGGTTGTGGGGGTGGGGGTCACAGGGTCATAACAAGGGACGGATAGGGAAACCACGTAGAGAACCCCGGACAGTGCCCACTGCTCCTTAACGCTGTTGATGGAGCCAGTGGACACTGCTCAGAGGAATTCTGCCCGGATGTGTGACACAAAGGGAGAATGGAAATAGGTTCCACAGTCGCAGAGAACCCCCTCTCTCCCATCTAGCATCCTCCTCCTGGTATTATGTATAGCTGCTTTGGCCAGGGCCAGGAGGAGGTTGATGAGGAGGTCTCTCAACTTTGTGGGGCCAGGGATAGGTGTGCATATATAGAAAGATGAGGAGAAAAGTTCAGCCAGAACCTCAGTAAGAGGTTCCGGAGGAGCCGGAGTAGCAGCTGCAACCTGGAGCATTCCAGGTACATGTGTGCCAGGTTTTCCCTCACGCAGCAAAAGGGGCAGGAGTCCGGGATGGGGGTGAACTGCACCCAGTACACACCCATGCTCACAGCTCCATGAAGGAGCCTCCAACTAATGTCCCCAACGGCTTGCAGAATTAATGTGGAATACACGTTGTTCCATCGGGTATCCCCACCCTCTACACGTCTTAAGTTGTCCTGCCACTTGCTTTCTGGGCAGGACACAAGAGTGAGTAAATGTAGAGTGTGGAGCAGGTTCGGAAACAGACCGACTGCAAATCCTGCAGCTGGCTGGGAGTCAAGGGGTGGGGATGCTGGGGAGGCGGCCTGTGGAACAGAGGCCTGATAACAATGGACAGAGGGTCTGCAGGAAGGAAGGGCTCTTGCAGGGCTCTCTGCCAGAAATCGAGAGTGGACCAGGATCTCCGGGGCCATGTTCGGGGTTTTGAGACGGTGCTGGAGCATGGACAGGACCAGCTGATTTAGCACCAGCATCCTCCCACAAAGGAGCAGCCCTGTTTATCTCTGTACCTCTCACCAACCCTGGCCTCCAAACCTTGCCAGTTCTCCGGCAGAGAGGGATGCATGGCGGATAGAAAAACATCCAGATAAAGCAGCGGACACGTGCTCCACCTCATGCCCTGAAGCATGGGTGGGAGGGAGTCTGCCTGCGACCCGTCCCAGTCCACCAGGCCAGAGCTCTTGACCCAGTTGACCGGAGTGGAGGAGGCCTCTGAGTAGACAGTTTGGCAGGCCTCCACCCACGCCAGGATGCCCGGGTCCTGGACCACGAGGAGCATGTCATTGGTGTATGCTGACTGAACCAGTTACAGCCCCGTCAACCTCCTATGGAGGAGAGAGAGGAAGGGCTCGATTGCCAGACGTACCACTGGCCCGACAGTGGACACCCCTGACGTAGTTCACACCCGAAGCTAACCAGGTCGGTCAGGGTCCAGTTGAGCCTGAACAAACATTCCGCGATGGCATACAGCACCTGGAGAAAATCCACAAAATGGGGTTCGACGTGGAAGGCCTGCAGAGTGCCGAGGAGATACCCATGGTCCACCCTGTCAAGCACCTTTTCCTGGTCCAGGGACAGGAGAGCAAACGACAGACCGTCTCTAAATCCCTCGACAACACCCACACGTAAGGCACCCGGGCAGATGACACAACAGCATGTGGGGGGGCTGTACAGTAAAGTCCCTGCGCTCGCTGCCCCGGTGTCACTCTGCAGTGTAACGTCCCCGCGCTCGCTGCCCTGGTGTCACTCTGCAGTGTAACGTCCCCGCGCTCGCCGCCCCGGTGTCACTCTGCAGTGTAACGTCCCCACGCTCGCCGCCCCGGTGTCACTCTGCAGTGTAACGTCCCCGCGCTCGCTGCCCCGGTGTCACTCTTCAGTGTAATTTCCCGGCTCTCGCCGCCCCCAGTGTCACTCTGCAGTGTAACATCCCTGCTGGAGTTGGGGGAGGAGGGGCTGGTGTCTGGGACCTCTGACCCCCGGACATGTCCAAACTCACTGGAGGCAGGAACCGGCCTGTTCTGCTCCAGCCCGCCCTCCCCGAGGGGAAGCCACCATCTGAGGAGCCCAGCCTCAGACCCCTTGGCCCTCCAAGCCCCCTGCCAGTAACCCACTGCCCCAAGACCAGGAGTTTTGCCCCCCTCACTTCTTGCTGTAAGGTCCCTCCTTTCCCATCCAGAACCCACCAGATCCCTGCCCTGAGCCCCCCACCTCTTCACCTCACTTTCCTGAGCCCCTCTTGACCCCTGGCTTTCCCCACATCAACTCCTGCTCTTAACCCTTCATCAGCCCCACCCCCTGACCGGACCCCCCCAGAGCTCACAGCCCCCTGCTTTGACCCCACCTCCTGCCCTCACTCCTGGAAGTCCTGCCCCGCCCTGGGCCCGTCCACACTCAAGCTGCTTCCCTGACTCCTGCACCCCACCATGCTCTGCCTTAAGCCCCCCTGCCTTGATTTATGCACCCTGACCCCTGCCCTCAGCCCCCCCAACATATCCCCTGCCCTGAGCTCCCACCCCCACCCCTAACTCCGGAATGCCACACGGCCTGCAGAAAGCCCCTCCCACCTCCTAGCTCATGTCCTAATGTCTGCACCCCCACATCCTGCCAGAAACCCCAGTCCCTGCTCTGACTCCTCCCCCTCCCTCACCCTGTCCTGTCCCCAAACCCCAGAGCCCTGCCCCAGTTCCTGCACCCACCACTCCCTGCTCAGAGACCCGCCCTCCATGCTACCTCCTGCCCTTCTTTCTGCAATACCCAGGGGCAGGAGGGCTGAGGACATGGGGCTGAGGTGAAGGAGTGAGGGCGGGGGGTGGAGGACTCAGAGTACAGGGATAGGTGTGGGGGAGGGGCTCAGGCTGGGTAAAAGGAGGTGCAGGTGGTCAGGGCAGGGCGGGGGGGTCAGTAGTGATGGAGTTTCCCAGGACTGACTGTGGCTGCAACCGTGGCAGGGCTGTGACAGCTCCATTTTCCAGATGCTGGTTTGCCCTGTGGGGCTGGGCTGCCAGGTCTCTCCCTCGTCCTGTGGGATGTGGGGAAAATGCCAACGAGGGGGAAACACTCTTGCCCCTGGTCCCTTTGCCTCCTGTCCCGTTGGGGGCATGCCCCTCCCAGCCGCGGCAGAGTGGCACCTGGGAGACCCTGCTGCCACCTTTCTCTTTTTTTCCCTTCTATCGCCCAGCCCAGGGATGGGCGATCGCTCTGTGGTTGTTCTCCAGGGTTAGCCCCGGTAAGCCCCGAATGCTGAATTTTCCTGCAGAGACTCAGGTACCCGCGAGTGCAGCTTCCATTGGCCGGGGGTCCCCATTCCTAGCCAATGGAGCAGTAGGAAGCAGTACAGAGAAGAATACACGTTCCCATAGCTCCCCTTGGCCTAGAATGGGGATCAGTGGCCATTGGGAGCTGTAGTCTCCAGTAGCTGTCATCTGGCCCATAAATACAGAGGGGAGGCCTGATAGAAACTAACCCTGGCAGAGCAGATTGGGCCTGTGGGCTACGACTCACCCACCCCTGGTCCCACCAACATGAAGCAGGAACCTGCAGAGCAGGGAGAGTTAGTGGAGAGAGATTTTATTGTTGGGTTTGCTTTTTTTCTGACACTTGGGTGGTAAAATGTTCGCACATCAATTGCATTTCTGCCTGGGAGGAGGGAGGCCCATGGGCAGCCGTGTAGGCTGAGAAGGGGAAAGTTGTCAGTTCCTGTTGGGTGCACGTGTCACGTTCTTTTCAATTCATTCATTTCCTTTTATTTTGGTGATGAGAGAAGTCAGAGCGAATGAGCCCCGAAAATATTTCCAACGAACTTCTGTTTGCATTTCAACTCTGTATCAATACCTGTACTGCTACCTCTATGGACAGAGACCGAGGTGCCTTAACGCTGACAAGTGTATGGACAGGCAGGAAATGCCACTTGGAAGGACACTAAAACTCCCACCCTGCACAGAATGTCGTATTTTGTTTTCCCGCCTACAGTTCAGTTCTATTTTCACTCCCTGTGGTGGCAAAATATTTCCCCTTCTTTCCAAGATGTTATTGACAATGGAAAAGCCCAATCAAAGGGATGTAAACGTCGTTGGATTCAGTAGGCGGGGAGGAGATCCAGGATCACTCAGAAGTTGTTAATCTCCCTGCAGAATTCGGGCACTTGTGTTTATACACAGATCAATAAAGTGGAGGGTGTCACAAAAATGCACAGCTGATATGCAAAAGCTGAGAAAATCGGATATGACCAACCACAAAGCAAGGAATCAAGCAAGGAACAAGGTGACGTAAGGTCACTGAGGGCAAAGCCTCTTGTCAGGGAATCAAATGCGCCACGTGTAAGGAAATATTTCAGTTCATCTCTATTCTATTCAAAGTCTTTATTTGTGCTGTCACACTCCAGGCTTGTGTCTGAAAGCAACTAGTGCCACACGAGCTTTTCTCAGGGACTGATGGACCTCCTTGTTTCTCAGGCAGTACAGAATGGGGTTGAGCAAAGGGACCATGATAAGGAACCAGACGTCAATTACTTTCTGGAAGATCGCATCAATCACTGGAACTGCATACTTTGTTATTACAGTCCCATAATAAATTCCAACCACAATGAGGTGGGAGGAGCAGGTGGAAAAGGCCTTTTGCCTCCCGGTGCTGGAAGGGATTCTCAGGATGTTGACAATGATGCAAATGTAGCTCACCAGGGTGAGTAATAAGATGAGAATATTCGATATGATACTGTAAATGGATGTCACCAGTTGCATTGTCCTGATGTTGGCACCACAAAACGGACGATAAACACGTCCAAAATCACAATATAGAACGTCAAGTTCTTTGGCTCCACAGTATATTGATTGCAGAATGAAAGCTTCTAGCATGATACTGTAAGCAATGCCATTAATCCAAGCCCAGGCCACCATGTGGCCACACACTCTGCCGTTCACTAGAGCAGGGTAACGGAGGGGATGGCTGATCGCTAGATACCGATCAATACACATGGCCGTGAGCAGCAGACATTCTGTATTGGACAGGATAATATAGATATTAAATTGCACAATGCAGTTCTGCAGAGAAATGGTTCTGTCCCCAGTCGCGAGACTGGCCAGCAGTCTGGGCAGAGTGGTGCTGACGGAGCAGATCTCCACAGCAGACAAGTTGGCCACAAAGTAGTACATGGGGGTGTGAAGGTGCCGATCAGCCACAACTAGAACAACGATGAGGAGGTTCCCGGCCAGAGCCGCAAGGTAGATGACTAGAAACAGCAGGAAGAGGAGGGGCTGCAGTTCAGGGCCGTTCCCAAACCCAAGAAGGATCAGTTCCTTGAAGAACGTTCCATTTCCTCCTTCTGCTTTCTCCATAATTCGTATCTATAAACTGAAACACATCACATATTCAGGTTGTGCTGTTGCCTACCAGGCCAGAAACCTGGAATCAATGGGCGTCTGCACTTCAAAAATAAAATTGTCCATAACCAGAAGAAGACTCATTTCATTTAGATAAGGAGCTTCCAGCAGAGGGGATCCAAGAGCAGGGCACCTCGCTGAGATACAGGAACCTCCCCCCAAACTACTTTCAGGCTGGGATTTTGAAATATCTTCATCATGTCACTGTCATTTCAGCTAGTGCTGAGGACACAACAAAAGTCAGTGGATTGTAACGGAAAGTATTTAAAGTTCAAACGGGGGGGTGTCTGCCCTGCACCTGGGCGGTGTCATTCCCAGCTGGGTAACATCCACTGGCTTTCATCAATTAGCAACATAAAATTAGCAGTGAGAACCCGGCAGCGCGAGCAGCGGATTGGGACACACCCTGGGTGCATACCTGGGGTCTCAGGTGGGATTGGGTTGGGGAGCTAGTCTGTGCTGCTGAGGCTACACTGCTACTGTTAGCACCAGAGCTCAGCCAAAGGGGGAGTGCGTTGCTCTAAGGGAGCAGGGAATCGCACTCTTGAGGTTGTCTCCAGATATCCCCCCTATGACAAACACTGGGACCCGAAGTCTTTCCATGAAGGTCTTGCCAGTATCTGCTGTGGCAGAAGATTGAAAGAAAGAAAATTCCACCATTGGAAAGATGCAACTGAGAAACAAAGAGAGAAAAGGACACAGAAAAGACTGAACCCTAAGCAAACACTGTGGGCTACCCTCTGACCTCGGATGCTCCAGGGTCAATGGCATCAGGTTTCCAGGAAGGTTTCCAGGTGGAACGAAGATCTCCTTCTGGGAGAACAACTCAGTGGTCCCAAGTTGAAAGATTTCAAAGATTCTTGGCTAAAGCTCCCAGGTCTGTCTGATCTGTCGGCCTGGCACTCCAAACACAGGCCATTGCGAAGAAAAACTCAAGCACCTTGTTGACATCAGCCATGAGTTTTAAAGGAAACTAAGGGATTTAGGCCCCGCTATCAGCGTGAAAGAGAGCTGGGCATTGATGTGCACCCACACTTCAGGACGCTGTGAAACCAGCAAGGGGCTCCTTCACGAAGGGTGTGTTCCCCCAAAGCTACACACAATGCTTATTGATAGGTAAAGCTTATTGTCATCAGGCACGTCCAACACAGGTCACATGAAAATAAATTCAGTCACCTTGTTGACATCAGCTGTTAGCTTTCAAGGAAATGAAGGGATTTAGGCACCAACCAACTATCAGTGAGAAAGAGAGTTGGGCACCTGATGGCCTATTGTATACCCGTATTTCAGGTCTTTGTGAAACCAGCAAGGGGCTCCTTAAGGGAAGGTGTGTTCCCACAAAGCTACACACACACTGGGTCATTCAGTGTCTCGCACACACACACACACTTTGTGTAACTTAGAAACACACCCTCCAAAAATACACTCATACACCGTCCAGTTATATCATGCAAGCACGTGGCCATGTACACACACAAAACCGAACAAGCACCAGGCTCTCTTTGATGTTGTAACCCGGACAGTGTTATATAGAGGTGGGTGAATTGTACAAACAATCGCTTCACCTGGTTTATAAAACAGAGTCTAGAGATCACACCCCCAACGCCAGTGACACGTCACAAGAGAAAGGGAACAACCGACAGGGAAGGAATCGGTTGATATTTCTCTGTTCTGCCAATTCCCCCAGAAGCCCCTGGCATCGGCCAGTGCTGGGAGTGAGCACAGTAGGGAGGGGACCTTTGGACAAGCGCAGTCTGGCCATTCTCACGTTCTAAATCCAAGAGCCGCCCATTGCTCTGTCCTACGCAGTTTTTCCTACAGCTCGTCTGGGCTGGGCTGGCCCCCAAGGTCCTACCTGGAGCTGGGGATCCCCTGAGCCTCTGAGCCCCCAGCCTGGGATCCCCTCGCACTGTGCTGCTGTGGCCAGCTGCAGACAAGGTCCCATCCCCGCACTTCTCCCCGCACCCACACAGCAGGGACAGGACCATCAGGAGGGACACACAGGGCTCCCTGACTGGACACTGCTGAGGGAACCACCGGTAGCCTAGGGTTCCACCCCAGGACTGCACCGCCTGAGCCAGGTCGAATCACCAACAGGGAGGAATTTCTTAATCAGCTCGCACCCCCCGACGTGGAGAGGAAAATGCCCACGTGTGCTAACTGGGGGGAGAATTTCCCCCATTCGTTTCACTGGTTTGGGTGACACCACACACAAGGTTATTAACTACAAACAGTAGATTGACGTGGGTCTCAGGGACAGCAAAGCAGATTATCAGCAACTAACCAGACACAAGCTCTGCAGAACACACGGGGCACAGCCAGGAGGAACAAGCAGATTCTCACCCGGAGGGATGGGACCGGTCGTCTCGCATATTCTCAAGGCCCAAGTTGCATTTGCTTTGTTCTTGGGGTGCTCAGGTTTCCAGGCACTGGGTTAGACGCCTTAAGCCTGGGTCCAGCCCTTCCCCCAGGTCAGTCTGTTTTCCTCAGCTTCTTCCCGGCGTCTTCTTGTGTGGGGAGTGAAAACGGATGATTTCACCCCCTATCTTATATAGCTCTGGCAAAGGGTGGGGTCCTTTGTTTCAAAACTGCTCCCCGGACTGACTGGGAGGAGGGACCCAGAGTCCTGTGGTCTGGTCTGATGACTTCATACAATCACAACAACTGTTAATTGGTCTCTCTGAAACAGTCTCCATCTGTGGGATTTGGGCTTCTCCTGAGGCCTGTGCTTCTCCCTAATGTCTCATTACAATGCTCAGGGATCTGTCTGCACTGAAAGCCCCTTCCCCGGTGGGGTACCACTGTGTGAATACATTGGGAATAGAGATTCATGCTCCGTATTCACAATTTGAGATAGAAAACTGAGGCAGGACTACAAATGGGATCATCAAATTCAGCAAATCCCGATGCTCCCAATCACACTGTCAATGCTCCGTCTTGGCAAAAATGCTTTGTATTTCTGCTACAACGATATCACAGTAATTGGTAGGGAGGTTCCAGGTGTAACCAGTCAGCGTACCGGTAAGAAGGAGTCTTACAGGTACCCTGACCGATTAGCCTGCTCTTGTCTGTGAACTCCAGAGCTGACTGGCCGGGCCAGACCAGAGCACCCTCACAGCTTATGGCCCAATGGGAGTGGGCTGGGATGGATGGTTCAGTAACCAGTGTTACCTCATAACCCAACCATCCAATCAATGCCTTTAGGAGCAAAGGTGACATGGGGTTAGCTCAGCCCTAAGGGCCTCTAACCCCCAGGGTACACGGGGGGATTTTACTTCTGCGGGGGAAAGTCAAGACACATTGTGTTGGATTCCAACACTGCCTAAAGCCACATCTCTTCATGGAAGAAAAACTGCAGCTGGCCTGTGGCAACGGACGAGGGTTCATGGGGCTGTTTCATTGCTGGAACGAGGGATCTAGGCCTGGTGATGTGGAAGGGTCCCAGACCTTGTGTTGCAGCCCCAGCCTGAATGTCTTCCCAGCAATAAAACTTCACCTCAGTGTGAGTCGGCTGGACGGGCCAGAGGTGGCTTCTCCTTGCTTGGTAGACGTGTCTGAAGTCACGTCAGCCATTGCTCATGTTGGGCGTTTTAACCATCAATTTCCTTTGAATGAAATTGGGTGTTCAGTGAAATGCCCGTGTGGTGTGGGCTTCCCAAAGAGGGTTCAGACTGTTAGCCTGGAGCAGAGAACACCCCAAATCCATAGCACCCGGTAATCAGCCAGACAGCAAGAGGCATGAACAACTGGCTACTCAAAGGCTCTGTTCTCGCTGCAACGCTTCCTAAGAGTCACCCACCTGCAAATGTCCCCAGCTCAGTGCAGGGGCCGAGGCGTGGGTGGTGCAGGAGTCAGGGTTTGGGAGAGGAACACTGAGGGCAGGGGGGTGGGGGCACTGGAAAAAGAGCAGGGGTTGGGTGTGTGTTGGGGGGTCATGGCAGATCTCATGTCCCCATCCTGCTCCTTTGCCCCCCACATATACCTACCCTAAAGGCTCTGCCCCACCCCACCCCCACAGCCCCTGCTCTGAAGGACCCATGCTAGATTAGAAACATTTTCTAGCTGTAAATATTTGTTCCCTTGGCACGTACTTCCACTGCATTTTAAGCCGCCCTTTCCCCCTCACTTTGGCAAGAGAAAGAGATCGACAGCCTTGAGTCAGAACTACGAGGGGCATTTTTTGTAAATCTCCAAGGCAACGTCTACACTCGCGGCTTCTTGCGCCAGTAATATGCAAATGAGTCTAAGGGTGGAATATCGCCGAGCCTCATTTGCATTGCTAAAGAGCCACCGTTGTTACTGAAGAGGCTCTTGCTCAAGAAGGAGCTGTCTACACTGCCCCTTCTTGTGCAAGAAAAACGCTCTTGCACAAAGCCATTACACCTGTTACTCTTCAGTAAGGGGGGAGGGGTATCTCAGTGATTGAGCATTGGCCTGCCGAACCCAGGGTTCTGAGTTCAATCCTTCCAGAGGCCTTTTAGAGACTTGGGACAAAAATTTGGCAGGGATGGTACTTGGTCCTGCTGTGAAAGCAGGGGACTGGACTTGATGAACTTGCAAGGTCCCTTCCAGTTGTAGGAGACAGGCAATCTCCATTAATGTATGTGTTTATTTCCTGAACCGTCTTCAATTATCCCCATTTGACTTGAATCGTGGGCCTCTCTACTCTCTGCTGAGTAGGCCTCAGCTGAAGTGCTGTGGCCAGTCTGGGTCCCACATTTCAAGAGAGCTGTGGAGAGACTGGAGAGGGTCCAGAGAAGAGCAGGACAAATGAGGGAAGGTCTCCAACTTTCGAGTCAATTGGCAAATATTTTGGCCTAAACTCCTGTGGCTCAGAGGGTTTCCCATTGGGCCCCCAGAGTTGGCTCTCCAGGAGCTAATAGCAAATAGCAAAGCCCCCCCAATGGGGAGTGCAGATTCACTGTTGCACTGTGAAACCTGTCTGAGAGCTGGGCAGCTGGGTTCACAGATACAGCCCAGCCCCATCTCCCCAGCCCTCCTGCAAAAATGGAGAAACAGTCTTGCTCCCCCAGGTCCAGGCCTCCTGCCTCCTGTCCAGCTGTGGGCACCCAGCTCCCACCCACGGCAGACTGGTACAGGGGAGACCCTGCTGCCATCCTTTCTCATTCTTCCTTTTCTTTGCCCCGCCCAGGAGTGGGCAAGCCCTCCGTGGATGTTCACCAGGTTTAACCCCTTGTGAGCTCCAGCTGCTACGTTTAGATGCAGATTCCATTGGTACTCCCATTGGAGAGGGAGGCCTGTTAGACATTTCAGGCCTTTGTTAAAACAGCAAGGGGCTCCTTCAAGGGAGGTTGTGTTTCCAAAAAGCTACACACACTGGGTCATTCAGTGTCTCACACACACACACACAGACACTTTATGTAGCTTACAAACACAGTCTCCAAAAACACACTCAGACACTGTCCAATTATATTATGTGCGCACGCATGCATACACTCAGGGTATGTCTACACTAGCTCGTTAATTCGAGATAGGTAGACAAATGAGGCGACCAGAGTTGCAAATGATGCCTGGGATTTATATATCCCGAGCTTTATTTCCATGTTCCCGTCCGGTTCTCATTTTTAAATTTCAGTAGCCCAAACTCACTGCCGCGCGGCTACAAACCGCAGTGAAACATTAATTCAAACAAAGTCCTTAGTTTGAATTAACTGTTACTCCTCATTCCACAGCTGTTATTTTGAATTAACTTCAATACCATCTACACATGCAAACCACTATTTCAAATTTAAGGACTTAGTTCGAATTTACATTTCACTGCTAAGTGAAATTTCAAAATGGCGACCGGATGGGAACATGCAAATAAAGCCCAGGATATTTAAATCCCTGGCTTCATTTGCAACTCCGGTCGCCTCATTTGCCTACCTAGCTCAAATTAACGAGCTAGTGTAGACATACCCTCAGAGTGTCTTTTACAGTTCCTGCTTGTAATTTCCCCAAAGGCCCATCTAATCTCTGTCATTCGATTCTCCCAAACTGTTCTTTTAGTGGATTCTTAACTGGTCTGTGCAATTCCTCATTTTGTTTCTCTTTCGTACTTCCATTTAATTCTTTAGGTGGTGAATTCCATAATGTCTGACATGTCCTGGATGGGTGTAGTGGGACACTATTTGAAATCTCAGGAGTGGGTGGGCGTGAGCCTTGCGGGAGGGATGACTGGCCCTGGGCTTCAACTGATTCTTTGGGACAAATGAGAAAAACAACGTCAAGGGGAGCCGGTGAAAGGTTTAGAACAAGGAAGCCAGCTGGGGACACTGAGCCGAGAACCCCAAACAGTGAGCTCTGCTCCTCACAGCTGTCGATAGAACCAGTGGACACTGCTCAGAGGATACGTGAAACCAGGGTAGAAGGAAATAGGTTCCACAGTTGCAGAGCGCCCCTCATCCTGCATCCTCCTCCTACTGCTATAGATGGCAGCTTTCACTAGGGCCAGGAAGAGGTTAACGAGGAGGCCTCATGACTTTGTGGGGACATGGATTGGGGAAAAGTGCAGCCAGAACCTCAATAAGAGTTTCTGGAGGTTTCTGGAGGTGCCAGAATAGGGGCTGCAACCTGGCCTGTTCCAGATATGCATGTGCCAGGGTTTTCCTCATGCCCCCTAATCATTTTGGTTGCCTTCCGCTGCACCCTCTCCAATGCGTCCACATCCTTCTGCAGACTAAAAAGAGCCAACTCCCTCAGCCTCTCCTCATATGTCATTTCCTCCAGCCCCCAATTTGGTTGCCCTCCGCTGGACCCTCTCCAGTGCGTCCACATCCTTTTTGTAGTGGGGGGCCAAGAACTGGACACAATACTCCAAATGTGGCCTCACCAGAGCCAAATAAAGGGGAATGATGACATCTCTGGATCTGCTGAAAATGCTCCTCTTAATGCAACCTAATATGCCATTAGCCTTCTTGGCTACAAGGGCACACTGTTGACTCATATCCAGCTTCTCATCCACTGTAACCCTCCGGTCCTTTTCTGCAGAACTACTATTTAACTGGTTGGTCCCCAGCTTGTAACTATGCTTGGGATTCTTCCGTCCCAAGTGCAGGACTCTGCACTTGTCCTTGTTGAACCTCATCAGATTTCTTGTGACCCAATCCTCCAATTTGTTTAAGTCACTCTGGACCCTATCTCTACCCTCAATCGTATCTACCTCTCCACCTAACTTATTGTCATCTGCACACTTCCTGAGGGTGCAATCCATCCCCTCAATCAGGTCATTAATAAAAATATTGAACATGACCAGTCCTATAACCGAACCTTGGGGCACTCCGCTGGAAACCGACCGCCATCCTGACATCGAGCCGATGATCACGACCCGCTGGGCACAGACTTCTAGCCATCTTTCTAGCCATCTTACAGTCCATTTATCCAATCCACATTCCCTTAATTTGCTGGCAAGAATATTGTGGGAGACCGTATCAAAAGCCTTGCTAAAGTCAAGGTATATCACATCCACTGACTTTCCCACATCCACAGAGCCAGATATCTCCTCATAGAAGCACCTCATTTCCCTCATGTAATTGACAACAGAAGAGCTCACTCAATGGAATGGGAATATAATAGGATTCAGCAGGTGGGGAGGAGTCCAGGAATGCTCAGAAGATCAGCTCCTTGCACAATTTGGGCACTGGCATTTACGTACAGATCAGCGAAGTGGAGCTCGACACGAAAATGTTCGGCTGGTAGGAGAGAGTAAAGCTGAGAAAATAGGAGACTCACAAACACAAAGCAAGGAATCAAGAAAGAAACAAGGTGATGTGAGGCCATTGAGGGTGAACCCTCTTGTTAGGGAGTCAAATGGGCCACGTGTAAGGAAATATTTCAGTTCATCTCTATTCTACTCTATGTCAAAATTTGTCTTTCCCTCTCCATGCCTGTCTCTGAAAGCAACTAGTGGCAGAAGAGCTTTTCTCAGGAACCGATGGACCTCCTTGTTTCTCAGGCAGTAGAGGACAAGATTCAGCAAAGGGGCCAGGAATAGGAACCAGACAGACATTATTTTGTGGAGGATCGGAAGAGGGTCAATCACTGTAACTACATAGACGGCCTTTACACTCACATAATAAATGACAAGAACAGAGAGGTGGGGGAGGAGCAGGTAGAAACGGCCTCCCCATCCTGTGACGGATTCTCAGGATGTTGGTGATAATGGAAATGTAGGACACCAGTGTCAGTAGAAAAATCCCAAAATTCAATATGATAGTGAAAGCAAATAACATCAGTTGCAGAGTCTTCGTGTGCGCATCACAGAAGGCCCCTTTAATGGCTGCAAAGTCACAAAAGAGAATGTCACTTTCTTTGGGACCACAATATCTGCATTGCAGAATGATCATTTGTAGCCTGATGCAGTAGGAAATGCCTAATATCCAGGCTCATGCCACCATGTGACAACAGACTCTGCCTTTTCATCAGAACATTATAGCGGAGGAGATGGCAGACCGCTTGATACTGATCAATATATATGGCCATGAGCAGGAGACATTCTGCTTTGGCAATGATCATATAGAAATCAAATTGCAGAAAGCAGGGGAGCAAGGCATGTAGATCCTGGAGGGTCTGTCTGCTCCTCATAGCTGGGGAAGCTGGGCAGGAGGAGAGTCACTGGCAGGAGAGAGGAGTTCCTCAGGAGCAGAGGAGTGCCTCACCATCAGGGAGCATGCCCAGACTTCCCTTCATCCAGCAAAAGCAGCCATCTGTGATGATTCATCACCATGTGCTCCATTGTTCCTAGTCTTCTTCAAACACACTCACACTTATGTTCTGGGGAGAATGCAGCTTAGAGCATGTTACAAGCAAGGTAGCTGAGTTACAAAGATGACAAAATTGCAGCTTACAGTAAATGTAAAAGTTACAAAGATTACAAAGTTTGACAAAGATCACAATGAGTTGCAGTTTAAAACCTTGGAATGTGCTACATTCAACTTTGTGTAGTTTCAGAAAATGCATGTGTATAAATCAAGTAAGCTCAGGCACAGGCTTTTTTTTATGCAACAGTCTTCTGTGGCCTCTTGCTCATGGAAAGCGCTCTATCGGTAGTCAGTATAAATGCTATAAAGTTATTTTACAGGCCAATAGGAAGTCACGTGACTTATCTCACAATGATCTGGAAACTCTAGATCAGGACAGATTGTCCTGGTGACAAATCATTGTACAGGCTCTTCTTTGCGTTGAGAGTCAGCATATTCAGGCATTGCAGGAAAAGTGCAGGACTCAAACAAACACAGAGCACCTGCAGTTGGTGGCTTTTTATGTGACATCTGCAATCAGCTCTGCCGATCAAGGATTGGTTTAGCTTCTCACCAACAGAATCACAGAAGATGAGATCTGTCAATAAATGGCTCAGTCCAAGAGAGGAAGAATTTATACAGACACTGGGGAAAACCAGCTCTTGTTCACATGGGGGATTTCCATATTTTTCCATCAACATTTCCCTTTAAAGAAATAGAAATTTCAGTAAAATGACCATTTTCTGTGGGCTTTGCAAGAAAGGTTTCCAGTTGTCATGGCGGAGCAGAGCCCGGTGTAATCCAGAAAGCCGGCTACATCGTCAGGCTCAATGAGCAATATCAATGGTTCAATGTCTAGTTGGCAGCTAATATCAAGCGGATGCTCCCGAGGCTGGTTCTGGGGACGGTTTTGTTCAACAGCTTCATTCGTGGTCTGCATGAGGGGATGGTTTACGTGATGGGACCCACTTCTGATTCTCAGTTTTGTGTGTTTGTTTGTCTCCCTCTGCCGGCGGTGAGGGCCATCAACTCTATCCTGCTGTGCACGATCATCTGCCTGGGAGACCTGGATCCTACTGTGGCTGGATTTGCCAGCCTGGGCTTCCAAAATTGTGGAGGGGCCATCGATGGAACGCACATCTCCATCCGATCCCCAGAACAATGAGCCACACAGTACATTAACCACAAGGGCCATTTCTCTTTGGTGCTGCAGGCCCTGGTCGACCTTCACGGACAGTTCATGGATATTTTCCTCGGGTGCTCAGGGAGGGCACGTGACAAATGCAATTTCTGAAATTCCAGCTTGTATGAGAAACTGGAGGCCGGCACATTCTTCCCCCAGTGTGACTGTTGGGTTCAGCATATGCAGGTGCCACTGTGCATCATGGGGAATGTGCCCTACACCCTCACGCAGTGGCTCATGAAGCCCTACACCAGCCATCTGGATCCCAGCAGGAACCAATTCAATGCCCGCCTTGACAGGGCCCGCATGCAAGAGGACTGCGCCTTCGGGCGCTTGATGGCACAATTCACGTGTTTCCCGACCTGCCTTGATGTGGGGGAGCACAACATCCCCCAAGTGGTCTTGGCATATTGTGTTTCCACAACATTGTGGATGAGGTAAGCGGAGGTCTTGCTACTGGTCCCTTCGCATTCCATGCCTGTGTCTGAAATCAGCCAATTTCATAACAGCTGTTCCCAGGGACTGATGGACCTCCTTGTTTCTCAGGCAATAGATAAGAGGCTTGAGCAAAGGGATTAGGACTGCGATCATGACAGACAATATTTTGTGAACAATCGTGAGAGGGTTGGACAGTGGAACCAGATAGATTGTCAATCTGCTCACATAGAAAGCTGCAACCACAGTGATGTGGGAGAAGCAGGTGGAAAAGGCATTTTCTTTCCCAGTGCTGGAAAGGATCCTCAGGATGGTGGCGATGATACTAGCGTAGATAACAAGAGTAAACAGAAAGACCACAAGAGTTTTTGCAAAAGAATGTCGCAGTATCGCCATAGTCCATGTCTCGCCACAGAACCTACCAATGGATGGAAAATCACAGAAGAAATGGTCAAATTCCTTGGGTCCACACTATGTGAATTGCAGAATGAAAGGTACCACAATGGTGTAGGAAATGCTGAATATCCAGCACCCTGGCACCATGTAGCCACACACCCTGCTGCTCATCAGAGCAGGGTAATGGAGGGGATGGCAGATCGCTAGATACCGATCGTAACACATGGCCGTGAGCAGCAGAGTTTCTGTAGTGGAGAGGATTCCATAGAAATCTAATTGCACAGAGCAGTTCTGAAGAGAAATGGTTCTGTTCCCTGGGCAGGGTGGTGGAGAACAGGGCAGCAGAGCCAATGGCTGGCGATACGCTCCTGTGTCCGTACCTGGGATCTCAGATGGCTGCGGGTAGTTAGTCTGTGCTGCTGAGGCTGCGCTGCTAGTTTTATCATCCGAGCTCACTCAAGGGTCGTGCGTGTCGCTCGAGGTGGGCGGGGGGAGGAAATTACCCTTTTGAGGTTGAGCAGAGAGAAACCCCATGAGAGAAAAACCCAAACCCCCAACCTTTGGTATAAAGTCTAACCAGTATCTGCTGTTGCAACAGATTCAAGGCAAAACCCACCATTTGAAAGATGCATCTGAAAACAGACAAAGACATGAGAAATCCGTCCTGTACACACCCCAAGGGCAGGGCTGGCCCAAGTCATTCGTGCACCCCGGGGCCCGGAAGTGCGGCTCATGTGCAGCCCCATCCCCGCCCGGCCCAGCAGCCTGGCGCAGCGCCCCCTACAATGGGGTGCCCTGGCGGTAGCCTGGTCAGCCCATAGCTTGTGCCGGCTCTGCCCAAGGGTTGCTACCTGTTCTCAGATCTGCCAGGGTCAATTGCACCAGTTTATGAGTGTTTGTAGAGGCAGAACCGAGAGCTGCTTTCTAGGGGGAAAACAATAAAATGTCCCCGGTTTGAGAGATTTCAATAATTGTTGGCCAAAGCTCCCAGGTCAGTCTGACCCCTAGACCTGGCTCTCCAAACACCGGCCATGGGAGCAAAAGAGTGAATCTCCCTGTCGCATCGGCTCTAAGATTTAAAGGCACCAACTGCTTTAGAATGTGAATGACAGTGTGTCAGAATCCGGGGCTTTGCCGGAAAAAAGCGCCAGCCTAGATGGGGATCTTTCGGAAAATAAAGCCTTTTCCGAAAGATCCCTCATTCCTCTTAAAATCAGCACCCTGCCAGTAGACCCTACACCTGGCATGGGATGTGCCAGCCATCTGCTGCCACCCAACCCTCCTCCTCATACCAGGACCAGGCTGGCAGCTCCCAGGACCCTGCTCGGGACCATAAGAAGCGGGCGCCCGGCTGGTCTGGTGCGGAGATCGTGGACCTCATCGAGGTTTGGGGGGAAGCCTCCAATGTCCACGATCTCCACACTAGCCACAGGAACGCGGCCGTCTACAGCCGCATGGCTGACAGCCTGGCCGCCAGAGGCCACATGCAGAACCAGGAGCAAATCCACTGCAAGGTCTAGGACCTGTGGAAGTCCTACACCAGGGCCTCCCAACCAGGGGCTGACCCAGAGGCCTGACCCCACTTTGAGGCTCTGGACCGCATCCTGGGGGCTCACACCATCCATGCCCCCCGGGCAGAGGGACCCGTCCTGGACATGGAGGAGGAGGATGCCGAGAGCCAGGAGCCTGCAGGGAGCCTGCCCATGACCCAGGACCCCCAAGACACCCCACAGAGCACATCGGCTGTGTTGTTCGAGGCCTGGGAGGGCTCCACATGTGAGAGCCATCATGCTTCCCTTATGTGTTTGGGAGGCGTGGGGGGAGAGGGAGCCCAGGGACCGTGCGCCTGGGCCTTGCCCACCATGGAGCAGCAGCTGGGTGTCATGCAGGGGCCCTGGCTCGTTCCCCATACGCCGACCTCGCCTTGCAGAAGGGGGCTGGGTTTCACCCACCGTGTCCCCAGGGAGAACTGACAACTGCTTTTGTTTCACCACAGCCGCAGCACCAGGGCGCACCACCCTGCCTGCAACAGCCACCCACACTCAGGCCAGCAGGCACGCCAGGAACATGGAGCACTATGACCCGCAGTGATGTGAGACGGGAGAGCCAGCTGGACTCCCAAGCCAGAGCTTTCCCTTCCCTTCCTCCCCCTTCTAGCTCCCTCCTCCCAGGTTTCCCCCTCCCCTCTCTCATCCTCATTTCTCTGTCCCCCCTCCCCAGTTATGTAAAATGAAAGAAATTTTGGTTGTCAAACAGGTGTGTTTATTTTACATTAGGAAGGGAGTTTAGGGAGGGGAAAGGGGAAGGAGAGGAGGGTTGAAGAAGGCCCCAGTGGGGTATGCAGGGAGAGTTTAGTCCTCCTCCTCCACTTGGAAGCTCTCCCGCAGGGCTTCCCGGATCTGGACAGCCTCCCAATGGGCTTCCCAGATGGCGGTGGTGTGGGGCTGAGCATAGTGGCCAGCCATGCGCTCAGCCTCAGCCATCCAGGCTCGCAGGAAAGCCTCCCCCTTTCATTCGCACAAATTGTGCAGCACGCAACATGCTGCCTCCACAGGAAGGATCTTGTGCTCTGCGAGCTCGAGGCGGGTGAGGAGGCACCTAAGTCTGGCTTTCAGTTGCCCAAAGGCCCCCTCAATCACAATGCGGGCCCTGATCAGCCTCGCATTGAAGGCCTGGCGAGAGGGGTTGAGGTGCCCCGTGTGGGGCCTCATGAGCCAGGGCTGTAGGGGGTAGGCCGCATCCCCCACCAGGAAGATGGGCATCTCCATCTTCCCGATCCTGATGTGGCGGTCGGGGAAGAAGGTCCCAGCCTGCAGCCTCTGGCACACGGAGGAGTTCCGGTACACCCGTGCGTTGTGTCCGTGAACTGGCCCCGGTGGTCACACACAGCCTGCAGAAGTATGGAGAAGTAAACTGCCTCTAGATTGGCCACGGACGCTTTTCAGCAAAAAGTGCTTTTGCGGAAATGCATCCTGCCAATCTAGACATGCATTTCCGAAAATGCCTTTAACGGAAAACTTTTCCGTTAAAAGCATTTTCGAAAAATCATGCCAGTGTAGACGTAGCCTGGGAGTCTAACTAACACAAAGCAAGGAATCCAAAGAGAAAGAAGGTGACATAAGGTCATTGAGGGGGAACCCTGTTGTCAGGGTGGCAATGGGCCATGTGTAAGGAAATCTTTCAGTCCATCTCTATCTAATATACAAAGGTGAATGTTTGTAAGTTTGTTCACTAATAACCTGGACACTATAAGAGCTACCGCAACCAAACGTCGTGTGGGATAACCTGTCCTCCTGGAGAAGGTTCTAAGGTACTCTTGGACCCAATCCAGCCCAATCACAAGCTGTAAAAATAAAAAATAACCCGCCACGCTGCAGGGGCCGACGCACCCACCCTGCGTCCCATGCCTGCCGCCTGCAGCCCACAGTGCCGTATTCCACCCACGAGGTTACATGAGCGACCCTCTTCCCTCTCTCCTCGCTGACTCCTGCACCAGCACACAGTGCCTCAACCGCCACATGCACAACAACTCGGGCTCCCCACGGCACCCGCAGCTCCATTTTTCTACATTTTGTTCCTCCAGTTTCCCGTGCAATGCCGGGTAGGTCCAGTTAGTTTTACTCTGTCAGAATGTGTCCTTTCACACTCCATGCCTGTGTCTGAAAGCAGCCAATGTCAGAAGAGCTTTTCTCAGGGACTGCTGGACCTCCTTGTTTCTCAGGCAGTAGAGGACGGGATTAAGCAAGGGGACCAGGACTAGGAACCAGACAGACATTATTTTGTGGAGGATCGGGAGAGGATCGATCGCTGAAACTGCATAGACTGTTAATACGCTCACATAGAAAACTAAAACCACAATGAGGTGGGAGGAGCAGGTGGAAAAGGCCTTTTGTCTCCCAGTGCTGGAAGGGATCCTCAGGATATTGACGATGATACAAATGTAGGACGTCAGGGTCAGTAGAAACAACCCAACATTCAATATGATACTGAAAACAAATGTCAATCGTTGCATAGTTATGAAGATGGCACCACAAAA
This sequence comes from Pelodiscus sinensis, assembly GCF_049634645.1. NCBI lineage: Eukaryota > Metazoa > Chordata > Testudines > Trionychidae > Pelodiscus > Pelodiscus sinensis. Next base: position 10,100,169 of record NC_134740.1, on the reverse strand, counting down.
CGGACGATTAACACTTCCAAAATCACAAAAGAGAAGGTCAATTTCTTTGGGGCCACAGTATGTTAATTGCAGAACGAAAATTTGTTGTATGATGGTGTAGGAAATGGCAAATATCCAGACCGATGCCACCATGTGGCAACAGACTCTGCCGTTCATCAGAGCAGTGTAACGGAGCGGGTGACAGATCGCTAGGTACCGATCAATACACATGGCCGTGAGCAGCAGACATTCTGCATTGGCAAAGATAATATAGAAATCAAATTGCACAAAGCAATTCTGAAGAGAAATGTTTCTATCCCCGGTCGCGAGACTTCCAATCAGCCTGGGCAGAGTGGTGGAGACGTAGCAGATCTCCACAATGGACAAATTGGCCACAAAGTAGTACATGGGGGTGTGCAGGTGCACATCAGCCACCACTAAGACAACAAGGAGGAGGTTCTCAGCCACAGCCACAATGTAGATCATGAGAAACAGCAGGAAGAGGAGGGGCTGCAGTTCAGGGCTGTTCCCAAACCCTAAGAGGATCAGTTCTACGATGGGCGTTTGGTTTCTTCCTCCTCTTTTCTCCATAATTTGTATCTGGAAACAGAAACACATCAGACATTCACAGAGCACCTGCAGACTTGTGCTGTTGGCCATGTGGCCAAAAGCCTGGGATCACTGGGTCTCTCCTCTTGAAAAATGAATTTGTCTATAAGCAGAGGAAGATTCATTTCATTAATAGTTCAAGCTTCCAAGCAAAATCCCACCCAACTGCTTTTAGGCTGGAAGTTTTACATTTCTTCTTCATGTCAGTGTTGTTTCAGCCAATGTCAAGGACATAACTAAGGGCAGCAGATTGGAAAGGAAGGATATTTAAAGTTCAAACAAGGATACATCTGCCCTGCAGCTGGGAGGTGTCATTCTCAGCTGCGGTAACATGCCTCAGCCTTGGTCAAGTTAGCAGCATCAAATTAGCAGTGAGAACCCGGCGGCACGAGCAGCAGATTGGGACACACCCCTGTGTGTGTATCTTGGATCTCAAACAGCATTGAGTTGGCAGCAGCTGGTCTGTGCTGCTGAGGCTACACTGCTTATGTTAGCACCAGAGCTCAGTCAAAGATTGTGTGTGTTGCTCTAGGGGAGCAGCCTTTCTGAAGTACAGTTCATCAGACAGAGCAGGTCTTGCTAGTATTCACTGTGGCAGAAGATTCAAAGAAAGAAAATTCCACCATGTGGAAAATACAGCTGAGAAACAGAGACAGAAAAGGAAAGAGAAAGGGCTTCACCCAAAACACACCTCCTGGGCTGTTACCTGATCTCAGATGCTCCTGGTCAATTCCAGCAGGTTTCCATGAAGGTGCACAGGTGGGACTGAGAGCTGCTTTCTACAAGGAAAAAATTCAATGGTCCCAGTTTGAAAGATTTCAAAGATTCTTCACTAAAGCTCCCGGGTCAGTCTGATCTGTAGGCCTGGCCATGTGGAGAAAAATTCAAGCCCCTTGTTGACATCAGCCATGAGTTTTCAAGGAATCTAAGGGTATGTCTACACTACCCCGCTAGTTCGAACTAGGGGGGTAATGTATGCATACCGAACTTGCTAATGAAGCCCGGGATTTGAATTTCCCGGGCTTCATTAGCATAAAGCCGGCGCCGTCATTTTTAAAAGCCGGCTAGTGCGAACCCTGTGCCGCGCGGCTACACGCGGCACGGGCTAGATAGTTCGAACTAGCTAGCTATTCCGAACTATCTGTACACCTCATTCCACAAGGCGTACAGATAGTTCGGAATAGCTAGCTAGTTCGAACTATCTAGCCCGTGCCGCGTGTAGCCGCGCGGCACAGGGTTCGCACTAGCCGGCTTTTAATAATGGCGGCGCCGGCTTTATGCTAATGAAGCCCGGGAAATTCAAATCCCGGGCTTCATTAGCAAGTTCGGTATGCATACATTACCCCACTAGTTCGAACTAGCGGGGTAGTGTAGACATACCCTATGGGATTTAGGCACCAACTATCAGTGTGAAAGAGAGTTGGGCACTAGATGGCCTCATGTGCACCCACACTTCAGATCTTTGTGATACCAGCAAGTGTCTCCTTCAAGGGAGGGTGTATTTCCATGAAGCTACACACACAGGATCATTCAGTGTCTCACACAAACACACACACTTTGTGTATCTTACAAACATAGTCTCCAAAACTACACTCATACTCTGTCTAATTATATCATGCGCACACGCACACGCACATGCATACACACACCAACACACACACTACCTCTTTCACGCTCACATCGCAACACATACTTGAGGTTTTTTGTACTGTCCCAAAAGGCCAACTATATTCTCCGTCATTTGATTCTTGCAGGGAGTTCTTCTAGTGGTTTGGTGCAATTCTTCATTTGGTCTCTCTCTCGTTCTTCCATTTACCTCTTCAAGTGGTGAATTCTACACCATCTGACATGTCCTGGACTGGGTCATTATCACAAAGGCAAATTTTTAGAATCGATATTATTTCCTGTGCTGGTGGCTCCTACCAGTTGTGCAGACACACACACTACATGATAGTCCTGCACATAACGAAATTCATTCTGCACTTGAATTAGAAAATCACAGGGACATTGGGGACAGTCAAGGGGCTATGTATGTGGGACAGGAACATCTGCTACTGTGTGTTCTGAGAGTGGAGAGGGATAACTCAGGTCCTAGCCCATATCCTGTAAAGGAACACAAACACACACACACAAACACACTCACACACAAAGGGTGTATCTAGACTACATGGCTCTGTTGATAGAGCCATGTAAACTAGGCTCCCCAACATAGTCAATGAAACGGGGATTAAAATATCCCCAGCTTCATTAAAATAAAGATGGCCGCCCTGCTGTGCTAGATCATCTGATTGTCGGCTCAGCACATGAGTCTAGGCGTGGATCTGCTGACAATAGAAGCCTTTGTCGACCGATCCCTTATGACTCGCGCCTGTCTCCCGGCAGGATAATACTTTATTCATCAGGGGGCTGCAGATGGGAAGTTGAATGGTGGGGAAGGACTGATCTGACCATGTGCACAAGGCAGCCCGACAAACACCAGACTCCCTTTGATTATGTTGCAAACTGGACAGAGTGACATGGAGGGGGATGAATTGTACAAAAAATCGTGTCACACAGTTTGTAAAGTAGAGTCTAGAGATCACACACCCGGCACCAGGGACATTTTGTCCTGGAATCCATGAAGAACACGGCACAAAAGGACAGGAAAGAGCAACAGGGGATGAATCAGTCGACAGGTGCCTGTTCTGTTCATCCCCTCAGAAGCACCTGTCATCGGCCAGTGCTGGGAGGCAGGGCGCTGGGACAGATGGACCTTTGAGCCGGCCCAGTCTGAATGTTCTCATGTTCCAGATCCGAGAGCCGCCCATTGCTCTGTCCTGGGCAGGTTTTCCTACAGCTCGTCTGGGCTGGGCTGGCCCCCAAGGTTCTGGAGCTGGGGATCCCCTGAGCCTCTGAGCCCCCAGCCTGGGATCCCCTCGCACTGTGCTGCTGTGGCCAGCTGCAGACAACATACAACTTCAGAATCCCCTCCTGCATTCAGACAATAGACTTGCCTGTCTGCCGCTGTGTGCAGGGCTCCCTGACTGACACTGCCTGAGGGAATCTCCTGGCAGGATAACCACCGGCAGCCCAGTGTGCAACACCAGCCCTGCACCTCTCTGGAGAAGTAGCACTGGCCAGTAGGAGAGTCACATGCACACGTGTGTCAGGCAAGGTGAGATCCCCTCCCAGGCAGGTCACTGACAGGCCCACTGGTTCACGGAAAACTACACACAAGCTCAGTAACTACAAACAGGCCATGTGAGCGGTGATCAGGGACAGCAAACCAGTCAGAGCGGATTATCGGCAAATGAGCCAAACAGAAAATCAGCGTAAGCCCCTGGGCTGAGTCAGGGGAACGAGCAGATTCTCACCTCAGTGATGACAGCAGCCGCCTGGCAGTGTCTCAAAGCCCAATTTGCTGTTGCTTTGCAGCTTGCGGTGCTTGGGTTTCCAGACACCGTGTACGACACATCCAGCCTGGGTCCAGCCCTTCCCCCAGCTCAGTCTGTCTTCCTCAGCCCCTTCCCTGTGTTCCCTCCTGCGGGGCGTGAAAAGGACTGATTCCGCCCCCTGCCTTATATAGCTCTGGCAAAGGGGGGATCCTTTGTTTCAAAATTGCTCCCCACAACAGGCTGTGGAAAAACAACATGGGAGGAGGGACCCAGAGTCGCGTGGTCTGATCCCCTGACCCTGTGCACAGCTGTTAATTGTGGTCTCTCTGGAGCGTTCTGAGGAACAGTTGCCCTGTGGGAGTTGGGCATCTCCTGAGGCCTGTTGTTCTCCCTAATGTCTCATTACAGGGCTCAGCGATCTGTCTGCACTGAAAGCCCCTTCCCCAGTTGGGTACGGCTGTGTGAGTACACTGGGAATAAAGATACACGCTCCGTATTCATAATGAGAGAGACAAAACTAAGGCAGGTGTACAAATGGGATCATCAAATGCAGCAAATCCCAATGTTTCCAATGACACCGTCTTGCCAAAATTGTTCTATATTCATTAGCCTCTCTTGTCTGTGAACACCAGATCTTACTGGCTGGGCCAGACCAGAGCACCCCGCACACGGAGGGACTGGCCAGTCGGGTGGTGGGAGCTTGTGGTCCCAGTGGGAGTGGGCTGGGATGGACGGTTCAGTGATCTGTGTTACCTCATAACCCAACCGTCCAATCAATGCATTTAGGATCAAGGGTCACGCGGGGTTAGCTCCGCCTCTCTCTGTGAGGCTATAGCAGGGGATGTCACTGCTACAATGGAAAGACAAGACAATTTTGGGTGGATTCCAAAAGTGCATGAGAGAGAAAGTGCAGCTGGCCTGTGGCAGCAGACGAGGGTTCATGGGGCTGTTTCATTGCTGGAATGAGGGATCTAGGCCCAGTGATGTGGAAAGGTCCCAGATCTTCTCTTTCAGCCCCAATCTAAATGTCTTCACCTCGATAAAACTTCACCTCAGTCCGAGTGGGCTGGCAGGGCCAGAGGTGGCTGCTCCTCACGTGGTAGACGTCTCTTAAGTCATGTCAGCCATTGCTCACGTTGGGTTCGTCAATCGTTCCCCAGTGTCTCCAGTGATGGGTCTTTCTGTCCTGTCTGTGGAACTTGCTGGATTGAATGCTCTTAGGCAGATTTGGCACCTCCCTGCCCGTGCTGGTACATTGCCCACCTCTTCCCTCGTGTGGCCCATCAGCAGAAATCTTTCACTTGCAGCCTCCCAGAGACGTCTGCCTCCCCGCCTCAGACAGACGGTGTTTGCTTTGTTCATCCTGTCTCTGGTTTGGCTCAGAGGGTTTGCTATGGAGCCCCAAGAATCGGCTCTTCAGAAACTCACAGCAAATAGCAAAGTCTCCCCGATGGTGAGAACAGACTCACTATGGCTCCGTGAAACCTAAGTGAACCTGGGCAGCTGGGGTTCATAGATAGATTCAGCCCAGCCCCCATCTCCCTGCCCCTCCTGCCAAAAATGGAGAAACACTCTTGCTCCCCCTGCTCCGAGCCCCCTGCGTCCTGTCCAGCTGTGGCACCCGGCTCCTAGCCATGGCAGACTGGTTCCTGGGAGAGCACCTTCCACCTTTTCGCTTTTTTAAATTTTGGTAGAGGAGCCCAGGCAGGTACTGGCAATCCCATGGTGGATGTTTGCCAGGGTTAGTCCCTGGTGAGCCCTAAATGCTGATTTTGCCAGCAAAGACAAAAATACCAGTGATCACAGCAGTAGTAGAAGGGCCCTACCATCAATCAAACGTTAGCCCCGCCCCCTGACCCCAGAAGTCCCGTCTCCCCTGTCACTGGAAGTCCCGCCCCTGGTGGGTAGTACTTCCGGGTCAAGAGGGACAGGTGACCGGAAGTAAAAGGATGTCATGTGACCCCCGTTAGGCCCGGCCCCTGTCGCCGGAAGTACCGCCCTTGGGGTAATACATCCGGGGTCAAGAGGGCCAGGTGACCAGAAGTAAGGTGTGTCGTGTGACCCCTCTAAGAACTCGCTCCGCCTCCCTCTACCAATCAGGAGGGGTTTTTTCCCTGTAGGACCGCCCCGCAAACCCCTTTGACCAATCGGGGGGCAGTTCCGGGACCAGATGACCTGCCAAGAAGTGGGTCGTGTGACTCCTCTAAGAACTCGCCCCGCCTCCCTCTACCAATCAGGAGGGGTTTTTTCCCTGTAGGACCGCCCCGCGAATCGCTTTGACCAATCAGGGGTGCAGTTCCGGGACCTGTTGACCAGACCGGAAGCGTGTCGTGTGACCCCTCTAAGAGCTTCCCGTGACACCCTCTGCCAATCAGAGCATAGCACTTCCCCATAAGTTCTAGCGCCACACAAAAGAGGCCATCTTGTTCCAAGAGCGCGTGTTTCAGAGAGCGTGCAAACGCTGAGCGGAAACATGGACTCGTTCACCAACTTTGTTTTGGTGCCGAGAAGAAAGCGCTACATCAGCGACAGTTCTGAGGAGGAAGGAGAAGTTGAAGGGAGCCCTTTGGCCCAGCCGCTGATGGATACACCAATATCTGACGCCGAAACCCAACCGCTCACGATGCAGCCCAACAAGCTAGATGGCCTGGAGGAGGAAGGTGCCCATGGCTCCCAGGAGTCGGACAAGATGCATGGAAAAGAAGCCAAACAGGTAAATGAAAGATCAAAGTTGGGGCATCATGGGGTTAGGAAACCGGGATTTTGTAAACTTTAAAAAAAAATGACCAGAGCGTCTTACATTATTTCTTTCTGGCAATCTTTTGACAGCTTGACGATGCCTTTCTAGCTGACCGTCAGACCCGGGGCAGCATTGCATCGGACGAGGAAGACGAACCGGGCCCACCTTGCTTTTGCTCAACACCGATACAAAGCATTGAAGAGAACGCCAAGGATGACAGCCATGAAGAATTGAGGAGGTGGCTTGGCATTGACCTAGTTGAGCCAGTGCCTCATCATAAGCGTAAAAAAGTTATGCGCTCTATTGTACGCGTTGGTGTTTATACCGTCCTTAGTCACTGTCTTAGGGAAAAGTTTTTTGAGGACTGTGAGGGTTGTGTCATAGATGCGTCAGCCCAGCGGCACCATGACTGTGTGACTTGGACTCCAGAGGATATAAACTGCAAGCTCCGGGGCCTATGTGCTGAACTGTGTTTGGAAAGCTTATTAAATACTGTTATTGCCGTAGGTTATGCTATGCAATGTCTGTGCTTAACTCAAGAACACTTAGCACAAAGGGTGACTTTGATAAATGCAGTGCAATTCAGTCAAGATCCTCACAGTGTTTTAAAGACCATGACCAAGCCAAAAGACGCCTGCTTAGAGCGTTATATTGAACGTCTGGTGCGTACAAAAAGTTACAGAACCCTGCTTAAGAAAAAGACTATTTGTAAGATGTCTAAAAGGATGAAGTTAGAGAATGGTGAGGGGACACACATGAGATATAAAACTTGGTAGCTGTAAAAATCTATTGAAAAGGGGCTTTTGTGACTATCTTCTCTCAGAAGGTTTGTGTGATCCTTACATGAGTAAAAGTTTTGGTGGAACACATGGTCTGTATGTCTTTTAAATAAAATCATTTAAAAAAAATAAAGTTTGTGAGAATCCATTTTGTATAAAGGGGCCCATTTACTGAAAAACCCTGAAAGTGTATGGTAGAAACTCGGGGAAGGAAAAACCCCTCCAAATGTTTTGCTTTTAAATAAAAGTAAAAATTACCCCCCACCACCTCCAGTTAGGATTTATTAGACATGAAACTCAATGGTTTAACCATACCTCACTGAATAGCCAGGGGGCTCTAGTCAATGGTTAGGTTTAGGTGTGACCACTTACCCTTGTTGAGGTTAATGTTCAGTAATTAAATTTGATGGGGTGGATGGGTGGGCTCTGATGAATATCTAATTAAATAACACCTCAGGAGTTTTCAGATGCTATTGGACAGTTTAAATATAACCCCTGGGGTTGGTAGAGAGCTACTGGACAGTTTAAAGGACACGGGAGTTGGTAGAAATGCTACTGGACAGTTTAAATATGACCCAGGAGTTGGTTGAATGCTATGGGCTACTTTTTCTAGCCATTAAAAGTTAAAAAAAATTAAGGGTCTAACCCAAAACTGAAATGTTTCCAACTTTTACCCAAACTTTAGAACAAGCATTTGCTCTAAAGACAATCAAACATTTAAAAGCATTTTATTTAAACCCCAAGCCTTAAGCATGAAAGAAGCATGTTTAAAAAAACAAACCCCTAGATATTTCTTGATATCTGCAAAGGGTCTCTACATGGAAATGGGTACAGCTACATTAAGGATTGGTGCTTTTACTGTTAATACTGTAAGAAAGCCCTACAAAAAATATTTTAACTAAAAGAAAAAAAAATGTAGCCAAAAGAAACTCAGTTGTGGAGACAGCTTAATTCTTCCACCCCAGATTACAAAAGGCCATGCTAGGGAGGGGTGCCTAAAGTCTTTAAGGAACTATTATTTTAGAGTTGCAGTGATCAAATTAACCTGCTAGCTACTACGTTGAAGTTGTTTGAAACAATGGGTTAGGAGGGTATAAAAAACCTAGGTAGTTTGGAGACTGTCCTTTTCAACAGAAACTTTCTTGAATGGCTGCTGGAATGCAACAGGAGAAGGTATGTTCCCTATTTTTAACTTTGAAAATATATATTCTATAATGCCACTCTTTGGCCATGCTCTCTCAGTAAAATAATGGTGGCTATCTTTATTGCAGTGTGATCTGTTTAACATGGAACCAGTAATTTTAAGCTGCAGTTCCCCACCAGGCCAAGGTAAAAACCATTTTTAACTGTAGTTGTGCTTAATACTGTTAAAAAAAACCTGGGTAATACTAACATTTGTGCTTATTCTTTAACCTTAAGGCCCAAGCACACATTGGGGGGGAACAGAACAAGCATGTGCCTGCAACACTTTATCCCATAGTGAAAGGTAACTTTTTTGCAATTGACTTTTAAATGTATATGGGGTTTGTGTGTGTGTGTGTGGTTTGTGTGAGAGAGAGATGAGGTCTGTGCAAGACATAGGTGTGTTTTTAAAAAGTATTTGGTTGCAAACTGTTGGCTTGTTTCAAACTAACAGGTTTTTTACAGTGCAAAATGTGATGTGTTTTTAAAATGGGTTTGAGGCATTTGGGGGTAATCCTAACTAACCAAAAGCCCAAACACACATGTGCCTTTTAAATACATGTGGTGCTACTGGGTTTGTGTGTGAGAGAGAGGGGATCTGTGCAAGACATAGGTGTGGTTTTTAAACTATATGTTGGCAAACTGGTGGTATAGAGTGTTTGGTGGGTTGCTCTTTCTGTGCCAAATGTGTTTTCAAAATAAATGTTCAATTCTGAGTTGGGGGAGGAGGTGGTGGGATTAGGCTAAAAGTATCTGTGTGTTTGGGCTTTTGGTTAGACCAGATCCGGGCTGTGGGCTGGTATTCACCTGCCCCTGGTTCCACAACTGTGAAGCATGAACTCACAGAGCAGGAGACTTAGTGTAGAGAGACTTAACTCCTTAATTCATTTTCTTCTGACACTTTGGTAAAATGTTTCCCACTGACTGCATTTCTGCCTAGGAGGAAAGAGGCCCATGGGCAGCTGTATACACTGAGAGGGGCAAAGTTGCCGGTTACTGTTGGGTGCTCAAGTCCTTTTCCTTTCAATTCATTCATTTCCTTTTAGTTTGGTGAAGAGAGAAGTCAGAGCTAATAAGCCTACAAAATTTTGTCCCACCTCCTCTGTGTGCATTTCACATCTGCATCAACACTCGCGCTGCTCTGAGTATGGACAGAGACAGAAGTGCCACGACTCTGGCAAGTGTATGGAAAGTCAGGAATTGACATGGAGAAGGACAGTGAAACTCCCATCCCTGCACAGAGTTTCATAATTTGATTCCCATCTACAGTTGTGTTCTGCTTTCACTCACGGTGGCAGCAAAATATTTAACCTCATTTCCCTCATGTAATTGACAACAGAAGAGCCCACTCAATAGAATGGGAATATAATAGGATTCAGCAGGTGGGGAGGAGATCCAGGAATGCTCAGAAGATCAGATTCTTGCACAATTTGGGCACTGGCATTTACGTACAGATCAGCGAAGTGGAGCTCGGCACGAAAATGCTCGGCTGGTAGAAGAGAGAAAAGCTGAGAAAATAGGAGACTCACAAACACAAAGCAAGGAATCAAGAAAGAAACAAGGTGACATGAGGCCATTGAGGATGATCCCTCTTATTAGGGAGTCAAATGAGCCATGTGTAAGGAAATATTTCTGTTCATCTCTATTCTACTCTATGTCAAAATTTGTCTTTCTCACTCCATGCCTGTCTCTGAAAGCAACTAGTGCCAGAAGAGCTTTTCTCAGGGACCGAAGGACCTCCTTGTTTCTCAGGCAGTAGAGGACAAGATTGAGCAAAGGGGCCAGGAATAGGAACCAAACAGACATTATTTTGTGGAGGATCGGAAGAGAGTCAATCACTACATCTACATAGATGACCTCTATACTCACATAATAAATGACAAGAACAGGGAAGTGGGGGAGGAGCAGGTAGAAACGGCCTCCCCATCCTGTGACGGATTTTCAGGATGTTGGTGATAATGGAAATGTAGGATGTTAGTGTCAGTAGAAAGATCCCAACATTCAATATGATAGTGAAAGCAAATAACATCAGTTGCAGAGTCTTGGTGTGCGCATCACAGAAGGCCCCTTTAACGGCTGCAAAATCACAAAAGAGAATGTCACTTTCTTTGGGACCACAATATCTTAATTGCAGAATGATCATTTGTAGCATGATGCAGTAAGAAATGCCTAATATCCTGGCTCATGCCACCACGTGGCAACAGACCCTGCATTTTCATCAGAACAGCATAGCGGAGGAGATGGCAGACCGCTTGATACTGATCAATACATATGACCATGAGCAGGAGACATTCTGCATTGGCAATGATCGTATAGAAATCAAATTGCAGAAAGCAGGGGGGCAAGGCATGTAGATCCTGGAGGGTCTGTCTGCTCATCATGGCTGGGGAAGCTGGGCAGGAGGAGAGTCACTGGCAGGAGAGAGGAGTTCCTCAGGAGCAGAGGAGTGCCTCATCATCAGGGAGCATGTCCAGACTTCCCTTCATCCAGCAAAAGCAGCCGTCTGTGATGATTCATCACCATGTGCTCCATTGTTCCTAGTCTTCTTCAAACACTCTCACACTTACGCTCTGGGGAGAATGCAGCTTAGAGCATGTCACAAGCAAGGCAGCTGAGTTACAAAGATGACAAAATTGCAGCTTACAATAAATGTAAAAGTTACAAAGATTACAAAGTTTGACAAAGATCACAATGAGTTGCAGTTTAAAACCTTAGAATGTGCTACATTCAACTTTGTGTAGTTTCAGAAAATGCATGTGTATAAATCAAGTAAGCTCAGGCACCGGCTTTTTTTTCTGCAACAGTCTTCTGTGGTCTCTTGCTCATAGAAAGCGCTCTATCGGTAGTCAGTATAAGTGCTATAAAGTTATCTTACAGGCCAATAGGAAGTCATGTGACTTATCTCACAATGATCTGGAAACTCTAGATCAAGACAGATTGTCCTGGTGACAAATCATTGTACAGGCTCTTCATTGCGTTGAGAGTCAGCATATTCAGGCATTGCAGGAAAAGCGCAGGACTCAAACGAACACAGAGCACCTGCAGTTGGTGGCTTTTTATGTGACATCTGCAATCAGCTCTGCCAATCACCAATTAGCTACTCACCAATAGAATCACAGAAGATGAGATCTGTCAATAAATGGCTCAGTCCAAGAGAGGAAGAATTTATACAGACACTGGGGAAAACCAGCTCTTGTTCACATGGGGGATTTCCATATTTTTCCATCAACATTTCCCTTTAAAGAAATAGAAATTTCAGTAAAATGACCATTTTCTGTGGGCTTTCCAAGAAAGGTTTCCAGTTGTCATGGCGGAGCAGAGCCCGGTGTAGTCCAGAAATCCGGCTACATCATCAGGCTCAATGAGCAATATCACTGGTTCAATGTCTAGTTGGCAGCTAATATCAAGCGGATGCTCCAGAGGCTGGTTATGGGGATGGTTTTGTTCAACAGCTTCATTCGTGGTCTGCATGAGGGGATGGTTTACGTGATGGGACCCACTTCTGATTCTCTGTTTTGTGTGTTTGTTTGTCTCCTTCTGCCGGCGGTGAGGGCCATCAACTCTCTCCTGCTGTGCACAGTCATCTGCCTGGGAGACCCGGACCCTATTGTGGCTGGATTTGCCACCCGGGGCTTCCAAAATTGTGGAGGGGCCATTGATGGAACACACATCCCCATCTGATCACCAGAACACCGAGCCACACAGTACATTAACCACAAGGACTATTCCTCCATGGTGCTGCAGGGCCTGGTCGACCTCCATGGAGACTTCACGGATATTTTCCTCGAGTGCTCGGAGAGGGCGCATGCCAAATGAAGATGAAGCGGCTTGCTTTCTTGACAGACCTGGATGTAGTCAAGATGCTAGCTAGTCTCGTATCTGTCGAGAAAGCCTGCAGTTGACAAAAACCTCCGTTGACAAAAGCCTAAGACGTACCCTTAGACTCCCAAACTCTCATAGAATTTCATTTCTTTCCCTTCTGCAGATGTGTTCTACATTCACTCATCATGGCAAATTTCCAAGCCGTAGCTGACAACAGAAGAGCCTCGTCAATGGGATGGGAATGTCGTAGGATTCAGTAGGTGGGGAGGAGATCCAGGATCACCCAGAAGCTGTTAAGCTCCCTGCAGAGTCTGGGCACTTGTGTCCCTGTACAGATCAGTGAAGTGGAGTGTGTCACTAAAATGCACGGCTGACATGAAAGAGAAAATCTGAGAAAGTAGGAGAACGACAGGAAGAAAGCATGAAATCAAACAAGAAAGGTCCATTTGGGGTAACCCTCTTTTCAATGAATCAAATGGGCCAGGTGTAAGAGAATACATCAGCTCTTCTCTATTTTACTGTACACCAACATATGTAATTTCACAATCTCTGCCTGTGTCTGAAATCAACCAGTTTCATAAGAGCTTTTCTCAGGGACTGATGGACCTCCTTGTTCCTCAGGCAGTAGATAATAGGGTTGATCAAAGGTATCAGGACTGTGCTCGTGACAGACAATATTTTGTACACGATTGCGAGGGGCCGGAACAGTGAAAACATAATGATTGCAATTGTGCTCACATAGTAAACTGCAACCACAATGAGGTGGGAGGAGCAGGTGGAAAAGGCCTTTTGCCTCCAGGTGCTGGAAGGGATTCTCAGGATACTGACGATGATACAAATGTAGGTTGTCAGGGTAATCAAAAAGACTCCAATGTTCAATATGACAGACAGAAAAATTGTCACCAGTGACAGCGTCTGGGTCTCGCCACAGAACCCACCATCGGATGCAAAATCACAAAAGAAATGGTCAAATACTTCGGAACCACAGTACGTTAATTGCAGAATAAAAATGTGTATCATGATGCTGCTGGAAATGCGGAATATTAAGCACCCTGCCACCACGTGACCACACACCCTGCCGTTCATAAGAGTGGGGTAACGGAGGGGGTGGCAGATGGCTAGATACTGATCACAACACATGACCGTGAGCAGCAGACATTCTGCATTGGACAGGATAATATAGAAGTGAAATTGCACAAGGCAGTTGTACAGAGAAATGTTTCTGTCCCCAGTCACCAGACTGCCAATCAGCCTGGGCAGGGTGGTGGAGACGTAGCAGATCTCCTCAGCGGACAAGTTGGCCACGAAGTAGTACATGGGGGTGTGAAGGTGCCGATCAGCCACCACTAGCACAATGATGAGGAGGTTCCCAGCCACAGCCGCAATGTAGATTAGCAGAAACAGCAGGAAGAGGAGGGGCTGCAGTTCAGGGTCATTCCCAAATCCTAAAAGGATCAATTCCACGATGGGCGTTTGGTTTCTTCCTTCCATAATACATATCTAGACACAGAAAAGCATCACATATTCATGGAGCATGCACAGACAGGTTGTGTTGTTGACTACCTAGCCAGGAACGTGGGCTGCTACCTGACCTCAGATACCCCAAGGTCGATTGCATCAGGTTTGTGTGTGTTTAGACAGGCACAACTGAGAGCTGCTTTTATGCAGAAAAATTCAATGCTCCCGTTTTGAAAGATTTCAAAGATTCTTGACTAAAGATCCCCGGCCAGTCTGATGTCTCTACCTGACAACCCAAACGCAGGCCACGTGAAAGAAAAGTCAATCACTTTGTTGACATCAGCTGTGAATTTTAAAGGAACCTAAGGGATAGAGGGACAAACTGCCTTATACTGTGAAAGAGAGTTGGGCACCTGATGGCCAACGAAGCACCCACATTTCAGGTCTCTGCTGATAGAGCGAGAGGCTCTTTTCCCCCAGCAGAATGTTGTCTTCCTTCCAGGCTACACATACAGACAGTGTCTCATACATGAACACACATTCTTTGTGTTGGACTCACAAACACACTCTCACCCAAAAACACACTCATACACTATTCACTCTCTCTTTCATGTATGCACATGCATGCTCACACACACACTGTCTATGTTTTTACCGTATTTTCCAACCATTCTCTACGCCATTCGTCATTGTGTTTCTCTCTTGTGCTTCCATTTACTTCTTTGAATAATGAGTTCCAAAATGCCTGACGGATGAAGGAATTACTCCTACGGAAAAGTTTTAAAATCTATATAATATCTTGGGGTGGGGTTTCCTACCAGTTTTGCACGTGGAATGCATGGAATGAAATTTAGTCTGCAGATAAGATAAAAAAAACCAGGCACATCGGTGAGAGGGACCGGTCTGCGTTTGCAGGCTGGGAAAGGCGGAGGGGGATTGCTGTTATGAAACACACCTGCACTCTGCTGCTGGGTGTTCTGTGAGAGGGTAGGGGGAGACACAGATCCCAGCACAGGTGAGACCTAAGAAAGTAACTGCTGCCTTCCCCCTGTAAAAGACCTGACCCAAAAAACCTGCCCTCGGTGACTGAGCCTCTTTCCCTGAGCTACAAAGGACTCGTGAATATCAGAGGCAAGATGTTGTGCGCTACAGAACGGTTTGGCCTCTAAACCATATAAAACCATTTGGCCTCTAAAACCCTCAGCACCAACTGGCAGCACAATAACGTGCACAGCAGGGGGCTGGCTGCAGATGGGAAATTGACTCGTGAGGAAACACGGGTCTGTGGATGCGCACAAAGCAGCCCAAAATACACCTGGCTCCCCTTCCTTCAGTTGCAAGCCAGACGGCGTTACGGGGGGTGATGAATTGTAAAGGAAATCGCTGCGCCCAGTCGGATTACTGTAAAATACAGTCAAGAGACCACATGGCCAATGTCAGTCACATCGTTTGCTGTAACCCAATACAGCAGGAGAGGAAGGGAAAGAGCGGCAGGGGATGAATCAGTCGACAGGTGCCTGTTCTCTTCTTCCCCTCAGAAGCACCCGACGTTGGCCAGTGCTGGGAGACAGAGCGCTGGGGCAGATGGACCTTCTCACTGTCCCAGTTTGGCCATTCTTACATTCTAATTCTGAGAGCCGCCCATTGCTCTGTCCTAGGCAGGTTTTCCTACAGCTCGTCTGGGCTGGGTTGGCCCCCAATGTTCCACCTGGAGCTGGGGACCCCTGAGCCTCTGAGCCCCCAGCCTGGGATCCCCTCGCACTGTGCTGCTCTGGCCAGCTGCAGACAAAGGTCCTATTCCCAACGTTCCTCCAGCACCAACCCACCCATGTGCAGAGACATGCAGGGTTCCCTGACCAGCCACTGTAGAAGGGAAGCTACAGTCAAGCTAACCATTGGGGGTATGTCTACACTACCCTCCTAGTTCGAACTAGGAGGGTAATGTAGGCATACCGCACTTGCAAATGAAGCCTGGGATCTGAATTTCCCGGGCTTCATTTGCATAAGTGGGGAGCCGCCATTTTTAAAACCCCGCTGGTTCGAACCCCGTGCAGTGCGGCTACACGGGGCTCGAACTAGGTAGTTCGAACTAGGCTTCCTATTCCGAACTACCGGTACATCTCGCGGTCCCACTCCTCAACGGTGGTATTAAAGTCCTTGTCAAGGACCAGAGACTCGCGAGGACCATAGAATCATAGAACCATAGAGCTGGAAAAGACCTTAGAAGCTCATCAAGTCCAGCCCCCTGCCCTAGGCAGGATCAATCCCAATCCAGGATGCCAAGTAAGGTGGCCATCTGCCGATAAAAGGTGACCTGGTTCAAGCCTTTTGGGGCATAGACATTGACTACATTCACCGTCAGCCCCTCCATGTGGTCCCAGACGTGCAGCAGGCGGCCTGGAACAATCTCGGCGAGCCCCAGCACTTTGGGCCGTAGGGCAGAGGAGAACAGGGTGACCATCTCAGCCATGCAACCGCTGAGGTGGCTAAAATACACCCTGTCCCTCGACTACAGCCACCAGCTAGCCTCGACAGCTGGAGTCATGTGGGTCTCTTGCAGGAAAACCACCGAGTTCTCCTCCTCCGAAGGAAGCAGAGCACACGGCTCCTGTGGAAATTTAAGGTGTCCTGCCTATTGGTCCCTCTCCCTTCCTGCAAGAGGGCTCTTGTATTCCGGAGGATGGAATGAAAGTCTCCCCAGTGCTGGAGGGTGAGCACGCAGAACTCTTGGCCACGCAGTTTTCTGTGAGGAACTGGCACAGCTCAGACCCCAGTTCCAAGAAGATACCGGGGTTTTCCTCCATCCGGGTCTCTAGATAGAGCTCGCAGGCCATGGAAATGGAAAACAAGGACCCTATTGCCGGTGCGGTGCCAAGACCGATGGCGCCTTGATGCCTGTCTCTGACCCCGGCATGCAAGGGAGCAGCGGAGGGAATAAGGCAGTCCCATGGGACTAGGGACCAGGGATACAAACACCAGCCCCTGAGGACCACTCTCAGTTAATAGGGAACGGTCCCCCAGGTCCAGGCCACCAGACTGCAGCACCTCCTGAGAGGGAACCAGCGGGGCAGGAACAGGGAGGGGACCCTACTGATGGGTTCCCCCAATGGGAAGGGAAGGCGACCATCCTGAGGGCTTGACTGCCTCATAAAGGGCATCCAAAGCAGCCAGGCTGACCGAGGACACCAGAGATGCCCCAGGGATGAGGATATAGGTGGCTGCCTGGAACATGGGGGAGGGAAGAGACCTCTGGCAAGGGGTCGTCCTCCCCCTAGGTGAGTGGGGTCAGACCCAGGGCCTCAATCTCCTCAAATGTAGAGCTGAGCTCTATCTCCACAGCCCCGCTGGCCACCGAGGCAACAGTTACCTTAGAGGTGATGACAGGGGGCACAGCTGGAACCGGGGCCGGGGGAGCTCCACCTGAGGCCTCTTTGGGAATGGGCTGCCACGACTTGTTTGGCCAGCACCTCCTGCTGACGGTAATCGGGGGTGTTCTCGGCAGCGCTGGCCTCCCTCGGGATTTTTCAGAGGGGGGCCTTTGCGTTTCCCCCGAACGAGTGTCAAGCCCTCTAAGATGGAGGTAGAGGGCTCCCCAGCAGGGGTGAGGCCAGAGGGCACAGTTGTTGCTCGGGGGAGGGATGTTGAGGCAAGGGAGGGAGGTGGGTAGGGAAACCTCCCCGTGGGTGGAGCCCTTTTCCTCGCTGGGCAACGACCGTGCCACCCTCTCCTCCTCAGCCCTGCAGAACCAGTTGGACTAGAGTCGGGGCCTGCCTGCTTGCTCAGGCACGCCGGAGGGGGTGCATCGGGCTGCCAAGCAGAGCCGTCGGATGGATGAGGGGCAGCTGCAGAGGCCGGACTACCAGGGGGGACGGTTATTTTAGGGCTAGCAGCCTCCTGGGCCCTAGGGGGCCTGGACACGTCCTTCAACCAGGGCATAGGGCAGTCCCTCTGGACGTGCCCCATCACCCGGCAGAGGAGGCACTGGGTCTCCCAGGGGAATAATGGGCCTGGTAGAGGGCCCACTGGTAGGACAACAAGAAGGACCCCTCTAGAGCCATCCTGCCATGCGCCACTGGCAGTATCTGCATGTGTGCCTGCCGGCAGAAGGACACGACATGGAAGGGGGCAGAGTTTTTACAGCCCAACGGGAGAGGTTTGATTGGAGAAATGGGCCTTGCCAGAGTAGAGAGGGCAGGCAACAAAGCAGCTTTGGGGAGGAAGGGCGGGACAGATGTTAGGAGCTGTATTCCCAGATCCTCCAATGGCTTGAGGGTCACATCCATGCCCCCCACCGGCAGGCTCTGCTCCACCGCCTCCTGGGCCACCTTGCCATATAACTTGGAGGCCGTCACCACGGCCGAGGCCCCCACCACCCTCGCCAACGCCCATATGTAAGTGTCGTCGTGAGGCGAGGCAGCAAGCTGGAGCCGGGATGGAGCTGGAGGCGGCAGTTCGGGCAGATGACACAACAGCACGTGGGGGGTAGCAGTGACCACCTGGCCATACGCTCTGGGGTTTGTAGTTGGATTGGCCCCAGAGCCGGCGGGAAGGAGAGGGCGCGGCAGATGTCAGGGCCACAGCGGGTGGAATGACCTCAGCAGCAGGAGGTTTGGCCTTTTTGGACGGGCCCTTGCCCATCTTCTTTCCCTGGACCTTCTTCCTGGCCGAGGTGGAAGGGACATCGGCCGTGGCAGGTATGGAACATGGGTCAGAGGTCAAGCGGTCCCCCTCAGTGGTCTTCAGGGTGGGTGGCAATGGGGGATCTATGACAATGGAAAACCCCAATCAAAGGGATATAAATGTCATAGGATTCAGTAGGCGGGGAGGAGATCCAGGATCACTCAGAAGTTGTTAAGCTCCCTGCAGAATACGGGCACTTGTGTTTATACACAGATCAATAAAGTGGAGGGCCTCACAAAAATGCACAGCTGATATGCAAAACTCAAAAAATCTGACACGACCAAGCACAAAGCAAGGAATCAAGCAAGGAACAAGGTGACGTAAGGTCATTGAGGGCGAAGCCTCTTGTCAGGGAATCAAATGGGGCACGTGTAAGAAAATATTCCAGTTCATCTCTATTCTACTCAAAGTCTTTATTTGTGCTGTCACACTCCAGGCTTGTGTCTGAAAGCAACTAGTGCCACACGAGCTTTTCTCAGGGACTGATGGACCTCCTTGTTTCTCAGGCAGTAGAGAATGGGGAAGAGCAAAGGGACCATGACAAAGAACCAGACGTCAATTACTTTCTGGAAGATCGGCTCAACCACTGGAAATGCATAGATTGTTATTACGGTCCCATAATACATTCCAACCACAATGAGGTGGGAGGAGCAGGTGGAAAAGGCCTTTTGCCTCCCGGTGCTGGAAGGGATTCTCAGGATGTTGACAATGATACAAATGTAGGTCACCAGGGTGAGTAGTAAGATGACAATATTCGATATGATACTGTAAATGGATGTCACCAGTTGCATTGTCTTGATATTGGAACCACAAAAGGGACGATAAACACGTCCAAAATCACAAAAAAGAAGGTCAAGTTCTTTGGCTCCACAGTATATTGATTGCAGACTTAAAGCTTGTAGCATGATACTGTAAGCAATGCCATAAATCCAGGTCCATGCCACCATGTGGCAGCAAACCCTGCCGTTCATCAGAGCAGGGTAACGGAGGGGATGGCAGATCGCTAGATACCGATCAATACACATGGCCGTGAGAAGATTGCATTCTGCATTGGACAGGATAATATTGACATTAAATTGCACAATGCAGTTCTGCAGAGAAATGGTTCTGTCCCCAGTCGCGAGACTGGCCAGCAGCCTGGGCAGTGTGGTTGAGACGTAGCAGATCTCTACAGAGGACAAGCTGGCCACGAAGTAGTACATGGGGGTTTGAAGTTGCCGATCAGCCACCACTAGCACAATGATGAGGAGGTTCCAAGCCACAGCCACAAGGTAGATGACTAGAAACAGCAGGAAGAGGAGGGGCTGCAGTACAGGGCCGTTCCCAAACCCAAGAAGGATCAGTTCCTTGAAGAACGTTCCATTTCTTCCTTCTGCTTTCTCCATAATTCGTATCTAGAAACTGAAACATATCACATATTCAGGTTGTGCTGTTGCCAGCTGGGTAACATCCACTGGCTTTCATCAATTAGCAACATAAAATTAGCTGTGAGAACCCGGCAGCGCGAGCAGCGGATTGGGACACACCCTGGGTGCATACCTGGGGTGTCAGGTGGGATTGGGTTGGGGGAGCTAGTCTGTGCTGCTGAGGCTACACTGCTACTGTTAGCACCAGAGCTCAGCCAAAGGGGGAGTGTGTTGCTCTAAGGGAGCAGGGAATCGCACTCTTGAGGTTACTACAGATATCCCCCCTACCACAAACACTGGGACCCGAAGTCTTTCCATGAAGGTCTTGCCAGTATCTGCTGTGGCAGAAGATTGAAAGAAAGAAAATTCCACCATTGGAACGATGCAACTGAGAAACAAAGAGAGAAAAGGACACAGAAAAGACGGAACCCTAAGCAAACACTGCGGGCTACCCTCTGACCTCGGATGCTCCAGGGTCAATGGCATCAGGTTTCCAGGAAAGTTTCCAGGTGGAACGAAGATCTCCTTCTGGGAGAACAACTCAGTGGTCCGAGGTTGAAAGATTTCAAAGGTTCTTGGCTAAAGCTCCCAGGTCTGTCTGATCTGTCGGCCTGGCACTCCAAACACAGGCCATTGCGAAGAAAAACTCAAGCACCTTGTTGACATCAGCCATGAGTTTTAAAGGAAACTAAGGGATTTAGGCCCCGCTATCAGCGTGAAAGAGAGCTGGGCATTGATGTGCACCCACACTTCAGGACGCTGTGAAACCAGCAAGGGGCTCCTTCACGAAGGGTGTGTTCCCCCAAAGCTACACACAATGCTTATTGATAGGTAAAGCTTATTGTCATCAGGCACGTCCAACACAGGCCACATGAAAATAAATTCAGTCACCTTGTTGACATCAGCTGTTAGCTTTCAAGAAAACTAAGGGATTTAGGCACCAACCAACTATCAATGCGAAAGAGAGTTGGGCACCTGATGGCCTATTGTATACCCATATTTCAGGTCTTTGTGAAACCAGCAAGGGGCTCCTTAAGGGAAGGTGTGTTCCCACAAAGCTACACACACACTGGGTCATTCAGTGTCTCGCGCGCGCGCGCACACACACACACACACACACACACACACACACACACACACACACACACTTTGTGTATCTTAGAAACACAGCCTCCAAAAATACACTCATACACCGTCCAGTTATATCATGCAAGCACGTGCCCATGTACACACACACAAAACCGAACAAGCACCAGGCTCTCTTTGATGTTGCAACCCGGACAGTGTTACATGGAAGGGAGTGAATTGTACAAACTATCGCTTCACCTGGTTTGTGTGGGAGTTCATGGATAATCCTAGTCTGTCACAATTTGTCATGTAAACCCTTATCGTTGGCACAGTTTGCCTTGTAGACTCCTTGTAGCAAGACAGGAATCCCCTTGTAACATCCATTTTTGCTTGCCTGGAGCATACAGGGCACACAGAGCAGAAGGCCCAGGCTGCTGTGACCTTGAATGGCTGTAAACAGAGATACGCCAATTGCTGACCAAGAGGCTGCCAAAGAGTGCCCTTGACTGAAACCCATATTGATACGAACACACATCCATCCGCGGGGGGAGGAATCTCTCGCCCAGTAAAAAAATGTCTAGTACTCACAATTTAGTTATCTCTCTTGCAAGTGTAAATTAACTTGAAACTTGCTTGTAAGAACTGGCGCCACAAAACGGACCAGTACAATTCGGCATCTTAGATAAGAAAGAGAATACGGGCCCCCAGGGGTATAAAGATAAGTCCAGCAGCGCATTTTCTCTGAGTGTCAATCTACCATCTATCTGCTGGTCGGGTTAGGTGTTTGATCTCCCGAGGTTCCAAGGGGACGCCCACCTCGTATTCGTCTTTCCTAGGAATTGAGAGACCGGCCCTGGCCTGACACGTTGGAGTCGAGAGGCAGAGAAAGGGGTAAAAATTGTACCTGGATGTAGACCTTTGTTAAAGTATATATATACATAGACTTAGAGCTCTTTAAAGATTAAGCTGTCACTTGGTACCATTATTTCTATTTTCTATCTTTATTTTCTTTGTAACCATTTTTAAAATCTGTATTTGTTAGCATTTAAGAAATAGAGCAATAGCCATTGTAACCATATGCTTTTATAAGTCTTTTAATAAACCTGTAACTGATTAAGCTTTAACCTGACTCCTTCAGTTGCTGTAACAGAACCAAGCACAATTTAAAAGAACTTCAGCCGGTCATAAAGGGACAGGCATAGGAAGAGCTTG
The DNA here is from genome assembly GCF_049634645.1 of Pelodiscus sinensis. Taxonomy (NCBI): domain Eukaryota; kingdom Metazoa; phylum Chordata; order Testudines; family Trionychidae; genus Pelodiscus; species Pelodiscus sinensis. Next base: position 10,077,860 of record NC_134740.1, on the reverse strand, counting down.
GGCGTTTGGATCTGTGTCACTCCCAGGTGACAAGATCCGTTGGGGCACCATTTCAGCCTTTCCTAGGCTGCCCTCTGCGAAGGAACCCCTGTGTTCTAGCAGCTAAAATATAAGGTGTAATAAGCTCTTCCTATATAACGGGGCGTCTGTTGGCCTGCTGGCCACCCTCTGCGACGGGATCCCGGTCCTAGCAGTAAAGACACGGACGTTAAACCTTTTCTCGGAAGCATACACACACACACTGCCCTGACCGTCGGCTGACACTCCTCCACTCACGTTCTCATGTACCTTTGTTCTGTAAAACTTACTTCTAGCACTCCTGGTGTGAACAGAAACGTCTCAGAGTACTTCTGCTGAGACTTTGATATGTTAAAGAAAACAATCAACAACTAAACTGTCTGAGCATACTGTATAGCGAATCCCTGAACCTGTCTCTCAGGGCTGCTGCTGTAGCTGTCAGCCTGCACGCATGCATAATAAAGTTTTCCTTCTAGGTTTCTCTCCTGCCTCACTGCTTTGACCTCCAGTCTCGGACCCTTCTGGGGGTTCTGTACCCCAGGGGAGCGAGATTTCCCCCACATTTGTAAAACAGAGTCTAGAGATCACACCCCCAACGCCAGTGACACGTCACAAGAGAATGGGAACAACCGACAGGGGAGGAATCGGTTGATATTTCTCTGTTCTGCCAATTGCCCCAGAAGCCCCTGGCAGCGGCCAGTGCTGGGAGTGAGCGCAGTAGGGGGAGGGGACCTTTGGACCGGCGCAGTCTGGCCATTCTCACGTTCTAAATCCAAGAGCCGCCCATTGCTCTGTCCTAGGCAAGTCGAACCACCCACAGGAAAAATTTGTTAATCTGCTCACACCCCCCGACGTGGAGAGGAAAATGCCCACGTGTGCTAAGCGGGGGGAGAATTTCCCCCATTCGTTTCACTGGTTTGGGTAACACCACACACAAGGTTATTAACTACAAACAGTGGATTGACGTGGGTATCAGGGACAGCAAAGCAGATTATCAGCAACTAACCAGACACAAACTCTGCAGGAGACACGTGGCACAGTCAGAAGGAGCAAGCAGATTCTCACCCGGAGGGATGGGACTGGCCGTCTGGCAGCTTCTCAAGGCCCAAGTTGCATTTGCTTTGTTCTTGGGGTGCTCAGGTTTCCAGACACTGGGTAAGACGCCTTCAGCCTGTGTCCAGCCCTTCCCCCAGGTCAGTCTGTCTTCCTCAGCTTCTTCCCGGCGTCTTCTTGTGTGGGGAGTGAAAACGGATGATTTCACCCCCTGTCTTATATAGCTCTGGCAAAGGGTGGGGATCCTTTGTTTCAAAACTGCTCCCCGGACTGGCTGGGAGGAGGGACCCAGAGTCCTGTGGTCTGGTCTGATGACTTCATACAATCACAACAACTGTTAATTGGTCTCTCTGAAACAGTCTCCATCTGTGGGATTTGGGCTTCTCCTGAGGCCTGTGCTTCTCCCTAATGTCTCATTACAGGGCTCAGGGATCTGTCTGCACTGAAAGCCCCTTCCCCAGTGGGGTACCGCTGTGTGAATACATTGGGAATAGAGATTCATGCTCCGTATTCACAATTTGAGATAGAAAATTGAGGCAGGACTACAAATGGGATCGTCAAATTCAGCAAATCCTGATGCTCCCAATGACACTGTCAATGCTCCGTCTTGCCAAAAATGCTCCATATTTCAGCTACAACGACATCACAGTAACGGGTAGGGAGGTTCCAAGTGTAACCAGTCAGCGTACCGGTAAGAAGGAGTCTTACAGGTACCCTGACCGATTAGCCTGCTCTTGTCTGTGAACTCCAGAGCTGACTGGCCGGGCGAGACCAGAGCACCCCTCACACGGAGGGACTGGCCGGTCGGTGATCAGGAGCTTATGGCCCCAGTGGGAGTGGGCTGGGATGGACGGTTCAGTGATCTGTGTTACCTCATAACCCAACCATCCAATCGATGCCTTTAGGAGCAAAGGTGACGTGGGGTCAGCTCAGCCCTAAGGGCCTCTAACCCCCAGGCTACACGGGGGGATTTTACTCCTGCGGTGGAAAGTCAAGACACATTGGGTTGGATTCCAACACTTCCTAAAGCCACATCTCTTCATGGAAGAAAAACAGCAGCTGGCCTGTGGCAACAGACGAGGGTTCATGGGGCTTTTTCACTGCTGGAACGAGGGATCTAGGCCCGGTGATGTGGAAGGGTCCCAGACCTTGTGCTGCAGCCCCAGCCTGAATGTCTTCTCAGCAATAAAACTTCACCTCAGTGTGAGTCGGCTGGACGGGCCAGAGGTGGCTTCTCCTTGCTTGGTAGATGTGTCTGAATCACGTCAGCCATTGCTCACATTGGGCGTTTCAACAATCAATTTCCTTTGAATGAAATCGGGTGTTCAGTGAAATGCCCGTGTGGTGTGGGCTTCCCAAAGAGGGTTCAGACTGTTAGCCTGGAGCAGAGAACACCCCAAATCCATAGCACCCGGCAACCAGCCAGACAACATGAGGCATGAACAACTGGCTACTCAAAGGCTCTTTTCTTGCTGCAACGCTTCCTAAGAGTCACCCACCTGCGAATGTCCCCAGCTCAGTGCAGGGGCCGAGGCGTGGGTGGTGCAGGAGTCAGGGTTTGGGAGAGGAACATTGAGGGCAGGGGGGTGGGGACACTGGAAAAAGAGCAGGGGTTGGGTGTGTGTTGGGGGGTCATGGCAGAGGGAGAAGTTTGTCAGAGAGGGGTGGGCTCAAGGCAGGGTTGGGGTGTTCAAGGCAGCTCAGGGAGTTGTGGGGAAAGGGGTGTAAGAGTCAGAACAAGGATCAAGGTCTCGGGACAGGGTGAGGGGTACACTCGTCCAAGCAGTGAGCTGGTTTGGAGGAGGTCATGTCATTGGGAGGTGCAGAAGGAGGGCAGGTGTTGGGGTGCTCAGAGGAATGGGGCAGCCACGCCAGGGGGAGAGATGCTAGAAGGACTGGGGTGTGTCTCCAACCATTCCCCCTCGGCTCTTGTCCGCAGAGCGGGGTGGGGGAGGAAACCGAGTGCTACGTAGTGAATACAAGCAGAGAGAGGGTAAGTTTAGAAGATAGGATACACAAAGAACAAGTTAAAAATCACTTAGGAAAGTTAGATGTCAGCAAGTCACCAGGTCCTGATGAAATGCATCCCAGGATACTCAAGGAGCTGATAGAGGAGGTATCTGAGCCTTTAGCTATGATCTTTGAGAAATCATGGCAGACAGAGGAGATTCCAGAAGACTGGAAAAGGGCAAATATTTTACCCATCTATTAAAAGGGGAATAAGAACAACCCAGGAAACTACAGACTGGTTAGTTCAAGGTCTGTCCCAGGGAAGATAATGGAGCAGGTAATTAAGGAAATCATATGCAAACACTTGGAAGGTAATAAAGTGATAGGGAATAGCCAGCATGGGTTTGTGAAGAACAAGCCATGCCAAACTAATCTGATAGCTTTCTTTGATAGGATAACGAGCCTTGTGGATAAGGGAGAAGCGGTGGATGTCATATACCTAGACTTTAATAAGGCATTTGATACGGTCTCGCATGATATTCTTATTGATAAACTAGGCAAATATAACTTAGATAGGGCCACGATAAGGTGGGTGCATAATTGGCTGGATAACTGTAGTCAGAGAGTTGTTGTTAACGGTGCTAAATCCTGCTGGAAAGGGATAACAAGTGGAGTTCTGCAAGGGTCTGTTTTGGGACCCGTACTGTTCAATATCTTCATCAATGATGTAGATATTGGGATGGAGAGTACGCTTATTAAGTTTGCAGATGATACCAAACTGGGTGGGGTTGCAACTTCTTTGGAGGATAGGGACATAATTCAAAATGACCTTAGCAAGTTAGAGAAATGGTCAGAGGTAAACAGGATGAGGTTTAATAAAGAGAAATGCAAAGTGCTCCACTTAGGAAGGAACAATCAGTTCCATACATACAAGATGGGAAGCGACTGTCTAGGAAGGAGCATGGTGGAAAGGGATCTAGGGGTCATAGTGGACCACAAGTTGAATATGAGTCAACAGTGTGATGCTGTTGCAAAAAAAGCAAATATGATTCTAGGTTGTATCAACAGGTGTGCTGTAAGCAAAACTCGTGAAGTCATTCTGCCGCTCTACTCTGCACTAGTTAGGCCTCAGCTGGAGTACTGTGTCCAGTTCTGGGCACCACATTTCAAGAAAGATGTGGAGAAATTGGAAAGGGTACAGAGAAGAGCGACAAGAATGATTAAAGGTCTAGAGAACATGACCTATGAAGCCAGGCTTCATGAACTGGGCTTGTTTAGTTTGGAAAAAAGAAGATTAAGAGCGGACATGAAAGAGGTTTTCAAATATCTAAAAGGGTGTCACAAGGAGGAAGGAGAAAATTTGTTCCTCTTGGTTTCTGAGGACTGGACAAGGAGTAATGGGCTTAAAGTGCAGCAGGGGCGGTTTTGATTGGACATCAGGAAAAAATTCCTAACTGTCAGGGTGGTCAAATATTGGAATAAATTGCCAAGGGAGGTGGTGGAATCTCCCTCTCTGGAGATAATTAAGAACAGGTTAGATAGACATCTGTCAGGGCTGGTGTAGACGGAGCTTGGTCCTGCCTTGAGGGCGGGGGGCTGGACTCGATGACCTCTCGAGGTCCCTTCCAGTCCTATTATGCTATGATTCTATGAGGAGACAGAAAGCCCCCAGTGTCTGTAGATGGAGGTTGGAGGGGGTGGGGGGGAGACAGAAGCCACCTGGGGATCACAAGGGCTGGAGGAAGACAAAAATTCTTTTTCAAGGAGAGGGATTTGGGGGGACTCAAAATGCCCTGGTGGCTTGAGGGGTTGGGAGACAGAAGTTCCTTGCTAGCCAGGGAGTGGGGATCTGGGCACAGAGACAAACGCCCATGGGATGGGTGCCCCCCCCCGAGTCCCTCCTGACACCCCACCCCTCACTCTCCCACATCCCATGTCCCCATCCTGCTCCTTTGCCCCCCACATACACCTACCCTCAAGGCTCTGCCCCACCCCACCCCCACAGCCTTTGCTCCGAAGGACCCAGGCTCGGTTAGATACATTTTCCAGCTGTAAATATTTGTTCCCTTGGCACGTACTTCCACTGCATTTTAAGCCGCCCTTTCCCCCTCACTTTGGCAAGAGAAAGAGATCGACAGCCTTGAGTCTGAACTACGAGGGGCATTTTTTGTAAATCTCCAAGGCAACGTCTACACTCGCGGCTTCTTGCGCCAGTAATATGCAAATGAGGCTAAGCATGGAATATCGCCGAGCCTCATTTGCATAGCTAAAGAGCCACCGTTGTTACATTAGAGGCTCTTGCTCAAGAAGGAGCTGTCTACACTGCCATTACACCTATTACTCTTCAATAAGGGGGGAGGGGTATCTCAGTGATTGAGCATTGGAGTGCCGAACCCAGGGTTGTGAGCCTTTTAGAGGCTTGGGGCAAAATTTTGTCAGGGATGGCACTTGGGCCTGCTGTCAAGGCAGGGGACTGGGCTTGATGACCTTGCAAGGTCCCTTCCAGTTGTAGGCCTTATCTCCATTAATGTATGTGTTTTCCTGAACCGTCTTCAATTATCCCCATTTGACTTGAATCGTGGGCCTCTCTACTCTCTGCTGAGTTGGCCTCAGCTGAAGTGCTGTGTCCAGTTCTGGGTCCCACATTTCAAGAGAGCTGTGGAGAGATTGGAGAGGGTCCAGAGAAGAGCAGCACAAATGAGGGAAGGTCTCCAACTTTTGAGTAAATTGGCAAATTTATTGGCCTAAACTCCTGTGGCTCAGAGGGTTTCCCATTGGGCCCCCAGAGTTGGCTCTCCAGGAGCTAATAGCAAATAGCAAAGCCCCCCCCCCAATGTGGAGTTCAGAGTCACTGTTGCTCTGTGAAACCTGTCTGAGAGCTGGGCAGCTGTCTTCACAGATACAGCCCAGCCTCATCTCCCCAGCCCTCCTGCAAAAATGGAGAAACACTCTTGCTCCCCCAGGTCCAGGCCTCCTGCCTCCTGTCCAGGTGTGGGCACCCAGCTCCCACCCACGGCAGACTGGTATCAGGGAGACCCTGCTGCCATCCTTCCTCATTCTTCCTTTTCTTTGCCCCGCCCAGGAGTGGGCAATCCCTCCGTGGACGTGATCTCCAGCTGCTATGTTTAGATGCAGATTCCATTGGCGCTCCCATTGGAGAGGGAGGCCTGTTAGACATTTCAGGTCTTTGTTAAAACAGCAAAGGGCTCCTTCAAGGGAGGTTGTGTTTCCAAAAAGCTACACACACTGGGTCATTCAGTGTCTCACACACACACAGACACTTTGTGTAGCTTACAAACACAGTCTCCAAAAATACACTCAGACACTGTCCAATTATATTATGTGCGCACGCATGCACACACTCAGGGTATGACTACACTAGCTCGTTAATTCGAGATAGGTAGACAAATGAGGCGACCGGAGTTGCAAATGATGCCTGAGATTTATATATCCCGGGCTTTATTTCCATGTTCCCGTCCGGTCGCCATTTTGAAATTTCAGTAGCCCGAACTCACTGCCACGCGGCTACACACGGCAGTGAAACATTAATTCAAACAATGTCCTTAGTTTGAATTAACTGTTACTCCTCATTCCACAGCTGTTATTTTGAATTAACTTCAATACCATCTACACATGCAAACCTCTATTTCGAATAAAAGGACTTAGTTCGAATTTACATTTCACTGCTAATTTCAAAATGGCGACCAGACGGGAACATGCAAATAAAGCCCAGGATATTTAAATCCCTGGCTTCATTTGCCACTCCGGTCGCCTCATTTGCCTACCTAGCTCAAATTAACGAGCTAGTGTAGACATACCCTCAGAGTGTCTTTTACATTTCCTGCTTGTAATTTCCTCAAAGGCCCATCTAGTCTCTTTCATTTGATTCTCCCAAACTGTTCTTTTAGTGGATTCTTAACTGGTCTGTGCAATTCCTCATTTTGTTTCTCTCTCGTACTTCCATTTAATTCTTTAGGTGGTGAATTCCATAATGCCTGACATGTCCTGGATGGGTGTAGTGGGACACTGTTTGAAATCCCAGGAGTGGGTGGGCGTGAGCCTTGCGGGAGGGATGACTGGCCCTGGGCTTCAACTGATTCTTTGGGACAAATGAGAAAAACAACGTCAAGGGGAGCTGGTGAAAGGTTTAGACTAAGGAAGCCAGCTGGGGACACTGAGCCGAGAACCCCAGACAGTGCGCTCTGCTCCTCACAGCTGTCAATAGAACCAATGGCCACTGCTCAGAGGATACGTGAAACCAGGGTAGAAGGAAATAGGTTCCACAGTTGCAGAGCGCCCCTCATCCTGCATCCTCCTCCTACTGCTATAGATGGCAGCTTTCACTACGGCCAGGAAGAGGTTAACGAGGAGGCCTCATGACTTTGTGGGGACATGGATTGGGGAAAAGTGCAGCCAGAACCTCAATAAGAGTTTCTGGAGGTTTCTGGAGGTGCCAGAATAGGGGCTGCAACCTGGCGTGTTCCAGATATGCATGTGCCAGGTTTTTCCTCATGCCCTCTAATCATTTTGGTTGCCTTCCGCTGGACTCTCTCCAATGCGTCCACATCCTTCTGCAGACTAAAAAGACCCAACTCCCTCAGCCTCTCTTCATAAGTCATATGCTCCAGCCCCCAATTTGGTTGCCCTGCGTTGGACCCTCTCCAGTGCGTCCACATCCTTTTTGTAGTGGGGGGGGGGGGGGGGGAAAGAACTGGATACAATACTCCAAATGTGGCCTCACCAGAGCCAAATAAAGGGGAATAATGACATCTCTGGATCTGCTGGCAATGCTCCTCTTAATGCAACCTTCTTGGCTACAAGGACTCACTGTTGATTCATATCCAGCTTCTCATCCACTGTAACCCCCAGGTCCTTTTCTACAGAACTACTACTTAACCGGTTGGTCCCCAGCTTGTAACTATGCTTGGGATTCTTCCGTCCCAAGTGCAGGACTCTGCACTTGTCCTTGTTGAACCTCATCAGATTTCTTGTGACCCAATCCTCCAATTTGTCTAAGTCACTCTGGACCCTATCTCTACCCTCAAGTGTATCTACCTCTCCCCCTAGCTTAGTGTCATCCGCACACTTGCTGAGGGTGCAATCCATCCCCTCATCCAGGTCATTAATAAAGATATTGAACACAACCAGTCTTAGAACCGAACCTTGGGGCACTCCGCTAGAAACCAACCACCATCCTCACATCGAGTCGTTGATCACAACCCGCTGGGCACAGACTTCTAGCCATCTTTCTATCCATCTTACCGTCCATTTACCCAATCCACATTCCCTTAACTTGCTGGCAAGAATATTGTGGGAGACCGTATCAAAAGCCTTGCTAAAGTCAAGGTATATCACATCCACTGACTTCCCCATGTCCACAGAGCCAGTTACCTCCTCATAGAAGCACCTCATTTCCCTCATGTAATTGACAACAGAAGAGCTCACTCAATAGAATGGGAATATAATAGGATTCAGCAGGTAGGGAGGAGATCCAGGAATGCTCAGAAGTTCAGCTCCTTGCATAATTTGTGCACTGTGGTTAATGTACAAATCAGTGAAGTGGAGCGCGGCACGAAAATGCTCGGCCGCTAGGAGGGAGAAAAGTGGAGAAAATAGGAGACTCACAAACACAAGGCAAGGAATCAAAAAAGAAAAAAAGATAATGTAAGGCCAATGAGGGTGAACTCTCTTGTCAGGGAGTCAAATGAGCCATGTGTAAGGAAATATTTCAGTTCATCTCTGTGACGGACCCGGCGGGGTCCGCACTAGAGGAGGGAGCGGGACTCCCCCTCCCTCGGGAGAAACCACGCGCCGCAAGCGGCGCGCCGACCGGCATCACAGCCCCGGAGTTGGGGCAGCGGCAAGCCCAACCCGGGGCACCCCGCCGGGAGCGGGGAAGGGCGCGGACCGCGCGAAAGCAGCCTGCCCGCCCGCCCCGGCTTGCGGCTCTGAACGGGGCACGGGCCCACGCTGGGGCAAGGGCGGGGGCGGCGGCGGCGCACGGGCGTGGCGGAACGCCCAGACGTCACTCCCCGGTGCCCATAAAGGTGGCGGCCGGGCAGACGGACGGGGGGGCAGGAGCGAGGAGGCGGCGACCCTGGCTCCCAGGGGCACCAAGGGCTCGGCCCCCGGGGCGACCAGGAAGGACGGAGTCGGCAGCTGGCGGCTCGCACTGGGACGCACCCGGAGACTTCGGCGCGGTGAGTGCACCCCAATCAGCCCCACCGCCGGGGCGGACAGGCAGGGAGTGGAAGGAGCCCGAGGCAGGGCCCTTTTGGCGCCCGTGGGCGGAGGAGTTGAGGGCTGCCGCCCCATCCGCCGTGGAGGGCGACGTTTAGACGCCAACTCCACTTAGGGCCTCGGGCTGGGACCCGGTGGTGAGGGAGGGCCCGGGTCCCCCACTCCCCCACCCTCCCTGCAACCCTCAAGAACTGGAAGCTGGGTGAACTGCACCAGCCGCAGAACCTTCCAAGGGCCAGGACCCCAACCCCTTTTCCCCAGACACGCCACGACCAAACCCCCCCTCTCCGGCCGGAGAAGGGGGCCTGAACTCGGGGTTCGCCAAGCCCTCTCGGCCACCCCTGGTCGGGAGGTGATCGCACCCCCTCCCACAATCGACCCTGCCAACAAACCCTGGGGTTAGGGACAAGGAGAGCAAAGAAGGCGGTGGGTCCGCGGAGCCCCGCCCCTGGCTCTGTTCTAAGCGAAGAAGAGGGGGCGCGAGGCGCTCGCACCCGTAAATCCGCCACAATCTCTATCTATACTATGTCATTATTTGTTCTCTCACACTCCATGAATTTGTCTGAAAGCTACAGTTGCCAGAAGAGCTTTTCTCAGGGACCAATGGATCTCCTTGTTCCTCCGGCAGTAGAGGACAAGGTTGAGCAAGGGGACCAGGCTTAGGACCCTGGGAGACATTAATTTGTGGCAGATTAGGAGAGGGTCGATCACTGTAACTACATAGATGGCCTTTACACTCACAAAATAAATGACAACCACAGTGAGGTGGGAGGAGCAGGAAGGGATTCGCAGGATGTTTGTGATAATGTAGGATGTCAGGGTCAGTGGAAGGATCCCAACATTCAATATGACAGTGAAAGCAAATGACATCAGTTGCAGAGTCTTGGTGTGCGCATCACAAAACTCACTTTTAATGGCTGCAAAATCACAAAAGAGAATGTCAATTTCTTTGGGATCCCAATATCTTAATTGCAGAATGATAATTTGTAGCATGATGCATTAGGAAATGCCTAGTATCCAGGCCCATGCCACGATGTAGTCACAAACCCTGCCTTTTCATCAGAGCAGTATAGCGGAGGGGATGGCAGACCGCTTGATACCAATCAAGAGAAATGGCCACGAGCAAGGGACATTCTGCATTGGCAAGGATAATATAGAAATCGAACTTTAGAATGCAGGAGCCAAGACATGTGTGTCCTGGAGGGTCTGTCTGCTCATCGTGGCTGGGGAAGCTGGGCAGGAGGAGATACTGGAAGTAGAGAGGAGATCCTCAGGAGCAGATTAGTTCCTCGACACCAGGGAGCATGCCCAGACTTCCCGTCATCCAGCAAAAGCAGCCGTCTGTGATGACTCATCACCATGTGCTCCTAGTCCTCTTCAGACACACTCCCACACTCCCTAGTCCTCTTCAAACACACTCCCACTTACACTCAGGGGAGAATGCACCTTAAGGCAAGGTAGCGGAGTTACAAAGATGACAAAATTGCAGCTTACAGGGAATTTAAGAGTTACAAAGATTACAAAAGCAAAAGACAGGACTATGTAGCACTTTAAAGACTAACAAGATGGTTTATTAGGTGATGAGCTTTCGTGGGCCAGACCCACTTCCTCAGATCAAAGAGTGGAAGAAATTAGTCACAACCATATATACCAAAGGATACAATAAAAAAACCCGAACACATATGAAAAGGCCAAATCCCATTTCAGGACAGGAGGGGGATGCAGGGGAGGGGAAAGAAAGAAGGAAGGTAAGTGTCTGTGAATTAATTATATTAGAGGTGGGGAGAGTTAGATGTCTGTGAGCTAATGGTATTAGAGGTGATAATTGGGGAAGCTTGGTAATGGGTAAGATAGTTTGAGCCTTGTTCATTCCTTCACGGAGAGTGTCGAATTTTAACATGAATGACAGTTCAGAGGATTCCCTTTCAAGTGCAGATGTAAAAGGTCTTTGTAGCAGAATGCAGGTGGTTACAAAGACCTTTTACATCGAGGTAGACAAGCAAGCGGGCAACCCTGAGAACTGTCTGTCCAGGGTGGGGGCTGGGTCCCTTTAAGCACAGCCCTTGGCTAGCCTGAGACAGCAGTTCCACGCTCTAAGTCCTAACCTGATGCCCTGCCGGCACTGCTTCCGGCCAGCCTTAACCTCGGTTCAGGGTCCACTCAATGTGGACATGCTAGTTCGAATTAGCAAAATGCTAATTGGAATTAGCTTTTAGGTCTAGATGCACTAGTTCGAATTAGCTTAGTTCAAATTAACTAATTCGAATTAAGTTAGTTTGAATTAGTGCTGTAGTGTAGACATACCCTCTGTTGACAAAAGGCACCATTGCATCTACACTGTCCTTTGCATCTACTCTTTCATGAAGACGAAGCGGCTTGCTTTGTTGACAGACCTGGATGTAGTCTAGATGATGTCTAGTCTCATATCTGTCGAGAAAGCCTCCGTTGACAAAAGCCTGCAGTCTAGTCGTACCCTTAGACTCCCAAACCCCCATCGACTTTCATTTCTTTCCCTTCTGCAGATGTGTTCTACATTCATGGCAAATTTCTAAGCTGTAGCTGACAACAGAAGAGCCTCGTCAATGGGATGGGAATGTCGTAGGATTCAGTAGGCGGGGAGGAGATCCAGGATCATTCAGAAGATGTTAAGCTCCCAGCAGGTTCTCCCTGGTACCAGTCTGCCGTGGCTGGGTGCTGGGTGCCCACATCTGGACAGGAGGCCCAGAGCTGAGGGTGCAAGAGTGTTTCTCTATTTTTGGCAGGAGGGGCAGGGAGATGGGAGCTGAGTTGTATCTTTGATCTCAACTGCCCAGCTCTCAGTCAGGTTTCACAGAGCAGCGGTGAGTGTGGACGCCTGGTGGGGATAACTCTGCTAGTAGCTTCTTGGGATCCAAACCTGCAGCCGCACTGACCCAATAGTCGCCAGTGTCAGACACGGGACTGGCAGCACCTGAGAAAGCGAAGAGCATCGCGAGAGGAAGGCAGCGACCCCCGGGAGGCTGCCAATGCGACTATTCTGCAGGTACACGACGCGAGGGAAGAGGTGGGGACCATCCCAGCACGGGGAGGGAGACACATTTCCACTGGAAAGCCAAATCCTTGGAGGAGCATTCGATCTGGCATGTTCCACTAACAGGATGGGAAAACCTGTCGCTGGACACACCGTGATACACATGGGATGGGGAGGGAGGAGGTAAAACATACCACACAGCACAACTGATGTGATCGGAGGGCAAGGGATGGAAATTGCACTTTCATGACACTGCTGCGCTCTTGCTTTGTTGCTTTATGGCACTGCCTGCATCCCTTCTGGATCAGGGCCTCCTGTGGATGGGACCCCCTGGGAAGTGTGGAACGTGCCTGGTTTCTGGGAGAGGCTCCTGCACATCATAGGGAGGGGAGAAAAAGGGTCCCACATGCATTCTGCTTTGCAGCTTCTGCACACGACTTAGAGCTGGGCAGAGGCGGCAAAGGCAGAAGAAGCTTACACTGCTGTGTGGAAAAGGGAAACTGAGGCACGCCCACTCATGGCAATGGTGGGTAATACCTAGACACTAGTCCTTCCCCAAAATCCTCCCCCTCTCCAACTCCTTCCCCCACTATGACGGAGGAGGTCCCCTCCCCCTCTCCTAACTGCGAGGATCCCAGAGATCCCCCATTCCCACCGACCCTGCGGCTGATCTCCAGACCCCTGACAAGGGTTCCACTCCTGTCACGGCCGATGCCCCTGCCCCTCGCCCCGGAGAGGAAGGAGCCGTCCACTTCGGCCGGCCAGAAGGGCCAGGGGAAGAAAAAAGGCAAGCGCAAGGGCCTGGACAAAAAGGCCAAAAGTCCCGTGGCCAAGGCAACCCCCCCACTGAAGCCCCAGCATCTGCCACACCTCTTTCTCCCCTGCTGCTCCCCCCACTGGCTGTGGGGGTAATCCACCTGCAGCCCCCAGAGCGTATGCCCAGGTGGCCACTGACACCCTCTCCCCCCGTGTCACCATGTCATCTGCTCCAACTCTTAAAATCAGGAATAAGAGATCATCCGGAAAAGGCTTTATTTTCTGAAAGATCCCCGTCTAGACTGGCGCTTTTCTCCGGCAAAGCCCTGAGCCGGAAAAAAGCGGCAGCCATGTTCATGCAAATACCGCGGGGAAAATTTAAATCCCTGCTGCATTTGAAATTCCTAAGTGTCTCATCTGCATCCCTTTTCCGGAAAAGGGGGCCAATGTAGACACAGCCATAGACTTTAAGGTCAGAAGGGACCATTATGATCATCTAGTCTGACCCCCTGCACAGTGCAGGCCACAGAATCTCACCCACCCCCTTCTAGAATAATCCTCTCACCTATAGCTCAGATATTGAAGCCTTCAAATACTTTGAAGACCCCAAGATGCAGAGAATCCTCCAGCTGTGATCTGCGCCCCATGCTAGAGAGGAAGGCGAAAAACCTCCAGGGCCTCTGCCAATCTACCCTGGAGGAAAGTTCCTTCCCGACCCCAAATATTGCGATCAGCTAAACCCTGAGCATGTGAGCAAGACTCACCAGCCAGACACCCAGAAAGTTCTCTATAGTAACTCCTATCATCCCTCCATTGACCTATTTCCCACTGAAAATGAATGGTCAATTAGTTACCAAGATCATGTTATCTCATCAAACCATCCCCTTCATGAACCCATCGGCTACGTCTACATTGGCATAACTTTCCGGAAAAGGGATGCTAATGTGACGAGTTGGAATTGCAAATCCACGGGGGATTTAATATCCCCCGCGGCATTTGCATTTACGTGGCTGCCGCTTTTTTCCGGCTTGGGGATAAGCCGGAGAAAAGCGCCAGTCTAGACGCGATTCTCCGGAAAATAAGCCCTTTTCCGGAGGATTTCTTATTCCTACTTTCAAGGAATACGGAGCGTGAATCTTTATTCCCAATGTATTTACGCAGCGGTACCCCACTGGGGAAGGAGCTTTCAGTGCAGAGAGATGTCTGGGCCCTGAAATGAGACATTAGGGAGAACAACAGGCCTCAGGAGAAGCCCAAATCCCACAGATGGAGAATGTTTCAGAGAGACCAATTAACAGTTGTTGTGATTGTATGAAGTCATCAGACCAGACCACAGGACTCTGGGTCCCTTCTCCCAGCCAGTCTGGGGAGCAGTTTTAAAACAAAGGATCCCCCCTCCCTTTGCGAGAGCTAAATAAACCAGGGGGTGAAATCAGCTGTTTTCACTCGCCACACAAGAAAACGCCGGGAAGGAGCTGAGGAAGACAGACTGACCTGGGGGAAGGGCTGGACCCAGGCTGAAGGCGTCTTACTAGTGTCTGGAAACCCGAGCACCCCAAGCTGTAAAGCAAATGCAACTTGGGCCTGAGAAGCTGCCAGACGGCCGGCGCCATCCCTCCGGATGAGAATCTGTTTGATCCTCCTGGCTGTGCCCTGTGTCTTCTGCAGAGTTTGTGTCTGGTTAGTTGCTGATAATCCGCTTTGCTGTCCCTGATACCCACGTTAATCTATTGTTTGTAGTTAATAACCTTGGGTGTGGTGTTACCCAAACCAGTGAAATGAATGGGGGAAATTCTCCCCCCGCTTAGCACACATGGGCATTTTCCTCTCCACGTTGGGGGGTGCGAGCAGATTAACAAATTCCTCCCTGTCGGTGGTTCGACCTGGCTCAGGTGGTGCAGCCCTGGGGTCGAACCCTAGGCTACCGGTGGTTCCCTCAGCAGTGTCCAGTCAGGGAGCCCTGCGTGTCCCTGCAGATGGGCCTGTCCCTGTTGCGTGGGTGTGGGGAGAAGTGTGGGGATGGGACCTTGTCTGCAGCTGGCCACAGCAGCACAGTGCGAGGGGATCCCAGGCTGGGGGCTCAGAGGCTCAGGGGATCCTCAGCTCCAGGTAGAACCTTGGAGACCAACCCAGCCCAGACGAGCTGCAGGAAAACCTGCCTAGGACAGAGCAATGGGCGGCTCTTGGATTTCGAACGTGAGAATGGCCAGACTGCGCTGGTCCAAAGGTCCCACCCACTGTGCTCACTCCCAGCCGATGCCAGGGGCTTCTGGGGGAATTGGCAGAACAGAGAAATATCAACCGATTCCTTCCCTGTCGGTTGTTCCCTTTCTCTTGTGACGTGTCACTGGCGTTGGGGGCGTGATCTCTAGACTCCGTTTTACAAATGTGGGGGAAATCTCGCTCCCCTGGGGTACAGAGCCCCCAGAAGGGTCCGAGACTGGAGGTCAAAGCAGTGAGGCAGGAGAGAAACCTAGAAGGAAAACTTTATTATGCATGCGTGCAGGCTGACAGCTACAGCAGCAGCCCTGAGAGACAGGTTCAGGGATTCTCTATACAGTATGCTCAGACAGTTTATTGTTTTCTTTAACATATCAAAGTCTCAGCAGAAGTACTCTGAGACGTTTCTGTTCACACCACGAGTGCTAGAAGTAAGTTTTACAGAACAAAGGTACATGAGAACGTGAGTGGAGGAGTCTACAAGGCAAACTGTGCCAAAGATAAGGGTTTACATGACAAATTGTGACAGACCAGGAGTATCCATGAACTTGAGATAGGCATTGTAAGGGTCTTTGATTAGAGTTAATTTGATTTCTCTCTGTTACAGGGAGAGAGGCCTGGAAAACTTTTAACCCTTACAGCAGTTTTCTTTTAGAGAGGTTTGATTTCATGCACAGTCCCCCCTTTAGACACAATTGGAGTTATTTGATTTTTCTCCCACACAAACCAGGTGAAGCGATTGTTTGTACAATTCACCCCTTCCATGTAACACTGTCCGGGTTGCAACATCAAAGAGAGCCTGGTGCTTGTTCGGTTTTGTGTGTGTGTACATGGGCACGTGCTTGCATGATACAAGTGGACGGTGTATGAGTGTATTTTTGGAGGCTGTGTTTCTAAGATACACAAAGTGTGTGTGTGTGTGTGTGTGTGTGTGTGTGTGTGTGTGTGTGTGCGTGTGTGTGTGCGCGAGACACTGAATGAGCCAGTGTGTGTGTAGCTTTGTGGGAACACACCTTCCCTTGAAGGAGCCCCTTGCTGGTTTCACAAAGACCTAAAATATGGGTATACAACAGGCCATCAGGTGCCCAACTCTCTTTCGCACTCATAGTTGGTTGGTGACTAAATCCCTTCGTTTCCTTGAAAGCTAACAGCTGATGTCAACAAGGTGATTGAATTTATTTTCATGTGGCCTGTGTTGGACGTGCCTGATGACAATAAGCTTTACCTATCAATAAGCATTGTGTGTAGCTTTGGGGGAACACACCCTTCGTGAAGGAGCCCCTTGCTGGTTTCACAGCGTCCTGAAGTGTGGGTGCACATCAGTGCCCAGCTCTCTTTCATGCTGATAGCGGGGCCTAAATCCCTTAGTTTCCTTTAAAACTCATGGCTGATGTCAACAAGGTGCTTGAGTTTTTCTTCGCAATGGCCTGTGTTTGGAGTGCCAGGCCGACAGATCAGACAGACCTGGGAGCTTTAGCCAAGAATCTTTAGCCGCCATTTTTAAATCCCCGCTGTTTCGAACCCCGTGCAGCTACACGGGGCTCGAACTAGGTAGTTCGGACTAGGTTGCCTACTCCGAACTACCGGTACACCTCATTTCACGAGGAGTAACGGTAGTTCAGAATAGGAACCTGGTCCGAACTACCTAGTTCGAGCCCCGTGTAGCCGTGCTGCACGGGGTTCGAAGCAGCGGGGATTTAAAAATGGCGGCTCCCCGCTTATGCTAATGAAGCCCGGGAAATTCAAATCCCGGGCTTCATTAGCAAGTGCGGTATGCATACATTACCCTCCTAGTTCAAACTAGGAGGGTAGTGTAGACATACCCTTAGAGCAACGCACTCCCCCTTTGGCTGAGCTCTGGTGCTAACAGTAGCAGTGTAGCCTCAGCAGCACAGACTAGCTCCTCCAACCCAATCCCACCTGAGACCCCAGGTATGCACCCAGGGTGTATCCCAATCCGCTGCTCGCGCTGCCGGGTTCTCACTGCTAATTTTATGTTGCTAATTGATGAAAGCTAGTGGATGTTACCCAGCTGGGAAGGACACCGCCCAGGTGCAGGGCAGACACCCCTTTCCCCCCCCCCCCCCGTTTGAACTTTAAATCCACTGACTTTTGTTATGTCCTCAACGACAGTGACATGATGAAGATATTTCAAAATCCCAGCCTGAAAGTAGTTTGGGGGGAGGTTCCTGTATCTCAGCGAGGTGCCCTGCTCTTGGATCCCCTCTTCTGGAGGCTCCTTCTCTAAAAGAAATGAGTCTTCTTCTGGTTATGGACAATTTCATTTTTGAAAGGCAGAGACCCAGGGTTCCAGGTTTCTGGCCAGGTAGGCAACAGCACAACCTGAATAGCTGATGTGTTTCAGTTTCCAGATACGAATTATGGAGAAAGCAGAAGGAGGAAATGGAACGTTCTTCAAGGAACTGATCCTTCTTGGGTTTGGGAATGACCCTGAACTGCAGCCCCTCCTCTTCCTGCTGTTTCTAGTCATCTACCTTGTATCTGTGGCCGGGAACCTCCTCATTGTTGTGCTGGTGGTGGCTGATCAACACCTACATTTGTATCGTTGTCAACATCCTGAGAATCCCTTCCAGCACCGGGAGGCAAAAGGCCTTTTCCACCTGCTCCTCCCACCTCATTGTGGTTGCAATGTATTATGGGACCGTAATAACAATCTATGCAGTTCCAGTGATTGATGCGATCTTCCAGAAAGTAATTGACGTCTGGTTCCTTGTCATGGTCCCTTTGCTCAACCCCATTCTCTACTGCCTGAGAAACAAGGAGGTCCATCAGTCCCTGAGAAAAGCTCGTGTGGCACTACTTGCTTTCAGACACAAGCCTGGAGTGTGACAGCACAAATAAAGACTTTGAGTAGAATAGAGATGAACTGAAATATTTCCTTACACGTGGCCCATTTGATTCCCTGACAAGAGGATTCGCCCTCAATGACCTTACGTCACTATGTTCCTTGCTCGATTCCTTGCTTTGTGCTTGGTCGTGTCTGATTTTCTCAGCTTTTACATATCAGCTGTGCATTTTTGTGACGCCCTCCACTTTATTGATCTGTGTATAAACACAAGTGCCCGAATTCTGCAGGGAGCTTAACAACTTCTGAGTGATCCTGGATCTCCTCCCCGCCTACTGAATCCAACGACATTTACGTCTCTTTGATCGGGCTTGTCCGTTGTCACTAACATCTTGGAAAGAAGGGGAAATATTTTGCCACCACAGTGAGTGAAAATAGAACAGAATAAAATCTCTCTCCACTAACTCTCCCTGCTCAGCAGGTTCCTGCTTCATATTGGTGGGACCAGGGGTGGGTGAGTCGTAGCCCACAGGCCCGATCTGCTCTGCCAGGGTCAGATTCTATCAGGCCTCCCCTCTGTATTTATGGGCCTGATGACAGCTACCGGTGACTACAGCTCCCATTGGCCATGGATCCCCATTCTAGGCCAAGGGGAGCTATGGGAACGTGTGTTCTTCTCTGTGCTTCTTCCTGCTGCTCCATTGGCTAGGAATGGGGACCCCCGGCCAATGGAAGCTGCACTCGCGGGTACCTGAGTCTCTGCAGGAAAATTCAGCATTCGGGGTTTACCGGGGCTAACCCTGGAGAACAACCACAGAGAGATCGCCTGGGCTGGGCAATAGAAGGGAAAAAAAGAGAAAAGGTGGCAGCAGGCCCTGGGTATTGCAGAAGGAAGGGCAGGAGGTAACATGGAGGGCGGGTGTCTGAGCAAGGAGTGGTGGGTGCAGGAACTGGGGCAGGGTTCTGGGGGTTGGGGGAAGCTGCTTGAGTGTGGACGGGCTGAGAGCAGGGGCGGGACTTCCAGGAGTGACGGCAGGAGGTGGGGTCATAGCAGGGGGCTGTGAGATGTGGGGGGCTCCGGTCAGGGGGTGGGGCTGATGAAGGGTTAAGAGCAGGGGTTGGTGTGGGGAAAGCCAGGGGGCAAGAGGGGCTCAGGAAAATGAGGTGATGAGGTGGGGGGCTCAGAGCAGGGATCTGGTGGGTTCTGGATGAGAAAGGGGGGCCCTGTCACATTACCGAATTGGAGGGAAGCAGCCAGATCGCTGCTGCGCCCCTAGGTGGGGGTGTTGGCCCCAGAAATTGGTATAAAAGGGAGCCATGTGGGGTATTGAATGGAAGCGTATCGTTTGTTGATCTTATGTACACTATTTATGTGAGTGTATAATGTCTGTGTGTGTAGGTAGGACTCTGTAATCTGTGTGGAAGCTAAATATTTCTCTGAATATGGTTAAGCATTGCTATGGACAGGCTGAGTAGTGAAGCCCTGTGGAACAATGGTTCTCAATGTGCTATGGACACACCCAAAGAATGGGGGCTGTCAGCTGAGAGCAGCCAGCAGGGAACATAGAGATGGGCCTCTGACCAGGTGACTTGCTGCATACAAGAAGAGGCCAAGAAGGAGGTATAAAGAGGCCATGTGGTCGATGCCATTCTGTTCTCAGCTCAGCACTTCATCCCAGAGGCAGCATTGTAGGGATCGAAGAGCCCGGAAGACCTGTGAACCCATCCTGATCTTCGGATGTGCAATAAGAACTTTTAAACCAGCAGCTGCAACACCTTTGCTAGAGCCTGCATCGAGAACTGGGAGATTCGGTGCATGTAACATACTGTACTTTAATATCCTTACTCTCATGCTTTTCTTTCTTGTAATAATAAACCTTTAGATATAGATTCTAAAGGATTGGCCCAGCGTGATTTGTGGGTAAGATCCAGAGGGTAAATTGACCAGGGATCTGTGGCTGGTTTCTTGGAACCGGACAGAACTTGTTCGGGGTAGGTGAGATTGGGTGCTAGGACCCCCCACCTGTGTATGAGGCCCGGGGCCATCTGGGGTGTCGGAGGGGTTTTGCTCGTGAGGCTTCAGGCAGGCTGCTGAAGCGCTCTGTGGGACTGGTTTGTGGCCTGTTTGGAGAGGTCACCAGTCTGCGGGCTGTAAGGAACCCCAGATTCGAGGAATTCACCCTGAGTGGACGCCCTCAGCTGTGCCCAGACACGGCCCGGTCCGTCACAGGCCCTTACAGCAAGAAGTGGGGGGGGGGGGCAAAACTCCTGGTCTTGGGGCACCGGGTTAGTGGCAGGGGGCTTGGAGGGCCAAGGGTCTGAGGCTGGGCACATCAGATGGAGGCTTCCCCTCAGGGAGGGCGGGCTGGAGCAGAACAGGCCAGTTCCTGCCTCCAGTGAGTTTCGACATGTCCAGGGGTCAGAGGCCCCAGACACCAGCCCCTCCTCCCCCAACTCCAGCTCATGCAGTTGGGGAAATTGTCAGCAGGCAGCTTTGGACTCTAGGTGCCCCCCTCCAGCTGGGCGGGGAAGGGCTCTGAGGATACCTGGGCCTGAATCGGCCTCCAGCCACACCCCAGCCCCCGTCTGCTGGAAGGAGAGATTCCCCATTGGCCACCAGGGGCAGCGAGCGCAGGGACGTTACACTGGAGAGTGACACTGGGATGGTGAGCATGGGGACGTTACACTGCAGAGTGACAGCGGGGTGGGGAGCGTGGGAACGTTATACTGCAGAGTGACACCGGGGCAGCGAGCGCGGGAACGTTATACTGCAGAGTGACACCGGGGCGGGGAGCGCGGGGACGTTACACTGCAGAGTGACACCGGGGCAGGGAGCGCAGGGACGTTACACTGCAGAGTGACACCGGGGAAGCGAGCGCGGGGACGTTACACTGCAGAATGACACCGGGGCAGCGAACGCGGGGACGTTACACTGCAGAGTGACACCGGGGCAGCGAATGCGGGGACGTTACACTGCAGAGTGACACCGGGGCAGCGAATGCGGGGACGTTACACTGCAGAGTGACACCGGGGCAGCGAATGCGGGGACGTTACACTGCAGAGTGACACCGGGGCGGCGAGCGCGGGGACGTTACACTGCAGAGTGACAGCGGGGGCGGCGAGCGTGGGGACGTTACAATGCAGAGTGACACCGGGGCGGCGAGCGTGGGGACGTTACACTGCAGAGTGACAGCGGGGGCGGCGAGCGAGGGGACGTTACACTGCAGAATGACACTGGGGGGGCAAATGCGGGGACGTTGCACTGCAGAGTGACACCGGGGCGTTGGGCTGTCGGAACCCCGCCCTCTGCCAAGTCGTGTCCTTCTGCCGACAGACACATCTGCAGCTACTGCCAGTGGCGCATGGCAGGGTTGCTCTAGAGGGGTCCTTCTTGTTGCCCTACCAGTGGGCCCTCTACCGGCTCCATTATTCACCTGGGAGACCAAGTGCCTCCTCTGCCGGGTGATGGGGCACATCCGGAGGGACTGCCCTTTGGCCCAGTTGGAGGAGGTGTCCAGGGCCCCTAGGGCTCAGTAGGGTGCTGGCCTTAACATCACCGGCCCCCCTGGTAGTCCGGCCTTCGCAGCTGCCCCTCTGCTTGGCAGCCAGATGCACCCCCTCCGGCATGCCTGGGCGAGCAGGGAGGCTCCGACTCTAGTCCAACTAGTTCTTCAGGGCTGAAGAGGAGAGGGTGGCACGGTCGTTGCCCATGGAGGAAAAGGGCTCCACCCAGGGGGAGGTTTCCCTACCCCCCTCCCTCCCTTGCCTCAATGTCCCCCCCCCCCGAGCAACAACTGTGCCCTCTGGCCTCGCCCCTGCTGTGGAGCCCTCCACCTCCGCCACAGAGGGCTTGACACTTATTTGGGGGAAACGCAAAGGCCCCCCCTCTGAAAAATCCCGAGGGAGGCCAGCGCTGCCGAGATCACCCCTGATTACCGTCAGCAGGAGGTGCTGGCCAAACCAGTCGTGGCAGCCCATTCCCAAAGAGGCCTCAGGTGGAGCTCCCCCGGCTCCGGTTCCATCTGTGCCCCTTTCATCACCATGGAGGTAACTGTTGCCTCGGTGGCCAGCGGGGCGGGTTCTGAGGCTGTGGCGATAGAGCTCAGCTCTACATTTGAGGAGATTGAGACCCTGGGTCTGACCCCACTCACCCAGGGGGAGGACGACCCCCTGCCAGAGGTCTCTTCCCTCCCCCATGTTCCAGCCGGCCACCTATATCCTCCTCCCTGGGGCATCTCTGGTGTCCTCTGTCAGCCTGGCTGCTTTGGATGCCCCGTCTGAGGCTGTCAAGCCCTCAGGATGGTCGCCTTCCCTTCCCATTGGGGGAACCCATCAGTATGGGCCCCCTCCCTGTTCCTGCCCCGCTGGTTCCCTCTCAGGAGGTGCCGCAGTCTGGTGGCCTGGACCTGGGGGACCGTTCCCTATTAACTGCGAGTGGTCCTCAGGGGCTGGTGTTTGTATCCCTGGTCCCTAGTCCCATGGGACTGCCTTATTCCCTCCGCTGCTCCCTTGCATGCCGGGGTCAGAGACAGGCATCAAGGCGCCATCGCTGTTGGCACCGCACTGGCAATAGGATCCTTGTTTGCCCATTTCCATGGCCTGCGAGCTCTATCTAGAGACCCCGATAGAGGAAAACCCCGGTACCTTCTTGGAACTGGGGTCTGAGCTGCTCCAGTTCCTCACAGAAAACTGCGTGGCCAAGAGTTCTGCGTGCTCACCCTCCAGCACTGGGGAGACTTTCTTTCCATCCTCCGGAATACAAGAGCCCTCTTGCAGCAAGGGAGAGGGACCAATAGGCAGGACACCTTAAATTTCCGCAGGAGCCGTGTGCTCTGCTTCCTTTGGAGGAGGGGTACTCGGTGGTTTTCCTGCAAGAGACCCACATGACTCCAGCTGTCGAGGCTAGCTGGTGGCTGGAGTCGAGGGACAGGGTGTATTTTAGCCACCTCAGCGGTTGCATGGCTGAGATGGTCACCCTGTTCTCCCCTGCCCTGAGGACCGACATGCTGGGGATTTCTGAGAGAGTCGCAGGCTGCCTGCTGCACGTCTGGGACCACATGGAGGGGCTGACGGTGAATGTAGTCAATGTCTATGCCCCAAAAGTAGGCTTGAACCAGGTCACCTTTTATCGGAAGATGGCCACCTTACTCGGCATCCTGGATTGGGATTGATTCTGCCTAGGGCAGGGAGCTGGACTTGATGAGCTTCTAAGGTCTTTTCCAGCTCTATGGTTCTATGATTCTATGATCCTCATGAGTCTCTGGTCCTTGGCGTGGACTTTAATACCACCCTTGAGGAGTGGGACCGGTCAGGATTCAAGAACTGCCAGGTTGCGGCAGGCATCCTCAGGGAAATCATAGATCACAAGTCCCTGGTGGACTTCTGGCATGGCCACCACCCAGACGACACCACTACTTTCATGTTTGTCGGGGTGGGGGACGATTGGACTCGCCACGCCCGGTTGGACAGCATCTACATATCCCAATTCCATCTGGCATGGGCCAACACCTCCAGCGTTCGGCCAGACCTGTTCATGGACCACCATTTGGTGGCCATGAGAGCCTCTCTCAGTCAAGAGAGGCTAAGGCCGACCTATTGGCACTTCAGTAATAGCCTGCTGGAGAATGTGGGCTTTGTCCGGGAGCTCTGGCAGGCCTGGCAGGGGCAGCGGCCGGCCTTTCCCACAGCGTGGCGCTGGTGGGATGTGGGAAAGCCTCCTTGACTATTTCCGGTGCACCAGCTAGTGCTAGAGCAGTTGGAGTGGAAGGTCTTGAAGTTGAGAGGTACCTGGCATCCGACCGCTAGAATCCGCTCCTCTGCGAGGTGTACCGGGAGAAGCGGGAGGAACTCTGGGCCTTCGTTCAATCCCACATCCGTCTTCTTCGGGAGATGGATTGCAGCTCCCGCTTCTTTTATGTCCTGGAGAAAAAGAGGTGGGAAAAAAAGCACATCACCTGCTTTTGGCAGAGGACGGCACCCCTCTTATGGATCTGGTGGAGATGCGTGGAAGGGCCAGGGCCTTCTCCTCCAGTCTATCCTCCCTGCATCCAACTGAAACTGATGCCATAAGTTGCTCTGGACCAAGCTCCCAACGAACAGCAGGGGTGACTGGGACCGGCTAGAGCTGCCTCAGGGTATGTCTACACTACCCCGCTAGTTCGAACTAGTGGGGTAATGTATGCATACCGCATTTGCTAATGAAGCCTGGGATTTGAATTTCCCGGGCTTCATTAGCATAAGCGGGGAGCCGCCATTTTTAAATCCCTGCTGCTTCGAACCCCGTGTAGCCGCGGGGATTTAAAAATGGCGGCTCCCCGCTTATGCTAATGAAGCCCGGGAAATTCAAATTCCGGGCTTCATTAGCAAGTGCGGTATGCATACATTACCCCGCTAGTTTGAACTAGCGGGGTAGTGTAGACATACCCTCACTCTAGCCGAATTCTTAGAAGCCCTCCGTCTCATGCCCACCAATAAAACCCCGGGCATGGACAGGCTGACCATAGAGTTCTACTCCATGTCCTGGGACGTCCTTGGCCCAGATCTCGTCACCTTCTGGGATGAGTCTTTGGAGCCATGTTCGTCTTATTGCTGAAGGAGGGGGACCTTTCGAACTGGCATCCGGTCTCACTCCTTAGCACGGACTACAAAGTCATAGCACAAGCCACCTCGCGGCGACTGTGGTCCATACTGGTGGATGGCTGAGGACATGGGGCTGAGGTGAAGGAGTGAGGGCAGGGGGTGGAGGACTCAGAGTACAGGGTTGGGTGTGGGGGAGGGGCTCAGGCTGGGTAAAAGGAGGGGCAGGTGGTCAGGGCAGGGTGTGGGGGGGGTCAGTAATGATGGAGTTTCCCAGGACTGACTGTGGCTGCAACCGTGGCAGGGCTCTGACATCCCCATTCTCCAGCCAGTGGTTTGCCCTGTGGGGCTGGGCTGCCAGGTCTCTCCCTCATCCTGTGGGATGTGGGGAAAATGCCAAGAAGGGGGAAACACTCTTGCCCCTGGTCCCTCTGCCTCCTGTCCCGTTGGGGACATGCCCCTCCCAGCCACGGCAGAGTGACACCTGGGAGACCCTGCTGCCACCGTTCTCTTTTTTCCCTTCTATCGCCCAGACCAGGGATGGGCGATCGCTCTGTGGTTGTTCTCCAGGGTTAGCCCCGGTAAGCCCCGAATGCTGAATTTTCCTGCAGAGACTTAGGTACCTGAGAGTGCAGCTTCCATTGGCCGGGGGTCCCCATTCCTAACCAATGGAGCAGTAGGAAGTGGTACAGAGAAGAACACACGTTCCCATAGCTCCCCTTGGCCTAGAATGGGGATCCGTGGCCAATGGGAGCTGTAGACTCCAGTAGCTGTCATCAGGCCCATAAATACAGAGGAGAGGCCTGCTAGAAAGTAACCCTGGCAGAGCAGATCGGGCCTGTGGGCTACGACTCACCCACCCCTGGTCCCACCAACATGAAGCAGGAACCTGCAGAGCAGGGAGAGTTAGTGGAGAGAGATTTTATTGTTGGGTTTGCTTTTTTTCTGACACTTGGGTGGTAAAAAGTTCGCACATCAATTGCATTTCTGCCTGGGAGGAGGGAGGCCAATGGGCAGTCGTGTAGGCTGAGAAGGGGAAAGTTGCCGGTTCCCCTTGGGTGCACATGTCACGTTCTTTTCAATTCATTCGTTTCCTTTTATTTTGGTGATGAGAGAAGACAAAGCGAACGAGCCCCGAAAATTCTTTCCAACCAACTTCTGTTTGCATTTCAACTCTGTATCAATTCCTGTACTGCTACCTCTGTGGACGGAGACTAGAGGTGCCTTAACGCTGACAAGTGTATGGACAGGCAGGAAATGCCACTTGGAAGGACACTAAAACTCCCACCCTGCACAGAATGTCGTATTTTGTTTTCCCGCCTACAGTTCAGTTCTATTTTCACTCCCTGTGGTGGCAAAATATTTCCCCTTCTTTCCAA
Organism: Pelodiscus sinensis; assembly: GCF_049634645.1. Lineage (NCBI taxonomy): Eukaryota > Metazoa > Chordata > Testudines > Trionychidae > Pelodiscus > Pelodiscus sinensis. The sequence goes on along the minus strand of NC_134740.1, from coordinate 10,051,852 downwards.
GATGTTATTGATAACAGAAAAGCCCAATCAAAGGGATGTAAACGTCATTGGATTCAGTAGGTGGGGAGGAGATCCAAGTTCACTCAGAAGTTAAGCTCCCTGCAGAATTCGGGCACTTGTGTTTATACACAGATCAATAAAGTGGAGGGCGTCACAAAAATGCACAGCTGATATGCAAAAGCTGAGAAAATCGGACACGACCAAGCACAAAGCAAGGAATCAAGAAAGGAACAAGGTGACGTAAGGTCATTGAGGGCGAATCCTCTTGTCAGGGAATCAAATGGACCACGTGTAAGGAAATATTTCAGTTCATCTCTATTCTACTCGAAGTCTTTATTTGTGCTGTCACACTCCAGGCTTGTGTTTGAAAGCATCCAGTTTAATACCAGCTTTTCTCAGGGACCGATGGACCTCCTTGTTTCTCAGGCAGTAGAGAATGGGGAAGAGCAAAGGGACCATGACAAGGAACCAGACGTCAATTATTTTCTGGAAGATCGGATCAAGCACTGGAACTACATAGATTGTTAGTATGGTCCCATAATAAATTCCAACCACAATGAGGTGGGAGGAGCAGGTGGAAAAGGCCTTTTGCCTCCCGGTGCTGGAAGGGATTCTCAGGATGTTGACAACGATACAAATGTAGGTCACCAGGGTGAGTAAAAAGATGACAATATTCGATATGATACTGTAAATGGCTGCCACCAGTTGCATTGTCCTGGAGTTGGCACCACAAAACGGACGATAAATACGTCCAAAATCACAAAATAGAAAGTCAAGCTCTTTGACTCCACAGTATGTTGATTGCAGGATGAAAGCTACAAGCATAATACTGTAAGCAATGCCACTAATCCAGGCCCAGGCCACCATGTGGCCACAGACTCTGCCGTTCATCAGAGCAGGGTAACGGAGGGGATGGCAGATCGCTAGATACCGATCAATAGACATGGCCGTGAGCAGGACGCATTCTGCATTGGACAGAATAATATAGACATTATATTGCACGTAGCAGTTCTGCAGAGAAATGGTTCTGTCCCCAGTCGCGAGACTGACCACCAGCCTGGCCAAAGTGGTGCTGACGGAGCAGATCTCCACAGCAGACAAGTTGGCCACGAAGTAGTACATGGGGGTTTGAAGGTGCGGATCAGCCACCACTAGCACAACAATGAGGAGGTTCCCGGCCACAGCCGCAAGGTAGATGACTAGAAACAGCAGGAAGAGGAGGGGCTGCAGTTCAGGGCCGTTCCCAAACCCAAGAAGGATCAGTTCCTTGTAGAACGTTCCATTTCTTCCTTCTGCTTTCTCCATAATTCGTATCTAGAAACTGAAACACATCACATATTCAGGCTGTGCTGTTGCCTCCCTGGCCAGAAACTTGGAATCAATGGGCGTCTGCCCTTCAAAAATGAGATTGTCCATAAACAGAAGAAGACTCATTTCATTTAGAGAAGGAGCTTCCAGCAGAGGGGATCCAAGAGCAGGGCACCTCGCTGAGATACAGGAACCTCCCCCCAAACTCCTTTCAGGCTGGGATTTTGAAATATCTTCATCATGTCACTGTGATTTCGGCTAGTGCTGAGGACATAACAAAGGTCAGTGGATTGTAACGGAAGATATTTAAAGTTCAAACCGGGGGGTGTCTGCCCTGCACCTGGGCGGTGTCATTCCCAGCTGGGTAACATCCTCTAGCTTTCATCAATTAGCAACATAAAATTAGCAGTGAGAACCCGGCAGCGCGAGCAGCGGATTGGGACACACCCTGGGTGCATACCTGGGGTGTCAGGTGGGTTTGGGTTGGGGGAGCTAGTCTGTGCTGCTGAGGCTACACTGCTACTGTTAGCACCAGAGCTCAGCCAAAGGGGGAGTGTGTTGCTCTAAGGGAGCAGGGAATCGCACTCTTGAGGTTACTACAGATATCCCCCCTACCACAAACACTGGGACCCGAAGTCTTTCCATGAAGGTCTTGCCAGTATCTGCTGTGGCAGAAGATTGAAAGAAAGAAAATTCCACCATTGGAAAGATGCAACTGAGACACAAAGAGAGAACAGGACACAGAAAAGACTGAACCCTAAGCAAACACTGTGGGCTACCCTCTGACCTCAGATGCTCCAGGGTCAATGGCATCAGGTTTCCAGGAAGGTTTCCAGGTGGAACGAAGATCTCCTTCTGGGAGAACAACTCAGTGGGCCCAGGTTGAAAGATTTCAAAGATTCTTGGCTAAAGCTCCCAGGTCTGTCTGATCTGTCGGCCTGGCACTCCAAACACAGGCCATTGCGAAGAAAAACTCAAGCACCTTGTTGACATCAGGCATGAGTTTTAAAGGAAACTAAGGGATTTAGGCCCCGCTATCAGCGTGAAAGAGAGCTGGGCATTGATGGGCACCCACACTTCAGGATGCTGTGAAACCAGCAAGGGGCTCCTTCACGAAGGGTGTGTTCCCCCAAAGCTACACACACTGCTTATTGATAGGTAAAGCTTATTGTCATCAGGCACGTCCAACATAGGCCACATGAAAATAAATTCAGTCACCTTGTTGACATCAGCTGTTAGCTTTCAAGAAAACTAAGGGGTTTAGGCATCAGCCAACTATCAGTGCGAAAGAGAGTTGGGCACCTGATGGCCTATTGTATACCCATATTTCAGGTCTTTGGGAAACCAGCACGGGGCTCCTTCAAGGGAAGGTGTGTTCCCACAAAGCTACACACACACTGGGTCATTCAGTGTCTTGCGCGCGCGCACACACACACACACACACACACACACACACACGCACACACACACACACTTTGTGTATCTTAGAAACACAGCCTCCAAAAATACACTCATACACCGTCCAGTTATATCATGCAAGCACGTGCCCATGTACACACACAAAACCGAACAAGCACCAGGCTCTCTTTGATGTTGCAACCCGGACAGTGTTACATGGAAGCGGGTGAATTGTACAAACAATCGCTTCACTTGGTTTTTGTGGGAGAAATATCAAATAACTCCAATTGTGTCTAAAGGGGGGACTGTGCATGAAATCAAACCTCTCTAAAAGAAAACTGCTGTAAGGGTTAAAAGTTTTCCAGGCCTCTCTCCCTGTAACAGAGAGAAATCAAATTAACTCTAATCAAGACCCTTACAATGCCTATCTCAAGTTCATGGATACTCCTGGTCTGTCACAATTTGTCATGTAAACCCTTATCTTTGGCACAATTGCCTTGTAAGACTACTACTCCACATTCTCATGTGCCTTTGTTCTGTAAAACTTATTTCTAGCACTCCTGGTGTGAACAGAAACGTCTCAGAGTACTTCTGCTGAGACTTTGATATGTTAAAGAAAACAATCAACAACTAAACTGTCTGAGCATACTGTATAGCGAATCCCTGAAACTGTCTCTCAGGGCTGCTGCTGTAGCTGTCAGCCTGCACGCATGCATAATAAAGTTTTCCTTCTAGGTTTCTCTCCTGCCTCATTGCTTTGACCTACAGTCTTGGACCCTTCTGGGGCTCTGTACCCCAGGGGAGCGAGATTTCCGACACATTCGTAAAACAGAGTCTAGAGATCACGCCCCCAACGCCAGTGACACGTCACAAGAGAAAGGGAACAACCGACAGGGGAGGAATCGGTTGATATTTCTCTGTTCTGCCAATTCCCCCAGAAGCCCCTGGCATCGGCTGGGAGTGAGCACAGTGGGTGGGACCTTTGGACCAGCGCAGTCAGGCCATTCTCACGATCTAAATCCAAGAGCCGCCCATTGCTCTGTCCTAGGCAGGTCGAACCACCCAAAGGGAAAAATTTGTTAATCTGCTCACACCCTCCGACCTGGAGAGGAAAATGCCCACGTGTGCTAACCGGGGGAGAATTTCCCCCACTCGTTTCACTAGTTTGGGTAACACCACACACAAGGTTATTAACTACAAACAGTGGATTGACGTGGGTCTCAGGGACAGCAAAGCAGATTATCAGCAACTAACCAGACACAAACTCTGCAGAACACACGGGGCACAGCCAGGAGGAACAAGCAGATTCTCATCCGGAGGTATGGGACTGGCCGTCTGGCAGCTTCTCAAGACCCAAGTTGCATTTGCTTTGGGGTGCTCAGGTTTCCAGACACTGGGTAAGATGCCTTCAGCCTGGGTCCAGCCCTTCCCCCAGGTCAGTCTGTCTTCCTCAGCTTCTTCCCGGCGTCGTCTTGTGTGGGGAGTGAAAACGGATGATTTCACCCCCTATCTTATATAGCTCTGAGAAAGGGTGGGGTCCTTTGTTTCAAAACTGCTCCGCGGACTGGCTGGGAGGAGGGACCCAGAGTCCTGTGGTCTGGTCTGATGATTTCATACAATCACAACAACTGTTAATTGGTCTCTCTGAAACAGTCTCCATCTGTGGGATTTGGGCTTCTCCTGAGGCCTGTGCTTCTCCCTAATGTCTCATTCCAGGGCTCAGGGATCTGTCTGCACTGAAAGCCCCTTCCCCAGTGGGGTACCGCTGTGTGAATACATTGGGAATAGAGATTCATGCTCCGTATTCATAATTTGAGATAGAAAATTGAGGCAGGACTACAAATGGGATCATCAAATTCAGCAAATCCTGATGCTCCCAATGACACTGTCAATACACCGTCTTGCCAAAAATGCTTCGTATTTCTGCTACAACGACATCACAGTAATGGGTAGGGAGGTTCCAGGTGTAACCAGTCAGCGTACCGGTAAGAAGGAGTCTTACAGGTACCCTAACCGATTAGCCTGCTCTTGTCTGTGAACTCCAGAGCTGACTGGCCGGGCCAGACCAGAGCACCCCTCACACGGAGGGACTGGCCGGTCGGTGATCAGGAGCTTATGGCCCCAGTGGGAGTGGGCTGGGACGGATGGTTCAGTAACCAGTGATACCTCATAACACAACCATCCAATTGATGCATTAGGAGCAAAGGTGACGTGGGGTCAGATCAGCCGTAAGGACCTCTAACCCCCAGGCTACACGGGGGGATTTTACTTCTGCAGTGGAAAGTCAAGACACATTGTGTTGGATTCCAACACTGCCTATAGCCACATCTCTTCATGGAAGAAAAACTGCAGCTGGCCTGTGGCAACAGACGAGGGTTCATGGGGCTGTTTCATTGCTGGAACGAGGGATCTAGGCCCGGTGATGTGGAAGGGTCCCAGACCTTGTGCTGCAGCCCCAGCCTGAATGTCTTCTCAGCAATAAAACTTCACCTCAGTGTGAGTCGGCTGGACGGGCCAGAGGTGGCTTCTCCTTGCTTGGTAGACGTGTCTGAATCACGTCAGCCATTGCTCACATTGGGCGTTTCAACCATCAATTTCCTTTGAATGAAATCGGGTGTTCAGTGAAATGCCCGTGTGGTGTGGGCTTCCCAAAGAGGGTTCAGACTGTTAGCCTGGAGCAGAGAACACCCCAAATCCATAGCACCCGGCAACCATCCAGACAGCATGAGGCATGAACAACTGGCTACTCAAAGGCTCTGTTCTTGCTGCAACGCTTCCTAAGAGTCACCCACCTGCGAATGTCCCCAGCTCAGTGCAGGGGCCGAGGCGTGGGTGGTGCAGGAGTCAGGGTTTGGGAGAGGAACACTGAGGGCAGGAGGGTGGGGGCACTGGAAAAAGAGCAGGGGTTGGGTGTGTGTTGGGGGGTCATGGCAGAGGGTGAAGTTTACCAGAGAGGGGTGGGCTCAAGGCAGGGCTGGGGTGTTCAAGGCAGCTCAGGGAGTTGCGGGGAAAGAGGCTCAGGATTGGGGGTGTAAGAGTCAGCACAAGGATCAAGGTCTCGGGACAGGGTGAGGGGTACACTCGTCCAAGCAGGGAGCTGGTGTGGGGGAGGTCATGTCATTGGGAGGGGCAGAATTAGGGCGGGTGTCGGGGTGCTCAGAGGAATGGGGCAGCCACGCCAGGGAGAGAGATGCTAGCAGGGCTGGGGTGCATCCCCAACCATTCCCCCTTGGCTCTTGTCCGCAGAGCGGGGTCGGGGAGGAAACCGAGTGCTACGAGGAGACAGAAAGCCCCCAGTGTCTGGAGATGGAGGCTGGAGGGAGGGGGGGAGACAGAAGCCACCTGGGGATCACAAGGGCTGGAGGAAGACAGAAATTCTTTTTCAAGGAGAGGGATTTGGGGGGACACAAAATGCCCTGGTGGTTAGAGGGGTTGGGAGACAGAAGTTCCCTGCCAGCCAGGGAGTGGGGATCTGGGAACAGAGACAATCCCCCATGGGATGGGAGCCCCCCCGAGTCCCTCCTGACATCCCACCCCTCACTCTCCCACATCCCATGTCCCCATCCTGCTCCTTTGCCCCCCACATACACCTACCCTCAAGGCTCTGCCCCACCTCACCCCCACAGCCTCTGCTCCGAAGGACCCAGGCTAGGTTAGATACATTTTCTAGCTGTAAATATTTGTTCCTTTGGCACGTACTTCCACTGCATTTTAAGTCGCCCTTTCCCCCTCACCTTGGCAAGAGAAAGAGATCGACAGCCTTGAGTCAGAACTATGAGGGGCATTCCTTGCTTCTGGCCATCCTTAACCCCGGTTCAGGGTCCAGGGTCAAATTAAGTTAGTTCGAATTAGTGCTGTAGTGTAGACATACACCATCTGAGGCCCAGATCAGTGAAGTGGAGCACAGCACTAAAATGTAGTGTAGACATACCCTAAAAGAGTGTTAAAAGGGCGGTTTAGGTTGGACATTAGGAAAAGTTTCCTGCCTGTCAGGGTGGTTAAACACTGGAATAAATTGCCTAGTGAGACTGTGGAATCTCCATCGCTGGAGATATTTCAGACCAGGTTAGACAGACACCTGTCAGGGATGAGCCAGGGCAAATAGCTTCTCTCGCACCGACAGGCATGAATACAAAGATTGAGGCAGGACTACACAACACACAGGCCCCATTTCAATCAGCTCTGCTGATATTAATAACTGCAATATTGACCCGATATCTACCCATGTGACAGCACTTTTCATGAGCAATGACAGTCCAAGAATGTAACTACTAAAACACATCTCAACAGAAGATCATTACACTGACTACTTTTTTGTTTTGGCTCCCACTCGCCGGCCATATGTTGATCCCCACAGAAACCCAAACTGCACCGTGGGGCGCAAACTAACTGGCCGTGGGCAGCATACCAAGATCTTAATAAATAAATTTAAACCTTTACCTTTTCTCTCTGCTGCCATGTCTCCTCTCCTTGCGCCATCATCTCCCCTGGGGCCTGCTGCCCCCCAACTCCTCACCCTCCTCTGCGTTGCTGACTCCTGCCCTTCTCACTGCCCTCATCCCTCCTGTGACCTGCCCCCCATCCACCAGCCCTTCTCTCCCTCCTGTGCCCACTCCTCCAGTAGCCCCACTCTGATCATGTGAGCTACCCCTCTTCTAACACCTCCCTCTACACACCTTCCCTGCCTCTCTCCTCTGGTGCTGGTACCTCCCCTGCAGGTGTCTGCCATTCTGCTTCTCCCCAGAATCCTCTTGCACCTGCATCTTCCCTTAGCCCTGCCCCTTCTGGTTCCTCCCACTTCCCTCACTGCCCCTGCTCCCTTTGCCCTCTTTTTCCCTGATGCCCACCCCCTCACCACCCGCTGCCCCATTCCCCTTCTGCCCCTCTTTGCCCTCACACATGCCTTGCTCCATCCCCACCTTTCTCATGCCCACCCCTTCTTTCAAGCCTTCTCCCAGCACCTTCCCCTTCAGCCCCCAACGCCCTTCCCCTCACCTCTCCTATCCCAGCATCACCCTGTCCCCTCTCCCACTGACACCCCCCTCCTGCCTTTTCCCTCATTGTCTGCACTTCCCCCTGCCATTTGTCTCTACTCCACCCTGTCTCTTGATGCCTCCCCCCTTTCTTTCCCCTTCCCCCAAGCACCTTCACCTTCACGTCCCCCTCAGCCCTTTCCTTTCCTTTCCTTTCCTTTCCTTTCCTTTCCTTTCCTTTCCTTTCCTTTCCTTTCCTTTCCTTTCCCTCCGCTCCGCTCCGCTCCGCTCCACTCTGCTCCGCTCCTGCCCCCACCCCCACCCCGCCCCTTCCCATTCCCTACCTCCTGCCTTCCATGTTGCGGGGCCTCAGTCTGTGCTCAGGCCCTGGAGGCCGAACCTGGAGGCAGTGATGCATCGTGCCTCCGAAGAGTTTGGAAGAAGCAGCAGCAGGCAGCGAGGGGGAGCCGCGCATGGCAAAGAGGGTCCGGGGCTGAGGGGGACGCTCTGGGGGCGAGGTGGGAGGATGCACGGGGGGGTGGCAGGGTGGCTCCTCCTTGTGGCACCCTTTTATATACCTGAAAACCGCTCTCATGTCCCCACTCAGTCTTCTCTTTTCCAAACTAATCAAGCCCAGTTATTTCAGTCTTCTTTTATAGGTCATGTTCTCTCGTCCTTTCGTCATTCTTGGTGCTCGTCTCCAGACCTTCTCCAATTTCTCCACATCTTTCTTGAAATGTGGTGCCCAGAACTGGACACAAGACTCCAAGGGTATGTCTACACTACAAAGTTAATTCGAACTAACAGCCGTTAGTTCGAACTAACTTTAATAGGAGCTACACATGCAAACCGCTAGTTCGAACTTAATTCAAACTAGCAGAGCGCTTAATTTGAACTTAGGTAACCCTCATTCTACGAAGACTAACGCCTAGTTTGAATTAAGTAGTTCGAATGAAGAGCTGTGTAGCCACTTAATTGGAACTAGTAGGAGGCTAGCCCTTCCCAGGTTGCCCTGGTGGCCTCTCTGGGCACAACCATGGAAACTCTTCTGCCCCCCTCCCAGCCCCGGAGCCCTTAAAAGGGCACAGTCTGGCTACACTGATTGTGCTACTTGCAAGCCTGCCAGCACCCAGCCAGCAGACCCTACACCTGGCATGGGATGAGCCAGCCACACGCTGCCACCCAACCCTCCCCTCTTACCAGGACCAGGCTGGCAGCTCCCTGGAACCTGCCCGAGGCTGCAAGAGACAGGCACCCACCTGGTCTGGTGCAGAGATCGTGGACCTCATCGATGTTTGGGGGGAAGTCTCCAATGTCCACGATCTCCGCACTAGCTACAGGTACGCGGCCGTATACAGCCGCATTGGTTGACAGCCTGGCCGCCAGCAGCCACATGCAGAACTGGGAGCACGTCCGCTGCAAGGTCTGGGACCTGCGGCAGTCCTTCTCCAGGGCCTCACAGCCAGGGGCCGACCCGGAAGCCTGACCCCACTTTGAGGCCCTGGACTGCATCCTGGGGTCTCCCGCCATCCATGCCCCCTGGGTGGTGATCGACCCTAGGGCAGAGGGACCAGTACTGGACACAGAGGAGGAGGATGCCGAGAGCCAGGCCCCTGCAGGGAGCCTGCTCAGGACCCAGAACCCCCGAGGCACCCCACAGAGCGCATCGGCTGTGTTGTCCGAGGCCAGGGAGGGCTCCAAATATGAGTGCCATCATGCTCCCCTTATGTGTATGGGAGGCGTGGAGGGAGAAGGAGCCCAGGGGCTGTGCGCCTGGGCCTTTCCCACCATGGAGCAGCATCTGTGTGTCATGCAGGGGCCCTGGCCCATTCCCCACATGCTGACCTTGCCTTGCAGAGGGGGGCTGGGTTTCACCCACCGTGTCCCCAGGGAGAACTGACCACTGCTCTTGTTTCACCAAAGCTGCAGCACCTGGGACTGCAGGGCGCACCACCCCTCCTGCAACAGCCACCCGCACTCAGGCCGGCAGGCACACCGGGAACATGGAGGACTACCAGCGGCGGCACCTGCAGCTACTGGAGCCCAGATCCGCATCTAGGAGCACTGGGTCAGGGAGAACCTGCGGCTGCAGCAGCGGAGCTTGGACATCCTGGAGGAGCAGAGCCTTGTGGACAGGTTCCTGCCTCCTCCTATTCCAAACCCTGTGGCCGCCCCAGCTCTCGCTCCTCCTCCAACCCCTGCTTCCCCTCCTACTTCCTCTACACCCCCTGTCCCTCCTGCCCCACCCTCCACACCCACTCCCCCCCCCCCGATGCCCCCACGCCCACAGTGCTGTGAGACGGGAGAGCCAGCAGGACCCCCAACCCTGAGCTTTCCCTTCCCTTTCTCCCCTTCCTCCCCCTTCTAGCTCCCTCCTCCCAGGTTTCCCCCACCCCTCTCCCATCCTCATTTCTCCGTCCCCCCACCCCAGTTATGTAAAATAAAAGAGATTTTGGTTGTCAAAACAGGGGTGTTTATTTGACAATAGAAAGGGATGTTAGGGAGAGAAAGGGGGCGAGGGTAGAAGAAGGCCCCAGTGGGGCATGCAGGGAGAGTTCAGTCCTCATCCTCCACTTGGAAGATCTCCTGCAGGACTTCCCATATCTGGACTGCCCCCCGCTGGGCTTCCCAGATTGCGGTGGTGTGGGGCTGAGCATAGTGGCCAACTATGTGCTCAGCCTCAGCCATCCTGGCTGGCAGGAAAGCCTCCCCCTTTTGTTCGCACAAATTGTGCAGCACGCAACATGCTTCCACCACGGGAGGGATATTGTGCTCGGCGAAGTCAAGGCGGGTGAGGAGGCACCTAAATATGGCTTTCAGTGGGCCGAAGGCCCCCTCGATCACGATGAGGGCTCTGGTGAGCCTAGTGAGCCTGGCATTGAAGGCCTGTCAAGAGGGATTGAGGTGTCCTGTGTAGGTCTTCATGAGCCAGGGCTGTAGGGGGTAGGCCGCATCCCCCACCAGGCAGACGGGCATCTCCATGTTCCTGACCCTGATGTGGCAGTCAGGGAAGAAGGTCCCAGCATGCAACCTCTGGCCCATGGAGGAGTTCCGGAACACCCGTGCATCGTGTGCCTTGCCGGACCAGCCCACATAAATGTCTGTGAACTGGCCCTGGTGGTCACACACGGCCTGCAGGCGGACGGAGAAGTACCCCTTTCTGTTGATGTACTGGGAGTCATGGTGTTCCGGGGCACGGATGGGGATGTGTGTCCCATCTATGGGCCCCCCTGCAGTTGCAGAAGCCGAGGGCACCGAACCCCCGGATGACGGCGTCCAGGTCAGCGAGGCGGACCATCCTGCGGAGCAGCACCTGGTTGATGGCCTTGATCACTGGCAGAGGGATACAGCAAACTGTGAATCACTGCGGCGCCCAGGTGGCTGGGAGTGTTCATTCCCTGGCACTGCCCTGCACCCCATTCCTGGAAACAACCCCCACGGGCGGCGTGTAGTACGGCCGGGACAGACCGAACCCTCTGGTGCGGGGCACTTTTGCCTCCTCCCCCCACATTTTCCCTGGGGCAGCCCATCCCCTCCTTGCAGCCCCCCTCCCTCTCGGCCCAGTGGCTGGTGGGTGCCGTACCTGCATGAGCAATGCTCCGATGGCGGATCTTCCCATGCCGAACTGGTTCCTGATGGATCGGTAGCTGTCCGGCGTGGAGCGCTTCCGGAGGGTGATGGCCACATGCTTCCCCCTTGGAGGGGGATGGTGGGCCTCATGCGAGTGTCCCATCACCGCAGAGCAGGGGCGAGCCATTCTCAGAGCTCCAGGAAGGTGTCCCTCTTCATCCTGAAGTTCTGGGTCCACTGTTGGTGTCCTCAGTGTTCCAGGACGATGCGGTCCCACCAGTCGCTGCTGGTGTCCAGACGCCAGATGCAGCATGGCACGCTGGCATCCGGGCACTGCTGCCGCTCCTCCATGACCCCTGGGAAGGCAAGGGGGAGAGGCAGGGGGCTGATGTGCACCAGGTGGTGCAAGGCAGCTTCCACCCATTGCTGGGAGGCTTGCAGCAGCAAGCCCAAAAACTGAAGCAGCATGCCCAGGGTGAGTTCTGGCTCCATGTTGCCATCTGTGGCAGCGTCCCCAGTGGGAGCTACTGACACAGGCAGGTGCAGAGAAAAACACTTTGCTGTCCCTCGGCGAGGTAGGCAAGCAAGCGGAAAAGCTGAGAACTGGCTGTCCAGGGGGGTCCCTTTAAACACGAGCCTCAGATAGCCTCAGACAGCAGCCACACAAAGCAACTACTGACCTGATGCCCTGCCGGAATCAGTTTCAGCTGCCCTTAAATGCGACCTAGTGTCCAATCAGTGTGGATGCGCTAGTTCGAATTAGCAAAACGCTAATTCGAACTAGTTTTTAAGTCTAGATGTGCTAATTTGAATTAACTTACTTCGATTTAACTAATTCGAACTAAGTTAGTTTGAATTAGTGTTGTAGTGTAGACATACACCAACTGGGGCCCAGATTAGTGAAGTGGAGCACAGCACTAAAATGCATGCCTGATATGAATGCAAAAAGTACAGAAAGTAGGGCTGTGTCTAGACTGGCAAGTTTTTCCACAAAATCAGATGATTTTGCGGAAAAACTTGCCAGCTGTCTACACTGGCCACTTGAATTTCCAAAAGAACACTGACGATCTCATGTAAGGTCGTCAGTGATCTTGCAGAAATACTATGCTGCTCCCGTTCGGGCAAAAGTCTTTTTCCGAAAGACTTTTGTGCAAAAGGGCTAGTGTAGACAGCACAGTAGTGTTTTCCGCAAAAAAGGCTCGATCACGAAAATGGCAATCGGGGCTTTTTGGCGGAATACCGCGTCTAGATTGGCCACGGACGCTTTTCCACAAAAAGTGCTTTTGCCAAAAAGTATCTTGGCAATCTAGACGTGCTTTTCCGAAAATGCTTTTAAAGGAAAACTTTTCTGTTTAAAGCATTTTCAGAAAATCATGCCAGTGTAGACGTATCCTGGGAGTCCAACTAATACAAAGCAAGGAATCCAAAGAGAAAGAAGGTGACGTAAGGTCATTGAGGGTGAACCCTGTTGTCAGGGTGGCAATGGGCCATGTGTAAGGAAATCTTTCAGTCCATCTCTGTCTAATATACAAAGGAGAATGTTTGTAAGTTTGTTCACTAATAACTTGGACACTATAAGAGCTACCAGAACCAAACGTTACATGGGGTAATCTGTCCTCTCCGAGAAGGTTCTATGGTACTCTTGGACCCAATCGGGCCCGGTCACAGGCTGTAAAAATAAAAAATAACCCGCCACACTGCAGGGGCCGATGCACCCACCCTATGTCCCATGCCTGCCGCCTGCAGCCCCCAGTACCGACTTCCACGCACGAGGTTACATAAGCGACCCTCTTCCCGCTCTCCTTGCCGCCTCCCACACCAGCACACAGTGCCTCAACCCCCACGCGCACAACAACTCGGGCAGCTGCCCTGCTCCCCACAGCACCCGCAGCTCCATTTTTCTACATTTTGTTCCTCCAGCTTCCCGGGCAATGCCGGGTAGGTCCAGCTAGTTTTACTCTGTCAGAATGTGTCCTTTCTCACTCCATGCCTGTCTCTGAAAGCAGCCAATGTCAAAAGAGCTTTTCTCAGGGACTGATGGACCTCCTTGTTTCTCAGGCAGTAGAGGACGGGGTTGAGCAAGGGGACCAGGACTAGGAACCAGACAGACATTATTTTGTGGAATATCGGGAGAGGATCGATCGCTGAAACTGCATAGACTGTTAATATGCTCACATAGAAAACTGAAACCACATTGAGGTGGGAGGAGCAGGTGGAAAAGGCCTTTTGTCTCCCAGGGTATGTCTACACTACCCTCCTAGTTCAAACTAGGTAGTTCGGAATAGGAATCCTAGTCAGAACTACCTAGTTCGAGCCCCGTGTAGCCGCGCTACACGGGGTTCGAACAAGCGGGGATTTAAAAATGGCGGCTCCCCGCTTATGCAAATGAAGCCCGGGAAATTCATATCCCGGGCTTCATTTGCAAGTGCGGTATGCCTACATTACCCTCCTAGTTCGAACTAGGAGGGTAGTGTAGACATACCCCCAGTGCTGGAAGAGATCCTCAGGATGTTGACGATGATACAAATGTAGGATGTCAAGGTCAGTAGAGAGACCCCAACATGCAATATGATACTGAAGGGAAATGTCAACTGGTGCATAGTCTTGAGGAAGGCACCACAAAACGGATGATTAAAACTTCCAAAATCACAAAAGAGAAGGTCAATATCTTTGGGGCCACAGTATGTTACTTGCAGAAAGAAAATTTTTAGCATGATGGCGTAGGAAATGCCAAATATCCAGGCCGATGCCACCATGTGGCAACACACCCTGCCGTTCATCAGAGCAGTGTAACGGAGGGGGTGACAGATCGCTAGGTACCGATCAATACACATGGCCGTGAGCAGCAGACTTTCTGCATTGGCAAAGATAATATAGAAATCAAATTGCACAAAGCAATTCTGAAGAGAAATGGTTCTGTCCCCGGTCGCGAGACTGCCAATCAGCCTGGGCAGGGTGGTGGAGACGTAGCAGATCTCCACAATGGACAAACTGGCCACAAAGTAGTACATTGGGGTGTGAAGGCGAACATCAGCCATCACTAGCACAATAATGAGGAGGTTCCCAGCCACAGCCACAATGTAGATCATGAGAAACAGCAGGAAGAGGAGGGGCTGCAGTTCAGGGCTGTTCCCAAACCCTAAGAGGATCAGTTCCACGATGGGCGTTTGGTTTCTTCCTCCTGTTTTCTCCATAATTCGTATCTGGAAACAGAAACACATCAGACATTCACAGAGCACCTGCAGACTTGTGCTGTTGGCCACATGGCCAAAAACCTGGGATCACTGGGTCTCTCCTCCTGAAAAATGAATTTGTCTATAAGCAGAGGAAGATTCATTTCATTAATAGTTCAAGCTTCCAAGCAAAATCCCACCCAACTGCTTTTAGGCTGGAAGTTTTAAATATCGTCATCGTGTCAGTGTTGTTTCAGCCAATGTCAAGGACATAACTAATGGCAGCAGATTGGAAAGGAAGGGTATTTAAAGTTCAAACAAGGATACATCTGCCCTGCAGCTGGGAGGTGTCATTCTCAGCTGCGGTGACATGGCTCAGCCTTGATCAAGTTAGCAGCATCAAATTAGCAGTGAGAACCCGGCGGCACGAGCAGCAGATTGGGACACACCCCTGTGTGTGTATCGTGTATCTCAGACAGGATCGGGTTGGCAGCAGCTGGTCTGTGCTGCTGAGGCTACACTGCTAATGTTAGCACCAGAGCTCAGTCAAAGACTGTGTGTGTTGCTCTAGGGGAGCAGCCTTTCTGAGGTATAGCTCATCAGACAGAGCAGGTCTTGTTAGTATTCGCTGCGGCACAAGAGTCAAAGAAAGAAAATTCCACCATGTGGGAAATACAGCTGAGAAACAGAGACAGAAAAGGAAAGAGAAAGGGCTTCACCCAAAACACACACCCTGGGCTGTTACCTGATCTCAGATGCTCCTGGTCAATTCCAGCAGATTTCCATGAAGGTGCAGAGGCGGGACTGAGAGCTGCTTTCTACAAGGAAAAAATTCAAGGGTCCCAATTTGAAAGATTTCAAAGATACTTCACTAAAGCTCCCAGGTCAGTTTGATCTGTAGGTCTGGCCACGTGGAGAAATATTCAAGCCCCTTGTTGACATCAGCCATGAGTTTTCAAGGAATCTAAGGGATTTAGGCACCAACTATCAGTGTGAAAGAGAGTTGGGCACTAGATGGCCTCCTGTGCACCCACACTTCAGATCTTTGTGATACCAGCAAGTGGCTCCTTCAAGGGAGGGTGTGTTCCCATGAAGCTACACACACGGGATCATTCAGTGTCTCACACAAACACACACGCGCACACACACACACACGCACACCGACACACACACTACCTCTTTAATGCTCACATCGCAACACATACTTGTGGTATTCTTGTACTTTCCGAAAAGGCCAACTATATTCTCCGTCATTTGATTCTTGCAGGGAGTTCTTCTAGTGGTTTCGGTGCAATTCCTCATTTGGTCTCTCTCTCGTTTTTCCATTTACCTCTTCAAGTGGTGAATTCTACACCGTCTGACATGTCCTGGACTGAGTCATTATCACAAAGACAAATTTTTAGAATCGATATTATTTCCTGCGCTGGCAGCTCCTACCAGTTGTGCAGAGACGCACGTTACATGATAGTCCTGCACATAACAAAATTCATTCTGCACTTGAATTAGAAAATCACAGGAACATTGGGGAGATTCAAGGGGCTATGTATGTGGGACAGGAACATCTGCTACTGTGTGTTCTGAGAGTGGAGAGGGATAACTCATGTCCTAGCACATATCCTGTAAAGGAACACAAACACACAGACACACACAAAAAGGCTGTGTCTAGACTACATGGCTCTGTTGATAGAGCCATGTAAACAAAGGCTCCCCAACATAGTCAATGAAACAGAGATTAAAATATCCCCGTCTTCATTAAAATAAAGATGGCCGCCCTGCTGTGCTAGATCATCTGCTTGTCGGCACGGCGCGTGAGTCTAGGCAGGGATCTGCTGCCAACAGAAGCTTTTGTCGACCGAACCCTTATGACATGCGCCTGTCTCCTGGCAGGATAATACTTTATTCATCAGGGGGCTGCAGATGGGAAGTTGAATGGTGGGGAAGGACGGATCTGACCATGTGCACAAGGCAGCCCGACAAACACCAGACTCCCTTTGATTATGTTGCAAACTGGACAGAGTGACATGGAGGGGGATGAATTGTACAAAAAATCGTGTCACACAGTTTGTAAAGTAGAGTCTAGAGATCACACACCCGGCACCAGGGACATTTTGTCCTGGAATCCATGAAGAACACGGCACAAAAGGACAGGAAAGAGCAACAGGGGATGAATCAGTCAACAGGTGCCTGTTCTGTTCATCCTCTCAGAAGCACCTGTCATCGGCCAGTGCTGGGAGGCAGGGCGCTGGGACAGATGGACCTTTGAGCCGGCCCAGTCTGAATGTTCTCATGTTCTAAATCCAAGAGCCGCCCATTGCTCTGTCCTGGGCAGGTTTTCCTACAGCTCGTCTGGGCTGGGCTGGCCCCCAAGGTTCTACCTGGAGCTGGGGATCCCCTGAGCCTCTGAGCCCCCAGCCTGGGATCCCCTTGCACTGTGCTGCTGTGGCCAGCTGCAGACAACATACAACTTCAGAATCCCCTCCTGCATTCAGACAATAGACTTGCCCGTCTGCCGCTGTGTGCAGGGCTCCCTGACTGACACTGCCTGAGGGAATCTTCCGGCAGGATAACCACCGGCAGCCCAGGGTGCAACACCAGCCCTGCACCTCTCTGGAGAAGTAGCACTGGCCAGTAGGAGGTTGTTATCCTGTTCGGAGAGTCACATGCACACGTGTGTCAGGCAAGGTGAGATCCCCTCCCAGGCAGGTCACTGACAGGCCCACTGGTTCACAGAAAACTACACACAAGCTCAGTAACTACAAACAGGCCATGTGAGCGGTGATCAGGGACAGCAAACTGGTCAGAGCAGATTATCGGCAAATGAGCCAAACAGAAAATCAGCGTAAGCCCCTGGGCTGAGTCAGGGGAACGAGCAGATTCTCACCTCAGTGATGACAGCAGCCGCCTGGCAGTGTCTCAAGGCCCAATTTGCTGTTGCTTTGCAGCTTGGGGTGCTCTGGTTTCCAGACACCGTGTACGACACATCCAGCCTGGGTCCAGCCCTTCCCTCAGCTCAGTCTGTCTTCCTCAGCCCCTTCCCTGCGTTCCCTCCTGTGGGGAGTGAAAAGGGCTGATTCCGCCCCCGACTTATATAGCTCTGGCAAAGGGGGGATCCTTTGTTTCAAAACTGCTCCCTGGACCAGGCTGTGGGAAAACAACATGGGAGGAGGGACCCAGAGTCGCGTGGTCTGATCCTCTGCCCCTGTGCACAGCTGTTAATTGTGGTCTCTCTGGAGCATTCTTGGGAACAGTTGCCCTGTGGGAGTTGGGCGTCTCCTGAGGCCTGGTGTTCTCCCCAATGTCTCATTACAGGGCTCAGCGATCTGTCTGCACTGAAAGCCCCTTCCCCAGTGGGGTACGGCTGTGTGAGTACACTGGGAATAAAGATACACGCTCCGTATTCATAATGAGAGAGACAAAACTAAGACAGGTGTACAAATGGGATCATCAAATGCAGCAAATCCCAATGTTTCCAATGACACCGTCTTGCCAAAATTGTTCTATATTCATTAGCCTCTCTTGTCTGTGAACACCAGAGCTTACTGGCTGGGCCAGACCAGAGCACCCCGCACACAGAGGGACTGGCCAGTCGGGTGGTGGGAGCTTGTGGTCCCAGTGGGAGTGGGCTGGGATGGACGGTTCAGTGATCTGTGTTAGCTCATAACCCAACCGTCCAATCAATGCATTTAGGATCAAGGGTCATGCGGGGTTAGCTCCGCCTCTCTCTGTGAGGCTATAGCAGGGGATGTCACTGCTACAATGGAAAGACAAGACAATTTTGGGTGGATTCCAAAAGTGCATGAGAGAGAGAGAGTGCAGCTGGCCTGTGGCAGCAGACGAGGGTTCATGGGGCTGTTTCATTGCTGGAATGAGGGATCTAGGCCCAGTGATGTGGAAAGGTCCCAGATCTTCTGTTTCAGCCGCAATCTAAAGGTCTTCACCTCAATAAAACTTCACCTCAGTCCGAGTGGGCTGGCAGGGGCCAGAGGTGGCTGCTCCTCACGTGGTAAACGTCTCTTAAGTCATGTCAGCCATTGCTCACGTTGGGTTCGTCAATCGTTCCCCAGTGTCTCCAGTGATGGGTCTTTCTGTCCTGTCTGTGGAACTTGCTGGATTGAATGCTCTTAGGCAGATTTGGCACCTCCCTGCCCGTGCTGGTACATTGCCCACCTCTTCCCTCGTGTGGCCCATCAGCAGAAATCTTTCACTTGCAGCCTCCCAGAGACGTCTGCCTCCCCGCCTCAGACAGACGGTGTTCGCTTTGTTCATCCTGTCTCTGGTTTGGCTCAGAGGGTTTGCTATGGAGCCCCAAGAATCGGCTCTTCAGAAACTCACAGCAAATAGCAAAGTCTCCCCGATGGTGAGAACAGACTCACCATGGCTCCGTGAAACCTAAGTGAACCTGGGCAGCTGGGGTTCATAGATAGATTCAGCCCAGCCCCAATCTCCCTGCCCCTCCTGCCAAAAATGGAGAAACACTCTTGCTCCCCCTGCTCCGAGCCCCCTGCATCCTGTCCAGCTGTGGCACCCGGCTCCTAGCCATGGCAGACTGGTTCCCGGGAGAGCACCTTCCACCTTTTCGCTTTTTAAAATTTTGGTAGAGGAGCCCAGGCAGGTACTGGCAATCCCATGGTGGATGTTTGCCAGGGTTAGTCCCTGGTGAGCCCTAAATGCTGATTTTGCCAGCAAAGACAAAAATACCAGTGATCACAGCAGTAGTATAAGGGCCCTACCATCAATCAAACGTTAGCCCCGCCCCCTGACCCCGGAAGTCCCGTCTCCCCTGTCACTGGAAGTCCTGCCCGTGGTGGGTAGTACTTCCGGGTCAAGAGGGACAGGTGACCGGAAGTAAAAGGATATCATGTGACCCCCGTTAGGCCCGGCCCCTGTCGCCGGAAGTACCGCCCTTGGGGTAATACATCCGGGGTCAAGAGGGCCAGGTGACCGGAAGTAAGGCGTGTCGTGTGACCCCTCTAAGAACTCTCCCCGCCTCCCTCTACCAATCAGGAGGGGTTTTTTCCCTGTAGGACCGCCCCGCAAATCGCTTTGACCAATCGGGGGTGCAGTTCCGGGACCCATTGACCAGACCAGAAGCGTGTCGTGTGACCCCTCTAAGAGCTTCCCGTGACACCCTCTGCCAATCAGAGCATAGCACTTCCCCATAAGTTCTAGCGCCACACAAAAGAGGCCATCTTGTTCCAAGAGCGCATGTTTCAGAGAGCGTGCAACGCTGAGCGGAAACATGGACTCCTTCACCAACTTTGTTTTGGTGCCAAGAAGAAAGCGTTACATCAGCGACAGTTCCGAGGAGGAAGGAGAAGTTGAAGGGAGCCCTTTGGCCCAGCCGCTGATGGATACACCAATATCTGACGCCGAAACCCAACCGCTCACGATGCAGCCCAACAAGCTAGATGGCCTGGAGGAGGAAGGTGCCCATGGCTCCCAGGAGTCGGACAAGATGCATGGAAAAGAAGCCAAACAGGTAAATGAAAGATCAAAGTTAGGGCATCATGGGGTTAGGAAACCGGGATTTTGTAAACTTTAAAAAAAAATGACCAGAGCGTCTTACATTATTTCTTTCTGGCAATCTTTTGACAGCTTGACGATGCCTTTCTAGCTGACTGTCAGACCCGGGGCAGCATTGCATCGGACGAGGAAGACGAACCGGGCCCACCTTGCTTTTGCTCAACACCGATACAAAGCATTGAAGAGAACACCAAGGATGACAGCCATGAAGAATTGAGGAGGTGGCTGTGCATTGACCTAGTTGAGCCAGTGCCTCATCATAAGCGTAAAAAAGTTATGCGCTCTATTGTACGCGTTGGTGTTTATACCGTCCTTAGTCACTGTCTTAGGGAAAAGTTTTTTGAGGACTGTGAGGGTTGTGTCATAGATGCGCCAGCCCAGCGGCACCATGACTGTGTGAGGATATAAACTGCAAGCTCCGGGGCCTATGTGCTGAACTGTGTTTGGAAAGCTTATTAAATACTGTTATTGCCGTAGGTTATGCTATGCAATGTCTGTGCTTAACTCAAGAACACTTAGCACAAGGGGTGACTTTGGTAAATGCAGTGCAATTCAGTCAAGATCCTCACAGTGTTTTAAAGACCATGACCAAGCCAAAAGACGCCTGCTTAGAGCGTTATATTGAACGTCTGGTGCGTACAAAAAGTTACAGAACCCTGCTTAAGAAAAAGACTATTTGTAAGATGTCTAGAAGGGTGAAGTTAGAGAATGGTGAGGGGACACACATGAGATATAAAACTTGGTAGCTGTAAAAATCTATTGAAAAGGGGCTTTTGTGACTATCTTCTCTCAGAAGGTTTGTGTGATCCTTACATGAGTAAAAGTTTTGGTGGAACACATGGTCTGTATATCTTTTAAATAAAATCATTTAAAAAAAATAAGGTTTGTGAGAATCCATTTTGTATAAAGGGGCCCATTTATTGAAAAACCCTGAAAGTGTATGGTAGAAACTCGGGGAAGGAAAAACCCCTCCAAATGTTTTGTTTTTAAATAAAAGTAAAAATTACCCCCCACCACCTCCAGTTAGGATTTATTAGACATGAAACTCAATGGTTTAACCACACCTCACTGAATAGCCAGGGGGCTCTAGTCAATGGTTAGGTTTAGGTGAGACCACTTACCCTTGTTGAGGTTAATGTTCAGTAATTAAATTTGATGGGGTGGATGGGTGGGCTCTGATGAATATCTAATTAAATAACACCTCAGGAGTTTTCAGATGCTATTGGACAGTTTAAATATAACCCCTGGGGTTGGTAGAGCGCTACTGGACAGTTTAAAGGACACAGGAGTTGGTAGAAATGCTACTGGACAGTTTAAATATGACCCAGGAGTTGGTTGAATGCTATGGGCTACTTTTTCTAGCCATTAAAAGTTAAAAAAAATTAAGGGTATAACCCAAAACTGAAATGTTTCAAACTTTTACCCAAACTTTAGAACAAGCATTTGCTCTAAAGACAATCAAACATTTAAAAGCATTTCATTTAAACCCCAAGCCTTCAGCATGAAAGAAGCATGTTTAAAAAACAAACCCCTAGATATTTCTTGATATCTGCAAAGGGTCTCCACATGGAAATGGGTACAGCTACATTAAGGATTGGTGCTTTTACTGTTAATACTGTAAGAAAGCCCGACAAAAAATATTTTAACTAAAAGAAAAAAAAATGTAGCCAAAAGAAACTCAGTTGTGGAGACAGCTTAATTCTTCCACCCCAGATTACAAAAGGCCATGCTAGGGAGGGGTGCCTAAAGTCTTTAAGGAACTATTATTTTAGAGTTGCAGTGATCAAATTAACCTGCTAGCTACTACGTTGAAGTTGTTTGAAACAATGTGTTAGGAAGGTATCAAAAACCTAGGTAGTTTGGAGACTGTCCTTTTCAACAGAAACTTTCTTGAATGGCTGCTGGAGTGCTACAGGAGAAGGTATGTTCCCTATTTTTAACTTTGAAAATATATATTCTATAATGCCACTCTTTGGCCATGCTCTCTCAGTAAAATAATGGTGGCTATCTTTATTGCAGTGTGATCTGTTTAACATGGAACCAGTAATTTTAAGCTGCAGTTCACCACCAGGCCAAGGTAAAAACCATTTTTAACTGTAGTTGTGCTTAATACTGTTAAAAAAAACCTGGGTAATACTAACTAACATTTGTGCTTATTCTTTAACCTTAAGGCCCAAGAACACATGGGGGGGAACAGAACAAGTATGTGCCTGCAACACTTTATCCCATAGTGAAAGGTAACTTTTTTGCAATTGACTTTTAAATGTATATGGGGTTTGTGTGTGTGTGTGTGGTTTGTGTGTGAGAGAGATGAGGTCTGTGCAAGACATAGGTGTGTTTTTAAAAAGTATTTGGTTGCAAACTGTTGGCTTGTTTCAAACTAACAGGTTTTTTACAGTGCAAAATGTGTTTGGGCTTTTGGTTAGACCAGATCCGGGCTATGGGCTGGTATTCACCTGCCCCTGGTTCCACAACTGTGAAGCATGAACTCACAGAGCAGGAGACTTAGTGTAGAGAGACTTAACTCCTTAATTCATTTTCTTCTGACACTTTGGTAAAATGTTTCCCACTGACTGCATTTCTGCCTAGGAGGAAAGAGGCCCATGGGCAGCTGTATACACTGAGAGGGGCAAAGTTGCCGGTTACTGTTGGGTGCTCAAGTCCTTTTCCTTTCAATTCATTCATTTCCTTTTAGTTTGGTGAAGAGAGAAGTCAGAGCTAATAAGCCTACAAAATTTTGTCCCACCTCCTCTGTGTGCATTTCACATCTGCATCAACACTCGCGCTGCTCTGAGTATGGACAGAGACAGAAGTGCCACGACTCTGGCAAGTGTATGGAAAGTCAGGAATTGACATGGAGAAGGACAGTGAAACTCCCATCCCTGCACAGAGTTTCATAATTTGATTCCCATCTACAGTTGTGTTCTGCTTTCACTCACGGTGGCAGCAAAATATTTAACCTCATTTCCCTCATGTAATTGACAACAGAAGAGCCCACTCAATAGAATGGGAATATAATAGGATTCAGCAGGTGGGGAGGAGATCCAGGAATGCTCAGAAGATCAGATTCTTGCACAATTTGGGCACTGGCATTTACGTACAGATCAGCGAAGTGGAGCTCGGCACGAAAATGCTCGGCTGGTAGAAGAGAGAAAAGCTGAGAAAATAGGAGACTCACAAACACAAAGCAAGGAATCAAGAAAGAAACAAGGTGACATGAGGCCATTGAGGATGATCCCTCTTATTAGGGAGTCAAATGAGCCATGTGTAAGGAAATATTTCTGTTCATCTCTATTCTACTCTATGTCAAAATTTGTCTTTCTCACTCCATGCCTGTCTCTGAAAGCAACTAGCTTTTCTCAGGGACCGAAGGACCTCCTTGTTTCTCAGGCAGTAGAGGACAAGATTGAGCAAAGGGGCCAGGAATAGGAACCAAACAGACATTATTTTGTGGAGGATCGGAAGAGAGTCAATCACTACATCTACATAGATGACCTCTATACTCACATAATAAATGACAAGAACAGGGAAGTGGGGGAGGAGCAGGTAGAAACGGCCTCCCCATCCTGTGACGGATTTTCAGGATGTTGGTGATAATGGAAATGTAGGATGTTAGTGTCAGTAGAAAGATCCCAACATTCAATATGATAGTGAAAGCAAATAACATCAGTTGCAGAGTCTTGGTGTGCGCATCACAGAAGGCCCCTTTAACGGCTGCAAAATCACAAAAGAGAATGTCACTTTCTTTGGGACCACAATATCTTAATTGCAGAATGATCATTTGTAGCATGATGCAGTAAGAAATGCCTAATATCCTGGCTCATGCCACCACGTGGCAACAGACCCTGCATTTTCATCAGAACAGCATAGCGGAGGAGATGGCAGACCGCTTGATACTGATCAATACATATGGCCATGAGCAGGAGACATTCTGCATTGGCAATGATCGTATAGAAATCAAATTGCAGAAAGCAGGGGGGCAAGGCATGTAGATCCTGGAGGGTCTGTCTGCTCATCATGGCTGGGGAAGCTGGGCAGGAGGAGAGTCACTGGCAGGAGAGAGGAGTTCCTCAGGAGCAGAGGAGTGCCTCATCATCAGGGAGCATGTCCAGACTTCCCTTCATCCAGCAAAAGCAGCCGTCTGTGATGATTCATCACCATGTGCTCCATTGTTCCTAGTCTTCTTCAAACACTCTCACACTTACGCTCTGGGGAGAATGCAGCTTAGAGCATGTCACAAGCAAGGCAGCTGAGTTACAAAGATGACAAAATTGCAGCTTACAATAAATGTAAAAGTTACAAAGATTACAAAGTTTGACAAAGATCACAATGAGTTGCAGTTTAAAACCTTAGAATGTGCTACATTCAACTTTGTGTAGTTTCAGAAAATGCATGTGTATAAATCAAGTAAGCTCAGGCACCGGCTTTTTTTTCTGCAACAGTCTTCTGTGGTCTCTTGCTCATAGAAAGCGCTCTATCGGTAGTCAGTATAAGTGCTATAAAGTTATCTTACAGGCCAATAGGAAGTCATGTGACTTATCTCACAATGATCTGGAAACTCTAGATCAAGACAGATTGTCCTGGTGACAAATCATTGTACAGGCTCTTCATTGCGTTGAGAGTCAGCATATTCAGGCATTGCAGGAAAAGCGCAGGACTCAAACGAACACAGAGCACCTGCAGTTGGTGGCTTTTTATGTGACATCTGCAATCAGCTCTGCCAATCACCAATTAGCTACTCACCAATAGAATCACAGAAGATGAGATCTGTCAATAAATGGCTCAGTCCAAGAGAGGAAGAATTTATACAGACACTGGGGAAAACCAGCTCTTGTTCACATGGGGGATTTCCATATTTTTCCATCAACATTTCCCTTTAAAGAAATAGAAATTTCAGTAAAATGACCATTTTCTGTGGGCTTTCCAAGAAAGGTTTCCAGTTGTCATGGCGGAGCAGAGCCCGGTGTAGTCCAGAAATCCGGCTACATCATCAGGCTCAATGAGCAATATCACTGGTTCAATGTCTAGTTGGCAGCTAATATCAAGCGGATGCTCCAGAGGCTGGTTATGGGGATGGTTTTGTTCAACAGCTTCATTCGTGGTCTGCATGAGGGGATGGTTTACGTGATGGGACCCACTTCTGATTCTCTGTTTTGTGTGTTTGTTTGTCTCCTTCTGCCGGCGGTGAGGGCCATCAACTCTCTCCTGCTGTGCACAGTCATCTGCCTGGGAGACCCGGACCCTATTGTGGCTGGATTTGCCACCCGGGGCTTCCAAAATTGTGGAGGGGCCATTGATGGAACACACATCCCCATCTGATCACCAGAACACCGAGCCACACAGTACATTAACCACAAGGACTATTCCTCCATGGTGCTGCAGGGCCTGGTCGACCTCCATGGAGACTTCACGGATATTTTCCTCGAGTGCTCAGAGAGGGCGCATGCCAAATGAAGATGAAGCGGCTTGCTTTCTTGACAGACCTGGATGTAGTCAAGATGCTAGCTAGTCTCGTATCTGTCGAGAAAGCCTGCAGTTGACAAAAACCTCCGTTGACAAAAGCCTAAGACGTACCCTTAGACTCCCAAACTCTCATAGAATTTCATTTCTTTCCCTTCTGCAGATGTGTTCTACATTCACTCATCATGGCAAATTTCCAAGCCGTAGCTGACAACAGAAGAGCCTCGTCAATGGGATGGGAATGTCGTAGGATTCAGTAGGTGGGGAGGAGATCCAGGATCACCCAGAAGCTGTTAAGCTCCCTGCAGAGTCTGGGCACTTGTGTCCCTGTACAGATCAGTGAAGTGGAGTGTGTCACTAAAATGCACGGCTGACATGAAAGAGAAAATCTGAGAAAGTAGGAGAACGACAGGAAGAAAGCATGAAATCAAACAAGAAAGGTCCATTTGGGGTAACCCTCTTTTCAATGAATCAAATGGGCCAGGTGTAAGAGAATACATCAGCTCTTCTCTATTTTACTGTACACCAACATATGTAATTTCACAATCTCTGCCTGTGTCTGAAATCAACCAGTTTCATAAGAGCTTTTCTCAGGGACTGATGGACCTCCTTGTTCCTCAGGCAGTAGATAATAGGGTTGATCAAAGGTATCAGGACTGTGCTCGTGACAGACAATATTTTGTACACGATTGCGAGGGGCCGGAACAGTGAAAACATAATGATTGCAATTGTGCTCACATAGTAAACTGCAACCACAATGAGGTGGGAGGAGCAGGTGGAAAAGGCCTTTTGCCTCCAGGTGCTGGAAGGGATTCTCAGGATACTGACGATGATACAAATGTAGGTTGTCAGGGTAATCAAAAAGACTCCAATGTTCAATATGACAGACAGAAAAATTGTCACCAGTGACAGCGTCTGGGTCTCGCCACAGAACCCACCATCGGATGCAAAATCACAAAAGAAATGGTCAAATACTTCGGAACCACAGTACGTTAATTGCAGAATAAAAATGTGTATCATGATGCTGCTGGAAATGCGGAATATCAAGCA
Source organism: Pelodiscus sinensis (assembly GCF_049634645.1). Lineage (NCBI taxonomy): Eukaryota > Metazoa > Chordata > Testudines > Trionychidae > Pelodiscus > Pelodiscus sinensis. The sequence continues at coordinate 10,025,397 of NC_134740.1, read as the reverse complement.
CCCTGCCACCACGTGACCACACACCCTGCCGTTCATAAGAGTGGGGTAACGGAGGGGGTGACAGATCGCTAAATACCGATCACAACACATGACCGTGAGCAGCAGACATTCTGCATTGGACAGGATAATATAGAAGTGAAATTGCACAAGGCAGTTCTGTAGAGAAATGGTTCTGTCCCCAGTCACCAGACTGCCAATCAGCCTGGGCAGGTGGTGGAGACGTAGCAGATCTCCACAGCGGACAAGTTGGCCACGAAGTAGTACATGGGGGTGTGAAGGTGCCGATCAGCCACCACTAGCACAATGATGAGGAGGTTCCCAGCCACAGCCGCAATGTAGATCACTAGAAACAGCAGGAAGAGGAGGGGCTGCAGTTCAGGGTCATTCCTAAATCCTAAAAGGATCAATTCCACGATGGGCGTTTGGTTTCTTCCTTCCATAATACATATCTAGACACAGAAAAGCATCACATATTCATGGAGCATGCACAGACAGGTTGTGTTGTTGACTACCTAGCCAGGAACGTGGGCTGCTACCTGACCTCAGATACCCCAAGGTCGATTGCATCAGGTTTGTGTGTGTTTAGACAGGCACAACTGAGAGCTGCTTTTATGCAGAAAAATTCAATGCTCCCGTTTTGAAAGATTTCAAAGATTCTTGACTAAAGATCCCCGGCCAGTCTGATGTCTCTACCTGACAACCCAAACGCAGGCCAAGTGAAGGAAAAGTCAATCACTTTGTTGACATCAGCTGTGAATTTTAAAGGAACCTAAGGGATAGAGGGACAAACTGCCTTATACTGTGAAAGAGAGTTGGGCACCTGATGGCCAACGAAGCACCCACATTTCAGGTCTCTGCTGATAGAGCGGGAGGCTCTTTTCCCCCAGCGGAATGTTGTCTTCCTTCCAGGCTACACATACAGACAGTGTCTCATACATGAACACACATTCTTTGTGTTGGACTCACAAACACACTCTCACCCAAAAACACACTCATACACTATTCACTCTCTCTTTCATGTATGCACATGCATGCTCACACACACACTGTCTATGTTTTTACCGTATTTTCCAACCATTCTCTACGCCATTCGTCATTGTGTTTCTCTCTTGTGCTTCCATTTACTTCTTTGAATAATGAGTTCCAAAATGCCTGACGGATGAAGGAATTACTCCTACGGAAAAGTTTTAAAATCTATATAATATCTTGGGGTGGGGTTTCCTACCAGTTTTGCACGTGGAATGCATGGAATGAAATTTAGTCTGCAGATAAGATAAAAAAAACCAGGCACATCGGTGAGAGGGACCGGTCTGCGTTTGCAGGCTGGGAAAGGCGGAGGGGGATTGCTGTTATGAAACACACCTGCACTCTGCTGCTGGGTGTTCTGTGAGAGGGTAGGGGGAGACACAGATCCCAGCACAGGTGAGACCTAAGAAAGTAACTGCTGCCTTCCCCCTGTAAAAGACCTGACCCAAAAAACCTGCCCTCGGTGACTGAGCCTCTTTCCCTGAGCTACAAAGGACTCGTGAATATCAGAGGCAAGATGTTGTGCGCTACAGAACGGTTTGGCCTCTAAACCATATAAAACCATTTGGCCTCTAAAACCCTCAGCACCAACTGGCAGCACAATAACGTGCACAGCAGGGGGCTGGCTGCAGATGGGAAATTGACTCGTAAGGAAACACGGGTCTGTGGATGCGCACAAAGCAGCCCAAAATACACCTGGCTCCCCTTCCTTCAGTTGCAAGCCAGACGGCGTTACGGGGGGTGATGAATTGTAAAGGAAATCGCTGCGCCCAGTCGGATTACTGTAAAATACAGTCAAGAGACCACATGGCCAATGTCAGTCACATCGTTTGCTGTAACCCAGCACCAATACAGCAGGAGAGGAAGGGAAAGAGCGGCAGGGGATGAATCAGTTGACAGGTGCCTGTTCTCTTCTTCCCCTCAGAAGCACCCGACGTTGGCCAGTGCTGGGAGACAGAGCGCTGGGGCAGATGGACCTTCTCACTGTCCCAGTTTGGCCGTTCTTACGTTCTACATCTGAGAGCCGCCCATTGCTCTGTCCTAGGCAGGTTTTCCTACAGCTCGTCTGGGCTGGGTTGGCCCCCAAGTTCCTACCTGGAGCTGGGGATCCCCTGAGCCTCTGAGCCCCCAGCCTGGGATCCCCTCGCACTGTGCTGCTCTGGCCAGCTGCAGACAAAGGTCCTATTCCCAACGTTCCTCCAGCACCAACCCACCCATGTGCAGAGACATGCAGGGTTCCCTGACCAGCCACTGTAGAAGGGAAGCTACAGTCCAGCTAACCATTGGGGGTATGTCTACACTACCCTCCTAGTTCGAACTAGGAGGGTAATGTAGGCATACCGCACTTGCTAATGAAGCCTGGGATCTGAATTTCCCGGGCTTCATTTGCATAAGTGGGGAGCCGCCATTTTTAAAACCCCGCTGGTTCGAACCCCGTGCAGTGCGGCTACACGGGGCTCGAACTAGGTAGTTCGAACTAGGCTTCCTATTCCGAACTACCGGTACATCTCGCGGTCCCACTCCTCAAGGGTGGTATTAAAGTCCTTGTCAAGGACCAGAGACTCGCGAGGACCATAGAATCATAGAACCATAGAGCTGGAAAAGACCTTAGAAGCTCATCAAGTCCAGCCCCCTGCCCTAGGCAGGATCAATCCCAATCCAGGATGCCAAGTAAGGTGGCCATCTGCCGATAAAAGGTGACCTGGTTCAAGCCTTTTGGGGCATAGACATTGACTACATTCACCGTCAGCCCCTCCATGTGGTCCCAGATGTGCAGCAGGCGGCCTGGAACAATCTCGGCGAGCCCCAGCACTTTGGGCCGTAGGGCAGAGGAGAACAGGGTGACCATCTCAGCCATGCAACCGCTGAGGTGGCTAAAATACACCCTGTCCCTCGACTACAGCCACGAACTAGCCTCGACAGCTGGAGTCATGTGGGTCTCTTGCAGGAAAACCACCGAGTTCTCCTCCTCCGAAGGAAGCAGAGCACACGGCTCCTGTGGAAATTTAAGGTGTCCTGCCTATTGGTCCCTCTCCCTTCCTGCAAGAGGGCTCTTGTATTCCGGAGGATGGAATGAAAGTCTCCCCAGTGCTGGAGGGTGAGCACGCAGAACTCTTGGCCACGCAGTTTTCTGTGAGGAACTGGCACAGCTCAGACCCCAGTTCCAAGAAGGTACCGGGGTTTTCCTCCATCCGGGTCTCTAGATAGAGCTCGCAGGCCATGGAAATGGAAAACAAGGACCCTATTGCCGGTGCGGTGCCAAGACCGATGGCGCCTTGATGCCTGTCTCTGACCCCGGCATGCAAGGGAGCAGCGGAGGGAATAAGGCAGTCCCATGGGACTAGGGACCAGGGATACAAACACCAGCCCCTGAGGACCACTCTCAGTTAATAGGGAACGGTCCCCCAGGTCCAGGCCACCAGACTGCAGCACCTCCTGAGAGGGAACCAGCGGGGCAGGAACAGGGAGGGGACCCTACTGATGGGTTCCCCCAATGGGAAGGGAAGGCGACCATCCTGAGGGCTTGACTGCCTCATAAAGGGCATCCAAAGCAGCCAGGCTGACCGAGGACACCAGAGATGCCCCAGGGATGAGGATATAGGTGGCTGCCTGGAACATGGGGGAGGGAAGAGACCTCTGGCAAGGGGTCGTCCTCCCCCTAGGTGAGTGGGGTCAGACCCAGGGCCTCAATCTCCTCAAATGTAGAGCTGAGCTCTATCTCCACAGCCCCGCTGGCCACCGAGGCAACAGTTACCTTAGAGGTGATGACAGGGGGCACAGCTGGAACCGGGGCCGGGGGAGCTCCACCTGAGGCCTCTTTGGGAATGGGCTGCCACGACTTGTTTGGCCAGCACCTCCTGCTGACGGTAATCGGGGGTGTTCTCGGCAGCGCTGGCCTCCCTCGGGATTTTTCAGAGGGGGGCCTTTGCGTTTCCCCCGAACGAGTGTCAAGCCCTCTAAGATGGAGGTAGAGGGCTCCCCAGCAGGGGTGAGGCCAGAGGGCACAGTTGTTGCTCGGGGGAGGGATGTTGAGGCAAGGGAGGGAGGTGGGTAGGGAAACCTCCCCGTGGGTGGAGCCCTTTTCCTCGCTGGGCAACGACCGTGCCACCCTCTCCTCCTCAGCCCTGCAGAACCAGTTGGACTAGAGTCGGGGCCTGCCTGCTTGCTCAGGCACGCCGGAGGGGGTGCATCGGGCTGCCAAGCAGAGCCGTCGGATGGATGAGGGGCAGCTGCAGAGGCCGGACTACCAGGGGGGACGGTTATTTTAGGGCTAGCAGCCTCCTGGGCCCTAGGGGGCCTGGACACCTCCTTCAACCAGGGCATAGGGCAGTCCCTCTGGACGTGCCCCATCACCCGGCAGAGGAGGCACTGGGTCTCCCAGGGGAATAATGGGCCTGGTAGAGGGCCCACTGGTAGGACAACAAGAAGGACCCCTCTAGAGCCATCCTGCCATGCGCCACTGGCAGTATCTGCATGTGTGCCTGCCGGCAGAAGGACACGACATGGAAGGGGGCAGAGTTTTTACAGCCCAACGGGAGAGGTTTGATTGGAGAAATGGGCCTTGCCAGAGTAGAGAGGGCAGGCAACAAAGCAGCTTTGGGGAGGAAGGGCGGGACAGATGTTAGGAGCTGTATTCCCAGGTCCTCCAATGGCTTGAGGGTCACATCCATGCCCCCCACAGGCAGGCTCTGCTCCACCGCCTCCTGGGCCACCTTGCCATATAACTTGGAGGCCGTCACCACGGCCGAGGCCCCCACCACCCTCGCCAACGCCCATATGTAAGTGTCGTCGTGAGGCGAGGCAGCAAGCTGGAGCCGGGATGGAGCTGGAGGCGGCAGTTCGGGCAGATGACACAACAGCACGTGGGGGGTAGCAGTGACCACCTGGCCATACGCTCTGGGGTTTGTAGTTGGATTGGCCCCAGAGCCGGCGGGAAGGAGAGGGCGCGGCAGATGTCAGGGCCACAGCGGGTGGAATGACCTCAGCAGCAGGAGGTTTGGCCTTTTTGGACGGGCCCTTGCCCATCTTCTTTCCCTGGACCTTCTTCCTGGCCGAGGTGGAAGGGACATCGGCCGTGGCAGGTATGGAACATGGGTCAGAGGTCAAGCGGTCCCCCTCAGTGGTCTTCAGGGTGGGTGGCAATGGGGGATCTATGACAATGGAAAACCCCAATCAAAGGGATATAAATGTCATAGGATTCAGTAGGCGGGGAGGAGATCCAGGATCACTCAGAAGTTGTTAAGCTCCCTGCAGAATACGGGCACTTGTGTTTATACACAGATCAATAAAGTGGAGGGCCTCACAAAAATGCACAGCTGATATGCAAAACTCAAAAAATCTGACACGACCAAGCACAAAGCAAGGAATCAAGCAAGGAACAAGGTGACGTAAGGTCATTGAGGGCGAAGCCTCTTGTCAGGGAATCAAATGGGGCACGTGTAAGAAAATATTCCAGTTCATCTCTATTCTACTCGAAGTCTTTATTTGTGCTGTCACACTCCAGGCTTGTGTCTGAAAGCAACTAGTGCCACACGAGCTTTTCTCAGGGACTGATGGACCTCCTTGTTTCTCAGGCAGTAGAGAATGGGGAAGACCAAAGGGACCATGACAAAGAACCAGACGTCAATTACTTTCTGGAAGATCGGATCAATCACTGGAAATGCATAGATTGTTAGTACGGTCCCATAATACATTCCAACCACAATGAGGTGGGAGGAGCAGGTGGAAAAGGCCTTTTGCCTCCCGGTGCTGGAAGGGATTCTCAGGATGTTGACAATGATACAAATGTAGGTCACCAGGGTGAGTAGTAAGATGACAATATTCGATATGATACTGTAAATGGATGTCACCAGTTGCATTGTCTTGATATTGGAACCACAAAAGGGACGATAAACACGTCCAAAATCACAAAAAAGAAGGTCAAGTTCTTTGGCTCCACAGTATATTGATTGCAGACTTAAAGCTTGTAGCATGATACTGTAAGCAATGCCATAAATCCAGGTCCATGCCACCATGTGGCCACACACCCTGCCGTTCATCAGAGCAGGGTAACGGAGGGGATGGCAGATCGCTAGATACCGATCAATACACATGGCCGTGAGAAGATTGCATTCTGCATTGGACAGGATAATATTGACATTAAATTGCACAATGCAGTTCTGCAGAGAAATGGTTCTGTCCCCAGTCGCGAGACTGGCCAGCAGCCTGGGCAGTGTGGTTGAGACGTAGCAGATCTCTACAGAGGACAAGCTGGCCACGAAGTAGTACATGGGGGTTTGAAGTTGCCGATCAGCCACCACTAGCACAATGATGAGGAGGTTCCAAGCCACAGCCACAAGGTAGATGACTAGAAACAGCAGGAAGAGGAGGGGCTGCAGTACAGGGCCGTTCCCAAACCCAAGAAGGATCAGTTCCTTGTAGAACGTTCCATTTCTTCCTTCTGCTTTCTCCATAATTCGTATCTAGAAACTGAAACACATCAGCTATTCAGGTTGTGCTGTTGCCAGCTGGATAACATCCACTAGCTTTCATCAATTAGCAACATAAAATTAGCAGTGAGAACCCGGCAGCACGAGCAGCGGATTGGGACACACCCTAGGTGCATACCTGGGGTGTCAGGTGGGATTGGGTTGGGGGAGCTGGTCTGTGCTGCTGAGGCTACACTGCTACTGTTAGCACCAGAGCTCAGCCAAAGGGGGAGTGTGTTGCTCTAAGGGAGCAGGGAATCGCACTCTTGAGGTTACTACAGATATCCCCCCTACCACAAACACTGGGACCCGAAGACTTTCCATGAAGGTCTTGCCAGTATCTGCTGTGGCAGAAGATTGAAAGAAAGAAAATTCCACCATTGGAACGATGCAACTGAGAAACAAAGAGAGAACAGGACACAGAAAAGACTGAACCCTAAGCAAACACTGTGGGCTACCCTCTGACCTCGGATGCTCCAGGGTCAATGGCATCAGGTTTCCAGGACGGTTTCCAGGTGGAACGAAGATCTCCTTCTGGGAGAACAACTCAGCGGTCCCAGGTTGAGAGATTTCAAAGATTCTTGGCTAAAGCTCCCAGGTCTGTCTGATCTGTCGGCCTGGCACTCCAAACACAGGCCATTGAGAAGAAAAACTCAAGCACCTTATTGACATCAGCCATGAGTTTTAAAGGAAACTAAGGGATTTAGGCCCCGCTATCAGCGTGAAAGAGAGCTGGGCATTGATGTGCACCCACACTTCAGGACGCTGTGAAACCAGCAAGGGGCTCCTTCACAAAGGGTGTGTTCCCCCAAAGCTACACACAATGCTTATTCATAGGTAAAGCTTATTGTCATCAGGCATGTCCAACACAGGCCACATGAAAATAAATTCAGTCACCTTGTTGACATCAGCTGTTAGCTTTCAAGAAAACTAAGGGATTTAGGCACCAACCAACTATCAGTGCGAAAGAGAGTTGGGCACCTGATGGCCTATTGTATACCCATATTTCAGGTCTTTGGGAAACCAGCAAGGGGCTCCTTCAAGGGAAGGTGTGTTCCCACAAAGCTACACACACACTGGGTCATTCAGTGTCTCGCGCGCACACACACACACACACACACACGCACACTTTGTGTATCTTAGAAACACAGCCTCCAAAAATACACTCATACACCGTCCACTTGTATCATGCAAGCACGTGCCCATGTACACACACACAAAACCTAACAAGCACCAGGCTCTCTTTGATGTTGCAACCCGGACAGTGTTACATGGAAGGGGGTGAATTGTACAAACAATCGCTTCACCTGGTTTGTGTGGGAGTTCATGGATACTCCTAGTCTGTCACAATTTGTCATGTAAACCCTTATCGTTGGCACAGTTTGCCTTGTAGACTCCTCCACTCACGTTCTCATGTACCTTTGTTCTGTAAAACTTACTTCTAGCACTCCTGGTGTGAACAGAAACGTCTCAGAGTACTTCTGCTGAGACTTTGATATGTTAAAGAAAACAATCAACAACTAAACTGTCTGAGCATACTGTATAGCGAATCCCTGAACCTGTGTCTCAGGGCTGCTGCTGTAGCTGTCAGCCTGCACGCATGCATAATAAAGTTTTCCTTCTAGGTTTCTCTCCTGCCTCACTGCTTTGACCTCCAGCTCGGACCCTTCTGGGGGCTCTGTACCCCAGGGGAGCGAGATTTCCCCCACATTTGTAAAACAGAGTCTAGAGATCACACCCCCAATGCCAGTGACACGTCACAAGAGAAAGGGAACAACCGACAGGGGAGGAATCGGTTGATATTTCTCTGTTCTGTCAATTCCTCCAGAAGCCCCTGGCATCGGCCAGTGCTGGGAGTGAGCGCAGTAGGGGGAGGGGACCTTTGGACCGGCGCAGTCTGGCCATTCTCACATTCTAAATCCAAGAGCCGCCCATTGCTCTGTCCTAGGCAGGTCGAACCACCCACAGGAAAAATTTGTTAATCTGCTCACACCCCCCAACGTGGAGAGGAAAATGCCCACGTGTGCTAACCGGGGGAGAATTTCCCCCATTCGTTTCACTGGTTTGGGTAACACCACACACAAGGTTATTAACTACAAACAGTGGATTGACATGGGTCTCAGGGACAGTAAAGCAGATTATCAGTAACTAACCAGACACAAACTCTGCAGGAGACACGGGGCACAGCCAGGAGGAACAAGCAGATTCTCACCCGGAGGGATGGAACCGGCCGTCTGGCAGCTTCTCAAGGCCCAAGTTGCATTTGCTTTGGGGTGCTCAGGTTTCCAGACAGTGGGTAAGACGCCTTCAGCCTGGGTCCAGCCCTTCCCCCAGGTCAGTCTGTCTTCCTCAGCTTCTTCCCGGCGTCTTCTTGTGTGGGGAGTGAAAACGGATGATTTCACCCCCTGTCTTATATAGCTCTGGCAAAGGGTGGGGATCCTTTGTTTCAAAACTGCTCCCCGGACTGGCTGGGAGGAGGGACCCAGAGTCCTGTGGTCTGGTCTGATGACTTCATACAATCACAACAACTGTTAATTGGTCTCTCTGAAACAGTCTCCATCTGTGGGATTTGGGCTTCTCCTGAGGCCTGTGCTTCTCCCTAATGTCTCATTACAGGGCTCAGGGATCTGTCTGCACTGAAAGCCCCTTCCCCAGTGGGGTACCGGTGTGTGAATACATTGGGAATAGAGATTCATGCTCCGTATTCACAATTTGAGATAGAAAATTGAGGCAGGACTACAAATGGGATCGTCAAATTCATCAAATCCTGATGCTCCCAATGACACTGTCAATGCACCGTCTTGCCAAAAATGCTTTGTATTTCTGCTACAACGACATCACAGTAACGGATAGGGAGGTTCCAGGTGTAACCAGTCAGCGTACAGGTAAGAAGGAGTCTTACAGGTACCCTGACCTATTAGCCTGCTCTTGTCTGTGAACTCCAGAGCTGACTGGCCGGGCGAGACCAGAGCACCCCTCACACGGAGGGAATGGCCGGTCGGTGATCAGGAGCTTATGGCCCCAGTGGGAATGGGCTGGGATGGATGGTTCAGTGATCTGTGTTACCTCATAACCCAACCATCCAATCGATGCCTTTAGGAGCAAAGGTGACGTGGGGTCAGCTCAGCCCTAAGGGCCTCTAACCCCCAGGCTACACGGGGGGATTTTACTCCTGCGGTGGAAAGTCAAGACACATTGGGTTGGATTCCAACACTTCCTAAAGCCACATCTCTTCATGGAAGAAAAACAGCAGCTGGCCTGTGGCAACAGACGAGGGTTCATGGGGCTGTTTCACTGCTGGAACGAGGGATCTAGGTCCGGTGATGTGGAAGGGTCCCAGACCTTGTGCTGCAGCCCCAGCCTGAATGTCTTCTCAGCAATAAAATTTCACCTCAGTGTGAGTCGGCTGGACGGGCCAGAGGTGGCTTCTCCTTGCTTGGTAGACGTGTCTGAATCACGTCAGCCATTGCTCACGTTGGGCGTTTCAACCATCAATTTCCTTTGAATGAAATCGGGTGTTCAGTGAAATGCCCGTGTGGTGTGGGCTTCCCAAAGAGGGTTCAGACTGTTAGCCTGGAGCAGAGAACACCCCAAATCCATAGCACCCGGCAACCAGCCAGACAGCATGAGGCATGAACAACTGGCTACTCAAAGGCTCTTTTCTCGGTGCAACGCTTCCTAAGAGTCACCCACCTGCGAATGTCCCCAGCTCAGTGCAGGAGCCGAGGCGTGGGTGGTGCAGGAGTCAGGGTTTGGGAGAGGAACATTGAGGGCAGGGGGGTGGGGACAATGGAAAAAGAGCAGGGGTTGGGTGTGTGTTGGGGGGTCATGGCAGAGGGAGAAGTTTGTCAGAGAGGGGTGGGCTCAAGGCAGGGTTGGGGTGTTCAAGGCAGCTCAGGGAGTTGTGGGGAAAGGGGTGTAAGAGTCAGCACAAGGATCAAGGTCTCGGGACAGGGTGAGGGGTACACTCGTCCAAGCAGGGAGCTGGTGTGGGGGAGGTCATGTCATTGGGAGGTGCAGAAGGAGGGCAGGTGTTGGGGTGCTCAGAGGAATGGGGCAGCCACGCCAGGGAGAGAGATGCTAGCAGGACTGGGGTGTGTCTCCAACCATTCCCCCTCGGCTCTTGTCCGCAGAGCGGGGTGGGGGAGGAAACCGAGTGCTACGTAGTGAATACAAGCAGAGAGAGGGTAAATTTAGAAGATAGGATACACAAAGAACAAGTTAAAAATCACTTAGGAAAGTTAGATGTCAGCAAGTCACCAGGTCCTGATGAAATGCATCCCAGGATACTCAAGGAGCTGATAGAGGAGGTATCTGAGCCTTTAGCTATGATCTTTGAGAAATCATGGCAGACAGGGGAGATTCCAGAAGACTGGAAAAGGGCAAATATTTTACCCATCTATTAAAAGGGGAATAAGAACAACCCAGGAAACTACAGACCGGTTAGTTCAAGGTCTGTCCCAGGGAAGATAATGGAGCAGGTAATTAAGGAAATCATATGCAAACACTTGGAAGGTAATAAAGTGATAGGGAATAGCCAGCATGGGTTTGTGAAGAACAAGCCATGCCAAACTAATCTGATAGCTTTCTTTGATAGGCTAACGAGCCTTGTGGATAAGGGAGAAGCGGTGGATGTCATATACCTAGACTTTAATAAGGCATTTGATACAGTCTCGCATGATATTCTTATTGATAAACTAGGCAAATATAACTTAGATAGGGCCACGATAAGGTGGGTGCATAATTGGCTGGATAACCGTAGTCAGAGAGTTGTTGTTAACAGTGCTAAATCCTGCTGGAAAGGGATAACAAGTGGAGTTCCGCAAGGGTCTGTTTTGGGACCCGTACTGTTCAATATCTTCATCAATGATGTAGATATTGGGATAGAGAGTACGCTTATTAAGTTTGTAGATGATACCAAACTGGGTGGGGTTGCAACTTCTTTGGAGGATAGGGACATAATTCAAAATGACCTTAGCAAGTTAGAGAAATGGTCAGAGGTAAACAGGATGAGGTTTAATAAAGAGAAATGCAAAGTGCTCCACTTAGGAAGGAACAATCAGTTCCATACATACAAGATGGGAAGCGACTGACTAGGAAGGAGCATGGTGGAAAGGGATCTAGGGGTCATAGTGGACCACAAGTTGAATATGAGTCAACAGTGTGATGCTGTTGCAAAAAAAGCAAATATGATTCTAGGTTGTATCAACAGGTGTGTTGTAAGCAAAGCTCGTGAAGTCATTCTGCCGCTCTACTCTGCACTAGTTAGGCCTCAGCTGGAGTACTGTGTCCAGTTCTGGGCACCACATTTCAAGAAAGATGTGGAGAAATTGGAAAGGGTACAGAGAAGAGCGACAAGAATGATTAAAGGCCTAGAGAACATGACCTATGAAGCCAGGCTTCATGAACTGGGCTTGTTTAGTTTGGAAAAAAGAAGATTAAGAGGGGACATGAAAGAGGTTTTCAAATATCTAAAAGGGTGTCACAAGGAGGAAGGAGAAAATTTGTTCCTCTTGGTTTCTGAGAACTGGACAAGGAGTAATGGGCTTAAAGTGCAGCAGGGGCGGTTTTGATTGGACATCAGGAAAAAATTCCTAACTGTCAGGGTGGTCAAATATTGGAATAAATTGCCAAGGGAGGTGGTGGAATCTCCCTCTCTGGAGATATTTAAGAACAGGTTAGATAGACATCTGTCAGGGATGGTGTAGACGGAGCTTGGTCCTGCCTTGAGGGCGGGGGGCTGGACTCGATGACCTCTCGAGGTCCCTTCCAGTCCTATGATTCTATGATTCTATGAGGAGACAGAAAGCCCCCAGTGTTTGTAGATGGAGGTTGGAGGGGGTGGGGGGGAGACAGAAGCCACCTGGGGATCACAAGGGCTGGAGGAAGACAAAAATTCTTTTTCAAGGAGAGGGATTTGGGGGGACACAAAATGCCCTGGTGGCTTGAGGGGTTGGGAGACAGAAGTTCCTTGCTAGCCAGGGACTGGGGATCTGGGCACAGAGACAAACCCCCATGGGATGGGTGCCCCCCCCCGAGTCCCTCCTGACACCCCACCCCTCACTCTCCCACATCCCATGTCCCCATCCTGCTCCTTTGCCCCCCACATACACCTACCCTCAAGGCTCTGCCCCACCCCACCCCCACAGCCTTTGCTCCGAAGGACCCAGGCTCGGTTAGATACATTTTCCAGCTGTAAATATTTGTTCCCTTGGCACGTACTTCCACTGCATTTTAAGCCGCCCTTTCCCCCTCACTTTGGCAAGAGAAAGAGATCGACAGCCTTGAGTCTGAACTACGAGGGGCATTTTTTGTAAATCTCCAAGGCAACGTCTACACTCGCGGCTTCTTGCGCCAGTAATATGCAAATGAGGCTAAGCATGGAATATCGCCGAGCCTCATTTACATAGCTAAAGAGCCACCGTTGTTACGTTAGAGGCTCTTGCTCAAGAAGGAGCTGTCTACACTGCCATTACACCTATTACTCTTCAATAAGGGGGGAGGGGTATCTCAGTGATTGAGCATTGGAGTGCCGAACCCAGGGTTGTGAGCCTTTTAGAGGCTTGGGGCAAAATTTTGTCAGGGATGGCACTTGGGCCTGCTGTCAAGGCAGGGGACTGGGCTTGATGACCTTGCAAGGTCCCTTCCAGTTGTAGGCCTTATCTCCATTAATGTATGTGTTTTCCTGAACCGTCTTCAATTATCCCCATTTGACTTGAATCGTGGGCCTCTCTACTCTCTGCTGAGTTGGCCTCAGCTGAAGTGCTGTGTCCAGTTCTGGGTCCCACATTTCAAGAGAGCTGTGGAGAGATTGGAGAGGGTCCAGAGAAGAGCAGCACAAATGAGGGAAGGTCTCCAACTTTTGAGTAAATTGGCAAATATTTTGGCCTAAACTCCTGTGGCTCAGAGGGTTTCCCATTGGGCCCCCAGAGTTGGCTCGCCAGGAGCTAATAGCAAATAGCAAAGCCCCCCCAATGTGGAGTTCAGAGTCACTGTTGCTCTATGAAACCTGTCTGAGAGCTGGGCAGCTGTGTTCACAGATACAGCCCAGCCCCATCTCCCTAGCCCTCCTGCAAAAATGGAGAAACATTCTTGCTCCCCCAGGTCCAGGCCTCCTGCCTCCTGTCCAGGTGTGGGCACCCAGCTCCCACCCACGGCAGACTGGTACCGGGGAGACCCTGCTGCCATCCTTTCTCGTTCTTTCTTTTCTTTGCCCCGCCCAGGAGTGGGCAATCCCTCCGTGGACGTGATCTCCAGCTGCTACGTTTAGATGCAGATTCCATTGGCGCTCCCATTGGAGAGGGAGGCCTGTTAGACATTTCAGGTCTTTGTTAAAACAGCAAAGGGCTCCTTCAAGGGAGGTTGTGTTTCCAAAAAGCTACACACACTGGGTCATTCAGTGTCTCACACACGCACAGACACTTTGTGTAGCTTACAAACACAGTCTCCAAAAACACACTCAGACACTGTCCAATTATATTATGTGTGCACGCATGCACACACTCAGGGTATGACTACACTAGCTCGTTAATTCGAGCTAGGTAGACAAATGAGGCGACCGGAGTTGCAAATGATGCCTGGGATTTATATATCCCGAGCTTTATTTCCATGTTCCCGTCCGGTCGCCATTTTGAAATTTCAGTAGCCCGAACTCACTGCCACGCGGCTACACACGGCAATGAAACATTAATTCAAACAATGTCCTTAGTTTGAATTAACTGTTACTCCTCATTCCACAGCTGTTATTTTGAATTAACTTCAATACCATCTACACATGCAAACCGCTATTTCGAATAAAAGGAATTAGTCCGAATTTACATTTCACTGCTAATTTCAAAATGGCGACCAGATGGGAACATGCAAATAAAGCCCAGGATATTTAAATCCCTGGCTTCATTTGCCACTCCGGTCGCCTCATTTGCCTACCTAGCTCAAATTAACGAGCTAGTGTAGACATACCCTCAGAGTGTCTTTTACATTTCCTGCTTGTAATTTCCTCAAAGGCCCATCTAGTCTCTTTCATTCGATTCTCCCAAACTGTTCTTTTAGTGGATTCTTAACTGGTCTGTGCAATTCCTCATTTTGTTTCTCTCTCGTACTTCCATTTAATTCTTTAGGTGGTGAATTCCATAATGCCTGACATGTCCTGGATGGGTGTAGTGGGACACTATTTGAAATCCCAGGAGTGGGTGGGCGTGAGCCTTGCGGGAGGGATGACTGGCCCTGGGCTTCAACTGATTCTTTGGGACAAATGAGAAAAACAACGTCAAGGGGAGCTGGTGAAAGGTTTAGACTAAGGAAGCCAGCTGGGGACACTGAGCCGAGAACCCCAGACAGTGAGCTCTGCTCCTCACAGCTGTCGATAGAACCAATGGCCACTGCTCAGAGGATACGTGAAACCAGGGTAGAAGGAAATAGGTTCCACAGTTGCAGAGCGCCCCTCATCCTGCATCCTCCTCCTACTGCTATAGATGGCAGCTTTCACTAGGGCCAGGAAGAGGTTAACAAGGAGGCCTCATGACTTTGTGGGGACATGGATTGGGGAAAAGTGCAGCCAGAACCTCAATAAGAGTTTCTGGAGGTTTCTGGAGGTGCCAGAATAGGGGCTGCAACCTGGCGTGTTCCAGATATGCATGTGCCAGGTTTTTCCTCATGCCCTCTAATCATTTTGGTTGCCTTCCGCTGGACTCTCTCCAATGCGTCCACATCCTTCTGCAGACTAAAAAGACCCAACTCCCTCAGCCTCTCTTCATAAGTCATATGCTCCAGCCCCCAATTTGGTTGCCCTCTGTTGGACCCTCTCCAGTGCGTCCACATCCTTTTTGTAGTGGGGGGTCCAGAACTGGACACAATACTACAAATGTGGCCTCACCAGAGCCAAATAAAGGGGAATGATGACATCTCTGGATCTGCTGGCAATGCTCCTCTTAATGCAACCTAATATGCCATTAGCCTTCTTGGCTACAAGGGCACACTGTTGATTCATATCCAGCTTCTCATCCACTGTAACCCCCAGGTCCTTTTCTACAGAACTACTACTTAACTGGTTGGTCCCCAGCTTATAACTATGCTTGGGATTCTTCCGTCCCAAGTGCAGGACTCTGCACTTGTCCTTGTTGAACCTCATCAGATTTCTTGTGACCCAATCCTCCAATTTGTCTAAGTCACTCTGGACCCTATCTCTACCCTCAAGTGTATCTACCTCTCCCCCTAGCTTAGTGTCATCCGCACACTTGCTGAGGGTGCAATCCATCCCCTCATCCAGGTCATTAATAAAGATATTGAACACAACCAGTCTTAGAACCGAACCTTGGGGCACTCCGCTAGAAACCAACCACCATCCTCACATCGAGTCGTTGATCACAACCCACTGGGCACAGACTTCTAGCCATCTTTCTATCCATCTTACCATCCATTTACCCAATCCACATTCCCTTAACTTGCTGGCAAGAATATTGTGGGAGACCGTATCAAAAGCCTTGCTAAAGTCAAGGTATATCACATCCACTGACTTTCCCACGTCCACAGAGCCAGTTACCTCCTCATAGAAGCACCTCATTTCCCTCATGTAATTGACAACAGAAGAGCTCACTCAATGGAATGGGAATATAATAGGATTCAGCAGGTGGGGAGGAGATCCAGGAATGCTCAGAAGTTCAGCTCCTTGCACAATTTGTGCACTGTGGTTTATGTACAAATCAGTGAAGTGGAGCGCGGCACGAAAATGCTCGGCCGCTAGGAGAGAGAAAAGCGGAGAAAATAGGAGACTCACAAACACAAGGCAAGGAATCAAAAAAGAAAAAAGATAATGTAAGGCCAATGGGGGTGAACTCTCTTGTCAGGGAGTCAAATGAGCCATGTGTAAGGAAATATTTCAGTTCATCTCTGTGACGGACCCGGCGGGGTCCGCACTAGAGGAGGGAGCGGGACTCCCCCTCCCTCGGGAGAAACCACGCGCCGCAAGCTGCGCGCCGACCGGCATCGCAGCCCCGGAGTTGGGGCAGCGGCAAGCCCAACCCGGGGCACCCCGCCGGGAGCGGGGGAGGGCGCGGACCGCGCGAAAGCAGCCAGCCTGCCCGCCCCGGCTTGCGGCTCTGAACGGGGCACGGGCCCACGCTGGGGCAAGGGCGGGGGCGGCGGCGGCGCACGGGCGTGGCGGAACGCCCAGACGTCACTCCCCGGCGCCCATAAAGGTGGCGGCCGGGCAGACGGACGGGGGGGCAGGAGCGAGGAGGCGGCGACCCTGGTTTCCAGGGGCACCAAGGGCTCGGCCCCCGGGGCGACCAGGAAGGACGGAGTCAGCAGCTGGCGGCTCGCACTGGGACGCACCCGGAGACTTCGACGTGGTGAGTGCACCCCGATCAGCCCCACCGCCGGGGCGGACAGGCAGGGAGTGGAAGGAACCCGAGGCAGGGCCCTTTTGGCACCCGTGGGCGGAGGAGTTGAGGGCTGCCGCCCCATCCGCCGTGGAGGGCGACGTTTAGACGCCAACTCCACTTATGGCCTCGGGCTGGGACCCGGTGGTGAGGGAGGGCCCGGGTCCCCCACTCCCCCACCCTCCCTGCAACCCTCAAGAACTGGAAGCTGGGTGAACTGCACCAGCCGCAGAACCTTCCAAGGGCCAGGACCCCAACCCCTTTTCCCCAGACACGCCACGACCAAACCCCCCCTCTCCGGCCGGAGAAGGGGGCCTGAACTCGGGGTTCGCCGAGCCCTCTCGGCCACCCCTGGTCGGGAGGTGATCGCACCCCCTCCCACAATCGACCCTGCCAACAAACCCTGGGGTTAGGGACAAGGAGAGCAAAGAAGGCGGTGGGTCCGCGGAGCCCCGCCCCTGGCTCTGTTCTAAGCCAAGAAGAGGGGGCGCGAGGCGCTCGCACCCGTAAATCCGCCACAATCTCTATCTATACTATGTCATTATTTGTTCTCTCACACTCCATGAATTTGTCTGAAAGCTACAGTTGCCAGAAGAGCTTTTCTCAGGGACCAATGGATCTCCTTGTTCCTCCGGCAGTAGAGGACAAGGTTGAGCAAGGGGACCAGGCTTAGGACCCTGGGAGACATTAATTTGTGGCAGATTAGGAGAGGGTCGATCACTGTAACTACATAGATGGCCTTTACACTCACAAAATAAATGACAACCACAGTGAGGTGGGAGGAGCAGGAAGGGATTCGCAGGATGTTTGTGATAATGTAGGATGTCAGGGTCAGTGGAAGGATCCCAACATTCAATATGACAGTGAAAGCAAATGACATCAGTTGCAGAGTCTTGGTGTGCGCATCACAAAACTCACTTTTAATGGCTGCAAAATCACAAAAGAGAATGTCAATTTCTTTGGGATCCCAATATCTTAATTGCAGAATGATAATTTGTAGCATGATGCACTAGGAAATGCCTAGTATCCAGGCCCATGCCACGATGTAGTCACAAACCCTGCCTTTTCATCAGAGCAGCATAGCGGAGGGGATGGCAGACCGCTTGATACCAATCAAGAGAAATGGCCACGAGCAAGGGACATTCTGCATTGGCAAGGATAATATAGAAATCGAACTTTAGAATGCAGGAGCCAAGACATGTGTGTCCTGGAGGGTCTGTCTGCTCATCGTGGCTGGGGAAGCTGGGCAGGAGGAGATACTGGAAGTAGAGAGGAGATCCTCAGGAGCAGATTAGTTCCTCGACACCAGGGAGCATGCCCAGACTTCCCGTCATCCAGCAAAAGCAGCCGTCTGTGATGACTCATCACCATGTGCTCCTAGTTCTCTTCAGACACACTCCCACACTCCCTAGTCCTCTTCAAACACACTCCCACTTACACTCAGGGGAGAATGCACCTTAAGGCAAGGTAGCGGAGTTACAAAGATGACAAAATTGCAGCTTACAGGGAATTTAAGAGTTACAAAGATTACAAAAGCAAAAGACAGGACTATGTAGCACTTTAAAGACTAACAAGATGGTTTATTAGGTGATGAGCTTTCGTGGGCCAGACCCACTTCCTCAGATCAAAGAGTGGAAGAAATTAGTCACAACCATATATACCAAAGGATACAATAAAAAAACCCGAACACATATGAAAAGGCCAAATCCCATTTCAGGACAGGAGGGGGATGCAGGGGAGGGGAAAGAAAGAAGGAAGGTAAGTGTCTGTGAATTAATTATATTAGAGGTGGGGAGAGTTAGATGTCTGTGAGCTAATGGTATTAGAGGTGATAATTGGGGAAGCTTGGTAATGGGTAAGATAGTTTGAGCCTTGTTCATTCCTTCCCGGAGAGTGTCGAATTTTAACATGAATGACAGTTCAGAGGATTCCCTTTCAAGTGCAGATGTAAAAGGTCTTTGTAGCAGAATGCAGGTGGTTACAAAGACCTTTTACATCGAGGTAGACAAGCAAGCGGGGAACCCTGAGAACTGTCTGTCCAGGGTGGGGTTAGGGTCCCTTTAAGCACAGCCCTTGGCTAGCCTGAGACAGCAGTTCCACGCTCTAAGTCCTAACCTGATGCCCTGCCGGCACTGCTTCCAGCCAGCCTTAACCTCGGTTCAGGGTCCACTCAATGTGGACATGCTAGTTCGAATTAGCAAAATGCTAATTGGAATTAGTTTTTAGGTCTAGATGCACTAGTTCGAATTAGCTTAGTTCAAATTAACTAATTCGAATTAAGTTACTTTGAATTAGTGCTGCAGTGTAGACATACCCTCTGTTGACAAAAGGCACCATTGCATCTACACTGTCCTTTGCATCTACTCTTTCATGAAGACGAAGCGGCTTGCTTTGTTGACAGACCTGGATGTAGTCTAGATGATGTCTAGTCTCATATCTGTCGAGAAAGCCTCCGTTGACAAAAGCCTGCAGTCTAGTCGTACCCTTAGACTCCTAAACCCCCATCGAATTTCATTTCTTTCCCTTCTGCAGATGTGTTCTACATTCATGGCAAATTTCTAAGCTGTAGCTGACAACAGAAGAGCCTCGTCAATGGGATGGGAATGTCGTAGGATTCAGTAGGCGGGGAGGAGATCCAGGATCATTCAGAAGATGTTAAGCTCCCAGCAGGTTCTCCCCGGTACCAGTCTGCCGTGGCTGAGTGCTGGGTGCCCACATCTGGACAGGAGGCCCAGAGCTGAGGGTGCAAGAGTGTTTCTCTATTTTTGGCAGGAGGGGCAGGGAGATGGGAGCTGAGTTGTATCTTTGATCTCAACTGCCCAGCTCTCAGTCAGGTTTCACAGAGCAGCGGTGAGTGTGGATGCCTGGTGGGGATAACTCTGCTAGTAGCTTCTTGGGATCCAAACCTGCAGCCGCACTGACCCAATAGTCGCCAGTGTCAGACACGGGACTGGCAGCACCTGAGAAAGCGAAGAGCATCGCGAAAGGAAGGCAGCGACCCCCGGGAGGCTGCCAATGCGACTATTCTGCAGGTACACGACGCGAGGGAAGAGGTGGGGACCATCCCAGCACGGGGAGGGAGACACATTTCCACTGGAAACCCAAATCCTTGGAGGAGCATTCGATCTGGCATGTTCCACTAACAGGATGGGAAAACCTGTCGCTGGACACACCGTGATACACATGGGATGGGGAGGGAGGAGGTAAAACATACCACACAGCACAATTGATGTGATCGGAGGGCAAGGGATGGAAATTGCACTTTCATGACACTGCTGCGCTCTTGCTTTGTTGCTTTATGGCACTGCCTGCATCCCTTCTGGATCAGGGCCTCCTGTGGATGGGACCCCCTGGGAAGTGTGGAACGTGCCTGGTTTCTGGGAGAGGCTCCTGCACATCATAGGGAGGGGAGAAAAAGGGTCCCACGTGCATTCTGCTTTGCAGCTTCTGCACACGACTTAGAGCTGGGTGTAGCAGCAAAGGCAGAAGAAGCTTACACTGCTGTGTGGAAAAGGGAAACTGAGGCACGCCCACTCATGGCAATGGTGGGTAATACCTAGACACTGAGCGCCTTCCTCCCCGTCTTGGTCCTAACCAGGAGGAGCGGTTGCTTCTCCCTCCCCAGTCCCTCCTCCCGCACCGGTCCCCAACCCTGCCCTGCCGGCTGATTGGCGGGGAGGAAAAATGGATTCCCTAGTCCTTCCCCAAAATCCTCCCCCTCTCCAACTCCTTCTCCCACTATGACGGAGGAGGTCCCCTTCCCCTCTCCTAACTGCGAGGATCCCAGAGATCCCCCATTGCCACCGACCCTGCGGCTGATCTCCAGACCCCTGACAAGGGTTCCGCTCCTGTCACGGCCGATGCCCCCACCCCTCGCCCCGGAGAGGAAGGAGCCGTCCACTTCGGCCGGCCAGAAGGGCCAGGGGAAGAAAAAAGGCAAGCGCAAGGGCCTGGACAAAAAGGCCAAACGTCCCGTGGCCAAGGCATCCCCCCCACTGAAGCCCCAGCATCTGCCACACCTCTTTCTCCCCTGCTGCTCCCCCCACCGGCTGTGGGGGTAATCCACCTGCAGCCCCCAGAGCGTATGCCCAGGTGGCCGCTGACACCCTCTCCCCCCGTGTCACCATGTCATCTGCTCCAACTCTTAAAATCAGGAATAAGAGATCATCCAGAAAAGGCTTTATTTTCTGAAAGATCCCCGTCTAGACTGGCGCTTTTCTCCGGCAAAGCCCTGAGCCGGAAAAAAGAGGCAGCCATGTTCATGCAAATACCGCGGGGAAAATTTAAATCCCTGCTGCATTTGAAATTCCTAAGTGTCTCATCTGCATCCCTTTTCCGGAAAAGGGGGCCAATGTAGACACAGCCATAGACTTTAAGGTCAGAAGGGACCATTATGATCATCTAGTCTGACCCCCTGTGCAATGCAGGCCACAGAATCTCACCCACCCCCTTCTAGAATAATCCTCTCACCTATAGCTCAGATATTGAAGCCTTCAAATACTTTGAAGACCCCAAGATGCAGAGAATCCTCCAGCTGTGATCTGTGCCCCATGCTAGAGAGGAAGGCGAAAAACCTCCAGGGCCTCTGCCAATCTACCCTGGAGGAAAATTCCTTCCTGACCCCAAATATGGTGATCAGCTAAACCCTGAGCATGTGGGCAAGACTCACCAGCCAGACACCCAGAAAGTTCTCTATAGTAACTCCTATCATCCCTCCATTGACCTATTTCCCACTGAAAATGAATGGTCAATTAGTTACCAAGATCATGTTATCTCATCAAACCATCCCCTTCATAAGCCCATCGGCTACGTCTACATTGGCATAACTTTCCGGAAAAGGGATGCTAATGTGACGAGTTGGAATTGCAAATCCACGGGGGATTTAATATCCCCCGCGGCATTTGCATTTACGTGGCTGCCGCTTTTTTCCGGCTTGGGGATAAGCCGGAGGAAAACGCCAGTCTAGACGCGATTCTCCGGAAAATAAGCCCTTTTCCGGAGGATTTCTTATTCCTACTTTCAAGGAATACGGAGCGTGAATCTTTATTCCCAATGTATTTACGCAGCGGTACCCCACTGGGGAAGGAGCTTTCAGTGCAGAGAGATGTCTGGGCCCTGAAATGAGACATTAGGGAGAACAACAGGCCTCAGGAGAAGCCCAAATCCCACAGATGGAGACTGTTTCAGAGAGACCAATTAACAGTTGTTGTGATTGTATGAAGTCATCAGACCAGACCACAGGACTCTGGGTCCCTTCTCCCAGCCAGTCTGGGGAGCAGTTTTGAAACAAAGGACCCCTCCCTTTGCGAGAGCTAAATAAACCAGGGGGTGAAATCAGCTGTTTTCACTCGCCACACAAGAAAACGCCGGGAAGGAGCTGAGGAAGACAGACTGACCTGGGGGAAGGGCTGGACCCAGGCTGAAGGCGTCTTACTAGTGTCTGGAAACCCGAGCACCCCAAGCTGTAAAGCAAATGCAACTTGGGCCTGAGAAGCTGCCAGACGGCCGGCGCCATCCCTCTGGGTGAGAATCTGCTTGTTCCTCCTGGCTGTGCCCTGTGTCTTCTGCAGAGTTTGTGTCTGGTTAGTTGCTGATAATCCGCTTTGCTGTCCCTGATACCCACGTCAATCTACTGTTTGTAGTTAATAACCTTGTGAGTGGTGTTACCCAAACCAGTGAAATGAATGGGGGAAATTCTCCCCCCAGTTCGCAACGTGGGCATTTTCCTCTCCACGTTGGGGGGTGCGAGCAGATTAACAAATTCCTCCCTGTCGGTGGTTCGACCTGGCTCAGGTGGTGCAGCCCTGGGGTCAAACCCTAGGCTACCGGTGGTTCCCTCAGCAGTGTCCAGTCAGGGAGCCCTGAGCGTCCCTGCAGATGGGCCTGTCCCTGTTGCGTGGGTGTGGGGAGAAGTGCGGGGATGGGACCTTGTCTGCAGCTGGCCACAGCAGCACAGCGCGAGCGGGATCCCAGGCTGGGGGCTCAGAGGCTCAGGGGATCCCCAGCTCCAGGTAGAACCTTGGAGACCAACCCAGCCCAGACAAGCTGCAGGAAAACCTGCCTAGGACAGAGCAATGGGCGGCTCTTGGATTTCGAACATGAGAATGGCCAGACTGCGCTGGTCCAAAGGTCCCACCCACTGTGCTCACTCCCAGCCGATGCCAGGGGCTTCTGGGGGAATTGGCAGAACAGAGAAATATCAACCGATTCCTTCCCTGTCGGTTGTTCCCTTTCTCTTGTGACGTGTCACTGGCGTTGGGGGCGTGATCTCTAGACTCTGTTTTACAAATGTGTCGGAAATCTCGCTCCCCTGGGGTACAGAGCCCCCAGAAGGGTCCGAGACTGGAGGTCAAAGCAGTGAGGCAGGAGAGAAACCTAGAAGGAAAACTTTATTATGCATGCGTGCAGGCTGACAGCTACAGCAGCAGCCCTGAGAGACAGGTTCAGGGATTCGCTATACAGTATGCTCAGACAGTTTAGTTGTTGATTGTTTTCTTTAACATA
Source organism: Pelodiscus sinensis (assembly GCF_049634645.1). Taxonomy (NCBI): domain Eukaryota; kingdom Metazoa; phylum Chordata; order Testudines; family Trionychidae; genus Pelodiscus; species Pelodiscus sinensis. Next base: position 10,002,023 of record NC_134740.1, on the reverse strand, counting down.
TCAAAGTCTCAGCAGAAGTACTCTGAGACGTTTCTGTTCACACCACGAGTGCTAGAAGTAAGTTTTACACAACAAAGGCACATGAGAACGTGAGTGGAGGAGTCTACAAGGCAAACTGTGCCAAAGATAAGGGTTTACATGACAAATTGTGACAGACCAGGAGTATCCATGAACTTGAGATAGGCATTGTAAGGGTCTTGATTAGAGCTAATTTGATTTCTCTCTATTACAGGGAGAGAGGCCTGGAAAACTTTTAACCCTTACAGCAGTTTTCTTTTAGAGAGGTTTGATTTCATGCACAGTCCCCCCTTTAGACACAATTGGAGTTATTTGATTTTTCTCCCACACAAACCAGGTGAAGCGATTGTTTGTACAATTCACCCCCTTCCATGTAACACTGTCCGGGTTGCAACATCAAAGAGAGCCTGGTGCTTGTTCGGTTTTGTGTGTGTACATGGGCACGTGCTTGCATGATACAAGTGGACGGTGTATGAGTGTATTTTTGGAGGCTGTGTTTCTAAGATACACAAAGTGTGTGTGTGTGTGTGTGTGTGTGTGTGTGTGTGTGCGCGCGCGTGTGTGCGCGAGACACTGAATGAGCCAGTGTGTGTGTAGCTTTGTGGGAACACACCTTCCCTTGAAGGAGCCCCTTGCTGGTTTCACAAAGACCTAAAATATGGGTATACAACAGGCCATCAGGTGCCCAACTCTCTTTAGCACTGATAGTTGGTTGGTGCCTAAATCCCTTCGTTTCCTTGAAAGCTAACAGCTGATGTCAACAAGGTGATTGAATTTATTTTCATGTGGCCTGTGTTGGACGTGCCTGATGACAATAAGCTTTACCTATCAATAAGCATTGTGTGTAGCTTTGGGGGAACACACCCTTCGTGAAGGAGCCCCTTGCTGGTTTCACAGCGTCCTGAAGTGTGGGTGCACATCAGTGCCCAGCTCTCTTTCACGCTGATAGCGGGGCCTAAATCCCTTAGTTTCCTTTAAAACTCATGGCTGATGTCAACAAGGTGCTTGAGTTTTTCTTCGCAATGGCCTGTGTTTGGAGTGCCAGGCCGACAGATCAGACAGACCTGGGAGCTTTAGCCAAGAATCTTTGAAATCTTACAACCTGGGACCACTGAGTTGTTCTCCCAGAAGGAGATCTTCGTTCCACCTGGAAACCTTCCTGGAAACCTGATGCCATAGACCCTGCAGCATCCGAGGTCAGAGGGTAGCCCACAGTGTTTGCTTAGGGTTCCGTCTTTTCTGTGTCCTGTTCTCTCTTTGGGTATGTCTACACTACCCTCCTAGTTTGAACTAGGAGGGTAATGTATGCATACCGCACTTGCTAATGAAGCCCGGGATTTGAATTTCCCGGGCTTCATTAGCATAAGCGGGGAGCCGCCATTTTTAAATCCCCGCTGTTTCGAACCCCGTGCAGCTACACGGGGCTCGAACTAGGTAGTTCGGACTAGGTTGCCTACTCCGAACTACCGGTACACCTCATTTCACGAGGAGTAACGGTAGTTCAGAATAGGAACCTGGTCCGAACTACCTAGTTCGAGCCCCGTGTAGCCGCGCTGCACGGGGTTCGAAGCAGCGGGGATTTAAAAATGGCGGCTCCCCGCTTATGCTAATGAAGCCCGGGAAATTCAAATCCCGGGCTTCATTAGCAAGTGCGGTATGCATACATTACCCTCCTAGTTCAAACTAGGAGGGTAGTGTAGACATACCCTTAGAGCAACGCACTCCCCCTTTGGCTGAGCTCTGGTGCTAACAGTAGCAGTGTAGCCTCAGCAGCACAGACTAGCTCCTCCAACCCAATCCCACCTGAGACCCCAGGTATGCACCCAGGGTGTATCCCAATCCGCTGCTCGCGCTGCCGGGTTCTCACTGCTAATTTTATGTTGCTAATTGATGAAAGCTAGTGGATGTTACCCAGCTGGGAAGGACACCGCCCAGGTGCAGGGCAGACACCCCTTCCCCCCCCGCCCCCCGTTTGAACTTTAAATCCACTGACTTTTGTTATGTCCTCAGCACTAGCTGAAACGACAGTGACATGATGAAGATATTTCAAAATCCCAGCCTGAAAGTAGTTTGGGGGGAGGTTCCTGTATCTCAGCGAGGTGCCCTGCTCTTGGATCCCCTCTTCTGGAGGCTCCTTCTCTAAAAGAAATGAGTCTTCTTCTGGTTATGGACAATTTCATTTTTGAAAGGCAGAGACCCAGGGGTTCCAGGTTTCTGGCCAGGTAGGCAACAGCACAACCTGAATAGCTGATGTGTTTCAGTTTCCAGATACGAATTATGGAGAAAGCAGAAGGAGGAAATGGAACGTTCTTCAAGGAACTGATCCTTCTTGGGTTTGGGAATGACCCTGAACTGCAGCCCCTCCTCTTCCTGCTGTTTCTAGTCATCTACCTTGTATCTGTGGCCGGGAACCTCATCATTGTTGTGCTGGTGGTGGCTGATCAACACCTTCAAACCCCCATGTACTACTTCGTGGCTAACTTGTCCACTGTGGAGATCTGCTACGTCTCAACCACACTGCCAAGGCTGCTGGCCAGTCTCGCGACTGGGGACAGAACCATTTCTCTGCAGAACTGCATTGTGCAATTTAATGTCTATGTTATCCTGTCCAATGCGGAATGCAACCTGCTCACGGCCATGTGTATTGATCGGTATCTAGTGATCAGCCATCCCCTCCGTTACCCTGCTCTGATGAACGGCAGGGTGTGTGGCCACATGGTGGCCTGGGCCTGGATTTATGGCATTGCTTACAGCATCATGCTACAAGTTTTCATTCTGCATTCAACATACTGTGGTCCCAAAGAGCTTGACTTTCTATTTTGTGATATTGGACGTATTTATTATCCATTTTGTGGTGCCAACGTCATGACATTTCAAGAGTTGACATTCATTGTCAGTATCATATCGAATATTGTCATCTTAGTGTTCACCCTGGTGACCTACATTTGTATCGTTGTCAACATCCTGAGAATCCCTTCCAGCACCGGGAGGCAAAAGGCCTTTTCCACCTGCTCCTCCCACCTCATTGTGGTTGCAATGTATTATGGGACCGTAATAACAATCTATGCAGTTCCAGTGATTGATGCGATCTTCCAGAAAGTAATTGACGTCTGGTTCCTTGTCATGGTCCCTTTGCTCAACCCCATTCTCTACTGCCTGAGAAACAAGGAGGTCCATCAGTCCCTGAGAAAAGCTCGTGTGGCACTACTTGCTTTCAGACACAAGCCTGGAGTGTGACAGCACAAATAAAGACTTTGAGTAGAATAGAGATGAACTGAAATATTTCCTTACACGTGGCCCATTTGATTCCCTGACAAGAGGATTCGCCCTCAATGACCTTACGTCACTATGTTCCTTGCTCGATTCCTTGCTTTGTGCTTGGTCGTGTCTGATTTTCTCAGCTTTTACATATCAGCTGTGCATTTTTGTGACGCCCTCCACTTTATTGATCTGTGTATAAACACAAGTGCCCGAATTCTGCAGGGAGCTTAACAACTTCTGAGTGATCCTGGATCTCCTCCCCGCCTACTGAATCCAACGACATTTACGTCTCTTTGATCGGGCTTGTCCGTTGTCACTAACATCTTGGAAAGAAGGGGAAATATTTTGCCACCACAGTGAGTGAAAATAGAACAGAATAAAATCTCTCTCCACTAACTCTCCCTGCTCAGCAGGTTCCTGCTTCATATTGGTGGGACCAGGGGTGGGTGAGTCGTAGCCCACAGGCCCGATCTGCTCTGCCAGGGTCAGATTCTATCAGGCCTCCCCTCTGTATTTATGGGCCTGATGACAGCTACTGGTGACTACAGCTCCCATTGGCCATGGATCCCCATTCTAGGCCAAGGGGAGCTATGGGAACGTGTGTTCTTCTCTGTGCTTCTTCCTGCTGCTCCATTGGCTAGGAATGGGGACCCCCGGCCAATGGAAGCTGCACTCGCGGGTACCTGAGTCTCTGCAGGAAAATTCAGCATTCGGGGTTTACCGGGGCTAACCCTGGAGAACAACCACAGAGAGATCGCCTGGGCTGGGCAATAGAAGGGAAAAAAAGAGAAAAGGTGGCAGCAGGCCCTGGGTATTGCAGAAGGAAGGGCAGGAGGTAACATGGAGGGCGGGTGTCTGAGCAAGGAGTGGTGGGTGCAGGAACTGGGGCAGGGTTCTGGGGGTTGGGGGAAGCTGCTTGAGTGTGGACGGGCTGAGAGCAGGGGCGGGACTTCCAGGAGTGAGGGCAGGAGGTGGGGTCATAGCAGGGGGCTGTGAGGTGTGGGGGGCTCCGGTCAGGGGGTGGGGCTGATGAAGGGTTAAGAGCAGGGGTTGGTGTGGGGAAAGCCAGGGGGCAAGAGGGGCTCAGGAAAATGAGGTGATGAGGTGGGGGGCTCAGAGCAGGGATCTGGTGGGTTCTGGATGAGAAAGGGGGGCCCTGTCACATTACCGAATTGGAGGGAAGCAGCCAGATCGCTGCTGCGCCCCTAGGTGGGGGTGTTGGCCCCAGAAATTGGTATAAAAGGGAGCCATGTGGGGTATTGAATGGAAGCGTATCGTTTGTTGATCTTATGTACACTATTTATGTGAGTGTATAATGTCTGTGTGTGTAGGTAGGACTCTGTAATCTGTGTGGAAGCTAAATATTTCTCTGAATGTGGTTAAGCATTGCTATGGACAGGCTGAGTAGTGAAGCCCTGTGGAACAATGGTTCTCAATGTGCTATGGACACACCCAAAGAATGGGGGCTGTCAGCTGAGAGCAGCCAGCAGGGAACATAGAGATGGGCCTCTGACCAGGTGACTTGCTGCATACAAGAGGCCAAGAAGGAGGTATAAAGAGGCCATGTGGTCGATGCCATTCTGTTCTCAGCTCAGCACTTCATCCCAGAGGCAGCATTGTAGGGATCGAAGAGCCCGGAAGACCTGTGAACCCATCCTGATCTTCGGATGTGCAATAAGAACTTTTAAACCAGCAGCTGCAACACCTTTGCTAGAGCCTGCATCGAGAACTGGGAGATTCGGTGCATGTAACGTACTGTACTTTAATATCCTTACTCTCATGCTTTTCTTTCTTGTAATAATAAACCTTTAGATATAGATTCTAAAGGATTGGCCCAGCGTGATTTGTGGGTAAGATCCAGAGGGTAAATTGACCAGGGATCTGTGGCTGGTTTCTTGGAACCGGACAGAACTTGTTCGGGGTGGGTGAGATTGGGTGCTAGGACCCCCCACCTGTGTATGAGGCCCGGGGCCATCTGGGGTGTCGGAGGGGTTTTGCTCGTGAGGCTTCAGGCAGGCTGCTGAAGCGCTCTGTGGGACTGGTTTGTGGCCTGTTTGGAGAGGTCACCAGTCTGCGGGCTGTAAGGAACCCCGGATTCGAGGAATTCACCCTGAGCGGACGCCCTCAGCTGTGCCCAGCCACGGCCCGGTCCGTCACAGGCGCTTACAGCAAGAAGTGGGGGGGGGCAAAACTCCTGGTCTTGGGGCACCGGGTTAGTGGCAGGGGGCATGGAGGGCCAAGGGTCTGAGGCTGGGCACATCAGATGGAGGCTTCCCCTCAGGGAGGGCGGGCTGGAGCAGAACAGGCCAGTTCCTGCCTCCAGTGAGTTTCGACATGTCCAGGGGTCAGAGGCCCCAGACACCAGCCCCTCCTCCCCCAACTCCAGCTCATGCAGTTGGGGAAATTGTCAGCAGGCAGCTTTGGAGTCCAGGTGCCCCCCTCCAGCTGGGCGGGGAAGGGCTCTGAGGATACCTGGGCCTGCATCGGCCTCCAGCCACACCCCAGCCCCCGTCTGCTGGAAGGAGAGATTCCCCATTGGCCACCAGGGACGGCGAGCGCAGGGACGTTACACTGGAGAGTGACACCGGGATGGTGAGCATGGGGACGTTACACTGCAGAGTGACAGCGGGGCGGGGAGCGCGGGGACGTTACACCGCAGAGTGACACCGGGGTGGCGAGCGCGGGGACGTTACACTGCAGAGTGACAGCGGGGCGGGGAGCGTGGGAACGTTATACTGCAGAGTGACACCGGGGCGGCGAGCACGGGGACGTTACACTGCAGAGTGACACCGGGGCAGCGAGCGCGGGGACGTTACACTGCAGAGTGACACCGGGGCAGCGAGCGCGGGGACGTTACACTGCAGAGTGACACCGGGGCAGCGAGCGCGGGGACCTTACACTGCAGAGTGACACCGGGGGCAGCGAGCGCGGGGACGTTACACTGCAGAGTGACACCGGGGCGGGAAGCGCGGGGACGTTACACTGCAGAGTGACACCGGGGCGGGGAGCGCGGGGACGTTACACTGCAGAGTGACACTGGGGCAGGGAGCGCGGGGACGTTACACTGCAGAGTGACACCGGGGCGGCGAGCGCAGGGACGTTACACTGCAGAGTGACACCGGGGAAGCGAGCGCGGGGACGTTACACTGCAGAATGACACCGGGGCAGCGAACGCGGGGACGTTATACTGCAGAGTGACACCGGGGAAGCGAGCGCGGGGACGTTACACTGCAGAGTGACACCGGGGCAGCGAGCGCGGGGACGTTACACTGCAGAGTGACACCGGGGTAGCGAGCGCGGGGACGTTACACTGCAGAGTGACACCGGGGCAGCGAATGCGGGGACGTTACACTGCAGAGTGACACCGGGGCGGCGAGCGTGGGGACGTTACACTGCAGAGTGACACCGGGGGCGGCGAGCGAGGGGACGTTACACTGCAGAGTGATACCGGGGCGGCGAGCGCGGGGACGTTACACTGCAGAGTGACACCGGGGTGGCGAGCGCCGGGACGTTACACTGCAGAGTGACACCGGGGCGACGAGCGTGGGGACGTTACACTGCAGAGTGACACCGGGGCGTTGGGCTGTCGGAACCCCGCCCTCTGCCAAGTCGTGTCCTTCTGCCGACAGACACATCTGCAGCTACTGCCAGTGGCGCATGGCAGGGTTGCTCTAGAGGGGTCCTTCTTGTTGCCCTACCAGTGGGCCCTCTACCGGCTCCATTATTCACCTGGGAGACCAAGTGCCTCCTCTGCCTGGTGATGGGGCACATCCGGAGGGACTGCCCTTTGGTCCAGTTGGAGGAGGTGTCCAGGGCCCCTAGGGCTCAGGAGGGTGCTGGCCTTAACATCACCGGCCCCCCTGGTAGTCCGGCCTTCGCAGCTGCCCCTCTGCTTGGCAGCCAGATGCACCCCCTCCGGCATGCCTGGGCGAGCAGGGAGGCTCCGACTCTAGTCCAACTAGTTCTTCAGGGCTGAAGAGGAGAGGGTGGCACGGTCGTTGCCCATGGAGGAAAAGGGCTCCACCCAGGGGAAGGTTTCCCTACCCCCCTCCCTCCCTTGCCTCAATGTCCCCCCCCCCCCGAGCAACAACTGTGCCCTCTGGCCTCGCCCCTGCTGTGGAGCCCTCCACCTCCGCCACAGAGGGCTTGACACTTATTTGGGGGAAACGCAAAGGCCCCCCCTCTGAAAAATCCCGAGGGAGGCCAGCGCTGCCGAGATCACCCCTGATTACCGTCAGCAGGAGGTGCTGGCCAAACCAGTCGTGGCAGCCCATTCCCAAAGAGGCCTCAGGTGGAGCTCCCCCGGCTCCGGTTCCATCTGTGCCCCTTTCATCACCATGGAGGTAACTGTTGCCTCGGTGGCCAGCGGGGAGGGTTCTGAGGCTGTGGCGATAGAGCTCAGCTCTACATTTGAGGAGATTGAGACCCTGGGTCTGACCCCACTCACCCAGGGGGAGGACGACCCCCTGCCAGAGGTCTCTTCCCTCCTCCATGTTCCAGCCGGCCACCTATATCCTCCTCCCTGGGGCATCTCTGGTGTCCTCTGTCAGCCTGGCTGCTTTGGATGCCCCGTCTGAGGCTGTCAAGCCCTCAGGATGGTCGTCTTCCCTTCCCATTGGGGGAACCCATCAGTATGGGCCCCCTCCCTGTTCCTGCCCCGCTGGTTCTCTCTCAGGAGGTGCCACAGTCTGGTGGCCTGGACCTGGGGGACCGTTCCCTATTAACTGCGAGTGGTCCTCAGGGGCTGGTGTTTGTATCCCTGGTCCCTAGTCCCATGGGACTGCCTTATTCCCTCCGCTGCTCCCTTGCATGCCGGGGTCAGAGACAGGCATCAAGGCGCCATCGCTGTTGGCACCGCACCGGCAATAGGATCCTTGTTTGCCCATTTCCATGGCCTGCGAGCTCTATCTAGAGACCCCGATAGAGGAAAACCCCGGTACCTTCTTGGAACTGGGGTCTGAGCTGCTCCAGTTCCTCACAGAAAACTGCGTGGCCAAGAGTTCTGCGTGCTCACCCTCCAGCACTGGGGAGACTTTCTTTCCATCCTCCGGAATACAAGAGCCCTCTTGCAGCAAGGGAGAGGGACCAATAGGCAGGACACCTTAAATTTCCGCAGGAGCCGTGTGCTCTGCTTCCTTCGGAGGAGGGGTACTCGGTGGTTTTCCTGCAAGAAACCCACATGACTCCAGCTGTCGAGGCTAGCTGGTGGCTGGAGTCGAGGGACAGGGTGTATTTTAGCCACCTCAGCGGTTGCATGGCTGAGATGGTCACCCTGTTCTCCCCTGCCCTGAGGACCGACATGCTGGGGATTGCTGAGAGAGTCGCAGGCTGCCTGCTGCACGTCTGGGACCACATGGAGGGGCTGATGGTGAATGTAGTCAATGTCTATGCCCCAAAAGTAGGCTTGAACCAGGTCACCTTTTATCGGCAGATGGCCACCTTACTCGGCATCCTGGATTGGGATTGATTCTGCCTAGGGCAGGGGGCTGGACTTGATGAGCTTCTAAGGTCTTTTCCAGCTCTATGGTTCTATGATTCTATGATCCTCATGAGTCTCTGGTCCTTGGCGTGGACTTTAATACCACCCTTGAGGAGTGGGACCGGTCAGGATTCAAGAACTGCCAGGTTGCGGCAGGCATCCTCAGGGAAATCATAGATCACAAGTCCCTGGTGGACTTCTGGCATGGCCACCACCCAGACGACACCACTACTTTCATGTTTGTCGGGGTGGGGGACGATTGGACTCGCCACTCCCGGTTGGACAGCATCTACATATCCCAATTCCATCTGGCATGGGCCAACACCTCCAGCGTTCGGCCAGACCTGTTCATGGACCACCATTTGGTGGCCATGAGAGCCTCTCTCAGTCAAGAGAGGCTAAGGCCGACCTATTGGCACTTCAGTAATAGCCTGCTGGAGAATGTTGGCTTTGTCCGGGAGCTCTGGCAGGCCTGGCAGGGGCAGCGGCCCGCCTTTTCCACAGCGTGGCGCTGGTGGGATGTGGGAAAGCCTCCTTGACTATTTCCGGTGCACCAGCTAGTGCTAGAGCAGTTGGAGTGGAAGGTCTTGAAGTTGAGAGGTACCTGGCATCCGACCGCTAGAATCCGCTCCTCTGCGAGGTGTACCGGGAGAAGCGGGAGGAACTCTGGGCCTTCGTTCAATCCCACATCCGTCTTCTTCGGGAGATGGATTGCAGCTCCCGCTTCTTTTATGTCCTGGAGAAAAAGAGGTGGGAAAAAAAGCACATCACCTGCTTTTGGCAGAGGACGGCACCCCTCTTATGGATCTGGTGGAGATGCGTGGAAGGGCCAGGGCCTTCTCCTCCAGTCTATCCTCCCTGCATCCAACTGAAACTGATGCCATAAGTTGCTCTGGACCAAGCTCCCAACGAACAGCAGGGGTGACTGGGACCGGCTAGAGCTGCCTCAGGGTATGTCTACACTACCCCGCTAGTTCGAACTAGCGGGGTAATGTATGCATACCGCATTTGCTAATGAAGCCTGGGATTTGAATTTCCCGGGCTTCATTAGCATAAGCGGGGAGCCGCCATTTTTAAATCCCTGCTGCTTCGAACCCCGTGTAGCCGCGGGGATTTAAAAATGGCGGCTCCCCGCTTATGCTAATGAAGCCCGGGAAATTCAAATTCCGGGCTTCATTAGCAAGTGCGGTATGCATACATTACCCCGCTAGTTTGAACTAGCGGGGTAGTGTAGACATACCCTCACTCTAGCCGAATTCTTAGAAGCCCTCCGTCTCATGCCCACCAATAAAACCCCGGGCATGGACAGGCTGACCATAGAGTTCTACTCCATGTCCTGGGACGTCCTTGGCCCAGATCTCGTCACCTTCTGGGATGAGTCTTTGGAGCCATGTTCGTCTTATTGCTGAAGGAGGGGGACCTTTCGAACTGGCATCCGGTCTCACTCCTTAGCACGGACTACAAAGTCATAGCACAAGCCACCTCGCGGCGACTGTGGTCCATACTGGTGGATGGCTGAGGACATGGGGCTGAGGTGAAGGAGTGAGGGCAGGGGGTGGAGGACTCAGAGTACAGGGTTGGGTGTGGGGGAGGGGCTCAGGCTGGGTAAAAGGAGGGGCAGGTGGTCAGGGCAGGGTGTGGGGGGGGTCAGTAATGACGGAGTTTCCCAGGACTGACTGTGGCTGCAACCGTGGCAGGGCTCTGACATCCCCATTCTCCAGCCAGTGGTTTGCCCTGTGGGGCTGGGCTGCCAGGTCTCTCCCTCATCCTGTGGGATGTGGGGAAAATGCCAAGAAGGGGGAAACACTCTTGCCCCTGGTCCCTCTGCCTCCTGTCCCGTTGGGGACATGCCCCTCCCAGCCACGGCAGAGTGACACCTGGGAGACCCTGCTGCCACCGTTCTCTTTTTTCCCTTCTATCGCCCAGACCAGGGATGGGCGATCGCTCTGTGGTTGTTCTCCAGGGTTAGCCCCGCTAAGCCCCGAATGCTGAATTTTCCTGCAGAGACTTAGGTACCTGAGAGTGCAGCTTCCATTGGCCGGGGGTCCCCATTCCTAACCAATGGAGCAGTAGGAAGTGGTACAGAGAAGAACACACGTTCCCATAGCTCCCCTTGGCCTAGAATGGGGATCCGTGGCCAATGGGAGCTGTAGTCACCGGTAGCTGTCATCAGGCCCATAAATACAGAGGGGAGGCCTGATAGAATCTGACCCTGGCAGAGCAGATCGGGCCTGTGGGCTACGACTCACCCACCCCTGGTCCCACCAACATGAAGCAGGAACCTGCAGAGCAGGGAGAGTTAGTGGAGAGAGATTTTATTGTTGGGTTTGCTTTTTTTCTGACACTTGGGTGGTAAAAAGTTCGCACATCAATTGCATTTCTGCCTGGGAGGAGGGAGGCCCATGGGCAGTCGTGTAGGCTGAGAAGGGGAAAGTTGCCGGTTCCTCTTGGGTGCACACGTCACGTTCTTTTCAATTCATTCGTTTCCTTTTATTTTGGTGATGAGAGAAGTCAGAGCGAACGAGCCCCAAAAATTCTTTCCAACCAACTTCTGTTTGCATTTCAACTCTGTATCAATACCTGTACTGCTACCTCTATGGACGGAGACTAGAGGTGCCTTAACGCTGACAAGTGTATGGACAGGCAGGAAATGCCACTTGGAAGGACACTAAAACTCCCACCCTGCACAGAATGTCGTATTTTGTTTTCCCGCCTACAGTTCAGTTCTATTTTCACTCCCTGTGGTGGAAAAATATTTCCCCTTCTTTCCAAGATGTTATTGATAACAGAAAAGCCCAATCAAAGGGATGTAAACGTCGTTGGATTCAGTAGGTGGGGAGGAGATCCAAGTTCACTCAGAAGTTAAGCTCCCTGCAGAATTCGGGCACTTGTGTTTATACACAGATCAATAAAGTGGAGGGCGTCACAAAAATGCACAGCTGATATGCAAAAGCTGAGAAAATCGGACACGACCAAGCACAAAGCAAGGAATCAAGCAAGGAACAAGGTGACGTAAGGTCATTGAGGGCGAATCCTCTTGTCAGGGAATCAAATGGACCACGTGTAAGGAAATATTTCAGTTCATCTCTATTCTACTCGAAGTCTTTATTTGTGCTGTCACACTCCAGGCTTGTGTTTGAAAGCATCCAGTTTAATACCAGCTTTTCTCAGGGACCGATGGACCTCCTTGTTTCTCAGGCAGTAGAGAATGGGGAAGAGCAAAGGGACCATGACAAGGAACCAGACGTCAATTATTTTCTGGAAGATCGGATCAAGCACTGGAACTACATAGATTGTTAGTATGGTCCCATAATAAATTCCAACCACAATGAGGTGGGAGGAGCAGGTGGAAAAGGCCTTTTGCCTCCCGGTGCTGGAAGGGATTCTCAGGATGTTGACAACGATACAAATGTAGGTCACCAGGGTGAGTAAAAAGATGACAATATTCGATATGATACTGTAAATGGCTGCCACCAGTTGCATTGTCCTGGAGTTGGCACCACAAAACGGACGATAAATACGTCCAAAATCACAAAATAGAAAGTCAAGCTCTTTGACTCCACAGTATGTTGATTGCAGGATGAAAGCTACAAGCATAATACTGTAAGCAATGCCACTAATCCAGGCCCAGGCCACCATGTGGCCACAGACTCTGCCGTTCATCAGAGCAGGGTAACGGAGGGGATGGCAGATCGCTAGATACCGATCAATAGACATGGCCGTGAGCAGGACGCATTCTGCATTGGACAGAATAATATAGACATTATATTGCACGTAGCAGTTCTGCAGAGAAATGGTTCTGTCCCCAGTCGCGAGACTGACCACCAGCCTGGCCAAAGTGGTGCTGACGGAGCAGATCTCCACAGCAGACAAGTTGGCCACGAAGTAGTACATGGGGGTTTGAAGGTGCGGATCAGCCACCACTAGCACAACAATGAGGAGGTTCCCGGCCACAGCCGCAAGGTAGATGACTAGAAACAGCAGGAAGAGGAGGGGCTGCAGTTCAGGGCCGTTCCCAAACCCAAGAAGGATCAGTTCCTTGTAGAACGTTCCATTTCTTCCTTCTGCTTTCTCCATAATTCGTATCTAGAAACTGAAACACATCACATATTCAGGCTGTGCTGTTGCCTCCCTGGCCAGAAACTTGGAATCAATGGGCGTCTGCCCTTCAAAAATGAGATTGTCCATAAACAGAAGAAGACTCATTTCATTTAGAGAAGGAGCTTCCAGCAGAGGGGATCCAAGAGCAGGGCACCTTGCTGAGATACAGGAACCTCCCCCCAAACTCCTTTCAGGCTGGGATTTTGAAATATCTTCATCATGTCACTGTGATTTCGGCTAGTGCTGAGGACATAACAAAGGTCAGTGGATTGTAACGGAAGATATTTAAAGTTCAAACCGGGGGGTGTCTGCCCTGCACCTGGGCGGTGTCATTCCCAGCTGGGTAACATCCTCTAGCTTTCATCAATTAGCAACATAAAATTAGCAGTGAGAACCTGGCAGCGCGAGCAGCGGATTGGGACACACCCTGGGTGCATACCTGGGGTGTCAGGTGGGTTTGGGTTGGGGGAGCTAGTCTGTGCTGCTGAGGCTACACTGCTACTGTTAGCACCAGAGCTCAGCCAAAGGGGGAGTGTGTTGCTCTAAGGGAGCAGGGAATCGCACTCTTGAGGTTACTACAGATATCCCCCCTACCACAAACACTGGGACCCGAAGTCTTTCCATGAAGGTCTTGCCAGTATCTGCTGTGGCAGAAGATTGAAAGAAAGAAAATTCCACCATTGGAAAGATGCAACTGAGACACAAAGAGAGAACAGGACACAGAAAAGACTGAACCCTAAGCAAACACTGTGGGCTACCCTCTGACCTCAGATGCTCCAGGGTCAATGGCATCAGGTTTCCAGGAAGGTTTCCAGGTGGAACGAAGATCTCCTTCTGGGAGAACAACTCAGTGGGCCCAGGTTGAAAGATTTCAAAGATTCTTGGCTAAAGCTCCCAGGTCTGTCTGATCTGTAGGCCTGGCACTCCAAACACAGGCCATTGCGAAGAAAAACTCAAGCACCTTGTTGACATCAGGCATGAGTTTTAAAGGAAATTAAGGGATTTAGGCCCCGCTATCAGCGTGAAAGAGAGCTGGGCATTGATGTGCACCCACACTTCAGGACGCTGTGAAACCAGCAAGGGGCTCCTTCACGAAGGGTGTGTTCCCCCAAAGCTACACACAATGCTTATTGATAGGTAAAGCTTATTGTCATCAGGCACGTCCAACATAGGCCACATGAAAATAAATTCAGTCACCTTGTTGACATCAGCTGTTAGCTTTCAAGAAAACTAAGGGGTTTAGGCATCAGCCAACTATCAGTGTGAAAGAGAGTTGGGCACCTGATGGCCTATTGTATACCCATATTTCAGGTCTTTGGGAAACCAGCACGGGGCTCCTTCAAGGGAAGGTGTGTTCCCACAAAGCTACACACACACTGGGTCATTCAGTGTCTTGCGCGCGCGCGCACACACACACACACACACACACACACACACACACACACACTTTGTGTATCTTAGAAACACAGACTCCAAAAATACACTCATACACCGTCCAGTTATATCATGCAAGCATGTGCCCATGTACACACAAAACCGAACAAGCACCAGGCTCTCTTTGATGTTGCTACCCGGACAGTGTTACATGGAAGGGGGTGAATTGTACAAACAATCGCTTCACTTGGTTTTTTTGGGAGAAAAATCAAATAACTCCAATTGTGTCTAAAGGGGGGACTGTGCATGAAATCAAACCTCTCTAAAAGAAAACTGCTCTAAGGGTTAAAAGTTTTCCAGGCCTCTCTCCCTGTAACAGAGAGAAATCAAATTAACTCTAATCAAGACCCTTACAATGCCTATCTCAAGTTCATGGATACTCCTAGTCTGTCACAATTTGTCATGTAAACCCTTATCTTTGGCACAGTTTGCCTTGTAAGACTACTACTCCACATTCTCATTTGCTTTTGTTGTGTAAAACTTACTTCTAGCACTCCTGGTGTGAACAGAAACGTCTGAGTACTTCTGCTGAGACTTTGATATGTTAAAGAAAACAATCAACAACTAAACTGTCTGAGCATACTGTATAGCGAATCCCTGAAACTGTCTCTCAGGGCTGCTGCTGTAGCTGTCAGCCTGCACGCATGCATAATAAAGTTTTCCTTCTAGGTTTCTCTCCTGCCTCATTGCTTTGACCTCCAGTCTTGGACCCTTCTGGGGGCTCTGTACCCCAGGGGAGCGAGATTTCCGACACATTCGTAAAACAGAGTCTAGAGATCACGCCCCCAATGCCAGTGACACGTCACAAGAGAAAGGGAACAACCGACGGGAGGAATCGGTTGATATTTCTCTGTTCTGCCAATTCCCCCAGAAGCCCCTGGCATGGGCCAGTGCTGGGAGTGAGCGCAGTAGGGGGAGGGGACCTTTGGACCAGCGCAGTCTGGCCATTCTCACGATCTAAATCCAAGAGCCGCCCATTGCTCTGTCCTAGGCAGGTCGAACCACCCACAGGGAAAAATTTGTTAATCTGCTCACACCCCCTGATGTGGAGAGGAAAATGCCCACGTGTGCTAACCGGGGGGAGAATTTCCCCCACTCGTTTCAATGGTTTGGGTAACACCACACACAAGGTTATTAACTACAAACAGTGGATTGACGTGGGTATCAGGGACAGCAAAGCAGATTATCAGTAACTAACCAGACACAAACTCTGCAGAACACACGGGGCACAGCCAGGAGGAACAAGCAGATTCTCATCCGGAGGTATGGGACTAGCCGTCTGGCAGCTTCTCAAGACCCAAGTTGCATTTGCTTTGGGGTGCTCAGGTTTCCAGACACTGGGTAAGACGCCTTCAGCCTGGGTCCAGCCCTTCCCCCAGGTCAGTCTGTCTTCCTCAGCTTCTTCCCGGCGTCTTCTTGTGTGGGGAGTGAAAACGGATGATTTCACCCCCTGTCTTATACAGCTCTGGCAAAGGGTGGGGTCCTTTGTTTCAAAACTGCTCCGCGGACTGACTGGGAGGAGGGACCCAGAGTCCTGTGGTCTGGTCTGATGATTTCATACAATCACAACAACTGTTAATTGGTATCTCTGAAACAGTCTCCATCTGTGGGATTTGGGCTTCTCCTGAGGCCTGTGCTTCTCCCTAATGTCTCATTACAGGGCTCAGGGATCTGTCTGCACTGAAAGCCCCTTCCCCAGTGGGGTACCGCTGTGTGAATACATTGGGAATAGAGATTCATGCTCCGTATTCATAATTTGAGATAGAAAATTGAGGCAGGACTACAAATGGGATCATCAAATTCAGCAAATCCTGATGCTCCCAATGACACTGTCAATGCTCCGTCTTGCCAAAAATGCTTTGTATTTCTGCTACAACGACATCACAGTAATGGGTAGGGAGGTTCCAGGTGTAACCAGTCAGCGTACCGGTAAGAAGGAGTCTTACAGGTACCCTGACCGATTAGCCTGCTCTTGTCTGTGAACTCCAGAGCTGACTGGCCTGGCCAGACCAGAGCACCCCTCACAGGCAGGGACTGGCCGGTCGGTGATCAGGAGCTTATGGCCCCAGTGGGAGTGGGCTGGGACGGATGGTTCAGTAACCAGTGATACCTCATAACACAACCATCCAATTGATGCATTAGGAGCAAAGGTGACGTGGGGTCAGATCAGCCGTAAGGGCCTCTAACCCCCAGGCTACACGGGGGGATTTTACTTCTGCAGTGGAAAGTCAAGACACATTGTGTTGGATTCCAACACTGCCTAAAGCCACATCTCTTCATGGAAGAAAAACTGCAGCTGGCCTGTGGCAACAGACGAGGGTTCATGGGGCTGTTTCATTGCTGGAACGAGGGATCTAGGCCCGGTGATGTGGAAGGGTCCCAGACCTTGTGTTGCAGCCCCAGCCTGAATGTCTTCTCAGCAATAAAACTTCACCTCAGTGTGAGTCGGCTGGACGGGCCAGAGGTGGCTTCTCCTTGCTTGGTAGACGTGTCTGAATCACGTCAGCCATTGCTCACATTGTGCGTTTCAACCATCAATTTCCTTTGAAAGAAATTGGGTGTTCAGTGAAATGCCCGTGTGGTGTGGGCTTCCCAAAGAGGGTTCAGACTGTTAGCCTGGAGCAGAGAACACCCCAAATCCATAGCACCCGGCAACCATCCAGACAGCATGAGGCATGAACAACTGGCTACTCAAAGGCTCTGTTCTTGCTGCAACGCTTCCTAAGAGTCACCCACCTGCGAATGTCCCCAGCTCAGTGCAGGGGCCGAGGCGTGGGTGGTGCAGGAGTCAGGGTTTGGGAGAGGAACACTGAGGGCAGGAGGGTGGGGGCACTGGAAAAAGAGCAGGGGTTGGGTGTGTGTTGGGGGGTCATGGCAGAGGGTGAAGTTTACCAGAGAGGGGTGGGCTCAAGGCAGGGCTGGGGTGTTCAAGGCAGCTCAGGGAGTTGCGGGGAAAGAGGCTCAGGATTGGGGGTGTAAGAGTCAGCACAAGGATCAAGGTCTCGGGACAGGGTGAGGGGTACACTCGTCCAAGCAGGGAGCTGGTGTGGGGGAGGTCATGTCATTGGGAGGGGCAGAATTAGGGCGGGTGTCGGGGTGCTCAGAGGAATGGGGCAGCCACGCCAGGGAGAGAGATGCTAGCAGGGCTGGGGTGCATCCCCAACCATTCCCCCTTGGCTCTTGTCCGCAGAGCGGGGTCGGGGAGGAAACCGAGTGCTACGAGGAGACAGAAAGCCCCCAGTGTCTGGAGATGGAGGCTGGAGGGAGGGGGGGAGACAGAAGCCACCTGGGGATCACAAGGGCTGGAGGAAGACAGAAATTCTTTTTCAAGGAGAGGGATTTGGGGGGACACAAAATGCCCTGGTGGTTAGAGGGGTTGGGAGACAGAAGTTCCCTGCCAGCCAGGGAGTGGGGATCTGGGAACAGAGACAATCCCCCATGGGATGGGAGCCCCCCCGAGTCCCTCCTGACATCCCACCCCTCACTCTCCCACATCCCATGTCCCCATCCTGCTCCTTTGCCCCCCACATACACCTACCCTCAAGGCTCTGCCCCACCTCACCCCCACAGCCTCTGCTCCGAAGGACCCAGGCTAGGTTAGATACATTTTCTAGCTGTAAATATTTGTTCCTTTGGCACGTACTTCCACTGCATTTTAAGTCGCCCTTTCCCCCTCACCTTGGCAAGAGAAAGAGATCGACAGCCTTGAGTCAGAACTATGAGGGGCATTCCTTGCTTCTGGCCATCCTTAACCCCGGTTCAGGGTCCAGGGTCAAATTAAGTTAGTTCGAATTAGTGCTGTAGTGTAGACATACACCATCTGAGGCCCAGATCAGTGAAGTGGAGCACAGCACTAAAATGTAGTGTAGACATACCCTAAAAGAGTGTTAAAAGGGCGGTTTAGGTTGGACATTAGGAAAAGTTTCCTGCCTGTCAGGGTGGTTAAACACTGGAATAAATTGCCTAGTGAGACTGTGGAATCTCCATCGCTGGAGATATTTCAGACCAGGTTAGACAGACACCTGTCAGGGATGAGCCAGGGCAAATAGCTTCTCTCGCACCGACAGGCATGAATACAAAGATTGAGGCAGGACTACACAACACACAGGCCCCATTTCAATCAGCTCTGCTGATATTAATAACTGCAATATTGACCCGATATCTACCCATGTGACAGCACTTTTCATGAGCAATGACAGTCCAAGAATGTAACTACTAAAACACATCTCAACAGAAGATCATTACACTGACTACTTTTTTGTTTTGGCTCCCACTCGCCGGCCATATGTTGATCCCCACAGAAACCCAAACTGCACCGTGGGGCGCAAACTAACTGGCCGTGGGCAGCATACCAAGATCTTAATAAATAAATTTAAACCTTTACCTTTTCTCTCTGCTGCCATGTCTCCTCTCCTTGCGCCATCATCTCCCCTGGGGCCTGCTGCCCCCCAACTCCTCACCCTCCTCTGCGTTGCTGACTCCTGCCCTTCTCACTGCCCTCATCCCTCCTGTGACCTGCCCCCCATCCACCAGCCCTTCTCTCCCTCCTGTGCCCACTCCTCCAGTAGCCCCACTCTGATCATGTGAGCTACCCCTCTTCTAACACCTCCCTCTACACACCTTCCCTGCCTCTCTCCTCTGGTGCTGGTACCTCCCCTGCAGGTGTCTGCCATTCTGCTTCTCCCCAGAATCCTCTTGCACCTGCATCTTCCCTTAGCCCTGCCCCTTCTGGTTCCTCCCACTTCCCTCACTGCCCCTGCTCCCTTTGCCCTCTTTTTCCCTGATGCCCACCCCCTCACCACCCGCTGCCCCATTCCCCTTCTGCCCCTCTTTGCCCTCACACATGCCTTGCTCCATCCCCACCTTTCTCATGCCCACCCCTTCTTTCAAGCCTTCTCCCAGCACCTTCCCCTTCAGCCCCCAACGCCCTTCCCCTCACCTCTCCTATCCCAGCATCACCCTGTCCCCTCTCCCACTGACACCCCCCTCCTGCCTTTTCCCTCATTGTCTGCACTTCCCCCTGCCATTTGTCTCTACTCCACCCTGTCTCTTGATGCCTCCCCCCTTTCTTTCCCCTTCCCCCAAGCACCTTCACCTTCACGTCCCCCTCAGCCCTTTCCTTTCCTTTCCTTTCCTTTCCTTTCCTTTCCCTCCGCTCCGCTCCGCTCCGCTCCACTCTGCTCCGCTCCTGCCCCCACCCCCACCCCGCCCCTTCCCATTCCCTACCTCCTGCCTTCCATGTTGCGGGGCCTCAGTCTGCGCTCAGGCCCTGGAGGCCGAACCTGGAGGCAGTGATGCATCGTGCCTCCGAAGAGTTTGGAAGAAGCAGCAGCAGGCAGCGAGGGGGAGCCGCGCATGGCAAAGAGGGTCCGGGGCTGAGGGGGACGCTCTGGGGGCGAGGTGGGAGGATGCACGGGGGGGTGGCAGGGTGGCTCCTCCTTGTGGCACCCTTTTATATACCTGAAAACCGCTCTCATGTCCCCACTCAGTCTTCTCTTTTCCAAACTAATCAAGCCCAGTTATTTCAGTCTTCTTTTATAGGTCATGTTCTCTCGTCCTTTCGTCATTCTTGGTGCTCGTCTCCAGACCTTCTCCAATTTCTCCACATCTTTCTTGAAATGTGGTGCCCAGAACTGGACACAAGACTCCAAGGGTATGTCTACACTACAAAGTTAATTCGAACTAACAGCCGTTAGTTCGAACTAACTTTAATAGGAGCTACACATGCAAACCGCTAGTTCGAACTTAATTCAAACTAGCAGAGCGCTTAATTTGAACTTAGGTAACCCTCATTCTACGAAGACTAACGCCTAGTTTGAATTAAGTAGTTCGAATGAAGAGCTGTGTAGCCACTTAATTGGAACTAGTAGGAGGCTAGCCCTTCCCAGGTTGCCCTGGTGGCCTCTCTGGGCACAACCATGGAAACTCTTCTGCCCCCCTCCCAGCCCCGGAGCCCTTAAAAGGGCACAGTCTGGCTACACTGATTGTGCTACTTGCAAGCCTGCCAGTAACCAGCCAGCAGACCCTACACCTGGCACGGGATGAGCCAGCCACCCGCTGCCACCCAACCCTCCCCCTCTTACCAGGACCAGGCTGGCAGCTCCCTGGAACCTGCCCGAGGCCACAAGAGACGGGCACCCACCTGGTCTGGTGCAGAGATCGTGGACCTCATCGATGTTTGGGGGGAAGTCTCCAATGTCCACGATCTCCGCACTAGCTACAGGTACGCGGCCGTATACAGCCGCATTGGTTGACAGCCTGGCCGCCAGCAGCCACATGCAGAACTGGGAGCACGTCCGCTGCAAGGTCTGGGACCTGCGGCAGTCCTTCTCCAGGGCCTCACAGCCAGGGGCCGACCCGGAAGCCTGACCCCACTTTGAGGCCCTGGACTGCATCCTGGGGTCTCCCGCCATCCATGCCCCCTGGGTGGTGATCGACCCTGGGGCAGAGGGACCAGTACTGGACACAGAGGAGGAGGATGCCGAGAGCCAGGCCCCTGCAGGGAGCCTGCTCAGGACCCAGAACCCCCGAGGCACCCCACAGAGCGCATCGGCTGTGTTGTCCGAGGCCAGGGAGGGCTCCACATATGAGTGCCATCATGCTCCCCTTATGTGTATGGGAGGCGTGGAGGGAGAAGGAGCCCAGGGGCTGTGCGCCTGGGCCTTTCCCACCATGGAGCAGCATCTGTGTGTCATGCAGGGGCCCTGGCTCATTCCCCACATGCCGACCTTGCCTTGCAGAGGGGGGCTGGGTTTCACCCACCGTGTCCCCAGGGAGAACTGACCACTGCTCTTGTTTCACCAAAGCTGCAGCACCTGGGACTGCAGGGCGCACCACCCCTCCTGCATCAGCCACCCACATCTGGGCCATCAGGCACACCGGGAACATGGAGGACTACCAGCGGCGGCACCTGCAGCTACTGGAGCCCAGATCCGCATCTAGGAGCACTGGGTCAGGGAGAACCTGCGGCTGCAGCAGCGGAGCTTGGACATCCTGGAGGAGCAGAGCCTTGTGGACAGGTTCCTGCCTCCTCCTATTCCAAACCCTGCGGCCGCCCCAGCTCTCGCTCCTCCTCCAACCCCTGCTTCCCCTCCTACTTCCTCTACACCCCGTGTCCCTCCTGCCCCACCCTCCACACCCACTCCCCCCCCCGATGCCCCCACGCCCACAGTGCTGTGAGACGGGAGAGCCAGCAGGACCCCCAACCCTGAGCTTTCCCTTCCCTTTCTCCCCTTCCTCCCCCTTCTAGCTCCCTCCTCCCAGGTTTCCCCCACCCCTCTCCCATCCTCATTTCTCCGTCCCCCCACCCCAGTTATGTAAAATAAAAGAGATTTTGGTTGTCAAAACAGGGGTGTTTATTTGACAATAGGAAGGGATGTTAGGGAGAGAAAGGGGGCGAGGGTAGAAGAAGGCCCCAGTGGGGCATGCAGGGAGAGTTCAGTCCTCATCCTCCACTTGGAAGATCTCCTGCAGGACTTCCCATATCTGGACTGCCCCCCGCTGGGCTTCCCAGATTGCGGTGGTGTGGGGCTGAGCATAGTGGCCAACTATGTGCTCAGCCTCAGCCATCCTGGCTGGCAGGAAAGCCTCCCCCTTTTGTTCGCACAAATTGTGCAGCACGCAACATGCTTCCACCACGGGAGGGATATTGTGCTCGGCGAAGTCAAGGCGGGTGAGGAGGCACCTAAATATGGCTATCAGTGGGCCGAAGGCCCCCTCGATCACGATGAGGGCTCTGGTGAGCCTAGTGAGCCTGGCATTGAAGGCCTGTCAAGAGGGATTGAGGTGTCCTGTGTAGGTCTTCATGAGCCAGGGCTGTAGGGGGTAGGCCGCATCCCCCACCAGGCAGACGGGCATGTCCATGTTCCTGACCCTGATGTGGCAGTCAGGGAAGAAGGTCCCAGCATGCAACCTCTGGCCCATGGAGGAGTTCCGGAACACCCGTGCATCGTGTGCCTTGCCGGACCAGCCCACATAAATGTCTGTGAACTGGCCCTGGTGGTCACACACGGCCTGCAGGCGGACGGAGAAGTACCCCTTTCTGTTGATGTACTGGGAGTCATGGTGTTCCGGGGCACGGATGGGGATGTGTGTCCCATCTATGGGCCCCCCTGCAGTTGCAGAAGCCGAGGGCACCGAACCCCCGGATGACGGCGTCCAGGTCAGCGAGGCGGACCATCCTGCGGAGCAGCACCTGGTTGATGGCCTTGATCACTGGCAGAGGGATACAGCAAACTGTGAATCACTGCGGCGCCCAGGTGGCTGGGAGTGTTCATTCCCTGGCACTGCCCTGCACCCCATTCCTGGAAACAACCCCCACGGGCGGCGTGTAGTACGGCCGGGACAGACCGAACCCTCTGGTGCGGGGCACTTTTGCCTCCTCCCCCCACATTTTCCCTGGGGCAGCCCATCCCCTCCTTGCAGCCCCCCTCCCTCTCGGCCCAGTGGCTGGTGGGTGCCGTACCTGCATGAGCAATGCTCCGATGGCGGATCTTCCCATGCCGAACTGGTTCCTGATGGATCGGTAGCTGTCCGGCGTGGAGCGCTTCCGGAGGGTGATGGCCACATGCTTCCCCCTTGGAGGGGGATGGTGGGCCTCATGCGAGTGTCCCATCACCGCAGAGCAGGGGCGAGCCATTCTCAGAGCTCCAGGAAGGTGTCCCTCTTCATCCTGAAGTTCTGGGTCCACTGTTGGTGTCCTCAGTGTTCCAGGACGATGCGGTCCCACCAGTCGCTGCTGGTGTCCAGACGCCAGATGCAGCATGGCACGCTGGCATCCGGGCACTGCTGCCGCTCCTCCATGACCCCTGGGAAGGCAAGGGGGAGAGGCAGGGGGCTGATGTGCACCAGGTGGTGCAAGGCAGCTTCCACCCATTGCTGGGAGGCTTGCAGCAGCAAGCCCAAAAACTGAAGCAGCATGCCCAGGGTGAGTTCTGGCTCCATGTTGCCATCTGTGGCAGCGTCCCCAGTGGGAGCTACTGACACAGGCAGGTGCAGAGAAAAACACTTTGCTGTCCCTCGGCGAGGTAGGCAAGCAAGCGGAAAAGCTGAGAACTGGCTGTCCAGGGGGGTCCCTTTAAACACGAGCCTCAGATAGCCTCAGACAGCAGCCACACAAAGCAACTACTGACCTGATGCCCTGCCGGAATCAGTTTCAGCTGCCCTTAAATGCGACCTAGTGTCCAATCAGTGTGGATGCGCTAGTTCGAATTAGCAAAACGCTAATTCGAACTAGTTTTTAAGTCTAGATGTGCTAATTTGAATTAACTTACTTCGATTTAACTAATTCGAACTAAGTTAGTTTGAATTAGTGTTGTAGTGTAGACATACACCAACTGGGGCCCAGATTAGTGAAGTGGAGCACAGCACTAAAATGCATGCCTGATATGAATGCAAAAAGTACAGAAAGTAGGGCTGTGTCTAGACTGGCAAGTTTTTCCACAAAATCAGATGATTTTGCGGAAAAACTTGCCAGCTGTCTACACTGGCCACTTGAATTTCCAAAAGAACACTGACGATCTCATGTAAGGTCGTCAGTGATCTTGCAGAAATACTATGCTGCTCCCGTTCGGGCAAAAGTCTTTTTCCGAAAGACTTTTGTGCAAAAGGGCTAGTGTAGACAGCACAGTAGTGTTTTCCGCAAAAAAGGCTCGATCACGAAAATGGCAATCGGGGCTTTTTGGCGGAATACCGCGTCTAGATTGGCCACGGACGCTTTTCCACAAAAAGTGCTTTTGCCAAAAAGTATCTTGGCAATCTAGACGTGCTTTTCCGAAAATGCTTTTAAAGGAAAACTTTTCCGTTTAAAGCATTTTCAGAAAATCATGCCAGTGTAGACGTATCCTGGGAGTCCAACTAATACAAAGCAAGGAATCCAAAGAGAAAGAAGGTGACGTAAGGTCATTGAGGGTGAACCCTGTTGTCAGGGTGGCAATGGGCCATGTGTAAGGAAATCTTTCAGTCCATCTCTGTCTAATATACAAAGGAGAATGTTTGTAAGTTTGTTCACTAATAACTTGGACACTATAAGAGCTACCAGAACCAAACGTTACATGGGGTAATCTGTCCTCTCCGAGAAGGTTCTATGGTACTCTTGGACCCAATCGGGCCTGATCACAAGCTGTAAAAATAAAAAATAACCCGCCACACTGCAGGGGACGACGCACCCACCCTATGTCCCATGCCTGCCGCCTGCAGCCCCCAGTACCGACTTCCACGCACGAGGTTACATAAGCGACCCTCTTCCCGCTCTCCTTGCCGCCTCCCACACCAGCACACAGTGCCTCAACCCCCACGCGCACAACAACTCGGGCAGCTGCCCTGCTCCCCACAGCACCCGCAGCTCCATTTTTCTACATTTTGTTCCTCCAGCTTCCCGGGCAATGCCGGGTAGGTCCAGCTAGTTTTACTCTGTCAGAATGTGTCCTTTCTCACTCCATGCCTGTCTCTGAAAGCAGCCAATGTCAAAAGAGCTTTTCTCAGGGACTGATGGACCTCCTTGTTTCTCAGGCAGTAGAGGACGGGGTTGAGCAAGGGGACCAGGACTAGGAACCAGACAGACATTATTTTGTGGAATATCGGGAGAGGATCGATCGCTGAAACTGCATAGACTGTTAATATGCTCACATAGAAAACTGAAACCACATTGAGGTGGGAGGAGCAGGTGGAAAAGGCCTTTTGTCTCCCAGGGTATGTCTACACTACCCTCCTAGTTCAAACTAGGTAGTTCGGAATAGGAATCCTAGTCAGAACTACCTAGTTCGAGCCCCGTGTAGCCGCGCTACACGGGGTTCGAACAAGCGGGGATTTAAAAATGGCGGCTCCCCGCTTATGCAAATGAAGCCCGGGAAATTCATATCCCGGGCTTCATTTGCAAGTGCGGTATGCCTACATTACCCTCCTAGTTCGAACTAGGAGGGTAGTGTAGACATACCCCCAGTGCTGGAAGAGATCCTCAGGATGTTGACGATGATACAAATGTAGGATGTCAAGGTCAGTAGAGAGACCCCAACATGCAATATGATACTGAAGGGAAATGTCAACTGGTGCATAGTCTTGAGGAAGGCACCACAAAACGGATGATTAAAACTTCCAAAATCACAAAAGAGAAGGTCAATATCTTTGGGGCCACAGTATGTTACTTGCAGAAAGAAAATTTTTAGCATGATGGCGTAGGAAATGCCAAATATCCAGGCCGATGCCACCATGTGGCAACACACCCTGCCGTTCATCAGAGCAGTGTAACGGAGGGGGTGACAGATCGCTAGGTACCGATCAATACACATGGCCGTGAGCAGCCCACTTTCTGCATTGGCAAAGATAATATAGAAATCAAATTGCACAAAGCAATTCTGAAGAGAAATGGTTCTGTCCCCGGTCGCGAGACTGCCAATCAGCCTGGGCAGGGTGGTGGAGACGTAGCAGATCTCCACAATGGACAAACTGGCCACAAAGTAGTACATGGGGGTGTGCAGGCGAACATCAGCCACCACTAGCACAACGATGAGGAGATTCCCAGCCACAGCCACAATGTAGATCATGAGAAACAGCAGGAAGAGGAGGGGCTGCAGTTCAGGGCTGTTCCCAAACGCTAAGAGGATCAGTTCCACGATGGGCGTTTGGTTTCTTCCTCCTGTTTTCTCGATAATTCGTATCTGGAAACAGAAACACATCAGACATTCACAGAGCACCTGCAGACTTGTGCTGTTGGCCACATGGCCAAAAACCTGGGATCACTGGGTCTCTGCTCTTGAAAAATGAATTTGTCTATAAGCAGAGGAAGATTCATTTCATTAACAGTTCAAGCTTCCAAGCAAAATCCCACCCAACTGCTTTTAGGCTGGAATTTTTAAATATCGTCATCGTGTCAGTGTTGTTTCAGCCAATGTCAAGGACATAACTAAGGGCAGCAGATTGGAAAGGAAGGATATTTAAAGTTCAAACATGGATACATCTGCCCTGCAGTTGGGAGGTGTCATTCTCAGCTGCGGTAACATGCCTCAGCCTTGACCAAGTTAGCAGCATCAAATTAGCAGTGAGAACCCGGCAGCACGAGCAGCAGATTGGGACACACCCCTGTGTGCGTATCGTGTATCTCAGACAGGATCGGCTTGGCAGCAGCTGGTCTGTGCTGCTGAGGCTACACTGCTAATGTTAGCACCAGAGCTCAGTCAAAGACTGTGTGTTGCTCTAGGGGAGCAGCCTTTCTGAGGTATAGCTCATCAGACAGAGCAGGTCTTGCTAGTATTTGCTGCGGCACAAGAGTCAAAGAAAGAAAATTCCAGCATGTGGGAAATACAGCTGAGAAACAGAGACAGAAAAGGAAAGAGAAAGGGCCTCACCCCAAACACACACCCTGGGCTGTTACCTGATCTCAGATGCTCCAGGTCAATTCCAGCAGATTTCCATGAAGGTGCAGAGGTGGGACTGAGAGCTGCTTTCTACAAGGAAAAAATTCAAGGGTCCCAATTTGAAAGATTTCAAAGATACTTCACTAAAGCTGCCAGGTCAGTTTGATCTGTAGGTCTGGCCACGTGGAGAAATATTCAAGCCCCTTGTTGACATCAGCCATGAGTTTTCAAGGAATCTAAGGGATTTAGGCACCAACTATCAGTGTGAAAGAGAGTTGGGCACTAGATGGCCTCATGTGCACCCACACTTCAAATCTTTGTGATACCAGCAAGTGGCTCCTTCAAGGGAGGGTGTGTTCCCATGAAGCTACACACACAGGATCATTCAGTGTCTCACACAAACACACACGCGCACACACCGACACACACACTACCTCTTTCATGCTCACATCGCAACACATACTTGTGGTATTCTTGTACATTCCGAAAAGGCCAACTATATTCTCCGTCATTTGATTCTTGCAGGGAGTTCTTCTAGTGGTTTCGGTGCAATTCCTCATTTGGTCTCTCTCTCGTTCTTCCATTTACCTCTTCAAGTGGTGAATTCTACACCGTCTGACATGTCCTGGACTGAGTCATTATCACAAAGGAAAATTTTTAGAATCGATATTATTTCCTGCGCTGGTGGCTCCTACCAGTTGTGCAGAGACGCACGTTACATGATAGTCCTGCACATAACAAAATTCATTCTGCACTTGAATTAGAAAATCACAGGAACATTGGGGAGATTCAAGGGGCTATGTATGTGGGACAGGAACATCTGCTACTGTGTGTTCTGAGAGTGGAGAGGGATAACTAAGGTCCTAGCACATATCCTGTAAAGGAACACAAACACACACACACACACACACAAAAAGGCTGTGTCTAGACTACATGGCTCTGTTGATAGAGCCATGTAAACAAAGGCTCCCCAACATAGTCAATGAAATGGAGATTAAAATATCCCCGTCTTCATTAAAATAAAGATGGCCGCCCTGCTGTGCTAGATCATCTGCTTGTCGGCACGGCGCGTGAGTCTAGGCGGGGATCTGCTGCCAAGAGAAGCCTTTGTCGACCGATCCCTTATGACACGCGCCTGTCTCCCGGCAGGATAATACTTTATTCATCAGGGGGCTGCAGATGGGAAGTCGAATGGTGGGGAAGGACGGACCTGACCATGTGCACTAGGTGGCCCGAAAAACACCAGACTCCCTTTGATTATGTTGCAAACTGGACAGCGTGACATGGAGGGGGATGAATTGTACAAAGCATCGTGTCACACAGTTTGTAAAGTAGAGTCTAGAGATCACACACCCGGCGCCTGGGACTTTTTGTCCTGGAATCCATGAAGAACACGGCACAAAAGGACAGGAAAGAGCAACAGGGGATGAATCAGTCGACAGGTGCCTGTTCTGTTCATCCCCTCAGAAGCACCTGTCATCGGCCAGTGCTGGGAGGCAGGGCCCTGGGACAGATGGACCTTTGAGCCGGCCCAGTCTGGCTGTTCTCATGTTCCAGATCTGAGAGCCGCCCACGGCTCTGTCCTGGGCAGGTTTTCCTACAGCTCGTCTGGGCTGGGCTGTCCCCCAAGCTTCTACCTGGAGCTGGGGATCCCCTGAGCCTCTGAGCCCCCAGCCTGGGATCCCCTCGCACTGTGCTGCTGTGGCCGGCTGCAGACAACATACAACTTCAGAATTCCCTCCTGCATTCAGACAATAGACATGCCCGTCTGCTGGTGTGTGCAGGGCTCCCTGACTGACCACTGCCTGAGGGAATCTCCTGGCAGGATAACCACCGGCAGCCCAGTGTGCAACACCAGCCCTGCTTGCCCGGGACCCCAAGAGGGGGGCACCCGCCTGGTCTAGTGCGGACATCCTGGACCTCATCCACGACCTCCGCACTAGGCACAGGAAAGTGGCCGTCTAGGGCAGGAGAGCTGCCAGCCTGGCCACTCAGGAGCAGGTTTGCATGAAAATCAAGGGGGTCCACTGAGACCCCCGACTCTGAGCCCTGAGCTTACAATGGCCGTCCTGGATCAGACCAAAGGTCCAACTAGCCCAGTAGCCTGTCTGCCGACAGCGGCCAACCCTAGGGATCCTGGAGGGGATGGAGGGAAGACAGTAACCAAGCCATTTGTCTCATGCCATCCCTCTCCAGCCTTCCACAAACCTTGGGCAGGGACACCACTCCCACCCCCTGGCTAATACCACTCCAGGGACCCAGCCTCCATGACTTGATCTCACTTCCCTTTAAACTCTGTTCTAGTTCTAGCCTTCACAGCCTCCTGCAGCAAGGAGTTCCACAGGTTGACTCTTTGCTTTGTGAAGAACAACTTTCTGTTGTTAGTTTGAAGCCTGCTACCCATTCATTTCATTTGGTGTCTTCATTATGGGAACTAATGAAGAACTTTCCTTTATGCACCCTCTCTATACCACTCATGATTTATAGACCTTTATCCTATCCCCCCACAGTCTCCTCTTTTCTAAACTGAGAAGTCCCAGTCTCTTTAGCCTCTCTTCATATGGGACCTATTCCAACCCCCTGATCATTTTAGTTGCCCTCCCCTCTCCCACCCTCTCTCTTCCCCTCTCCCACCCTCTCTCTTTCCCTCTCCCACCTCCTTTTCCCAGTCTCCCCGAGTTTTGTTCAATAAAGCGAGTTTCTATTTTTGAACACACGTGTCCTTTATTTTGTATATCAGGAAGGGGGGCTAGGGAGGGGTAAGTGGAAGGAGGTGAGGGAGGAATGGGGTACGAGCCCCTGATGGGGAGGACTGGGCTGGCTTTGCAGGCTTCTGGGGGTGGAAGCTCTCCTGCAGCCCCCCAATTTCCCCCTCTCCCCAGATGGCAGCCTGCGGCAAGTGCAGCTGGTCTAATGGCCGAGTGCTGTGATGTGCCCAGTGTGGGCACTCAGGGCACTCCAAGCCAGGACTGCTTTGCAAGCAGGGCACCCCTGAGAACTGTCTGTCCAGGGTGGTCGTCGGGTCTCTTTAAGCGCAGCCCTCGGCTAGCCTGAGGCAGCAGCTCCACGCTCTAAGTCCTCATCTGATGCCCTGCTGGCACTGCTTCCGGCCATCCTTAACCCCGGTTCAGGGTCCACTTAATGTGGACATGCTAGTTCAAATGCTAATTCGAACTAGTTTTTTAGTCTGGATGCGTTAGTTCGAATTAGCTTAGTTTGAATTAACTAATTTGAACTAAGTTAGTTCGAATTAGCGCTGTAGTGTAGACGTACCCTTAGTGGCCCCGCACGGTTCCGTCGGGAGATATTGGAACTCGGGCATGCGAACCCGTTGTCGGGACACCTGTGGCAGGAAAAGACGTTAACACGTGTACTACAAAGGTTTTATTGGCCCGGGGTGTTCCGAGCCGTGTAGGACTTCTGTGAATCATGCCCTGAGTGCCAACAAACCGCCCCGGCCCGAGTCCCGAAGGCGCCGCTGGTGCCACTACCAATAGTCACAGTGCCTTTTGAGAGAGTGGCCATGGATCTGGTGGGGCCCCTTGAACTCTCGTGGATGTGGTAATAGACTATGCCACCCGATACCCCGAGGCTGTCCCCCTTAGGAACACCAAGGCCCCTACTCTGATGAAGATCTTCTCGAGTGTGGGTCTGCCCCAGGAGATCTTAACTGACAAGGGCCCGAATGTTACTTCCCGGGTTATGCGGGAACTGTGCCAAATGCTGAAAATTAAGCGGCTGCAGACCTCAGTATACCATCCGCAGACCGATGGTCTGGTCGAGCAATTTAACCAAACACTAAAGGGAATGCTGAGGAGGTTCGTGTAGGACGACCCCCGGAGGAGGGACCAAAAGCTCCCAGGCCTTCTGTTCGCAGTACGAGAAGTCCCCCAGTCTTCTACAGGATTCTCACCCTCTGAACTACTGTACGGCCCCTGTCCCCGAGGAATCTTAGACCTACTGTGTGAAGGGTAGGAGAATCAAGCCACAGCAGGCCGAGGGACCATCCAGTACATCACGCAGCTACCCGAGAAGCTAAGCCGTCTGGGGGAATACGACTGTTTAAACCTGGAAGACAGCCAGAGGCGCCAAGCCCGGTACTATGACAACAATGCTCACCAACGAGAATTTCAACCGGGCAACTGAGTGATGCTCCTGTTACCGACGAAGGAGTCCAAACTATTGGCCCAATGGCAGGGCCCCTTCGAGGTGGTTAAGAGAATAGGCGAGGTGGATTACGAGGTGAAGATGACGGGTCATCAACGGGGCACCCAGGTTTTCCACGTAAACCTGCTGAAGAAGTGGGACCCCTGGGAGGCCCTAATGATCGCACCCCCATCAGAGGGAGATGACCTCGGACCATTGGGTGGGGGCGAAGACACAAAGATGGTGGCCGGGATGGGTGCCAACCTAACAGCCCAGCAACAGAAACAGCTGCAAGATGTCCTACAACGGCACCGGCAGACCCTCACAACCCAGCCCGGGCGCACGGCCCTAGGGGTACAACCAATAATTACGGAGGATGGTAAAATCGTGCGGGAGCACTGCGGCCGTTGCCCCGGAAAATGTGGGACACCGTAGCAAAGGCGATCCAGCTGATGCAGCACTGGGGAGTGATAGAATAATCAAACAGGGAGTGGCAGAGCCCAATCATCCTAGTCTCGATGTCCGAAGGGTCGACTCGGTTTTGCATTGACTTTCGGAAGGTCAACTCAATATCCCGCTTTGATGCGTACCCGATGCCTCGGGTGGATGAGCTCCTGGGACAGCTAGGCCAGGCCGTCTACATATCCACCCTAGACCTCTCAAAGGAGTACTGGCAGATTCCACTGGACCCCGAGGCCAGGGAGAAAACAGCCTTTCCAAACCCCTTCGGCCTGTTCCATTTCATCACCATGCCCTTTGGCCTACACGGGGCCGCCACCTTCCAGCGGATAATGGACCGATTACTGACGCCCTACCACGAATATTCAGCGGCGTATATAAACGATATCGTTATCTACAGCCAGATATGGGAAGACCACTTGTGACACATAGAGAAGGTACTCACCTCCCTAGGTAAGGCTGGCCTTATGGCTAACCCGAAAAAGTGCCACTTTGCTCAAAGGGAAGTTTCCTACCTTGGGTATATGGTCGGGCGGGGGAAGTTGAGGATGATTTATAACAAAGTACAGGCGCTATGGGACTACCCGACGCCGACTACAAAGAGGGAGGTACGGCATTTCCTGGGACTCGCAGGCTATTACAGGAGGTTCGTGCCGCAGTTTGCCACACTGGAGGCACCTCTGACCGAGATGATAAAGACCGAGACACCGAATGTGAGGTGGACCCCGCTGGCTGAACAAGCTTTCCAGGCACTAACAGGGAAATTGTCGGCTGCCCCGATATTGACTCAGCCTGATTTCCATAGGCCTTTTCTCCTATATAAGGATGCCTCAGAGGTGGGACTAGGCGTGGTACTGGCACAGGAACACCAGGGAGAAGAACACCCCATCCTGTACCTCAGCCGGAAGCTCCTACCCCGTGAGCGAAGCTACACCACCGTAGAGAAAGAAAATCTAGCGGTGAAGTGGGTGATAGACGCGCTGAGATATTACTTATGGGGTAATAAATTTAAATTGATAACTGATCACGCCCCCTTAGTGTGGTTAAACTCGATTAAAGATATGAACGCCCGCATTATGCGGTGGTATCTAAAGCTCCAACCATATTGTTTTGAGGTGGCTGCCTGGAACATGGAGGAGGGAAGAGACCTCTGGCAAGGGGTCGTCCTCCCACTTGGTGAGTGGGGTCAGACCCAGGGCCTCACTCTCCACAAATGTAGAGCTGAACTCTATCGCCACCACCCTGTAGCCCACCCCGCCGACGATCGAGGCAACAGTTACCTCCATCATGACAACAGGGGGCACGGCTGGAACTGGGGCCAGGGGAGCTCCACCTGAGGCCTCTTTTGGAATGCGCTGCCACGACTGGTTTGGCCAGCACCTCCTGCTGATGGTCATCGGGGGATTTTTCAGAGGGGGGCCTTTGCGTTTCCCCCAAATGAGCATCAAGCCCTCTGAGGTGGAGGGCTCCTCAGCAGGGGCTAGGCCAGGGGGCAAAGTTGTTGCTCGGGAGGGGAGATGTTCAGACAAGGGACAGAGGGGGGTAGGGAAACCTCCCCCTGGGTGAAGCCCTTTTCCTCACTGGACAACGACCGTGCCACCCTCTCCTCCTCAGCCCTGCAGAACCAGCTGGACTAGAGTCGGGGCCTGCCTCCTCTGACCGGGCCAAAGGGCAGTCCCTCCGGATATGCCCCATCACCTGGCAGAGGAGAAACTGGGTCTCCCCCGTGGAATAATGGAGCCGGTAGTGGGCCCACTGGTAGGGCAACAAGAAGGCCCCCTCTAGAGCCACCCTGCCATGCGCCACTGGCAGTAGCTGCAGGGGTGTCTGTCGGCAGAAGGACATGACTTGGCAGAGGGCGGGGTTCTTACAGCCCAACGGGAGAGGGCTGATAGGAGAGATGGGCCTCCCCAGGGTAGAGAGGGCAGGCAACAAAGCAGCATTGGGGAGGAAGAGCGGGACAGAGGTTAGGAGCTGTATGCCCAGGTCCTCCAATGGCTCGAGGGGCACACCCATGTCCCCCACCGGCAGGCCCCGCTCCACCGCTTCCTGGGCCACCTTGCCGTATAACTTGGAGGCCGTCACCACAGCCGAGGCCCCCACCACCCTCGCCACCTACACGTAAGTGTTGTCGTAGGGCTAGGCAGCGAGCTGGAGCCAGGATTGAGCTGGAGGCGGCAGTCCGGGCAGATGACACAACAGCATGTGGGGGGTAGCAGTGTAAAGTCACCGCGCTCGCTGACCCGGTGTCACTCTGTAGTACAACGTCCCCGCACTCACCCCCCCCCCCCCGGTGTCACTCTGCAGTGTAACGTCCCCACAATCACCCCCCCCCCCCCGGTGTCACTCTGCAGTGCAACGTCCCTGCGCTCGCTGCCCCTGGTGGCCAATGGGGAATCTCTCCTTCCAGCAGGCGGGGGCTGGAGTGTGGCTGGAGGCCGATGCAGGCCCAGGAATCCCCAGAGCCCTTCCCAGCCCAGCTGGAGGGGGACACCTAGATTCCAAAGCTGCCTGCTGACAATTTCCCCAAGTCCATGAGCTGGAGTTGGGGGAGGAGGGGCTGGTGTCTGGGGCCTCGGACCCCTGGACATGTCCAAACTCACTGGAGGCAGGAACCGCCCTGTTCTGCTCCAGCCCGCCCTGCCCGAGGGGAAGCCACTGTCTGATGAGCCCAGCCTCAGACCCCTTGGCCCTCCAACCTCCCTGCCACTAACCCACTGCCCAAAGCCCAGGACTTTTGCTGAAAGGGCCCCCCTTTCTCATCCAGAACCCACCAGATCCCTGCCCTGAGCCCCCCACCTCTTCACATCGCTTTCTTGAGCCCCTCTTCCCCTCCGGCTTTCCCCACACCAACCCCTGCTCTTAACCCTTCATCATGCCCACACCCTGACCGGAGCCCCCCACACCTCACAGCCCCCTGCTTTGACCCCACCTCCTGCCCTCACTCCTGGAAGTCCCACCTTTGCCCTGGGCCCGTCCACACTCAAGCAGCTTCTCCCAACCCCCAGAGTCCTGCCTCAGTTCTTGCACCCACCACTCCCTTCTCAGAGACCCGCCCTCCATGCTACCTCCTACCCTTCCGTCGGCAATACCCAGGGCCTGCTGCCACCTTTTCACTTTTTTTCCCTTCTATCGCTCAGCCCAGGGATGGGCGATCTCTCTGTGGTTGGTCTCCAGGGTTAGCCCCGCTAAGCCCCGAATGCTGAATTGTCCTGCAGAGACTCAGGTACCCGCGAGTGCAGCTTCCATTGGCCGGGGGTCCCCATTCCTAGCCAATGGAGCAGCAGGAAGCAGTACAGAGAAGAATACACGTTCCCACAGTGCCCATTGGCCTAGAATGGTGATCCGTGGCCAATGGGAGCTGTAGACTCCGGTAGCTGTCATCAGGCCCATAAATACAGAGGGGAGGCCGGCTAGAAACTAACTCTGGCAGAGCAGATCAGGCCTGTGGGCTACGACTCACCCACCCCTGGTCCCACCAACATGAAGCAGGAACCTGCAGAGCAGGGAGAGTAAGTGGAGAGAGATTTTATTGTTGGGTTTGCTTTTTTTCGCACATCAATTGCATTTCTGCCTGGGAGGAGGGAGGCCCATGTGCAGCCGTTTAAGCCGAGAAGGGGAAAGTTGCCGGTTCCTCTTGGGTGGACATGTCATGTTCTTTTCAATTCATTCGTTTCCTTTTATTTTGGTGATGAGAGAAGACAAAGCGAACGAGCCCCGAAAATTCTTTCCAACCAACTTCTGTTTGCATTTCAACTCTGTATCAATACCTGTACTGCTACCTCTATGGGCTGCCTTAATGCTGACAAGTGTATGGACAGGCAGGAAATGCCACTTGGAAGGACACTAAAACTCCCACCCTGCACAGAAGGTCGTGTTTTGTTTTCCCGCCTACAGTTCTGCTCTATTTTCACTCCCTGAGGTGGAAAAATATTTCCCCTTCTTTCCAAGATGTTATTGATAACGGAAAAGCCCAATCAAAGGGATGTAAACGTCGTTGGATCCAGTAGGCGGGGGGGGGGGGGGAGATCCAGGATCACTCAGAAGTTGTTAAGCTCCCTGCAGAATTCGGGCACTTGTGTTTATACACAGATCAATAAAGTGGAGGGCCTCACAAAAATGCACAGCTGATATGTAAAAGCTGAGAAAATCGGACACGACCAAGCACAAAGCAAGGAATCAAGCAAGGAACAAGGTGACGTAAGGTCATTGAGGGCGAACCCTCTTGTCAGGGAATCAAATGGGCCACGTGTAAGAAAATATTTCAGTTCATCTCTATTCTACTCGAAGTCTTTATTTGTCCAGTCACACTCCAGGCTTGTGTCTGAAAGCAACTAGTGCCACACAAGCTTTTCTCAGGGACTGATGGACCTCCTTGTTTCTCAGGCAGTAGAGAATGGGGTTGAGCAAAGGGACCATGACAAGGAACCAGACGTCAATTACTTTCTGGAAGATCGCATCAATCACTGGAACTGCATAGATTGTTAGTACGGTCCCATAATAAATTCCAACCACAATGAGGTGGGAGGAGCAGGTGGAAAACGCCTTTTGCCTCCCGGTGCTGGAAGGGATTCTCAGGATGTTGACAACGATACAAATGTAGGTCACCAGGGTGAGTAATAAGATGACAATATTCGATATGATACTGACAACGGATGTCACCAGTTGCATTGTCCTGATCATGGGACCACAAAATGGATGATAAACACGTCCAAAATCACAAAATAGAAAGTCAAGTTCTTTGGCTCCACAGTATGTTGATTGCAGAATGAAAGCTTGTAGCATGATACTGTAAGCAACGCCATAAATCCAGGCCCATGCCACCATGTGGCCAGAAACCCTACTGTTCATCAGAGCAGGGTAACGGAGGGGATGGCAGATCGCTAGATACCGATCTATACACATGGCCGTGAGCAGATTGCATTCTGCATTGGACAGGATAATATAGACATTAAATTGCACAATGCAGTTCTGCACAGAAATGATTCTGTCCCCAGTCGCGAGACTGGCCAGCAGCCTGGGCAGTGTGGTTGAGACGTAACAGATCTCCACAGTGGACAAGTTAGCCACGAAGTAGTACATGGGGGTTTGAAGGTGTTGATCAGCCACCACCAGCACAACAATGAGGAGGTTCCCGGCCACAGATACAAGGTAGATGACTAGAAACAGCAGGAAGAGGAGGGGCTGCAGTACAGGGCTGTTCCCAAACCCAAGAAGGATCAGTTCCTTGAAGAACGTTCCATTTCCTCCTTCTGCTTTCTCCATAATTCGTATCTGGAAACTGAAACACATCACATATTCAGGTTGTGCTGTTGCCTACCTGGCCAGAAACCTGGAACCCCTGGGTCTCTGCCTTTCAAAAATGAAATTGTCCATAACCAGAAGAAGACTCATTTCTTTTAGAGAAGGAGCTTCCAGAAGAGGGGATCCAAGAGCAGGGCACCTCGCTGGGATACAGGAACCTCCCCCCAAACTACTTTCAGGCTGGGATTTTGAAATATCTTCATCATGTCACTGTCGTTTCGGCTAGTGCTGAGGACATAACAAAAGTCAGTGGATTGTAACGGAAGGTATTTAAAGTTCAAACGGGGGGGTGTCTGCCCTGCACCTGGGCGGTGTCATTCCCAACTGGGTAACATACACTAGCTTTCATCAATTAGCAACATAAAATTAGCAGTGGGAACCCGGCAGCGCGGGCAGTGGATTGGGACACACCCTGGGTGCATACCTGGGGTGTCAGGTGGGATTGGGTTGGGGGAGCTAGTCTGTGCTGCTGTGGCTACACTGCTACTGTTAGCACCAGAGCTCAGCCAAAGGGGGAGTGTGTTGGTCGCAGGGAATCGCACTCTTGAGGTTACTACAGATATCCCCCCTACGACAAACACTGGGACCCGTAGTCTTTCCATGAAGGTCTTGCCAGTATCTGCTGTGGCAGAAGATTGAAAGAAAGAAAATTCCACCATTGGAAAGATGCAACTGAGAAACAAAGAGAGAACAGGACACAGAAAAGACTGAACCCTAAGCAAACACTGCGGGCTACCCTCTGACCTCAGATGCTCCAGGGTCTATGGCATCAGGTTTCCAGGAAAGTTTCCAGGTGGAACGAAGATCTCCTTCTGGGAGAACAACTCAGTGGTCCCAGGTTGAAAGATTTCAAAGATTCTTGGCTAAAGCTCCCAGGTCTGTCTGATCTGTCGGCCTGGCACTCCAAACACAGGCCATTGCGAAGAAAAACTCAAGCACCTTGTTGACATCAGCCATGAGTTTTAAAGGAAACTAAGGGATTTAGGCCCCGCTATCAGTGTGAAAGAGAGCTGGGCATTGATGGGCACCCACACTTCAGGACGCTGTGAAACCAGCAAGGGGCTCCTTCACGAAGGGTGTGTTCCCCGAAAGCTACACACAATGCTTATTGATAGGTAAAGCTTATTGTCATCAGGCACGTCCAACATAGGCCACATGAAAATAAATTCAGTCACCTTGTTGACATCAGCTGTTAGCTTTCAAGGAAACGAAGGGATTTAGTCACCAACCAACTATGAGTGCGAAAGAGAGTTGGGCACCTGATGGCCTATTGTATACCCATATTTCAGGTCTTTGTGAAACCAGCACGGGGCTCCTTCAAGGGAAGGTGTGTTCCCACAAAGCTACACACACACTGGCTCATTCAGTGTCTCGCGCACACACACACACACACACACACTTTGTGTATCTTAGAAACACAGCCTCCAAAAATACACTCATACACCGTCCAGTTATATCATGCAAGCACGTGCCCATGTACACACACACAAAACCGAACAAGCACCAGGCTCTCTTTGATGTTGCAACCCGGACAGTGTTACATGGAAGGGGGTGAATTGTACAAACAATCGCTTCACCTGGTTTGTGTGGGAGAAAAATCAAATAACTCCAATTGTGTCTAAAGGGGGGACTGTGCATGAAATCAAACCTCTCTAAAAGAAAACTGCTGTAAGGGTTAAAAGTTTTCCAGGCCTCTCTCCCTGTAACAGAGAGAAATCAAATTAACTCTAATCAAGACCCTTACAATGCCTATCTCAAGTTCATGGATACTCCTAGTCTGTCACAATTTGTCATGTAAACCCTTATCTTTGTCACAATTGCCTTGTAAGACTACTACTCCACATTCTCATGTGCCTTTGTTGTGTAAAACTTACTTCTAGCACTCCTGGTGTGAACAGAAACGTCTCAGAGTACTTCTGCTGAGACTTTGATATGTTAAAGAAAACAATCAACAACTAAACTGTCTGAGCATACTGTATAGCGAATCCCTGAAACTGTCTCTCAGGGCTGCTGCTGTAGCTGTCAGCCTGCACGCATGCATAATAAAGTTTTCCTTCTAGGTTTCTCTCCTGCCTCACTGCTTTGACCTCCAGTCTCGGACCCTTCTGGGGGCTCTGTACCCCAGGGGAGCGAGATTTCCCCCACATTTGTAAAACAGAGTCTAGAGATCACGGCCCCAACGCCAGTGACACGTCACAAGAGAATGGGAACAACCGACAGGGGAGGAATCGGTTGATATTTCTCTGTTCTGCCAATTCCTAGAGAAGCCCCTGGCATCGGCCAGTGCTGGGAGTGAGCGCAGTAGGGGGAGGGGACATTTGGACCAGCGCAGTCTGGCCATTCTCACGTTCTAAATCCAAGAGCTGCCCGTTGCTGTGTCCTAGGCAGGTCGAACCACCCACAGGGAAAAATTTGTTAATCTGCTCACACCCCCCAACCTGGAGAGGAAAATGCCCACGTGTGCTAACCGGGGGGAGAATTTCCCCCACTCGTTTCACTGGTTTGGGTAACACCACACACAAGGTTATTAACTACAAACAGTGGATTGACGTGGGTATCAGGGACAGCAAAGCAGATTATCAGCAACTAACCAGACACAAACTCTGCAGAAGACACGGGGCACAGCCAGGAGGAACAAGCAGATTCTCATCCGGAGGGATGGGACCAGCCGTCTGGCAGCTTCTCAAGGCCCAAGTTGCATTTGCTTTGGGGTGCTTGGGTTTCCAGACAGTGGGTAAGACGCCTTCAGCCTGGGTCCAGCCCTTCCCCCAGGTCAGTCTGTCTTCCTCAGCTTCTTCCCGGCGTCTTCTTGTGTGGGGAGTGAAAACGGATGATTTCACCCCCTGTCTTATATAGCTCTGACAAAGGGTGGGGTCCTTTGTTTCAAAACTGCTCCCCGGACTGGCTGGGAGGAGGGACCCAGAGTCCTGTGGTCTGGTCTGATGACTTCATACAATCACAACAACTGTTAATTGGTCTCTCTGAAACAGTCTCCATCTGTGGGATTTGGGCTTCTCCTGAGGCCTGTGCTTCTCCCTAATGTCTCATTACAAAGCTCAGCTATCTGTCTGCACTGAAAGCCCCTTCCCAGTGGGGTACCGGTGTGTGAATACACTGGGAATAGAGATTCACGCTCCGTATTCACAATTTGAGACAGAAAAATGAGGCAGGACTACAAATGGGATCATCAAATTCAGCAAATCCTGATGCTCCCAATGACACTGTCAATGCACCATCTTGCCAAAAATGCTTCGTATTTCTACTACAACGACATCACAGTAATGGGTAGGGAGGTTCCAGGTGTAACCAGTCAGCGTACCGGTAAGAAGGAGTCTTACAGGTACCCTGACCGATTAGCCTGCTCTTGTCTGTGAACTCCAGAGCTGACTGGCCTGGCCAGACCAGAGCACCCCTCACACGGAGGGACTGGCCGGTCGGTGATCAGGAGCTTATGGCCCCAGTGGGAGTGGGCTGGGACGCACTGGTTTAGTAACCAGTGTTACCTCATAACCCAACCATCCAATCGATGCATTTAGGAGCAAAGGTGACGCAGCGTTAGCTGAGCCCTGAAGGCCTCTAAACCCCAGGCTACAGGGGGGAATTTTGCTGCTGCAGTGGAAAGACAAGACACGTGGGGGTACAAAATGTCAAAGGGTATGTCTACACTTGTGCCCTAGTTCGGACTAGGGATGCAAATAGAGCATACTGAAATTGCAATGCAATGAGATATAACAGTTATCTGAGAGAAAGGTATTCTCTTGAAATAATACATCTACAGTGGGCAACTTATTTTGCAATATCCCGAATCCAAAATGGTGGCTGGCCGTGAGTATGCTAATTAAGCGTGGGATATTTAAATCCCACGCATCATTAACAATTTCAGTATGCTCCATTTGCATCCCTAGTCAGAACTAGGGAGCAAGTGTAAACATACCTAAAGATACTGCTGCTTGGGATAGTGTAAGGGTGGTCCAGGTGGGTCATATAGAATCATAGAACCATAGAGCTGGAAGAGACCTCAGAAGGTCATCAAGTCCAGACCCCTGCTCTAGGCAGGACCAATCCCAACTCAATCAATTCAGTCAGGGCTTCGTCAAGTCAAGACTTAAACACCTCTAGGGATGGAGACTCTACTACTTCCCTAGGGAACTCATTCCAGTGCTTCGCAACCCCCCTTGAAATAGTTTTTCCTAATATCCAACCTGGACCTCTCCCACTGCAAATTGAGGCCATTGTTCTTTGTTCTCCCATCTGTCACACTGAGAACAGCCTCTCTCCATCCTCTTTGGAACCTCCCTTCAGGAAGCTGAAGGCTGCTCTCAAATCCCCCCTCACTTGCCCTTTGTGAATCCATGCTGACTATTTCTGATCACTTTCTCCTCTTCCAAGTTCCTCCAAATGGACTCCTTAAGGATCTCTTCCATGATTTTTCCAGGAACCGAGATAAGACTGACAGGCCTATAATTCCCTGGATTGTCTTTCTTCCCTTTTTTGAAGATGGGCACTACATTTGTCTTTTTCAAATCATCCGGGATCTCTCCCGGTCTCCATGACTACTGAAAGATAATGACCAAAGGCTCCTCAACGACATTTTCCAACTCCCTCAGTACTCTCGGATGCATTAGAATCACACAATCATAGATTACTGGGACTGGAAGGGACCTCGAGAGGTCATCGAGTCCAGTCCCCTGCCCTCATGGCAGGACCAAATACTGTCTACATCAACCCTGATAGACATTTATCTAACCTACTCTTCAATATCTCCAGAGATGGAGATTCCACAACCTCCCTGGGCAATTTATTCCAGTGTTTGACTACCCTGATAGTTCAGAACTTTTTCCTAATGTCCAACCTAAGCCTCCCTTGCTGCAGTGTAAGCCCCTTGCTTCTTGTGCTATCCTCAGAGGCCAAGATGAACAAGTTTTCTCCTTCCTCCTTATGACACCCTTTAGATACCTGAAAACGGCTATCGTTTCCCTCCTCAGTCTTCTCTTTTCTACGCTAAACAAACCCAATTCTTTCAGCCTTCCTTCATAGGTCATGTTCTCTAGACCTTTCATCATTCTTGTTGCTCTTCTCAGGACGGTCTCCAATTTCTCCTCATCCTTCTTGAAATGTGGTGCCGAGAACTGGACACAATACTCCAACTGAAGCCTAACTTGGCCTCTTTTCCAGGCATCCAGACTCACCGCTGCTCCGTGAAACCTGAGTGAGAGCTGGGCATCTGGGTTCATAGATAAAGCCCAGCCCCCATCTCCCCACCTCTCCAGCCAAAAACTGGGAAACTCTCTTTCCCCCCTGGTGCAGGTCCCCTGGCCTCCTGTCCAGCTGTGGGCACCCAGCTCCCAGCCACGGCAGAGTGGTACCTGGGAGACCCTGCTGCCACCTCCTCTCTTTCTTCCTTTCACTAGCACAGCCCAGCCGTGGCAATCGCACCGTGGTTCTGTGCCCTCTGTTATCTATGCCCAGTGGGATGTGTGATTGCTGATACCTGTCACCAGGCTGGGAAATACAGATGGGGAGGGCTGGCAAGAGCTAACTCTGGTAGATCAGATCTGGCCCGTGGGCCGATATTTACCCACCTTTGAACCCACAAATGCGGAGGATGAACAAACACAGCAGAAGTCTTAGTGCAGTGAGATTTCATTCCTTAGCACACTTTTTTCTCGCACTAAGAAACATGCTCTTTATTCATAATGAGAGAGACAAAACTAAGGGAGGAATACAACTGTGTTCATCAAATGCAGCAAATCGCAATGTTCCCAATGACACCGTAAATGCAATGTCTTGCCAAAATTGCTTCATATTTCTGCTGTAATGATACCTCAGTAAAGGGATGTCGCATGAGTACCCAGTCAGGGTACAGGTAAGAAGGAGTCTTACAGGTACCCTTACCGATTAGCCTGCTCTTGTCTGTCAACTCAAGAACTGCCTGGCCGGGCCAGACCAGAGCACCCCTCCGAGGCAGGGATTGGCTGGTCGGGTGGTGGGAGCTTGTGGCCCCAGTGGCAGATGGCCACAGGAGCACAGCGTGAGCGGGATCCCAGGCTGGTGGCTCAGAGGCTCAGTGGATCCTCAGCTCCAGGTGGAACCTTAGGAGTAAACCCAGCCCAGACGAGCTGTAGGAAAACCTGCCTAGGAAAGAGCAATGGGGGGTTCTCAGATTGGAAACGTAAGAACGGCCAGACTGGGCCGGTCATAGAATCCTAGAATCCCAAGGCTCGCAGAGACCTCAGGAGTCATCGAGTCCAACCCCCTGCCCAAGGCAGGACGAATCCCAACTCAATCATCCCAGCCAGGGCTTTCTCAAGCCGGGACATAAACACTTCTAGGGATGGAGATTCCACCCCCTCCCTAGGGAACCCATCCCAGTGCTTCCCCACCCTCCTAGGGAAAGAGTTTTTCCTAATAACCAACCTAGACCTCCCCTACTGTAACTTGTGACCGTTGCCATTCTGCCATCTGTCACTACTTTACACTCACATAATAAATGACAACCACAGTGAGGTGGGAGGAGCAGGAAGGGATTCTCAGGATGTTTGTGATAATGTAGGATGTCAGGGTCAGTGGGAAGGTCCCAACTTTCAATATGACAGTGAAAGCAAATGACATCAGTTGCAGAGTCTTGGTGTGCGCATCACAAAACTCACTTCTAACGGCTGCAAAATCACAAAAGAGAATGTCAATTTCTTTGGGATCCCAATATCTTAATTGCAGAATGATAATTTGTAGCATGATGCACTAGGAAATGCCTGGTATCCAGGCCCAGACCACGATGTAGTCACAAACCCTGCCTTTTAATCACAGCAGCGTAGCGGAAGGGATGGCAGACCGCTTGATACCAATCAAGAGAAATGGCCATGAGCAAGAGACATTCTGCATTGGCAAGGATAATATAGAAATCGAACTTTAGAAAGCAGGAGCCAAGGCACGTCTGTCCTGGAGGGTCTGTCTGCTCATCGTGGCTGGGGAAGCTGGGTAGGAGGAGACACTGGAAGTAGAGAGGAGTTCCTCAGGAGCAGATTAGTTCCTCGACACCAGGGAGCATGCCCAGACTTCCCGTCATCCAGCAAAAGCAGCCGTCTGTGATGACTCATCACCATGTGCTCCATTGTTCCTAGTCCTCTTCAAACACACTCCCACTTACACTCAGGGGAGCATGCACCTTAGGGCAAGGTAGCGGAGTTACAAAGATGACAAAATTGCAGCTTACAGGGAATTTAAGAGTTACAAAGATTACAAAGTTTAACAAAGATCTCAGCCAGAACCACAATGTAGATCACCAGAGACAGCAGGAAGAGGAGGGGCTGCAGTTCAGGGCCGTTGCCAAACTTGACAAGGATCAATTCTATGATGGGCATTTGGTTTCTTCCTTCCATAATACATGTCTAGAAACAGAAAAGCATCAGAGATGCATGGAGCTCTAAACACTCAGGGGTTTGAAGTATCTTCATTATGTCATTTCAGCCAGACATGAGGACATAACACAAATCAATAGTTGGGAAATGGAGGCTATTTAAAGCTCAAATTTGGGTTTGTCCATCCTGCAGCTGAGAGGTGTCCCTCCCCAGTTTTGTTCAGCTTTGCAGCATCGAAT
This sequence comes from Pelodiscus sinensis, assembly GCF_049634645.1. NCBI lineage: Eukaryota > Metazoa > Chordata > Testudines > Trionychidae > Pelodiscus > Pelodiscus sinensis. The sequence goes on along the minus strand of NC_134740.1, from coordinate 9,957,874 downwards.
GAGCAATGAGAACAGGGCAGCAGAGCCAGTGGCTGGCAATACGCACCTGTGTCCGTACCTGGGATCTCAGATGGCTGCCGGCTGTTAGTCTGTGCTCTGCCCCTGGGGATTCTGGGAGTGGAGAGGAGACACACAGATCCCAGAACAGATCAGATGTGGAGAAAGCAACTGTTGCCTTCCCCTGCAAAGGACCAGATCCAAAAAACCTGCCCTCGGTGACTGAGCGTCTATCCCTGAGCTGCAAAGGACACATATAATCAGAGGCAAGATGCTGTGCGGTACAGAAGGGTTTGGCCATTATCACCTACTAGCAGCATAAAAACGTGCACAGCAGGAAGCTGGCAGAGGATAGGAAGTTGACTGATGGGGCAGTACGGGTTATGTTGCAACCTGGACAGTATGACATGTAGGGTGCTGGATTGTAAAGGAAGAGATTTCTGGCTCCCTGTCTCAGACAGACGGTTTGTGGTTTGTCCGTCCTCTGCCTGGCGCGGGCGTGGTTGGGATCAGAGGTTTTCCCATTAAGCCCCCAGAGATGTGGGCAATTGCAGTGTCGTTGTTTGCCCGGGTTAGCCCCTGGTGAGCCCCAGTTGCTACATTTACCTCCTGAGACTCAGGTACTGAAGATGGCAGCTCCTGTTGGCTGAGGGTCCCCGTTCCAGGACAATGGGAGGGGCAGGAAGCAGAGCAGACGAGAACACTGCTTCCTGCACCTCCCATTGGATACAAATTGTGAGCTGTGGCCAGTGGGAGCAGTGATTGACGGAACGTGTCACCGGGCCAGCGACTACAGAGGGGAAGTCCTGCCAAGAGTTATCCCTGGCATCCCAGATCCGGCCTGTGGGCTGGTATTTACCCACCCCTGGTCCCACGAATAGGAAGCAGGTTCTAACCTAGCAGGGAGAGTCAGTGTCGTGAGATTTTAGACTTTAGTTCATGTTTTTCTCACACTTCGGTGATCAAAATGTTCATGCGCCGATGGCATTTCGTCCTCGAAGGAACGAGGCCCATGGGCAGCTCTGTAGGCTGAGATTGGCAACGTTCCCGGTTGCTTTTCCGTGCTCGTGTCCTTTTCTTGTGGCACTGGAGAGGCCACACTGGAATTATTGTGTCCAATTCTGGGCCCCAAACTTTAGAAACTATGTGGCTGCATTGGGGAGGGCGAAACACAGGGCAACCAAACTACTAAGGGGGCTGGAGCACATGACCTACAAGGAGAGGCTGAGGGATTTAGTCTAGATTAGGAAAGAGTGAGGGGAGATTTGATAGCAGCCTTCAGCTTCCTAAGGGGGGGTGGGTAGACTTCCAAAGTTGTTCTCAGTGGGGGCAGAGGGCAGAACAAGGAGCAATGGTCTCAAGTTGCAGTGAGGTAGGCCTAGGTATGATCTCAGGAAAAAATCTTTCCCAGGAGAGTGGAGAAGCACCAGAATTGGTTCCCCAAGGAAGGGGAGAGGGAATCTCCATCCCTAGAGGTGTTTAAGTCCCAGCGTGACAAAGCCCTGGCTGGGATGATTGAGTTGGGTTGGTCCTGCTTTGGGCAGGGGGCTGGACTCGACTCCTGAGGTCTCTGCCCACCCTGGGATTCTGGGATTCTATGATTCTTATTCATTCATTCCTTTCTTTTTTATTTTGATAGTGAGAGAAGTCAGATCTTATGAGCAGACTGTTGCCAAATGCCTTCTGTTCGCATTTTGTATCTCTGTACCAGTATCCATAGGACTGTCCGTATCAGAGGAGACAGTGGCGCCTTGTCTCTGACAAGTGTATGCACTGGCAGGAAATGCTACTTGGAGGGACACTTAGGCTGTGTCTAGACTACAGGGTTTTGTCGACAAAAATGGACTTTTGTCGACAAAAATATACCTACGTCTAGACTACTGCCGAGTTCTTGCAACAGCGGTATACCTCGTTTTACAAGGAATAACGCCCTTTGTCTACAGAGATCTGTTGACAAAAGGCACCATTGCATCTACACTGTCCTTTGCATCTACTCTTTCATGAAGACCAAGCGGCTTGCTTTGTTGACAGACCTGGATGTAGTCTAGATGCTATCTAGTCTCGTATCTGTTGAGAAAGCCTCCGTTGCAAAAGCCTTCAGTCTAGACATACCCTTAGACTCCCAAACCCCCATTGAATTTCATTTCTTTCCCTTCTGCAGATGTGTTCTACATTCACTCATGATGGCAAATTTCCCAGCTGTAGCTGAAAACAGAAGAGCCTCGTCAATGGGATGGGAATGTCGTAGGATTCAGTAGGTGGGGAGGAGATCCAGGATCACTCGTCCAAGCAGGGAGCTGGTGGGGGAGGTCATGTCATTAGGAGGTGCAGAAGGAGGGCGGGTGTCGGGGTGCTCAGAGGAATGGGGCAGCCACGCCAGGGAGAGAGATGCTAGCAGGGCTGGGGTGCGTCCCCAACCATTCCCCCTTGTCCGCAGAGCGGGGTGGGGGAGGAAACCGAGTGCTACGAGGAGACAGAAAGCCCCCAGTGTCTGGAGATGGAGGCTGGAGGGAGGGGGGGAGACAGAAGCCACCTGGGGATCACAAGGGCTGGAGGAAGACAATTCTTTTTCAAAGAGAGGGATTTGGGGGGATATAAAATGGCCTGGTGTCTTGAGGGGTTGGGAGACAGAAGTTCCCTGCCAGCCAGGGAGAGGGGATCTGGGCACAGAGACAAACCCCCATAGGATGGGAGCCCCCCCCCCCCGAGTCCTTCCTGACACCCCACCCCTCACTCTTCCACATCCCATGTCCCCATCCTGCTCCTTTGCCCCCCACATACACCTACCCTCAAGGCTCTGCCCCACCCCACCCCCACAGCCCCTGCTCCGAAGGACCCAGGCTCGATTAGATACATTTTCTAGCTGTAAATATTTGTTCCCTTGGCACGTACTTCCACTGCATTTTAAGCCGCCCTTTCCCCCTCACCTTGGCAAGAGAAAGAGATCGACAGCCTTGAGTCTGAACTACGAGGAGCATTTTTTGTAAATCTCCAAGGCAACGTCTACACTCGCGGCTTCTTACACCAGTAATATGCAAATGAGGCTAAGCGTGGAATATCGCCGAGCCTCATTTACATAGCTAAAGAGCCACCGTTGTTACGTTAGAGGCTCTTGCTCAAGAAGGAGCTGTCTACACTGCCATTACACCTATTACTCTTCAATAAGGGGGGAGGGGTATCTCAGTGATTGAGCATTGGCCTGCAGAGCCCAGGGTTGTGAGTTCAATCCCTGTTGAGGCATTTTAGAGGCTTGGGGCAAAATTTTGTCAGGGATGGGACTTGGTCCTGCTGTCAAGGCAGGGGACTGGGCTTGATGACCTTGCAAGGTCCCTTCCAGTTGTAGGAGACAGGTAATCTCCATTAATGTATGTGTTTATTTCCTGAACCGTCTTCAATTATCCCCATTTGACTTGAATCGTGGGCCACTCTACTCTGTGCTGAGTAGGCCTCAACTGAAGTGCTGTGGCCAGTCTGGGTCCCACATTTCAAGAGAGCTGTGGAGAGATTGGAGAGGGTCCAGAGAAGAGCAGCACAAATGAGGGAAGGTCTCCAACTTTTGAGTAAATTGGCAAATATTTTGGCCAAAACTCCTGTGGCTCAGAGGGTTTCCCATTGGGCCCCCAGATTTGGCTCTCCAGGAGCTAATAGCAAATAGCAAAGCCCCCCCAATGGGGAGTGCAGATTCACTGTTGCTCTATCAGAGGCGTGTTAGTCTGAATCTGCAAAAGCGACGAGGAGTCCTGTGGCACCTTATAGACTAACTGAAGTGTAGGAGCATAAGCTTACGTGGGCAAAGACCCACTTCGTCAGATGCAAGTGGGTCTTTGCCCACGTAAGCTTATGCTCCTACACTTCAGTTAGTCTATAAGGTGCCACAGGACTCCTCGTCACTGTTGCTCTATGAAACCTGTCTGAGAGCTGGGCAGCTGGGTTCACAGATACAGCCCAGCCCCATCTCCCCACCCCTCCTGCAAAAATGGAGAAACACTCTTGCTCCCCCAGGTCCGGGTTTCCTGCCTCCTGTCCAGCTGTGGGCACCCAGCTCCCACCCACGGCAGACTGGTATCGGTGGGACCCTGCTGCCATCCTTTCCCATTCTTCCTTTTCTTTGCCCAGCTCAGGCAGGGGCAATCCCTCCGTGGACGTTCACCAGGGTTAACCCCTGGTGATCTCCAGCTGCGACATTTAGATGCAGATTCCATTGGTGCTCCCATTGGAGAGGGAGGCCTGTTAGACATTTCAGGTCTTTGTTAGAACAGCAAGGGGCTCCTTCAAGGGAGGTTGTGTTTCCAAAAAGCTACACACACTGGGTCATTCAGTGTCTCACACACACAGAGACACTTTATGTAATTTAAGGACTTAGTTCGAATTTACATTTCACTGCTAATTTCAAAATGGCGACCGGACGGGAACATGCAAATAAAGCCCAGGATATTTAAATCCTGGGCTTCATTTGCAACTCTGGTCGCCTCATTTGCCTACCTAGCTCAAATTAACGAGACATACCCTCAGAGTGTCTTTTACATTTCCTGCTTGTAATTTCCCCAAAGGCCCATCTAGTCCCTTTCATTCGATTCTCCCAAACTGTTCTTTTAGCGGATTCTTAACTGGTCTGTGCAATTCCTCATTTTGTTTCTCTCTCGTACTTCCATTTAATTCTTTAGGTGGTGAATTCCATAATGTCTGACATGTCCTGGATGGGTGTATTGGGACACTATTTGAAATCCCAGGGGTGGGTGAGCGTGAGCCTGCCCACTTCTAAAAGTCCTTCTCCCAGCCTTGCGGAAGGGATGACTGGCCCTGGGCTTCAACTGATTCCTTGGGACAAATGAGAAAAACAACGTCAAGGGGAGCCGGTGAAAGGTTTAGAACAAGGGAGCCAGCTGGGGACACTGAGCCAAGTACCCCAGACAGTGAGCTCTGCTCCTCACAGCTGTCGATAGAACCAGTGGACACTGCTCAGAGGATACATGAAACCAGGGTAGAATGTCAATAGGTTCCACAGTTGCAGAGCACCCCTCATCCTGCATCCTCCTCCTACTGCTATAGACGGCAGCTTTCACTAGGGCCAGGAAGAGGTTAACGAGGAGGCCTCATGACTTTGTGGGGACATGGATTGGGGAAAAGTGCAGCCAGAACCACAATAAGAGTTTCTGGAGGTTTCTGTGCACGTGCATGTGCCAGGTTTTTCCTCATGCCCGCTAATCATTTTGGTTGCCTTCCGCTGGACCCTCTCCAATGCGTCCACATCCTTCTGCAGACTAAAAAGACCCAACTCCCTCAGCCTCTTCTCATAAGTCATATGATCCAGCCCCCATTTTGGCTGCCCTCCGCTGGACCCTCTCCAGTGCGTCCACATCCTTTTTGTAGTGGGGGGCCCAGAACTGGACACAGTACTCCAAATTTGGCCTCACCAGAGCAAAATAAAGGGGAATAATGACATCTCTGGATCTGCTGGAAATACTCCTCTTAATGCAACCTAATATACCATTTAGAATAGTGATAGAAATGTAGCTGTGTTAGTCTGGGGTAGCTGAAGCAAAATGCAGGACAATGTAGCACTTTAAAGACTAACAAGATGGTTTATTAGATGATGAGCTTTCGTGGGCCAGACCCACTTCCTCAGATCAAATAGTGGAATATGCCATTAGCCTTCTTGGCTCCAAGGGCACACTGTTGACTCCTATCCAGCTTCTCATCCACTGTAACCCTCAGGTCCTTTTCTGCAGAACTACTACTTAACTGGTTGGTCACAAGCTTATAACTATGCTTGGGATTCTTCTGTCCCAAGTGTAGGACTCTGCACTTGTCCTTGTTGAACCTCATCAGATTTCTTGTGACCCAATCCTCCAATTTGTCTAAGTCACTCTGGACCCTATCTCTACCCTCAAGCATATCTACCTCTTCACCTAGATTAGTGTCATCTGCACACTTGCTGAGGGTGCAATCCATCCCCTCAATCAGGTCATTAATAAAGATATTTAACACGACCAGTCCTAGAACTGGAACTTGGGGCACTCCGCTAGAAACCGACCGCCATCCTGACATCGAGCCGATGATCACGACCCGCTGGGCACAGACTTCTAGCCATCTTTCTAGCCATCTTACAGTCCATTTATCCAATCCACATTCCCTTAATTTGCTGGCAAGAATATTGTGGGAGACCATATCAAAAGCCTTGCTAACGTCAAGGTATATCACATCCACTGACTTTCCCACGTCCACAGAGCCAGTTATCTCCTTATAGAAGCACCTCATTTCCCTCATGTAATTGACAACAGAAGAGCTCACTCAATGGAATGGGAATATAATAGGATTCAGCAGGTAGGGAGGAGATCCAGGAATGCTCAGAAGTTCAGCTCCTTGCATAATTTGTGCACTGTGGTTTAAGTACAAATCAGTGAAGTGGAGCGCGGCACGAAAATGCTCGGCCTCTAGGAGAGAGAAAAGCTGAGAAAATAGGAGACTCACAAACACAAGGCAAGGAATCAAGAAAGAAACAAGGTGACGTGAGGTCATTGAGGATGATCTCTCTTATTAGGGAGTCAAATGGGCCACGTGTAAGGAAATATTTCAGTTCATCTCTTTTCTACTCTATGTCAATATTTGTCTTTCTCACTCCATGCCTGTCTGTGAAAGCAACTAGTGCCAGAAGAGCTTTTTTCAGGGACCGATGGACCTCCTTGTTTTCAGGCAGTAGAGGACAAGATTGAGCAAAGGGGCCAGGAATAGGAACCAGACAGACATTATTTTGTGGAGGATCAGAAGAGGGTCAATCACTATATCTACTTAGATGACCTTTACACTCACATAATAAATGACAAGAACAGGGAGGTGGGGGAGGAGCAGGTAGAAATGGCCTCCCCATCCTGTGACGGATTCTCAGGATGTTGGTGATAATGGAAATGTAGGATGTTAGTGTCAGTAGAAAAATCCCAAAATTCAATATGATAGTGAAAGCAAATAACATCAGTCGCAGAGTCTTGGTGTGCGCATCACAGAACGCCCCTTCAACGGCTGCAAAATCACAAAAGAGAATGTCACTTTCTTTGGGACCACAATATCTTAATTGCAGAATGATCATTTGTAGCCTGATGCAGTAGGAAACGCCTAATATCCAGGCACATGCCACCATGTGACAACAGACCCTGCCTTTTCATCAGAACATTATAGTGGAGGAGATGGCAGACCGCTTGATACTGATCAATACATATGGCCATGAGCAGGAGACATTCTGCATTGGCAATGATCATATAGAAATCAAATTGCAGAAAGCAGGGGGGCAAGGCATGTAGATCCTGGAGGGTCTGTCTGCTCATCATGGCTGGGGAAGCTGGGCAGGAGGAGAGTCACTGGCAGGAGAGAGGAGTTCCTCAGGAGCAGAGGAGTGCCTCATCATCAGGGAGCATGCCCAGACTTCCCTTCATCCAGCAAAAGCAGCCATCTGTGATGATTCATCACCATGTGCTCCATTGTTCCTAGTCTTCTTCAAACACTCTCACACTTACGCTCTGGGGAGAATGCAGCTTAGAGCATGTTACAAGCAAGGTAGCTGAGTTACAAAGATGACAAAATTGCATCTTATAGTAAAAGTAAAAGTTACAAAGATTACAAAGTTTGACAAAGATCACAATGAGTTGCAGTTTAAAACCTTAGAATGTGCTACATTCAACTTTGTGTAGTTTCAGAAAATGCATGTGTATAAATCAAGTAAGCTCAGGCACAGGCTTTTTTTTATGCAACAGTCTTCTGTGGTCTCTTGCTCATAGAAAGCGCTCTATCGGTAGTCAGTATAAGTGCTATAAAGTTATCTTACAGGCCAATAGGAAGTCATGTGACTTATCTCACAATGATCTGGAAACTCTAGATCAAGACAGATTGTCCTGGTGACAAATCATTGTTCACGCTCTTCATTGCATTTAGAGTCAGCATATTCAGGCATTGCAGGAAAAGTGCAGGACTCAAACGAACACAGAGCACCTGCAGTTGGTGGCTTTTTATGTGACATCTACAATCAGCTCTGCCGATCAAGGATTGGTTTAGCTTCTCACCAATAGAATCACAGAAGATGAGATCTGTCAATAAATGGCTCAGTCCAAGAGAGGAAGAATTTATACAGACACTGGGGAAAACCAGCTCTTGTTCACATGGGGGATTTCCATATTTTGCCATCAACATTTCCCTTTAAAGAAATAGAAATTTCAGTAAAATGACCATTTTCTGTGGGCTTTGCAAGAAAGGTTTCCAGTTGTCACGGTGGAGCAGAGCCCGGTGTAATCCAGAAAGCCGGCTACATCGTCAGGCTCAATGAGCAATATCAATGGTTCAATGTCTAGTTGGCAGCTAATATCAAGGGGATGCTCCCGAGGCTGGTTTTGGGGACGGTTTTGTTCAACAGCTTCATTCGTGGTCTGCATGAGGGGATGGTTTACGTGATGGGACCCACTTCTGATTCTCTGTTTTGTGTGTTTGTTTGTCTCCTTCTGCCGGCGGTGAGGGCCATCAACTCTACCCTGCTGTGCACAGTCATCTGCCTGGGAGACCCGGACACTATTGTGGCTGGATTTGCCACCCTGGGCTTCCAAAATTGTGGAGGGGCAATTGATGGAACCCACATCCCAATCTGATCACCAGAACATTGAGCCACACAGTACATTAACCACAAGGGCTATTTCTCCATGGTGCTGCAGGACCTGGTCGACCTCCATGGAGACTTCACGGATATTTTCCTCGAGTGCTCAGAGAGGGCGCATGCCAAATGAAGATGAAGCGGCTTGCTTTCTTGACAGACCTGGATGTAGTCTAGATGGTAGCTAGTCTCGTATCTGTCGAGAAAGCCTGCAGTTGACAAAAGCCTCCGTTGACAAAAACCTCCGTAGACAAAAGCCTAAGACTTACCCTTAGACTCCCAAACTCCCATAGAATTTCATTTCTTTCCCTTCTGCAGATGTGTTCTACATTCACTCATCATGGCAAATTTCCAAGCCGTAGCTGACGACAGAAGAGCCTCGTCAATGGGATGGGAATGTCGTAGGATTCAGTAGGTGGGGAGGAGATCCAGGATCACTCAGAAGCTGTTAAGCTCCCTGCAGAGACTGGGCACTTGTGTCCCTGTACAGATCAGTGAAGTGGAGTGTGTCACTAAAACGCGCGGCTGACATGAAAGAGAAAATCTGGGAAAGTAGGAGAACGACAGGAAGAAAGCATGAAATCAAACAAGAGACAAGGCACAGTAAGGTCCATTTGGGGTAACCCTCTTTTCAATGAATCAAATGGGCGAGGTGTAAGAGAATACATCAGTTCTTCTCTATTTTACTGTACACCAACATATATAATTTCACACTCTCTGACTGTGTCTGAAATCAACCAATTTCATAAGAGCTTTTCTCAGGGACTGATGGACCTCCTTGTTCCTCAGGCAGTAGATAATAGGGTTGATCAAAGGTATCAGGACTGTGCTCGTGTCAGACAATATTTTGTACACGATCGCGAGGGGCCAGAACAGTGAAAACATATTGATTGCAATTGTGCTCACATAGTAAACTACAACCACAATGAGGTGGGAGGAGCAGGTGGAAAAGGCCTTTTGCCTCCCAGTGCTGGAAGGGATTCTCAGGATGGTGGAGATGATACAAATGTAGGTTGTCAGGGTAAGACTCCAATGTTCAATATGACAGACAGAAAAATTGTCACCAGTGTCAGCGTCTGGGTCTCACCACAGAACCCACCATCGGATGCAAAATCACAAAAGAAATGGTCAAATACTTCAGAACCACAGTACGTTAATTGCAGAATAAAAATGTGTATCATGATGCTGCTGGAAATGCGGAATATCAAGCACCCTGCCACCACGTGACCACACACCCTGCCGTTCATAAGAGTGGGGTAACGGAGGGGGTGGCAGATGGCTAGATACCGATCACAACACATGACCGTGAGCAGCAGACATTCTGCATTGGACAGGATAATATAGAAGTGAAATTGCACAAGGCAGTTCTGAAAAGAAATGGTTCTGTCCCCAGTCACCAGACTGCCAATCAGCCTGGGCAGGGTGGTGGAGACGTAGCAGAGCTTCTCAGCGGACAAGTTGGCCACGAAGTAGTACATGGGGGTGTGAAGGTGCCGATCAGTCACCACCAGCACAATGATGAGGAGGTTCCCAGCCACAGCCGCAATGTAGATCACTAGAAACAGCAGGAAGAGGAGGGGCTGCAGTTCAGGGTCATTCCCAAATCCTACAAGGATCAATTCCACGATGGGTGTTTGGTTTCTTCTTTCCATAATACATATCTAGACACAGAAAAGCATCACATATTCATGGAGCATGCACAGACAGGTTGTGTTGTTGACTACCTAGCCAGGAACGTGGGCTACTACCTGACCTCAGATACCCCAAGGTCGATTGCATCAGGTTTGTGTGCGCGGCTACACGGGGCTCGAACTAGGTAGTTCGAACTAGGCTTCCTATTCTGAACTACCGGTACACCTCACGGTCCCACTCCTCAACAGTGGTATTAAAGTCCTTGTTGAGGACCAGAGACTCGCGAGGATCATAGAATCATAGAACCATAGAGCTGGAAAAGACCTTAGAAGCTCATCAAGTCCAGCTCCCTGCCCTAGACAGGATCAATCCCAGTCCAGGATGCCGAGTAAGGTGGCCATCTGCCGATAAAAGGTGACCTGGTTCAAGCCTACTTTTGGGGCATAGACATTGACTACATTCACCGTCAGCCCCTCCACGTGGTCCCGGACGTGCAGCAGGTGGCCTGGGACAGTCTCGGCGAGCCCCAGCACTTTGGGCAGTAGGGCAGGGGAGAATAGGGTGACCATCTCAGCCATGCAACTGCTGAGGTGGCTAAAACACACCCTGTCCCTCGACTCCAGCCACCAGCTAGCCTCGACAGCTGGAGTCATGTGGGTCTCTTGCAGGAAAACCACCGAGTACCCCTCCTCCGAAGGAAGCAGAGCACATGGCTCCTGTGGAAATTTAAGGTGTCCTGCCTATTGGTCCCTCTCCCTTCCTGCAAGAGGGCTCTTGTATTCCGGAGGATGGAATGAAAGTCTCCCCAGTGCTGGAGGGTGAGCACGCAGAACTCTTGGCCACGCAGTTTTCTGTGAGGAACTGGGGCAGCTCAGACCCCAGTTCCAAGAAGGTACCGGGGTTTTCCTCCATCCGGGTCTCTAGATAGAGCTCGCAGGCCATGGAAATGGGCAAACAAGAATCCTATTCCCAGAGTGGTGCCAACAGCGATGGCCCCTTGATGCCTGTCTCTGACCCCGGCATGCAAGGGAGCAGCGGAGGGAATAAGGCAGTCCCATGGGACTAGGGACCAGGGATACAAACACCAGCCCCTGAGGACCACTCGCAGTTAATGGGGAACGGTCCCCCAGGTCCAGGCCACCAGACTGCGGCACCTCCTGAAAGGGAACCAACGGGGCAGGAACAGGGAGGGGACCCATACTGATGGGGGTCCCCACAGGGAAGGGAAGATGACCATCCTGAGGGCTCGACTGCCTCATAAAGGGCATCCAAAGCAGCCAGGCTGACGGAGGACACCAGAGATGCCCCAGGGATGAGGATATAGGTGGCCGGCTGGAACATGGGGGAGGGAAGAGACCACTGGCAGGGGGTCGTCCTCCCCCTGGGTGAGTGGGGTCAGACCCAGGGCCTCAATCTCCTCAAATGTAGAGCTGAGCTCTATCGCCACAGCCCCGCTGGCCACCGAGGCAACAGTTACCTCGGAGGTGATGACAGGGGGCACAGCTGGAACCGGGGCCGGGGGAGCTCCACCTGAGGCCTCTTTGGGAATGGGCTGCCACGACTTGTTTGGCCAGCACCTCCTGCTGACGGTAATCGGGGGTGTTCTCGGCAGCACTGGCCTCCCTCGGGATTTTTCAGAGGGGGGCCTTTGCATTTCCCCCGAACGAGCGTCAAGCCCTCTAAGGTGAAGGTGGAGGGCTCCCTATCAGGGGTGAGGCCAGAGGGCACAGTTGTTGCTCGGGGGAGGGATGTTGAGGCAAGGGAGGGAAGTGGGTAGGGAAACCTCCCCCTGGGTGTAGCCCTTTTCCTCGCTGGGCAACGACCGTTCCACCCTCTCCTCCTCAGCCCTGCAGAACCAGTGGGACTAGAGACGGGGCCTGCCTGCTTGCTCAGGCACGCCAGAGGGGGTGCATCCGGCTGCCAAGCAGAGCCGTCGGATGGATGAGGGTCAGCTGCAGAGGCTGGACTACCAGGGGGGACGGTTATGTTAGGGCCAGCACCCTCCTGGGTCCTAGAGGGCCTGGACACCTCCTCCAACCAGGGCATAGGGCAGTCCCTCCGGACGTGCCCCATCACCCGGCAGAGGAGGCACTGGGTCTCCCAGGGGAATAATGGGCCCGGTAGAGGGCCCACTGGTAGGACAACAAGAAGGACCCCTCTAGAGCCACCCTGCCATGCACCACTGGCAGTATCTGCATGTGTGCCTGCCGGCAGAAGGACACGACATGGAAGAGGGCGGAGTTTTTACAGCCCAACGGGAGAGGTTTGATTGGAGAAATGGACCTCCCCAGGGTAGAGAGGGGAGGCAACAAAGCAGCATTGGGGAGGAAGGGCTGGACAGAGGTTAGGAGCTATATTCCCAGGTCCTCCAATGGCTCAAGGGTCACATCCATGCCCCCTACCGGCATGCTCCGCTCCACCGCCTCCTGGGCCACCTTGCTATATAACTTGGAGGCCGTCACCACGGCCGAGGCCCCCACCACCCTCGCCAACGCCCACATGTAAGTGTCGTCGTGAGGCGAGGCAGCGAGCTGGAGCCGGGATGGAGCTGGAGGCGGCAGTCCGGGCAGATGACACAACAGCATGAGGGGGGACTGCAGTGCAAAGCATGTGGGGGGTAGCAGTGACCACCTGGCCATACGCTCTGGGGGTTGAGGGTGGATTGACCCCAAAGCCGGGGGGAAGGAGAGGGCGCGGCAGATGTCAGGGCCACAGCGGGAGGTTTGGCCTCTTTGGACGGGCCCTTGCCCATCTTCTTTCCCTGGACCTTCTTCCTGGCTAAGGTGGAAGGGGCATCGGCCGTGGCAGGTGTGGAACATGGGTCAGGGGTCAAGCGGTCCCCCTCAGTGGTCTTCAGGGTGGGTGGCAATGGGGGATCTATGACAATTGAAAAGTCCAATCAAAGGGATGTAAATGTCATTGGATTCAGTAGGCGGGGGGAAGATCTAGGATCACTCAGAAGTTGTTAATCTCCCTGCAGAATTCGGGCACTTGTGTTTATACACAGATCAATAAAGTGGAGGGCGTCACAAAAATGCACAGCTGATATGAAAAAGCTGAGAAACTCGGACACGACCAAGCACAAAGCAAGGAATCAAGCAAGGAACAAGGTGACGTAAGGTCATTGAGGGCGAAGCCTCTTGTCAGGGAATCAAATGGGGCACGTGTAAGAAAATATTTCAGTTCATCTCTATTCTACTCAAAGTCTTTATTTGTGCTGTCACACTCCAGGCTTGTGTCTGAAAGCAACTAGTGCCCCACAAGCTTTTCTCAAGGACTGATGGACCTCCTTGTTTCTCAGGCAGTAGAGAATGGGGTTGAGCAAAGGGACCATGACAAGGAACCAGACGTCAATTACTTTCTCGAAGATCGGATCAATCACTGGAAATGCATAGATTGTTATTACGGTCCCATAATACATTCCAACCACAATGAGGTGGGAGGAGCAGGTGGAAAAGGCCTTTTGCCTCCCGGTGCTGGAAGGGATTCTCAGGATGTTGACAAAGATACAAATGTAGGTCACCAGGGTGAACACTAAGATGACAATATTCGATATGATACTGACAATAGATGTCATCTGTAGCATTGTCTTGACCTTGGAACCACAAAAGGGACGATAAACACGTCCAAAATCACAAAATAGAATGTCAAGTTCTTTGGCTCCACAGTATATTGATTGCAGAATGAAAGCTTCTAGCATGATACTGTAAGCAATGCCATAAATCCAGGCCCATGCCACCATGTGGCCACACACCCTACCGTTCACCAGAGCAGGGTAACGGAGGGGATGGCAGATCGCTAGATACCGATCAATACACATGGCCGTGAGCAGGTTGCATTCTGCATTGGAGAGGATAATATAGACATTAAATTGCACAATGCAGTTCTGCAGAGAAATGGTTCTGTCCCCAGTCGCGAGACTGGCCAGCAGCCTTGGCAGTGTGGTTGAGACGTAGCAGATCTCTACAGAGGACAAGCTGGCCACGAAGTAGTACATGGGGGTTTGAAGTTGCCGATCAGCCACCACTAGCACAATGATGAGGAGGTTCCCAGCCACAGCCACAAGGTAGATCACTAGAAACAGCAGGAAGAGGAGGGGCTGCAGTACAGGGCCGTTCCCAAACCCAAGAAGGATCAGTTCCTTGAAGAACGTTCCATTTCCTCCTTCTGCTTTCTCCATAATTCGTATCTAGAAACTGAAACACATCAGCTATTCAGGTTGTGCTGTTGCCTACCTGGCCAGAAACCTGGAACCCCTGGGTCTCTGCCTTTCAAAAATGAAATCGTTTCAGCTAGTGCTGAGGACACAACAAAAGTCAGTGGATTGTAACGGAAGGTATTTAAAGTTCAAACGGGGGGGTGTCTGCCCTGCACCTGGGCGGTGTCATTCCCAGCTGGGTAACATCCTCTAGCTTTCATCAATTAGCAACATAAAATTAGCAGTGAGAACCCGGCAGCGCGAGCAGTGGATTGGGACACACCCTGGGTGCATACCTGGGGCCTCAGGTGGGTTTGGGTGGGGGAGTTAGTCTGTGCTGCTGAGGCTACACTGCTACTGTTAGCACCAGAGCTCAGTCAAAGTGGAAAGATGCAACTGAGAAACAAAGAGAGAACAGGACACAGAAAAGACTGAACCCTAAGCAAACACTGTGGGCTACCCTCTGACCTCAGATGCTCCAGGGTCAATGGCATCAGGTTTCCAGGAAGGTTTCCAGGTGGAACGAAGATCTCCTTCTGGGAGAACAACTCAGTGGGCCCAGGTTGAAAGATTTCAAAGATTCTTGGCTAAAGCTCCCAGGTCTGTCTGATCTGTCGGCCTGGCACTCCAAACACAGGCCATTGCGAAGAAAAACTCAAGCACCTTGTTGACATCAGGCATGAGTTTTAAAAGAAACTAAGGGATTTAGGCCCCGCTATCAGCGTGAAAGAGAGCTGGGCATTGATGGGCACCCACACTTCAGGACTTTGTGAAACCAGCAAGGGGCTCCTTCACGAAGGGTGTGTTCCCCCAAAGCTACACACAATGCTTATTGATAGGTAAAGCTTATTGTCATCAGGCACGTCCAACACAGGCCACATGAAAATAAATTCAGTCACCTTGTTGACATCAGCTGTTAGCTTTCAAGAAACTAAGGGCTTTAGGCACCAACCAACTATCAGTGCGAAAGAGAGTTGGGCACCTGATGGCCTATTGTATACCCATATTTCAGGTCTTTGTGAAATCAGCAAGGGGCTTGTTCAAGGGAAGGTGTGTTCCCACAAAGCTACACACACATTGGGTCATTCAGTGTCTCGCGCGCGCGCGCACACACACACACACACACACACACACACATACACACACACACACACACACTTTGTGTATCTTAGAAACACAGCCTCCAAAAATACACTCATACACCGTCCAGTTATATCATGCAAGCACGTGCCCATGTACACACACACAAAACCGAACAAGCACCAGGCTCTCTTTGATGTTGCAACCCGGACAGTGTTACATGGAAGGGGGTGAATTGTACAAACAATCGCTTCACCTGGTTTGTGTGGGAGAAAAATCAAATAACTCCAATTGTGTCTAAAGGGGGGACTGTGCATGAAATCAAACCTCTCTAAAAGAAAACTGCTGTAAGGGTTAAAAGTTTTCCAGGCCTCTCTCCCTGTAACAGAGAGAAATCAAATTAACTCTAATCAAGACCCTTACAATGCCTATCTCAAGTTCATGGATACTCCTAGTCTGTCACAATTAGTCATGTAAACCCTTATCTTTGGCACAATTGCCTTGTAAGACTACTACTCCACATTCTCATGTGCCTTTGTTGTGTAAAACTTACTTCTAGCACTCCTGGTGTGAACAGAAACGTCTCAGAGTACTTCTGCTGAGACTTTGATATGTTAAAGAAAACAATCAACAACTAAACTGTCTGAGCATACTGTATAGCGAATCCCTGAACCTGTCTCTCAGGGCTGCTGCTGTAGCTGTCAGCCTGCACGCATGCATAATAAAGTTTTCCTTCTAGGTTTCTCTCCTGCCTCACTGCTTTGACCTCCAGTCTCGGACCCTTCTGGGGGCTCTGTACCCCAGGGGAGCGAGGTTTCCGACACATTCGTAAAACAGAGTCTAGAGATCACGGCCCCAACGCCAGTGACACGTCACAAGAGAATGGGAACAACCGACAGGGGAGGAATCGGTTGATATTTCTCTGTTCTGCCAATTCCTAGAGAAGCCCCTGGCATCGGCCAGTGCTGGGAGTGAGCGCAGTAGGGGGAGGGGACATTTGGACCAGCGCAGTCTGGCCATTCTCACGTTCTAAATCCAAGAGCTGCCCGTTGCTGTGTCCTAGGCAGGTCGAACCACCCACAGGGAAAAATTTGTTAATCTGCTCACACCCCCCAACCTGGAGAGGAAAATGCCCACGTGTGCTAACCGGGGGGAGAATTTCCCCCACTCGTTTCACTGGTTTGGGTAACACCACACACAAGGTTATTAACTACAAACAGTAGATTGACGTGGGTATCAGGGACAGCAAAGCAGATTATCAGCAACTAACCAGACACAAACTCTGCAGAAGACACGGGGCACAGCCAGGAGGAACAAGCAGATTCTCATCCGGAGGGATGGGACCAGCCGTCTGGCAGCTTCTCAAGGCCCAAGTTGCATTTGCTTTGGGGTGCTTGGGTTTCCAGACAGTGGGTAAGACGCCTTCAGCCTGGGTCCAGCCCTTCCCCCAGGTCAGTCTGTCTTCCTCAGCTTCTTCCCGGCGTCTTCTTGTGTGGGGAGTGAAAACGGATGATTTCACCCCCTGTCTTATATAGCTCTGACAAAGGGTGGGGTCCTTTGTTTCAAAACTGCTCCCCGGACTGGCTGGGAGGAGGGACCCAGAGTTCTGTGGTCTGGTCTGATGACTTCATACAATCACAACAACTGTTAATTGGTCTCTCTGAAACAGTCTCCATCTGTGGGATTTGGGCTTCTCCTGAGGCCTGTGCTTCTCCCTAATGTCTCATTACAGGGCTCAGTGATCTGTCTGCACTGAAAGCCCCTTCCCAGTGGGGTACCGGTGTGTGAATACACTGGGAATAGAGATTCACGCTCCGTATTCACAATTTGAGACAGAAAAATGAGGCAGGACTACAAATGGGATCATCAAATTCAGCAAATCCTCATGCTCCCAATGACACTGTCAATGCACCGTCTTGCCAAAAATGCTTCGTATTTCTACTACAACGACATCACAGTAATGGGTAGGGAGGTTCCAGATGTAACCAGTCAGCGTACCGGTAAGAAGGAGTCTTACAGGTACCCTGACCGATTAGCCTGCTCTTGTCTGTGAACTCCAGAGCTGACTGGCCTGGCCAGACCAGAGCACCCCTCACACGGAGGGACTGGCCGGTCGGTGATCAGGAGCTTATGGCCCCAGTGGGAGTGGGCTGGGACGCACTGGTTTAGTAACCAGTGTTACCTCATAACCCAACCATCCAATCGATGCATTTAGGAGCAAAGGTGACGCAGCGTTAGCTGTGCCCTGAAGGCCTCTAAACCCCAGGCTACAGGGGGGAATTTTGCTGCTGCAGTGGAAAGACAAGACACGTGGGGGTACAAAAGGTCAAAGGGTATGTCTACACTTGTGCCCTAGTTCGGACTAGGGATGCAAATAGAGCATACTGAAATTGCAATGCAATGAGATATAACAGTTATCTGAGAGAAAGGTATTCTCTTGAAATAATACATCTACAGTGGGCAACTTATTTTGCAATATCCCGAATCCAAAATGGTGGCTGGCCGTGAGTATGCTAATTAAGCGTGGGATATTTAAATCCCATGCATCATTAACAATTTCAGTATGCTCCATTTGCATCCCTAGTCAGAACTAGGGAGCAAGTGTAAACATACCTAAAGATACTGCTGCTTGGGATAGTGTAAGGGTGGTCCTGGTGGGTCATATAGAATCATAGAACCATAGAGCTGGAAGAGACCTCAGAAGGTCATCAAGTCCAGACCCCTGCTCTAGGCAGGACCAATCCCAACTCAATCAATTCAGTCAGGGCTTCGTCAAGTCAAGACTTAAACACCTCTAGGGATGGAGACTCTACTACTTCCCTAGGGAACTCATTCCAGTGCTTCGCAACCCCCCTTGAAATAGTTTTTCCTAATATCCAACCTGGACCTCTCCCACTGCAAATTGAGGCCATTGTTCTTTGTTCTCCCATCTGTCACACTGAGAACAGCCTCTCTCCATCCTCTTTGGAACCTCCCTTCAGGAAGCTGAAGGCTGCTCTCAAATCCCCCCTCACTTGCCCTTTGTGAATCCATGCTGACTATTTCTGATCACTTTCTCCTCTTCCAAGTTCCTCCAAATGGACTCCTTAAGGATCTCTTCCATGATTTTTCCAGGAACCGAGATAAGACTGACAGGCCTATAATTCCCTGGATTGTCTTTCTTCCCTTTTTTGAAGATGGGCACTACATTTGTCTTTTTCAAATCATCCGGGATCTCTCCCGGTCTCCATGACTACTGAAAGATAATGACCAAAGGCTCCTCAACGACATTTTCCAACTCCCTCAGTACTCTCGGATGCATTAGAATCACACAATCATAGATTACTGGGACTGGAAGGGACCTCGAGAGGTCATCGAGTCCAGTCCCCTGCCCTCATGGCAGGACCAAATACTGTCTACATCAACCCTGATAGACATTTATCTAACCTACTCTTCAATATCTCCAGAGATGGAGATTCCACAACCTCCCTGGGCAATTTATTCCAGTGTTTGACTACCCTGATAGTTCAGAACTTTTTCCTAATGTCCAACCTAAGCCTCCCTTGCTGCAGTGTAAGCCCCTTGCTTCTTGTGCTATCCTCAGAGGCCAAGATGAACAAGTTTTCTCCTTCCTCCTTATGACACCCTTTAGATACCTGAAAACGGCTATCGTTTCCCTCCTCAGTCTTCTCTTTTCTACGCTAAACAAACCCAATTCTTTCAGCCTTCCTTCATAGGTCATGTTCTCTAGACCTTTCATCATTCTTGTTGCTCTTCTCAGGACGGTCTCCAATTTCTCCTCATCCTTCTTGAAATGTGGTGCCGAGAACTGGACACAATACTCCAACTGAAGCCTAACTTGGCCTCTTTTCCAGGCATCCAGACTCACCGCTGCTCCGTGAAACCTGAGTGAGAGCTGGGCATCTGGGTTCATAGATAAAGCCCAGCCCCCATCTCCCCACCTCTCCAGCCAAAAACTGGGAAACTCTCTTTCCCCCCTGGTGCAGGTCCCCTGGCCTCCTGTCCAGCTGTGGGCACCCAGCTCCCAGCCACGGCAGAGTGGTACCTGGGAGACCCTGCTGCCACCTCCTCTCTTTCTTCCTTTCACTAGCACAGCCCAGCCGTGATAATCACACCGTGGTTCTGTGCCCTCTGTGATCTTTGCCCAGTGGGATGTGTGATTGCTGATACCTGTCACCAGGCTGGGAAATACAGATGGGGAGGGCTGGCAAGAGCTAACTCTGGTAGATCAGATCTGGCCCGTGGGCCGATATTTACCCACCTTTGAACCCACAAATGCGGAGGATGAACAAACACAGCAGAAGTCTTAGTGCAGTGAGATTTCATTCCTTAGCACACTTTTTTCTCGCACTAAGAAACATGCTCTTTATTCATAATGAGAGAGACAAAACTAAGGGAGGAATACAACTGTGTTCATCAAATGCAGCAAATCGCAATGTTCCCAATGACACCGTAAATGCAATGTCTTGCCAAAATTGCTTCATATTTCTGCTGTAATGATACCTCAGTAAAGGGATGTCGCATGAGTACCCAGTCAGGGTACAGGTAAGAAGGAGTCTTACAGGTACCCTTACCGATTAGCCTGCTCTTGTCTGTCAACTCAAGAACTGCCTGGCCGGGCCAGACCAGAGCACCCCTCCGAGGCAGGGATTGGCTGGTCGGGTGGTGGGAGCTTGTGGCCCCAGTGGCAGATGGCCACAGGAGCACAGCGTGAGCGGGATCCCAGGCTGGTGGCTCAGAGGCTCAGTGGATCCTCAGCTCCAGGTGGAACCTTAGGAGTAAACCCAGCCCAGACGAGCTGTAGGAAAACCTGCCTAGGAAAGAGCAATGGGGGGTTCTCAGATTGGAAACGTAAGAACGGCCAGACTGGGCCGGTCATAGAATCCTAGAATCCCAAGGCTCGCAGAGACCTCAGGAGTCATCGAGTCCAACCCCCTGCCCAAGGCAGGACGAATCCCAACTCAATCATCCCAGCCAGGGCTTTCTCAAGCCGGGACATAAACACTTCTAGGGATGGAGATTCCACCCCCTCCCTAGGGAACCCATCCCAGTGCTTCCCCACCCTCCTAGGGAAAGAGTTTTTCCTAATAACCAACCTAGACCTCCCCTACTGTAACTTGTGACCGTTGCCATTCTGCCATCTGTCACTACTTTACACTCACATAATAAATGACAACCACAGTGAGGTGGGAGGAGCAGGAAGGGATTCTCAGGATGTTTGTGATAATGTAGGATGTCAGGGTCAGTGGGAAGGTCCCAACTTTCAATATGACAGTGAAAGCAAATGACATCAGTTGCAGAGTCTTGGTGTGCGCATCACAAAACTCACTTCTAACGGCTGCAAAATCACAAAAGAGAATGTCAATTTCTTTGGGATCCCAATATCTTAATTGCAGAATGATCATTTGTAGCATGATGCACTAGGAAATGCCTGGTATCCAGGCCCAGACCACGATGTAGTCACAAACCCTGCCTTTTAATCACAGCAGCGTAGCGGAAGGGATGGCAGACCGCTTGATACCAATCAAGAGAAATGGCCATGAGCAAGAGACATTCTGCATTGGCAAGGATAATATAGAAATCGAACTTTAGAAAGCAGGAGCCAAGGCACGTCTGTCCTGGAGGGTCTGTCTGCTCATCGTGGCTGGGGAAGCTGGGTAGGAGGAGACACTGGAAGTAGAGAGGAGTTCCTCAGGAGCAGATTAGTATCTCGACACCAGGGAGCATGCCCAGACTTCCCGTCATCCAGCAAAAGCAGCAGTCTGTGATGACTCATCACCATGTGCTCCATTGTTCCTAGTCCTCTTCAAACACACTCCCACTTACACTCAGGGGAGCATGCACCTTAGGGCAAGGTAGCGGAGTTACAAAGATGACAAAATTGCAGCTTACAGGGAATTTAAGAGTTACAAAGATTACAAAGTTTAACAAAGATCTCAGCCAGAACCACAATGTAGATCACCAGAGACAGCAGGAAGAGGAGGGGCTGCAGTTCAGGGCCGTTGCCAAACTTGACAAGGATCAATTCTATGATGGGCATTTGGTTTCTTCCTTCCATAATACATGTCTAGAAACAGAAAAGCATCAGAGATGCATGGAGCTCTAAACACTCAGGGGTTTGAAGTATCTTCATTATGTCATTTCAGCCAGACATGAGGACATAACACAAATCAATAGTTGGGAAATGGAGGCTATTTAAAGCTCAAATTTGGGTTTGTCCACCCTGCAGCTGAGAGGTGTCACTCCCCAGTTTTGTTCAGCTTTGCAGCATCGAATGAGCAATGAGAACAGGGCAGCAGAGTCAGTGGCTGGCAATACGCACCTGTGTCCGTACCTGGGATCTCAGATGGCTGCCGGCTGTTAGTCTGTGCTCTGCCCCTGGGGATTCTGGGAGTGGAGAGGAGACACACAGATCCCAGAACAGATCAGATGTGGAGAAAGCAACTGTTGCCTTCCCCTGCAAAGGACCAGATCCAAAAAACCTGCCCTCGGTGACTGAGCGTCTATCCCTGAGCTGCAAAGGACACATATAATCAGAGGCAAGATGCTGTGCGGTACAGAAGGGTTTGGCCATTATCACCTACTAGCAGCATAAAAACGTGCACAGCAGGAAGCTGGCAGAGGATAGGAAGTTGACTGATGGGGCAGTACGGGTTATGTTGCAACCTGGACAGTATGACATGTAGGGTGCTGGATTGTAAAGGAAGAGATTTCTGGCTCCCTGTCTCAGACAGACGGTTTGTGGTTTGTCCGTCCTCTGCCTGGCGCGGGCGTGGTTGGGATCAGAGGTTTTCCCATTAAGCCCCCAGAGATGTGGGCAATTGCAGTGTCGTTGTTTGCCCGGGTTAGCCCCTGGTGAGCCCCAGTTGCTACATTTCCCTCCTGAGACACAGGTACTGAAGATGGCAGCTCCTGTTGGCTGAGGGTCCCCGTTCCAGGACAATGGGAGGGGCAGGAAGCAGAGCAGACGAGAACACTGCTTCCTGCACCTCCCATTGGATACAAATTGTGAGCTGTGGCCAGTGGGAGCAGTGATTGACGGAACGTGTCACCGGGCCAGCGACTACAGAGGGGAAGTCCTGCCAAGAGTTATCCCTGGCATCCCAGATCCGGCCTGTGGGCTGGTATTTACCCACCCCTGGTCCCACGAATAGGAAGCAGGTTCTAACCTAGCAGGGAGAGTCAGTGTCGTGAGATTTTAGACTTTAGTTCATGTTTTTCTCACACTTCGGTGATCAAAATGTTCATGCACCGATGGCATTTCGTCCTCGAAGGAACGAGGCCCATGGGCAGCTCTGTAGGCTGAGATTGGCAACGTTCCCGGTTGCTTTTCCGTGCTCGTGTCCTTTTCTTGTGGCACTGATGCAGTAGGAAACGCCTAATATCCAGGCACATGCCACCATGTGACAACAGACCCTGCCTTTTCATCAGAACATTATAGTGGAGGAGATGGCAGACCGCTTGATACTGATCAATACATATGGCCATGAGCAGGAGACATTCTGCATTGGCAATGATCATATAGAAATCAAATTGCAGAAAGCAGGGGGGCAAGGCATGTAGATCCTGGAGGGTCTGTCTGCTCATCATGGCTGGGGAAGCTGGGCAGGAGGAGAGTCACTGGCAGGAGAGAGGAGTTCCTCAGGAGCAGAGGAGTGCCTCATCATCAGGGAGCATGCCCAGACTTCCCTTCATCCAGCAAAAGCAGCCATCTGTGATGATTCATCACCATGTGCTCCATTGTTCCTAGTCTTCTTCAAACACTCTCACACTTACGCTCTGGGGAGAATGCAGCTTAGAGCATGTTACAAGCAAGGTAGCTGAGTTACAAAGATGACAAAATTGCATCTTATAGTAAAAGTAAAAGTTACAAAGATTACAAAGTTTGACAAAGATCACAATGAGTTGCAGTTTAAAACCTTAGAATGTGCTACATTCAACTTTGTGTAGTTTCAGAAAATGCATGTGTATAAATCAAGTAAGCTCAGGCACAGGCTTTTTTTTATGCAACAGTCTTCTGTGGTCTCTTGCTCATAGAAAGCGCTCTATCGGTAGTCAGTATAAGTGCTATAAAGTTATCTTACAGGCCAATAGGAAGTCATGTGACTTATCTCACAATGATCTGGAAACTCTAGATCAAGACAGATTGTCCTGGTGACAAATCATTGTTCACGCTCTTCATTGCATTTAGAGTCAGCATATTCAGGCATTGCAGGAAAAGTGCAGGACTCAAACGAACACAGAGCACCTGCAGTTGGTGGCTTTTTATGTGACATCTACAATCAGCTCTGCCGATCAAGGATTGGTTTAGCTTCTCACCAATAGAATCACAGAAGATGAGATCTGTCAATAAATGGCTCAGTCCAAGAGAGGAAGAATTTATACAGACACTGGGGAAAACCAGCTCTTGTTCACATGGGGGATTTCCATATTTTGCCATCAACATTTCCCTTTAAAGAAATAGAAATTTCAGTAAAATGACCATTTTCTGTGGGCTTTCCAAGAAAGGTTTCCAGTTGTCATGGTGGAGCAGAGCCCGGTGTAATCCAGAAAGCCGGCTACATCGTCAGGCTCAATGAGCAATATCAATGGTTCAATGTCTAGTTGGCAGCTAATATCAAGGGGATGCTCCCGAGGCTGGTTTTGGGGACGGTTTTGTTCAACAGCTTCATTCGTGGTCTGCATGAGGGGATGGTTTACGTGATGGGACCCACTTCTGATTCTCTGTTTTGTGTGTTTGTTTGTCTCCTTCTGCCGGCGGTGAGGGCCATCAACTCTACCCTGCTGTGCACAGTCATCTGCCTGGGAGACCCGGACACTATTGTGGCTGGATTTGCCACCCTGGGCTTCCAAAATTGTGGAGGGGCAATTGATGGAACCCACATCCCAATCTGATCACCAGAACATTGAGCCACACAGTACATTAACCACAAGGGCTATTTCTCCATGGTGCTGCAGGACCTGGTCGACCTCCATGGAGACTTCACGGATATTTTCCTCGAGTGCTCAGAGAGGGCGCATGCCAAATGAAGATGAAGCGGCTTGCTTTCTTGACAGACCTGGATGTAGTCTAGATGGTAGCTAGTCTCGTATCTGTCGAGAAAGCCTGCAGTTGACAAAAGCCTCCGTTGACAAAAACCTCCGTAGACAAAAGCCTAAGACTTACCCTTAGACTCCCAAACTCCCATAGAATTTCATTTCTTTCCCTTCTGCAGATGTGTTCTACATTCACTCATCATGGCAAATTTCCAAGCCGTAGCTGACGACAGAAGAGCCTCGTCAATGGGATGGGAATGTCGTAGGATTCAGTAGGTGGGGAGGAGATCCAGGATCACTCAGAAGCTGTTAAGCTCCCTGCAGAGACTGGGCACTTGTGTCCCTGTACAGATCAGTGAAGTGGAGCGTGTCACTAAAACGCGCGGCTGACATGAAAGAGAAAATCTGGGAAAGTAGGAGAACGACAGGAAGAAAGCATGAAATCAAACAAGACAAGGCACAGTAAGGTCCATTTGGGGTAACCCTCTTTTCAATGAATCAAATGGGCGAGGTGTAAGAGAATACATCAGTTCTTCTCTATTTTACTGTACACCAACATATGTAATTTCACACTCTCTGACTGTGTCTGAAATCAACCAATTTCATAAGAGCTTTTCTCAGGGACTGATGGACCTCCTTGTTCCTCAGGCAGTAGATAATAGGGTTGATCAAAGGTATCAGGACTGTGCTCGTGTCAGACAATATTTTGTACACGATCGCGAGGGGCCAGAACAGTGAAAACATATTGATTGCAATTGTGCTCACATAGTAAACTACAACCACAATGAGGTGGGAGGAGCAGGTGGAAAAGGCCTTTTGCCTCCCAGTGCTGGAAGGGATTCTCAGGATGGTGGAGATGATACAAATGTAGGTTGTCAGGGTAAGACTCCAATGTTCAATATGACAGACAGAAAAATTGTCACCAGTGTCAGCGTCTGGGTCTCACCACAGAACCCACCATCGGATGCAAAATCACAAAAGAAATGGTCAAATACTTCAGAACCACAGTACGTTAATTGCAGAATAAAAATGTGTATCATGATGCTGCTGGAAATGCGGAATATCAAGCACCCTGCCACCACGTGACCACACACCCTGCCGTTCATAAGAGTGGGGTAACGGAGGGGGTGGCAGATGGCTAGATACCGATCACAACACATGACCGTGAGCAGCAGACATTCTGCATTGGACAGGATAATATAGAAGTGAAATTGCACAAGGCAGTTCTGAAAAGAAATGGTTCTGTCCCCAGTCACCAGACTGCCAATCAGCCTGGGCAGGGTGGTGGAGACGTAGCAGAGCTTCTCAGCGGACAAGTTGGCCACGAAGTAGTACATGGGGGTGTGAAGGTGCCGATCAGTCACCACCAGCACAATGATGAGGAGGTTCCCAGCCACAGCCGCAATGTAGATCACTAGAAACAGCAGGAAGAGGAGGGGCTGCAGTTCAGGGTCATTCCCAAATCCTACAAGGATCAATTCCACGATGGGTGTTTGGTTTCTTCTTTCCATAATACATATCTAGACACAGAAAAGCATCACATATTCATGGAGCATGCACAGACAGGTTGTGTTGTTGACTACCTAGCCAGGAACGTGGGCTACTACCTGACCTCAGATACCCGAAGGTCGATTGCATCAGGTTTGTGTGCGCGGCTACATGGGGCTCGAACTAGGTAGTTCGAACTAGGCTTCCTATTCCGAACTACCGGTACACCTCGCGGTCCCACTCCTCAACGGTGGTATTAAAGTCCTTGTTGAGGACCAGAGACTCGCGAGGATCATAGAATCATAGAACCATAGAGCTGGAAAAGACCTTAGAAGCTCATCAAGTCCAGCTCCCTGCCCTAGGCAGGATCAATCCCAGTCCAGGATGCCGAGTAAGGTGGCCATCTGCCGATAAAAGGTGACCTGGTTCAAGCCTACTTTTGGGGCATAGACATTGACTACATTCACCGTCAGCCCCTCCACGTGGTCCCGGACGTGCAGCAGGTGGCCTGGGACAGTCTCGGCGAGCCCCAGCACTTTGGGCAGTAGGGCAGGGGAGAATAGGGTGACCATCTCAGCCATGCAACTGCTGAGGTGGCTAAAACACACCCTGTCCCTCGACTCCAGCCACCAGCGAGCCTCGACAGCTGGAGTCATGTGGGTCTCTTGCAGGAAAACCACCGAGTTCTCCTCCTCCGAAGGAAGCAGAGCACATGGCTCCTGCGGAAATTTAAGGTGTCCTGCCTATTGGTCCCTCTCCCTTCCTGCAAGAGGGCTCTTGTATTCCGGAGGATGGAATGAAAGTCTCCCCAGTGCTGGAGGGTGAGCACGCAGAACTCTTGGCCACGCAGTTTTCTGTGAGGAACTGGGGCAGCTCAGACCCCAGTTCCAAGAAGGTACCGGGGTTTTCCTCCATCCGGGTCTCTAGATAGAGCTCGCAGGCCATGGAAATGGGCAAACAAGAATCCTATTCCCAGAGTGGTGCCAACAGCGATGGCGCCTTGATGCCTGTCTCTGACCCCGGCATGCAAGGGAGCAGCGGAGGGAATAAGGCAGTCCCATGGGACTAGGGACCAGGGATACAAACACCAGCCCCTGAGGACCACTCGCAGTTAATGGGGAATGGTCCCCCAGGTCCAGGCCACCAGACTGCGGCACCTCCTGAAAGGGAACCAACGGGGCAGGAACAGGGAGGGGGCCCATACTGATGGGGGTCCCCACAGGGAAGGGAAGACGACCATCCTTAGGGCTCGACTGCCTCATAAAGGGCATCCAAAGCAGCCAGGCTGACGGAGGACACCAGAGATGCCCCAGGGATGAGGATATAGGTGGCCGGCTGGAACATGGGGGAGGGAAGAGACCTCTGGCAGGGGGTCGTCCTCCCCCTGGGTGAGTGGGGTCAGACCCAGGGCCTCAATCTCCTCAAATGTAGAGCTGAGCTCTATCGCCACAGCCCCGCTGGCCACCGAGGCAACAGTTACCTCGGAGGTGATGACAGGGGGCACAGCTGGAACCGGGGCCAGGGGAGCTCCACCTGAGGCCTCTTTGGGAATGGGCTGCCACGACTTGTTTGGCCAGCACCTCCTGCTGACGGTAATCGGGGGTGTTCTCGGCAGCACTGGCCTCCCTCGGGATTTTTCAGAGGGGGGCCTTTGCGTTTCCCCCGAACGAGCGTCAAGCCCTCTAAGGTGAAGGTGGAGGGCTCCCTATCAGGGGTGAGGCCAGAGGGCACAGTTGTTGCTCGGGGGAGGGATGTTGAGGCAAGGGAGGGAAGTGGGTAGGGAAACCTCCCCCTGGGTGTAGCCCTTTTCCTCGCTGGGCAACGATCGTTCCACCCTCTCCTCCTCAGCCCTGCAGAACCAGTGGGACTAGAGACAGGGCCTGCCTGCTTGCTCAGGCACGCCAGAGGGGGTGCATCCGGCTGCCAAGCAGAGCCGTCGGATGGATGAGGGTCAGCTGCAGAGGCTGGACTACCAGGGGGGACGGTTATGTTAGGGCCAGCACCCTCCTGGGTCCTAGAGGGCCTGGACACCTCCTCCAACCAGGGCATAGGGCAGTCCCTCCGGACGTGCCCCATCACCCGGCAGAGGAGGCACTGGGTCTCCCAGGGGAATAATGGGCCCGGTAGAGGGCCCACTGGTAGGACAACAAGAAGGACCCCTCTAGAG
The DNA here is from genome assembly GCF_049634645.1 of Pelodiscus sinensis. Taxonomy (NCBI): domain Eukaryota; kingdom Metazoa; phylum Chordata; order Testudines; family Trionychidae; genus Pelodiscus; species Pelodiscus sinensis. The sequence continues at coordinate 9,929,647 of NC_134740.1, read as the reverse complement.
CCACCCTGCCATGCACCACTGGCAGTATCTGCATGTGTGCCTGCCGGCAGAAGGACACGACATGGAAGAGGGCGGAGTTTTTACAGCCCAACGGGAGAGGTTTGATTGGAGAAATGGACCTCCCCAGGGTAGAGAGGGGAGGCAACAAAGCAGCATTGGGGAGGAAGGGCTGGACAGAGGTTAGGAGCTATATTCCCAGGTCCTCCAATGGCTCAAGGGTCACATCCATGCCCCCTACCGGCATGCTCCGCTCCACCGCCTCCTGGGCCACCTTGCTATATAACTTGGAGGCCGTCACCACGGCCGAGGCCCCCACCACCCTCGCCAACGCCCACATGTAAGTGTCGTCGTGAGGCGAGGCAGCGAGCTGGAGCCGGGATGGAGCTGGAGGCGGCAGTCCGGGCAGATGACACAACAGCATGAGGGGGGACTGCAGTGCAAAGCATGTGGGGGGTAGCAGTGACCACCTGGCCATACGCTCTGGGGGTTGAGGGTGGATTGACCCCAAAGCCGGGGGGAAGGAGAGGGCGTGGCAGATGTCAGGGCCACAGCGGGAGGTTTGGCCTCTTTGGACGGGCCCTTGCCCATCTTCTTTCCCTGGACCTTCTTCCTGGCTAAGGTGGAAGGGGCATCGGCCGTGGCAGGTGTGGAACATGGGTCAGGGGTCAAGCGGTCCCCCTCAGTGGTCTTCAGGGTGGGTGGCAATGGGGGATCTATGACAATTGAAAAGTCCAATCAAAGGGATGTAAATGTCATTGGATTCAGTAGGCGGGGGGAAGATCTAGGATCACTCAGAAGTTGTTAATCTCCCTACAGAATTCGGGCACTTGTGTTTATACACAGATCAATAAAGTGGAGGGCGTCACAAAAATGCACAGCTGATATGAAAAAGCTGAGAAACTCGGACACGACCAAGCACAAAGCAAGGAATCAAGCAAGGAACAAGGTGACGTAAGGTCATTGAGGGCGAAGCCTCTTGTCAGGGAATCAAATGGGGCACGTGTAAGAAAATATTTCAGTTCATCTCTATTCTACTCGAAGTCTTTATTTGTGCTGTCACACTCCAGGCTTGTGTCTGAAAGCAACTAGTGCCCCACAAGCTTTTCTCAAGGACTGATGGACCTCCTTGTTTCTCAGGCAGTAGAGAATGGGGTTGAGCAAAGGGACCATGACAAGGAACCAGACGTCAATTACTTTCTCGAAGATCGGATCAATCACTGGAAATGCATAGATTGTTATTACGGTCCCATAATACATTCCAACCACAATGAGGTGGGAGGAGCAGGTGGAAAAGGCCTTTTGCCTCCCGGTGCTGGAAGGGATTCTCAGGATGTTGACAAAGATACAAATGTAGGTCACCAGGGTGAACACTAAGATGACAATATTCGATATGATACTGACAATAGATGTCATCTGTAGCATTGTCTTGACCTTGGAACCACAAAAGGGACGATAAACACGTCCAAAATCACAAAATAGAATGTCAAGTTCTTTGGCTCCACAGTATATTGATTGCAGAATGAAAGCTTCTAGCATGATACTGTAAGCAATGCCATAAATCCAGGCCCATGCCACCATGTGGCCACACACCCTACCGTTCACCAGAGCAGGGTAACGGAGGGGATGGCAGATCGCTAGATACCGATCAATACACATGGCCGTGAGCAGGTTGCATTCTGCATTGGACAGGATAATATAGACATTAAATTGCACAATGCAGTTCTGCAGAGAAATGGTTCTGTCCCCAGTCGCGAGACTGGCCAGCAGCCTTGGCAGTGTGGTTGAGACGTAGCAGATCTCTACAGAGGACAAGCTGGCCACGAAGTAGTACATGGGGGTTTGAAGTTGCCGATCAGCCACCACTAGCACAACGATGAGGAGGTTCCCGGCCAGAGCTGCAAGGTAGATGACTAGAAACAGCAGGAAGAGGAGGGGCTGCAGTTCAGGGCCGTTCCCAAACCCAAGAAGGATCAGTTCCTTGAAGAACGTTCCATTTCCTCCTTCTGCTTTCTCCATAATTCGTATCTAGAAACTGAAACACATCAGACATTCAGGCTGTGCTGTTGCCTACCTGGCCAGAAACCTGGAAACCCTGGGTCTCTGCCTTTCCTTTAGAGAAGGAGCTTCCAGCAGAGGGGATCCAAGAGCAGGGCACCTCGCTGAGATACAGGAACCTCCCCCCAAACTACTTTCAGGCTGGGATTTTGAAATATCTTCATCATGTCACTGTCATTTCAGCTAGTGCTGAGGACATAACAAAAGTCAGTGGATTGTAACGGAAGGTATTTAAATTTCAAACGGGGGGGTGTCTGCCCTGCACCTGGGCGGTGTCTTTCCCAGCTGGGTAACATCCACTAGCTTTCATCAATTAGCAACATAAAATTAGCAGTGAGAACCCGGCAGCGCGAGCAGCGGATTGGGACACACCCTGGGTGCATACCTGGGGTCTCAGGTGGGATTGGGTTGGGGAGCTAGTCTGTGCTGCTGAGGCTACACTGCTACTGTTAGCACCAGAGCTCAGCCAAAGGGGGAGTGTGTTGGTCGCAGGGAATCGCACTCTTGAGGTTGTCTCCAGATATCCCCCCTACGACAAACACTGGGACCCGAAGTCTTTCCATGAAGGTCTTGCCAGTATCTGCTGTGGCAGAAGATTGAAAGAAAGAAAATTCCACGATTGGAAAGATGCAACTGAGAAACAAAGAGAGAACAGGACACAGAAAAGACTGAACCCTAAGCAAACACTGTGGGCTACCCTCTGACCTCGGATGCTCCAGGGTCAATGGCATCAGGTTTCCAGGAAGGTTTCCAGGTGGAACGAAGATCTCCTTCTGGGAGAACAACTCAGTGGGCCCAGGTTGAAAGATTTCAAAGATTCTTGGCTAAAGCTCCCAGGTCTGTCTGATCTGTCGGCCTGGCACTCCAAACACAGGCCATTGCGAAGAAAAACTCAAGCAACTTGTTGACATCAGCCATGAGTTTTAAAGGAAACTAAGGGATTTAGTCCCTGCTGTCAGTGTGAAAGAGAGCTGGGCATTGATGTGCACCCACACTTCAGGACGCTGTGAAACCAGCAAGGGGCTCCTTCACAAAGGGTGTGTTCCCCCAAAGCTACACACAATGCTTATTCATAGGTAAAGCTTATTGTCATCAGGCACGTCCAACACAGGCCACATGAAAATAAATTCAGTCACCTTGTTGACATCAGCTGTTAGCTTTCAAGAAACTAAGGGGTTTAGGCACCAACCAACTATCAGTGCGAAAGAGAGTTGGGCACCTGATGGCCTATTGTATACCCATATTTCAGGTCTTTGTGAAATCAGCAAGGGGCT